>NW_028288841.1:3011666-3623333 GCF_059628265.1 Tinamus guttatus | reverse complement strand
GGGAAACAGAAGTAAGAGATCTTATTTTTGTTCTGCACGAAATTTGTATGGTAAACTGAGACGCTTCATGGCAAAGTCACATAATTTGTGAGAAACGGCAGCCTCGCAAAAATCACACAACATCCGGCAGTTTGGAAATTTCACTTAATGTAGCCAAATCTGAGTTTAAAGAAAAACAAGTAATTATTCTGATTAAAGAGGGGGGTGGGCAGGAGAAGAAGCTCTGATTCTTGTCGGTGGCGGGGAGTGGGGGAGATTGTAGAAAGCTGCTGAGTTCCTCCCGTTGCCTCCGTGTTGGGAGAAGGGGCAGCCGGAGACGGTGGAAGAGCCTGGAGCCGCAAAGGGTTAAATCCAAGCTCAGCACCCAGGTTTCTTGCAGACCTGTGTCCTGCAGGCCCTTGGGAAGCGGGGATAGAGCGGAGCCCCGCGCGCCGCTGCACGGGGCGCGCGCACAGGGCGGCCCGGCGAGCGCGCGCCGCGTTCGCCCCGGCAATTACCACCAGTCTGGTCTTTTGTATCGCCTCATTGTGCTTAATTATGCACCCCCCACACACACCATATGAGAGCTCCCACCCACTCGCACAGTCTGTCTCACACATACATTCATGCTCTCGATCGGGACACATAATTTATTCCTCCCAAGATGCAACTGCGTGCGTGTTATATTTAGGCTGTTTTAATGGTAGCTTTAGAAATATTTAAAAGCAGGTGAGCTTTTACACCCAAACAAAGATGGCCGGCAGTGCTTCTCCTAATTAAAAGCAGCAGCGCGGTGGAAAATCCCGGCGAGGCGCTTCCGCGGCGCGCTGCCTTCTGCTGCGGAGCTGGGAAGGGCCCTCTGGCCAGCTGGGAGCTGCTCCGCTTGGAAAGCCGGCCCCAGCGTCGCGCTGGCGGCGAGGGGGAATGAGCGAGCGTGGCGAAGGCCATTGCGGCGTAGGAAAGCCACGTGCAGCCTCCCTGGCAATCTCCTGGCTGGAGATGCTGATGGAGGTGTTTTTTTTTTTAACAAAAAAGCAAAACCTGCAAATGTGTCGCTAGTATCAACTCCGTTCTTGTTCCTTTTACAGGTGAAGGCTGCTTCCAAATACGTGGACGTACCCGTAAGCACGATTTAAACAACTTCTGTCGTAGTGATTTGCGCTGGGTTTTATGGCATGTGTAGCAGCCCACGTTTCGCATTGCCAGCCGGGACTGAACCCTGGGCCCTCCGACTTCCAGCGTTTGAACTGGAAAGAATTTCTCCCCTCCCTTCCTAATGAGCAGTTGCCCTCCTATGGAGACCTGCAAGGCTGTTTAGGCACTCGTTTGCAGATGGTGTCGAATAGGTACCATATTTATGCAATTGGCTTGAATCACATGAAAAAAAAAAGTAGGAGCAGTGCATTCTGTTAATTCTTCATTTGGACTTGTACAAACACAGTGTAATTTCCAAACAAAAAGGTCCAGGCATGTCAGAGCTGAGCCAACACACATCTAACACATTAACTAATCTATTTTATTTTTGTTCTTCTAATTGTTGGTTTATTTTACTCTTTCGGAAAATGACTTTTTTATTACTTTGGGGAAATGTCGAGGAGCTAGCAACATGTGTTTGGGAAATTGTTAATGAAAATAATTTTTTTCCTTTTTTTCTGTAATTGGTATCGGAAAATTGTATATCATCTCCTCTAATTAGACCTTGATTCATAAGGAAAAGAGCCCTTAATGTTCTTAGACAGAGCACTTAACTTGCCAGAAATTTACATTTAAATTGAGCTGAAATGTTAAATATGAATGTTGACTGGAATGAGGGATTACTGTTGCATTTACAGGCAAACAGATCCTCACTGATTCCAAGTAGAAAGGAGGAGATCTTAATAAACTGCACCGAGTTCTGCATTCACTTAGTCTAGGCTAGTCAAGACTAGCCCCGTTGAGTTTTTTGGCCTTGGATGAGGTGCATAGCTAGGTTCAATTTTCCTGCAGATGCAACTTTGCTGCAGGTTCTTGCTTGAGGATGTGGCAAATTTATTGTGCATGTTGGGCATCACCACTCGCATTCACTGTTTGTGTTCCTTTAAACTAGCTTAAATTGGCATTTTCTTACAAAATTACACCTTTCTGCAGCCCAGCATGGGCAAGACAAATGCCTGAAACACAGTTGAGCTCTTCCCTGCTCTAAAACACCTCAGTGCAGACAGCAGCATCCTGCTGTCCTTGAGTCACCACCCGGGGACACCAGCATCTCTCAGCCGGGGAACACGGAGCATAGATCAGGTGGGGCTGGTCCTTATTTAGCTACAGAATCCCATTTTATAGGGAAGAGGGCAAATCCCAGCAGTGACCAGATCACCAATCTAGGACCAATTCCGCAAACACAGCCGCGATGGGCCTGCTGCAAGGCAACCCACTGAATGCCACCCTGCGATGGGCACCGTCAGCGTGCTGAAAATTGCTTGAAAGTGTAACACTTGACTAGTGCCACATTTGTGTTGTCCTCATTGTTTTTCAAATTAATACCTTGTCATTGTTTCGGGAGGTGTTAAGAAATGTTGCGAGCTTCCCAAGGGCCAAGCACCGGCCCTTTGCTTGATAATTGTTTGCTTTGTATTAAACAACTCCCTTCCTACTGCTTTCCAAACTGTCCTCATTTTCACCCTGGAAATTACACAGATGTGTTAACTAACTTCAATTTGCAGTGGCTGACAATCGCATCGTGCAGAGAAATGATACTCTGTGATCTGAGGTAAATCACAGTAATGGAAACTAATGACACTAGTTATTAACAAACTTACAATGTGCCATGGAAATTTAAGATTTTTATGGCAGCTCTTGTAATGACTCCTGTTACAGTATTTTAATGGGTTTCCTTTGAGGTAAGTTTGATTTCATTATATGAAGCAACATGAACTTCAACTCAAATGGGGTTATTTTTATTTTGAGTTCCCATTTGCTTGAAAGACAACAGCATGATGCCCAAAGTCTCACATCCTGTCCAGATGCTGTTTAAAATGAGTTAATTTCTGTGTTAAGGTACAGAGTTATAGTAGCACAAAGAGGCTTCCTAGGATTTAGCAGTGATTTAGACATTGATTTTGACATCAATTCCCGTTTATTTCTAAGAGCAACAGCAAAGTTAACCAAAATAAGGGGAGAAGGGAGAGGGGGCATCACCTACAGCGGGAGAGGCAGAGGCTGCCCCTTTCCATGATATTCACGTGTGTGTCTCTCTCTCTTCTTCTCTCCCCGCTACAGAAGCCGGGCATGGATGTCGCCGATGCCTATGTGACATTTGTCCGCCACTCTCAGGATGTCCTGCGTGATAAGGTCAATGAGGAGATGTATATAGAAAGGTTATTTGATGTAAGTAAATGCCTTCTCCTCCTTGGACACCCAAGCAGGAGAGATCCAAAATGTGACAAAATAAGACAGGAGGATAAGTCACATTTTGAGAAAACTTACTGGTTATAGCTTTAAAAAATAAATAAACCTTTCCTTTCTTTCTGACTAAGGCTCGTATCTGCTCTCTGCCTGCTTTAACTCTCTACTCTAGTGTACTGTCTTGGTCTGTCTGTGTGTGGATTTAAGAGAACTGCATCTTCTAAGAGAGCTCTTCCTATGTTAAGCTTGTGAAACATCTGTCTGTAAATGAACATCTTGGTCATTGTCCTCACTGCTAAAATCTGAGCCATCTTTTTGGCAGATGTGTTTTCTTGGGTCCATCCCCTGTGCCTGCCTTGCAGTGGTTTTCACTGACAAGCAGTGAAGTAAGTAAGTGTACTAAATTTGATTCTGAAAAACAACCAAAACAGAGCTGATCGAGTATGGACCTCTGTACTGCAGGAGGACCACGTTGCAGTGCCTGACACCAAAGGTCAAGCTCATGTGTGGTTTCCTTGAAGAAAATGGCATGGCAGCAACCTGACCCAGATTTTCAGAGTTAATTTTCTATTGCACGAGATAAATTCCTGGCACTATGAGAGAACAGTGACCTGTGATGCCCGTTTCTTGTGAATCTGAGTGCATGTCGACTGACCTCTCCGTTTCTGTTGCTCTTGTTGTGTCAGAGCCTTTCTGTCCTCGTAGCTGTCCTATAGCAAAGGTTTTCTGTTGACGGCCAGCCTGTAACATTAGCGTTGCAGTCTCTTTTAGGGTATTTGTCCATATATTAATTTCTGTTTGAAGCAGCTTCTGTTCCTATATGCCTTCCTCTCATCTCGCAGCAGCACCATTTCTAGACCTTTAACAATCTTACTTGCTTTCTTCACTTGCTCATTTGCTTTCTTGCTGTATAGGGAAAGCTGCTTTTTTTCTTTTCCCCAGTCAACCTCCTCTACTCAATATCCCTCTTTCTCCGCATTGCCTTTCCCTTGGAAACCTCTTCCTCCTTTATAATTCCCACTCTTTCTTTCACCAATATCCTCTCAGATTAAAATGGAACTTATCTCTCATGTCAAATGTTTTATCACATTATATCAAGTGGCATGAATTAGAGTCAAATAATCTTACTGTGTACATCTACTAGCATGACCCATATCCACTGAGAATGCCTCATTCATGCATCGAGCACACCAATGGCTCCTTAAGGCTCTCCGCGTGCTCACTCTGGGGAGAGTTTTAAGCACAAAATGCCAGATACCAAATCACCCATCAAGCAGGCGTTGGTTAAAAAAAAAAAAAGAAAAAAAAAAAGGAAAAAATACAAAATATAAAACAAAAGACTGTCGGTTCCATCTGCAGCAGGCCTGCAAGTGCATTGCTCGTTTATGTTGAAATTCATTCCATGAGCAGTTAAATTTCCAGAGCTCATCTGGACTGTTCTTTTCAATGCCCACACTGCCTTTTCTCCGATCATTTCCCTATGATTCACAGTTGGTGAATTCCTACCCTTTGGGCCATTCTTTCAAATTTTTAAAAGCTTGTAATTAGCACAAATATTGATTTCAGTTTGATCCGTCTGTACTTAGTTTTTACCAAGCCATATTTTAATCAAGTTAACAGCTTACAGGAAAGAAAAAATAAATAAATAAATAAAAGAACATAGCTACCTCGTGGAGGAAAAAAAAAAAAAGTGCAGAATCCTTCTTTCCCCACTGCTTTCCACCAATTTTCCTTGCCTGTGCAGAATAAAGTAGCCAGGAGCAGGGTTTCCCATAAGGTTGGCTCTGCACCAGGGGATCGGGGCCGGGCTAGGGACACCTGGCAGCCCTGGATCCCACGGCACAGGCAGGGCTGCTGTCTCCCAAAACCCAGTTCCCGCTCGGCTGCAGCGCAGCTTTGAGCTTGGGGAGTCTCCATGCCAAAGGCCAGGGTTTCCAAGGAGCTTTTAGGCTTCTCGTGATCTTTTTAATACCAAAAAAAAAAAAAGAAAAAGAAAAAGAGAGAGAGAGAATGGGAATACTCAAAAAATACATTTTTGGTGCTGAAAAAAAAAAAGCAACATGGTCCTGATTTTGTTCTTACAGCTTCCAAGAGTATTTGAGGAAGAATCCTCTTATCCGTAGAATTTCCCCAGGTCACTAGATTATTAACCCTTTGGAGGCAGCTCCTTGCCTGGCTCTGTGCAGTGGGACGTGGCCACCTGCCCAGGCAAAACGGTAGCCACATTTTAGGCTGTTTCATCAACCCATGTGCTGAAGGCAGGAATGTCTGTGGCATTTGCAGCTCCCAGGAGGTTCCTGGTTCCCCACGTTTCTCCTAGTCCTGCCTGGCATTCCCATCCATTTCCCTTCTTCGTTTCCTTCCAGCAGACGAAGCTGCAGCCTGTTCTTAGCCCATCTCCCCAAAGTAGCTGGGATACTGTGTGTTTTTTGACATTTGCCATGTTTTCTTAGCCGAAACCATGTCTCTTCCCCCACGTTGCCTGCCCTTCCAGCACTTGGGGAACAGCCCTGCACTCTCGGGGAGATCCTGGTGTTTGCAGCAGATCGTTGTAATATTTCTGTGTGCTCTGTGTGTTAATCCTCTTAATTCTGCAAATTAGACAGTGGGTTTCCCCCCACTCCCAAAACAGAGTCATCATCTTAATTTTAAAAAATCTGTATTCTTGGGATCATTGAATGAACAGATTGATTGTGGAGTTCTGCTGGTAATCAAAACCTAACTAGCTTTTTGGCAGTGCTGTTTACTGCAGAGTAACATGACTTATTTACTTGGCCTGGCTCACTAATTTGATAACATTTAAAGCTAAAACACTGTAATAAGGCCCATTGGTGCGGAGTGCGGGGAGCAGAAGAATTTAAGAATAGCTTTGCAGTGTGTATTCGTTGCCCGTGTCTCCGTGCATGTCTGTGTGCCGTGTGGTTTATCCCCTTGTGATGCTTTGCATGCAACTCAGAAGGACTGCAGGTCACTTCAGTGCCTGTTGGAAAGTAAAATTTTGTCATTTTTTCCCCCAGTCGATTGGGAGTGAGGGATGACGTGCAGAATAGAGTGTTTAAAGTAGATAGATGCAGGCAGGTGTATTGTAAATATGGGAAAATTCTTTCAGAGGGATCTAGAGTCTTCAGAAAATCCTGCAAAATCTGGTCCCCCTTTGGCGCGGGACACTCCGAGTTTTGTAGGATCAGCATTTACGCATCCGTGGTTTTCTTTGAAGGCAGCCGGGAGTTTTGCTTGCAAAGGTTGTGCCCTTCAGTGGCTCTTATTTATACGTGGGTGTGTGTGTGTGTATCGTTCCACCCCGCCGAGATGCGCACGGTATAGGTTTCATCACGTCAGAACATATGTGATCAAGGAAGCGTGTGATTAAGTGGTAGATAGCGTGAATGTCAGCCTTTCTTGCTCGTGAATCGGTAAACACTAATGTAAAACACACCAGGAACGTTTCCTCCCCGGTGACAGGCAAGGAGCACAGACACCGAAGGCTACCGAGCGCAGAGAGAGCTCCCCGAGTCCCTGCGAATTCCCGCATCCCGATGCAGTCCCTAAATAGCGCAGATGGCATTTTTCTCTCTGATGATTAATTCAATATCTTACGGAAAAAAACAAAAACATGCTTTTGATATGAGAGATCAAAACACCAAGAGAAGCTCCTAAGATTGCAAGGACCTAAAAAAAAAATTAATTTATTTTTTTCCTCCTTGTACTTCTTGAAGACACCAGCCTGAGTAGAAGATAAGGATTAAAACAGATGTGCTTAGTGCTAGTTCATCTGCTTAAATCTAGCGGTCTCTGCGATCGGTGATTAAAAAGCCATCTCTAACTTTGATGAAATCCACCACGAGGGTAATACTGTGTCTCTGATAGCTTTCTTATGGGCCTCATGTCTGCCTAAACCGGACATGGAAAACATTTCACTGGAGATGATACATGGATTATATGGGTCAATTATACACTTAATCTGCCTTCTGGGGATTAAATGTGCATGGATTGACCCTGCGTATTTGGCTTGTCCTTGGCAGTTATCAGATCAGGGAGGTTGCCTTTACCGAAAAGTCTGGTAAGAACTTAATCATGCAGTGATACAGCCCGATGAGGCGGCGGGAGCTGCGGTGCTAAGCGCTCCCTGCTTTCTGCAGAAGGCAGTTTTACCACTTCACTGTCACTGTGTATGTTCTGCTTCCTCGAAGGTCTGTGTCACAGCCGGGATACCAGACGGAGCATTTCTTGTGAAATAAGGAAGCGAGCCCGTTCGTGCCTGCAAGACGAAGGCGTTTTTCTCTTGACGTCGCGTTGCAGCCGGCGGGCTCCGGGCGAGCGTCGCGGGGAGGGCGACGGGGGCGGCGGTGGGTCCCCCTGCCTGGGGCTGGCCACGGGGCACCAAGGATGGTCACTCTCAGCCCCGGGGACAGCGCTCAGGACTGTCCTCGTGTGGCCAATGCGGCCTCCCCTCTTGGCCATTGGCTTCTCAGTGTCGGGTGTGTTGAGTAATGAGGACGCAGGGAACCGTGCGAGTCCCAAACTTCAGCAAAGCATTAACATTACCAGGAGCCTCCGGGACAACTTCTTGCTGATTTATTGGAGGACTTGCAAGCAGTTTAGCATATGTTCCGTACCCACTGATTTGGAGCCTGATATCAGACCCGAGTCCTTGAAAAAAATAGCAAAGCACAGAGCAACAGCTCCAGCAGTTAATCCAGCAGGTCCTCCACAGGCGGGTGGACGGGAGCTCGGCCGTACGACTGCGTCCTTCGGCTTCGGCGGGGTTACCCCCTCCAACCTTGGCAGCTCCTCCAGGTCGCGCTTGCAGGATTGCGGCGTTTCCTCCCCGCGCGCTGTGCCAAAACAGAGCCCCGCTCGCCCTCCCTTCTTCTCCCCATCCTTGCACCAGGCAGCCTCGCCGTGAGTCAGTGGAGCAACTCGCTGTGAGTTGGAATTACTCATGGGGGGACGGCTTGCGGGATCGGGGACGAGCGGATGTCGCAGCGTACGCCGGGCTCTAATCTAATAACTGCTTGCAGCCGCACTCGGTGCTTTCTCGTAGCCAGACAACAAGCCGCTTCCCTCCCACGCAGCTAGACTGCTCATTAGGGCACTAGCTCTCCCACTCCCATCCTGATACGGCCTCCACTGAGCTATTTCTTCTTAGTTGGTTTTTTTTTTGCTTTTTTTTTTTCCTTTCCCCCTCCTTGAGGCGCATTGTGAGACAATTAGGCAGGTTGCTCTTGGGGAAAGGCAGCGTTTTCCGCTTTTCTCCCCCAAATCAGGTGCAGCACAGCTCCCGCTGGTGCTCCCAAACCCAGAGGGACCCGCCGGCTCCATGAAGGTCCCTTCAGCTGAGCAGTAAGTTGCTAGGAAAAGGGAAGGGAGCCGAGACCAGACCTGGCTCATTGCAGCCATCTCCCCGTTGCCCTCACGAGCTTCACGCGGCTGCCAGCGTGCGCAGGAGCGGCCGCCTCCCTCGCAACGTTTCTCCCATAGAGCCATCATTTAAGTAGGTCCCGTTTAATTTATTTTAGGGAGAGCCTTAATAAAATAAGTCCTAGATCTGTCACTGGATTTTACATGCTCGTAAGGGTTTTTTCCTCCTAAATGTCTTTATCAGAACAGCTTTTCATGTTCCAGTAGACATTTGGTTGAAGACAGTTAATTTGTTTTCTTTTCCAGAGGAGATTTTCCATTAATCATTCTAAGAAGGCAGACTGATTGCTCTGTTACTTTAAGGTCAGCACAGGCTTGCTAACATGATCTGCACAGTACTTTTGAGTGAGCGTTGGAGATTTTTCATTTATTTATTTATTTATTTTACATTTTAGGGCAGGCACCGAGCGCAAGATCCTTGATTTCCCCGTAGGAATGAGTGACCGAGGTGCATTTTGCAGGAGAGGTGCTGCCGTGGTGGCTCGGGGAAGAGGGATCCTTTTGCCGAGCAGTCTCTGCTGAAGTGGAGCTGCCTGTGCCCATTTATAACTGTGCACAATTTACACAGTGCGCTCTGCCTCCCTGCTTTATTTCAGAGGCCTTTTGGCTAATTTGGGCTCCGCTCTTGTGGGTAGTCAGGAGCGAGGAGCCGGCGGCGTTGGCGTTTCCACAAACCCCAACCCACGCTGGCGCAGCCCGCGGGCGCACGAGGAGAGCAGCCTGGTGTCCCTGCGGGATGGAGCCGCGCGTGGGACGGGGACAGCAGGGCAAGGAGCCCTCCCTGGCTCCCTCCCACCCCATTCCCATGACATCCCTGCCCCAAAGCAATCCGTGGTGCGCGCCGGGGAGAGCAACGCGGAGTCGTCCGCCTTCCAGCGGCGCCTGCAATCCCTCTTTTCCTCCCCTTGCCAAAATGCAGCCCCACTCGATTGCAGCCGGTGCCAGCGCGAGGCAGTGGTGCGTGCGGGATTAGCCGTTGTAGGTCACTTGGTTTCCCTTGATCTGCACTTCTTTCCTTTCCCCAAACGCCTTTATACCTCACCCAGGATTTATGATATCAGCGTTCAAAAATGTTCACCGAGACTGGGGAAGGGAACATGTTTTCTGTGGTATGAAACCCCAAAATGGTACCGGGATTGCTGTTGCCTCCCACACTCACTAAATAGGTCCGGGACACAGCAATACCCAGGCAGCTTGGAGCTAATTTTTTGGAATTTACAGGCTGCAAAAGAGGAGTCAATTCAAGGTTACCGAGTCCCACTTTGAATCTTTCAATTCAATCTAAAAACAAGTATAATTAAAGTATTCCGTAACATGTATTACTGTATGACATCTTATTTATCAACTTTACATCCAATTATACTCTCATTGCATTGCACTGACTATCAAGGCCCTGGGCCCTGTATGCAAAAAGAGAAAGCACACCATGTGGATATTATATTTTAAAGGGTTCTTTATATAGCAAGCCAAATTTTAGTATGTTGACTCCATTTCTTTTTTGAAAAATGGAGATAAGCAGAGAATATTTTATAGGTTTTTTTTTAAAAAAAAGTATTTGAGAACAGGCGTCCATGCAGAATTATGTGTGCGAGCGTGTACCTTTATAAATTTTTATGCAAAAGCTCTATTCTTCGGGAAAATTGAGGGCTGCAAAATTCTGCAAAGCATTTGGGAGGGGGTAGCAGGGTTTTTTGTTGTTGTTTTTCTTTGGCAGCCCCCAAGCGAGCGCCGTGCGCTTTGCTGAGCTGGAGCTTCTGGGAAGGCAGAGAGGGCCCCGGAGCCCAAACCCACGTGTGTAACGCGGGGCCCCGTTGAGACCTTGGGCACGGGCAGAAGCTGGAGCTCTCCTAAAAGCCGGGTCGTCCACCTGGGGATGCTGCGTAGCCAGGACAGGCTTCGCCTCGTCCCTGCCGGGGCCCTGCGTGCGCGGCCCTGGGCTCGGCGGCGTTTTGGTGTCGATCTGGACGTCCATCTCAACAGCGCCGGGGCTTCTTGCATGCCCAGAGGCATCTACGGGTCGACTGATTTTACACAGCACAAAAAGCAGTGAGTTTCTAGAGCTGCTGCCCTTGGCCACGTTCATTTGCCATAGCCCTTGGCCACAGCGGCCAGAAATGGCAGCGGGAGCCATCCCCACCCCAAGCAGCGAGTGTACCAGGAGGAGCGCGATGCCGCCGGGCACGCGGAGCCCCGCGGCTCCATCCCGTTGGTGCTGGCGGCGGTGCCGTGCCGGAGCCCTCCGGAGCCGGGATGGAGCCAATTAAGGGTGGAACGCCGCCGGGGCTGCCCCTCTCGCGGAGCTCCCCGAGCAGCGGGCGGTCGCGCTGCCATATGTACTGCGGCACGTGCCGCTCGCACACGGGGCCGCGCCGAGTTTCGCCTTTCCCTGCGATTCCCCTGGTTTCGTCCGAGGCAGCGCTCTTCAGCGATCCAAGTCAGGGGTTTTTGTGGTTTATTTCTAGGAAGAGAGAGGCGAAAAATAAGATAATGTAATTCAGTGGTGCCATTTGCATCCTAGACAGATGATGAATCGCTCTGGCTAGCAGCTTAACCCTATTATGTAGTGCTGGGACTGTGACGTTATTAAGTAATAATACGGATTATTTTAATAGCAAGCCCCTTGGTAACTTCCCCGTATAGCCACGTTTCTAATGTGCATGAAATTTCGTTGTTAAGGAATAAAATAGGAAAGAGAAAAAAATAGGCATCAGGCACCAGAGAACTGGGGTGAACTTGAAGGAATACACTGAATATACCTGCCATGAAATCATAATCCAGTATAAAAAATATCCTTGGCCAAAGTGGAAGTCTGATGACTTGGAAAAAGCAGTACAGCCGTTTATTTCAATAATATCTCACTGCAACCGTGACCTGTGAGGCTCCAAGCACATTCAGGAGGCTTTAATAGAGTAGAGCAAGGAAGAAAAGAAAAAAAAACACCCCGAGGTTTCGAGACATTTTTATTAATTGTTAGTGCTTTATGAGATCTCTGTAATTTAATGTGGAGCTCCATGAAGAGTTTTAATTTAGCAAACGAGAGGCACGTAGCCTTTCATACTGAGCC
The DNA here is from genome assembly GCF_059628265.1 of Tinamus guttatus. Classification (NCBI taxonomy): domain Eukaryota; kingdom Metazoa; phylum Chordata; class Aves; order Tinamiformes; family Tinamidae; genus Tinamus; species Tinamus guttatus. The sequence continues at coordinate 3,611,488 of NW_028288841.1, read as the reverse complement.
GTAGCGAGAGCCCTGCCGAACTGCTACTCATTTACTGTGTGAGCAAGGTGCAAGGGAAGACTCCAGAGTTTGGTAAAGAGTTCATGTATCCAAAATACTTCTGATTTGCGCATTCTGCTTCTGAGCATACCAGGCTGGAGATCCTGCGGAGAAGTTAAATTAGCACAATGCAATCTGTTACCAAAAGTTAGGTTTATTTTCTGAAAGAAAAGATACTTTAAAAAGTCTGTAAATTTTAGGGGGAAATATCTTTCTAATAACAAAAAGAAAAGCTGCCGGTAGCCCTCGTAGTGCTTTGTTATTGTGTGCTCAATAGAGCTATAGTGAAAAATGTACTTTTAGATGCAGACTTTTGTATCCCTAAGAATTCAGCAGCACAGAAAAGCTGCCTGCCGATCGGTTTGGGTTATTATCTGGTGCACAGCGGCGTAGCAGGATAACTGTTTATTTACTCTTTGCAGATAATGTTCTGTTATTTTATAGCCTTTGGCAATAGCAAGAGAGAATCCGATCTATACAATATTGGTGTGTATCCAATTGTTTGTGACCGTCCCAAGTTTTGAAACATGGTTGTGAGAGAGGAATATAAGCTTAAGCTTGAAAGGCTAAAAAGCAGAAAGCCCCACACGTAAATGCTATTATGCACTTAATGAGGCAGGGTTTAAAAAAAATCAGCCACACAAGTTGGTTTTATCAAAGAAAATGTATAAATAACAACCAGTGATTCAAACTGCTGCACAAAGGGAAAAGCAGGGAAGGGAAGCTAGCACTTCACTTGTGGCATTCAGATAATAGTATTTACTACACTAATCTTTTTGGCTTAGCAATTGACAATCAATATATTATTATCAACAAGCGTTAACGCAAACAAAAAGCTTCCATTTCTTTTTTAACCCCGTCCCTTAAGTCCCTTAAATTTAATTAAAACCGGACAGCTCCCCTATAGTATGAATTAGAGTTAAAATCATATTAAATATTTGTTCTCAGGGAAAACAAAAGTGTCAGCTTGTGCTACTGGGTTTGGCTGATTTTTTTTTTTTACACACAGGGGAAAAAAAAAAATACCAGCTACTCAAAGTTAAAATAAAGTCTCTCTCCCTCCCTCCCCGTCTCCCAAGACTACTGTCTATAACATGTTGTTCCTTATAGAAAGTGGGATATGGTGGCATTTGCTTGATTAACTTGCTCGACAAAAGTGACAGCTGCTGTGGGTGCATGTAGCTAAGCTGCACAGCGCAGTTCCGCCTTTGTACATCTGTCAGCAAAAAAGGAGGAATAAAGAGTGAAAAGAGACAAATTGGTCCCAAAAGGCAATCCATTCAACTCAGGAGGTTTGCTCTATTCAAGCACTCGCTGGGAATCTCAAGTGCTAGGTAGCTTATTCAATTTCATTCATTCTTTAGAATGAGCCCACAAGTGTTTAATTTCTTATTCTGTTGAATAAAAAGGGGGAGCTTTTTTTTTCTTTTTTTTTTTTTTATTGGAAGCATTAATTGTAAGACTAGCTGATCAATGCCCGTGATATTAACTCATTGCTTATTTTCTGTTTAGCTGCATGCTCTTAGCTCCGCAGCCGTTAAACTTCATTTCTGCAGCGTGGCAAGGACTCACCAATTTCTTTGCCACTGGAAAACCCGGGCGCTCTCAGATGCTTAATCCATAGTGCCCTGAGCCTTGGCCCCTGAAAGATTTAGGAGAGTGGGTCAAATCCTCGGCAGGTGTAACCCAAGGTAGTCACCGGGTTATTATTTATGTTCCTCATGGTTGGGCATGGGGCGCCACGGAGCGGGATGCTCCTTGCCCCATGGAGCTGAGCCCTGGGCACCTGCTGCAGACCTGGCCCTCCAAGTGGGGCTCGTAGCTCCAAACGCTGATGTGCCGTTGGGTGACTCTGCTCCAGGAGCCCTCTGGGAGCAGAGCTGAAAAGGAGGCCCATAAGGAGGGCACTATCGAGTACTCTGCAGGGTGGAATACGGTGTTTGTGGAGAAGTGGGAAGGAAAGTTTATGAACAAGTGGGATGGGGATTGCTGTGTGGGCAGGTCTCAGTTTTTGATCCAGAAAACATATGTTTGCAGGGGAGAAATGTTCTTTCCTCTTCGTCTTGAGGCAGAAGGTCCTCTACTCCCATTCTGTTACTGACAACGGGCACCTCAAGCTGCCTGTGCACCTTCACCCACCTTCACCCACCTCGTCCTCATCAGGCCAGGGCCATGTATTTTAGCTCAACAGTTTCTGATATCCTTGTCCCCCTTTTTCCCCTCTCCATTGCTGCAGTTCAGCCTTCGGTGAGCCTGGGCAACGTTCCACCTTCTGCAGAAACCAAACCCCATGTTTCCAAAGCATCGCCCGGCTTAGCTCTCAGAGCCCACCTAAACCCGAGCTAGCACTGGAAACAGGGCAGCAGAGGGTGAATTCCCTCCATCCGCCACCCTCAGCCGCTTAGAGCGTCCAGGGCAGAGCCAGCGTTTGGAGGACGCCCTCACATTCCCATCCTGCGCACTGCTGTGTGCGTTAGCTCAACCCTGCTGCTAGGCTGGCCAGGATCCTCCTCTTTGTTTAAAGAAAAGGGTAGAAAACAGTCTTTGCTATGAGTCCCTCCACTGCCTGATCTTTACAAGGTCTAATTGTTGCAAATGAGTGCATGGGGTCAGCACGCCAGCACTTGCAGCTTTGCACCAGATGAGCTTTGGGCCCACTGGATGGGCCACAAACCCCAACAAGTCAGTAATTTCCGTCCTCCCTGTCCCATCCAGTCACTCTGAGGGAGAGCCGTTGCCCGAGATCCGATTCCATTTTCCCTTTGGATATAAGGTTTGGCGTTGGCGCGTCCCCCTCTCTCGTCGCTTGCTCGCGGCGCCCTGCGTGGTGGCTGCACCTCCGCAGCACCTCGAGGCCGAGGGTGCATTTCAAAGGCGCCTTTGAGCGCCGCTCAACAAGGCTGGGCCGCAGACAAAGCGAAGGCGGCAGCCGGCGTTCGGAGTTGGCCTGTGCCGTGTGTGCCGCAGTTTTAAATAGATTTGCACTGCTTGGATTGGTTCTGGTTGGAAAGCCAGTCCTGAAATGAGAGGTCATAGGGGAGAGTTACTATGGTAATTGAGTAGTATCACCAATAGTTTTGCTCTTATGAGCATTAAAGCACGTAATAATAGACAAACAACAGTGGTTAAAGCAAGCAGGTAGGATTACTATGTTCTTTTGTCAGAAGTATATAATGTCTCGTAGTCAGTTTTAAAGACTTCTCAACCCCCAAATCCACCCAGCAGTCACCTGCTGAGTAATTTTGTATGCCTAATCTCTAGCCCTTAACTACAAGCTTTCTGCTAATTTGAGGCAAATGGGTATTTTTGACACTAAATAGGGCAGTAAAGAATCCCTGACCTAGAAAAACTCCATTCCAAGGCACTGAGAGCAGAAAAATATTCTTTCAGCATCCTTGTGAGACCTTCGGAATGACATAAAATAGCTTTGACTAAACTGTGTTGCAGCCTTCGATTAATGGTTTGCAAAAACTTGCTGAACATCCCTACTACAACTTCCCCCATAAAACTTGTCACTTCAGATTGCCATCAGCCACCACAACAATAATCATTTCATGCCTATTGCTAATTGCAAGCACAGCTGAGGCTCAGCGGGGTGCTCTTGCACAGTCCCAGGCCTTTATACCAGCCTCAATCTGTTGTATGGCACTTGTTCACACACAAAAAAACTACCAGTAAAGGCAGAAAGAGGCAGAGTCACAGGTTTCTTGTAATCCCTCTGCTACCCTGCTGACAACCCAGCCCTATAAGCATTCCTGGTTTTGTCCCACTCTTTACAAAAGCTGAAGTGACCTTAAGCTACTAGTATGTAAGCTTTTGAATGAAGAATACAGCTCCTTCAGGTGCCTTAAGAAGCAGTGTTGCATCTGGCTTATGAGATTCTGTTTGCAGCACCCCTGGGGTGAGCTGTGGCTTCCTGTAACATGTAAAATATGAGTGTGAACTCAAGGTTCATAGCAAGGAACAGGAGGTCATGCTTCCATTCAGCTCACACTAAAGAAGACGGGGGTTTGCAGATGTTCCTGTGTATGTGTAATGACACCACCTCCCGGAAAGCGCAGGAACCCAGCACAGTTTTTTGATAAAAATGTGCCGCACTCCGTGTGTTACTTGCAGATTTATTCATATCAATTTTTGCAATTTATATATTCAGAGATAAACTTGCTATTTAAGCAACTTATTGATCATGCATTTAAACTCAAAAAAGAGGGGAAAAAAAAAACCAACAAGCGAGCGTATTGCTCAAGCTGGCCGGGGTGTTGGGCGGGCAGCCATCCCCTTGGCTCGCCGCAGCTCCTCCAAGCCCGCGCGCGGCTCCCAGCTGGCCAGGCTCGCTTGCCCAGGCTGGCACCTGGCAATGAGGGCCGCCGCAAACAGGAAAACCAACCTGAAAGAGGAGTTGGGTTCCTGGCCTCGCGGGTTGGGTGTTTGCCTGTTGTTACAGCGTTTCTTCCTGAGCTCATCCCCAGGATCATCCGCGGTATCATCAGTAATGCACGTGCACGGCAGCGAGTTGCATGCCCAGTTGTGCCCCGCGGGCTCTCCCAGAGCCCTAATTGTTCTTCACGAGGGAGCTTTGAGAAAACCCTCTGCTTGTGTTAGTTACAGTTGCTGTGCACAGGGGTGCTCAGGCCCCATCAGCTGCCTGCAATGTGCTGCAACCACACGGCAAGGCCGGGAGCGCACACGGAGGCTGGAGCTTGGGCTCTGCCTTCCGCACTGGGGACTTTGGGACAAGCCCCAGCCGGAGTCGGGTCTCTGGGAAGGAGCTTTTCCTGGCCCACAGACACAGAACTGCTGCCGTCCGGCAGGACCGCGTTGCGCTCCTTTGTCTGAAACGCTCACGTTGCTGTTTAGGAGCATTTGGCTTTGTTGTTGTTGTTGTTTTAATAACATAATCATATGCAAATGTTATCATCCGTGATGGTTAGTCATGAAATCAGAGGGCTCGTGCATCTTATAGCACATCAACACTAGTGATAGCTACAGGGAACATTTAATTTATGGGCTAAACGCATCTTTTATGAATATGCAGGGCTTAAATTCAGCAGTTGGTGTGTGCTCTATGAAGTGATGCGACGGTTTTGTGTATCGGGATCAATGAATTATACTTTGTCTTTTTTCTCATGAACAGGCAGTCTTTGGAGCTCCTTAGCTTTGAGGCAGAGCTCCCTTCATGCAGCCCATGTCCTTCTGGCTGAGCCCTTGCTCGGCAATACTCCAGAGGAAAGATCCCGTTCAGAAAAGTTCTCCCTCAAACTCTGCGTGTTTGAGTGTCTACCAGAAACATAACAGACTTCATGAGAAACGAATGCTTAATTTAGCTTAATTTGAAGGATTCACTGCAGCAGAGTTGTGTGCCCTTTCTAAAAGGCCGCTGCAAGCGGTGGGTCTGGTGGCACCAGCGTGACGGTGTGTTGTGCGTGATTCACTCCTGTCGCTGCTTCTCTGGCCCCTGCTCCTGGACGCAGCAGATGCCGTCGGCTAGCGGAGTTTGTGCCGGTGTCTCCCGGAGGGTCTCGTTCCTGGTTTGCGTTTCGAGAGCAGCGTAGGTGTGCGCGGCACAGGCCAAGCAGAAGGGGCAGGAGGGAGTTATCATCTCATCTCGCTTGGAGGTGGCATAAGCACCTGGCAGATCGTGTTTGGGAAGACAAGATGCAGCGGTGAGGAGGAGAAGTGTTTGCCTGTGTAACGTGTATGGCGTGATTTATATGGGTTTGGATTTAAAGGATGTGGTGGAGGAAGGGGTGTTTCAATGGCCTGGGCATTTGGGCAGGGTGTAGAGGCTGATGGCCCTTGAGTGCTGAAGGGGCAGCCAAAATCTGCGACAAGCTGAGTAAGATGCAAGCAGCAAGCAAGAGATTATCCCATGCCTTTTCTTTGTTATTCTTCCATTCCTTTACTTCCTCCATTTTCGTAGGAGATGGAGTAGAAATGTAAGTACAGGAATGTCCCGGGCAGGTCTTTCCTTGACACTGGAATTAGCCAACAGAGACTGAGCCGGTGGCCTCCGGCTCTCATCCTCCAGCAGCTGCTGGGAGAGGGGCTGCCCTTCCCCGGCTGTGCTTGGCTGCGCCTCAGCACTGAAATCAGTGAGCAAACGCAAAGGCATTCCGGGTCCGGTCCCAAGGAGAGCTCTGCAGACCCTCCAAAGGCAGGATATGTTGAGTGTCACGTCGGGGACGTAACCCGGCAATTCCTGGACAAGTGCACTGCACATCTCTGGGCCTAGCATGCCATACAGGGCACCGTATGTTAAACCATAGGAACCAGCAAAGCGAAGCCGCGCGCGCCGCACGCAGCAGCAGTGCCTGGTCCTGGCAGCGGGGTGGTTTGCGCTGCCGTTTTATTGCCCACGTCGAGGGCGCGTTTTCGTTAGCTCGTTCCAGAGGTTGGGCTCATCTGTTTGGTCAGCCTTTTGCCAGCTCGTGTGCTCGGCTGGTGGCTGCTCCAGGCCGCCGTTGCCTGCAGTGCCCGATGCTCAGTTTAGACGCTGCCCAGTGACAGCGAGTGGTGCTGGAGCCACGCGGCCAGCAGGGACATCTGCAACCTGCTCACAGGCAGCAGCGAGCGCTGTGCCAGCGCTGCACAGTGTCCCTGTGTGTGCGTGTGTGTGTGTGTGTGTGTGTGTGCGGGGTTATTACAGGCCACAGCCTTGCATTTGGGAAATACAGAGTATTTGGTTATCTTGATTCTTCACCAGCAGCACTGGCAGCTGAAGCAACTAGAGGAAAGGGGATGTTTGTGAGTCAGGGGCCCACAACCAGGAGAGAAAAACGGGTGAGGAAAAAAAAAATAACACTGGAGCCAGATTGGTGCAAGGTTCTAGTTTAGTTGGGAAGGAGATGCAATTCAGACTAACTTGGATGGGGCTCGATCAGAGATAGGCTTTTCTTGGAGGAAGTTCAATGTTTTCTGTTTTTTTTCTTTTCCTTTTTTTTAAGGCTGGCTCTAGTTTCATTTCAGCCCGTCCCTGGTGTAGGTGCAGGGTGCAGGCTTTGCTCTGTGTGTGTGTGTGTGTGTGTGTGTGTGTGCGTCTCTGTGCGAGGGGTGACTGTGCACAGGGCTGCACGATGGTTTCGTGCAGACAGAGCCCTTCCTAATGAGCAATCGTGCCGATGCAGTGGGGACGCTCTGTGATCCCCCTCGCTGTAGTCCCTGCATCTCTGTATTTCAGGGATCACTACCCACCCCATAGCATCAGATGCACAAGCTGAACCCCAGCCCAGCAGTGACTTCCTGCACGGCAGGGCTGGCAGTCTGCAACCGCACTGCTGCAAGCCTCGTTCACAGGCAAGCAGCAAAATACTAGCCCCCAAAGTGGCCCTCTAAGTCCAGCATCTTGAAACAAGCTCATTTAAGTGATGCTTTTCCATCGTCCATAACTGTGAGGATGAAACGCCCGTAGGTGCTTGCGCCCGCACACCCTTTCCTGCAGCTAAGCCTTGCGCTGCACTAACTCCCCTCCGCTCGGCTGCGGGGAGGCTGCTGGGCTTGGACTCTGCCACGGTGAGTAGTGGCTGCAGCGCGGGGCTCGCACACCTATTGGCAGGACTGTGCTCTTGCTGGGGAAATGGGCTGGAAAAATAATAATTAAAAAAAAATAAACAGTATTGGGCTGAACTCACAGCGCTGCTGGCAAGTCAATGGTAAAACAGGATTACAAACCCCTTGCGAGTTGGGAAGCAAGCTGGCTTGGGAAGCAAACCCCCTTCCTGGAGAGGCAGAGGCCAGGGCGGCATTAAAGGGCTCTGGAGTCCTTGGTGTTTAATCAGCTCCCCTGCTCTGCCCCTCCGAACAAGCCCGTTGCTGTGACCATTGGGAAGCTGGTGCATGGGAATTGTGCATCGGAGCGGGGCTGCCAGGGCAGGCTGGTGCAGCCGTGCTCGCCCCGGGCGCGCGGCGCGCTTGCTGGAGACGTCTTGTCTCTCTTGCAGCAATGGTACACGAGCTCCATGAACGTCGTCTGCACCTGGCTGACCGACCGCATGGACCTGCAGCTGCACATCTACCAGCTGAAAACGCTCATTAGGATAGTAAAGGTAAGTGTCTCCTGGGGGATCTTCCTGCTAACATCTTGCTGCGAAAGGCGTCCGTGTGTGTGCAGCATGTTCTCATAAACCAGCTGTAGGCTGCAAGTGAGTGAAACCACTCATTAAACCAGTTTAAAATGATGAAACCGCTCATTAAACCGGTTTAAAGTGATGGTATTTGTGTGTATGGTATGCACAGAAGAATAGACAGGAACTTGAAACGTGCAAAGATACACAATACATGTGTGCAAATAAGTATAATGTTATAACTATATATAACTATAAATACTTATTTACATGACAAAAGGAAAAAAAAAAAAACTCCACTGTTATTCAAAGCTACCTCCATAATAAGCATGCCAAAATTAGCCTATTCATTTGGAGGGGGCGGAGGGGAAGCATGTTGATCACACCAATAAACTCCAGCATTAAAATGGGTTAAATCAAATAAAAAGATTTTAACACTGTTTTACTAGAAACATTTAAGCCCAGCTCTGGCTTGTGATTATCACCAAGATGCAAATGAGGATTGTTCTCATAGTTAATTGAAGTTGTTTCTTTCGCAATGGGTGTATATAAGCAACTCTAAGAGATGACAAAGGTGAGATAACATACCCCGAAAGTAACATTTTTGTGCCTTGAGTGCACGTGTGTGTGTGTATGTGCGTGTGCGCGCGCGCCTTGGACTAATGATAATTATTTCAGTGTGAAATAGCAGTGGTTTACATGAAATAATAAGATCACAGAAGGGGGTAAATACATTTTTGATCATTTTAGGTCCTATCTAATGCTTTTTTGGTCTAGTATTTTAAAATGTTTATGGTCTCATGTGCTGAACACATTGAAGGCATGAATAAATTAAAACGGAAATGTATCAAATATGCTTTTGATAATTACAAACAACAGGCACAGACAAATTATTTCTACTTAAGAGCTATATGAAGAAAGCCTTTTTCCTTGCACTTTATTTATATAAATATCACTTTCAGAAGCAGCTACAACAAATCCAAGGACTTCCTGAAATCATAAATAGTTTCCATACAGAACGCAAACCATAATTAAATGAACTGCAGGAAGGCCAGAGTTTTATCTCACACAGTCAAGAAGTTTTAAAAGTAAATTAAAATACAAAAAAAAAACCCTTAGTGTTCAGTCATAATAAGGGAAATATAGCCAACCACAGAAATACAACTGCAATGTGAGAAAAAGATCGAAAAAAAAAAAGAGAGATTTAAGAAACACATGCCATGTGCCCATGTTTATACACGAACAATTTTCTCTGCTGTCTGGACTTAGCTTCTTTAATCTCGATGCTGGGATTAGCTAATACGTCGCATTCCAGGAACATGCACTCCCAGCTGCAGTTGCAGGAGACAGAGTTGTGCTGCATGAAGGAAAGCAGCCCTTATTCACAGGCAAGCGAAGGCAGCGGGAGGCAAGGACAGTCAGAATCCTAGAGTCATTATGGTTGGAAAAGACCTCCAAGGTCATCAGGTCCAACCATCACCACCATGCCTAGGCCGAGCGCAGCTCCGCGCTGTTGCTTCCATGTGTTTTTAAGCCCCGTATTAAGTTATTTAAAGCACCCCTGATGCCAGGCAGAGAGCCCCAGGGCTGCATTTGCCTTAGAGGGAGCCCTGCCACCAAACACATGGATTTTCCTAGCGGTCAGTGTCCTCCTCGAGCGGCCCCAGCCCTCCAGGTTGAACCCGCAGGGAGCCGGTGTCCGCGTTGACGTTGTGCCGTCCCCTCCCTCCGTGCCTCTCCCCGCTTTAGAAAACGTACCGGGATTTCCGATTGCAAGGAGTGCTGGACTCCACGCTCAACAGCAAAACCTACGAGACCATCCGGAACCGGCTGACGGTGGAGGAGGCCACGGCGTCGGTGAGCGAAGGCGGCGGCCTCCAGGGCATCACCATGAAGGACAGCGATGAGGAGGATGAAGAAGACGACTAGGAGCCGCCGGCCGGGAGGCCGGGCTGGGGGCAGCCCGGTGTCCGTGCATGTACCTCGTCCGTTACTCAGTTAGCCACATTAGGAATTTTTCTGTCCGCTCTAAATGCCCATGAGAAGTTTACCAATACAAATGCCATTTTAGCTGTGTGGTAATGAGATTAGCACCTCTCTGATTCATTGGTTTCCTGATTTCATATCTATATGTTCATAAGCAATATGGAGCACCATTGTTTAATACTGTTAATGGAAAACTACATAGAAAACATGCTAGGTGTGTCCCTGTTATAATTAAAGTTTAAACAATGCTTCATTAATGTACTGTATATACATTGATGGTAAATTGTTGTGAAGATGAGTGAACCGAGTCCTTTCATTTCTTTGTTTCTCTTCTGTGGATGCCAACTGCTTAAAATTAATAATAATTAAAAAAAAAATCACAGCTTTGTTTTTAAAAGGAGAACCAGGCAATTACAAATGATTTTTTGTTCTCTCTATTCATTTAAAAACAGAAAACAAACAAACCCAGACAGCCGTTTGAATCATTCCGCACCCTTGTTAATAAACCAGGCTCTTCCCTTCAATATGCAGTTAACTCCATAGAGGCTACATCCCAAAGGATTAGTCATTCTAATTGCCACACCAGATTAATCCTATCATTATGGATATATCACGCCATATTACAAGTCCAAAGCAGTTGTTTTATGTTGACGTTTGCTCCTCTAAATGTTACACTTTTGTTTAAATTTCAAATAACTGTGTATGTACAAAGACAACTTTAATTACAATCTTAGACTATACAAATGTGTTTATAATAATATATTGAATATTTATTTCAGTAGATTGTAACCATAATTTACAATTCCTCCGTTTCACAATGGTTTTTATATATGTCATGTACATTGCATTTTGACCAGTATCTGCATGTCCATCAGTCCCCTCTCCAGAGCTTTTACTTTCTGTGTAAAATAGTGATCCATCTTGCTTTTTTTGCCTTATACAAGCCGACAGTTGTAAAAGTGTGAGAACTGTGGCTTCTCAATAAATAACTATTCAGATGTCCTAAGAATAAATTATGGAGTCTTTTTATGTCTGCCTTAGAAAAAGAAATTAAAAGCTGAGATGTAAGAGCCCCCCACCTCTCAGAATAAAGGCATTTTCTTTTCTCATGGGTGTTCTTACAGTTTATTAATTAAGAAGACGGTTTTTCGGACTCGCTCCCAAAGGTCGGGATGGGGGGGCCCTGCTATGTATTCCCCAGCCATAAGAGCATTCCTGGTGTCACCTCAGCAGTGGTTTCTGCTGCTATCTGCACGCTACATCTCATGATCTACCTTCAGCTGTGCAACTGCTGGTGCAGACTGGCCCGTTGTTGCAGTGCAATTAGCCTTCCCCTACCCTTGCTTTCCACCACAGGGCCTCGGTTTGTATTTTAACATCTCCCAGCGAGGCCGGCGGCAGCTACGTGGCACATGAGCAGCCTCCGCACTGGGGTTAGAAACCAGCATGGGCCAGTGGAAGGCACATTTAGCTGGACGTTTCCTGAGGTCACTTAGGAGAGGTTTTTGAGGGCAGTTTGCAATCACTCCATCCCGCTCGCCAATACAAACTGAACATGACTCCTGCTAGCCGGAACGTTAGACTCGTGGAGAGAGAAAAACAGATCATCTGCTGCCCCTTGCCTTCCAGCGCATCAATCTGCCGCGAGCGCAGGGAATGAGGACGTACGATCAGCTCCTACAAATAAAGGCTGGGCAAATGCTTTAAAGTGTCCTGCCTGAGTTGTTAACCTCCCTGTCATATATGGACCATTAAACTAAACCATCTTCCAGTGCACAAGAGACGTAAGATGCTCCCGGGCATCTGGTAGAAGGGAAGACCCTCTGGTGAGCGTGTGAGGTGTGTATTAGGTCCCACCGGTCCAGGAGCCCGGCATAGCTCTGGAGCATGGAGCAGCCCCACCAACAACGCTGAATTTTGGCTCCCTTCCCTCTGTGGAGGAGGATTCAGTTGACTTGGGCTGTGGAACCGCCCTGCAGCCACCCTTAGGCTGCTACACATTCGATAGCAGCCCACGGGCATCCCGTGCATGCCATGTGCTTGGGCTAGGACCATCAGCTGGGTCTTTGTGTGGATGTGGGTGAGCATGTTCAGCATCCGTTAAGTTTGGTTAAGCCTGTTGATGCACTAGCATAGACAAGGCCTTCAAGCCATGAACCCTTACTGTAACGCAGCAATGCAGTGTGTGGGACTTCTTGGCTGTTGTCTTGCTCCATGATGCTGGTGAAAGAAAGAATTGTCAGGAAAAAAAGCCACCTATGGGGACTTTGGCAGGAATGTAGCCTTGTAGTCGTCAACACTAGAAACTTACCTCACTGTCAAAAATAAATCCAATCTCCAGCTATGCAGGTATTAGATACAAAGGACCTAAGGTAGAGGAGTGTTTAAGTCAGACTAAGTCCTCCAAAAACTAGCTCAGGAGCTTCTGCAAGTCAGACACCAGGACAGACATGAAAACCATCCGTATCCTTCTGTCCAATACATCTGGAGCTTTTAATCACTCTCCAAAGCCCATCTGAAGGCATCACAGGACTTGCCTGACAAAACGAGCCTCAGAAGACGTGAAGCAATGAACGAACAGCAAGTACTGCACAGTCCCCCCGTCTTGGTGGTTGTGCGTCCACTGGAGACCCTGCCGGTGCCACTGCCTGTTCCCAACCACCATGTGGGGCTCCAGAACTGCTGCACGCGTGTGCTCATGCCTGCTCCCTCCCTCACCCCACGTATTTATATGAAGGGCAACAGCTCAAGAGGATGCCCTGGGAAAGCCTTCCCTGGAGCAGCCACCAGGCTGGCGGTGAAGAGCGCCTGGGGCAGACCCAGGTTTGCAGCTCTGCTCCCCGCCGGGCAGAGCGGAGCTAGAGAAACAGCTTGATTCTGCTCTGCAACAGGCTCCAGCCTTTTTTTTTTTTTTTAACATGAAACATTTATTGGGTAAAAACACAGCCCACTTCCACCTGCCACCTTTCAAAATAGTGAGCCCTGCTCAGTTTTTTGAATGAAAGAGTGTGGGCGCAGCCTTCGGGAGCTGCTCCCTGGCTGCGCGTCGCTAACGCACCCAAGCGCCTCCCCGAGACGGCGGCTGACGGGTGCCCTTGTGTGAGCGCCTCTGTCAGCAGCAGGGATCCTGCAGCGCTCTGCACATGTCCTCCAACCCCAGAGAAGCCCCCTCAGAGCCTCCGCAACAATCCTAAAGATAAAAGGCTTGGCCACATGTCCAAAGCAAGGATGTAACATTTCCTTGAAGGAGTTTGGACGTGAGGGATGAGCTCGGTGTTACACACTTGAGTGTGAGTGGGGAGAAGAGCTAGTGCGCAGGCGATGCTGCAAAGCAGCATTTAACCTCACGGTGCAGAGCTTGCAGCCTGTGGTCGAGCAAAGGAGCGTGCAGCAGCCCGGTCCCCACTGCTGTTAATCCCAAACTACACAGGAATCGCACTACAGTACCACGAGGAAGAAGTGGAAAGTGCTGGCTTGGGTTAATCCCTCTGAAAGGTCACATCCAGAACGGTTTGGTTTCATATGAACAACATAAGTCCAGACTTAAAACCCTCCTGGCCACAGACGATGCTTTGGATAGGGCTCCCGCTCCCGCAGGCTGACGCTGTATCCCGGGCAGGATGAGGTGGGAACGTGCCGGCAAACCTGGACGAAGGCAAAGGCAAAGGCAAAGGTCTTCTGCTGGTCTAGCGAAAACCAACTGCTCAAGTGGAACGAGCTCCGTCAGTCCAAGACATTTGTGCCAGCACAACAGCACCTAGATGGAGAAGTCTGACGGAACAGTTATGTCAATCAGCTTTGGCGAAAGAGGAAGATTTCATTCTTCTGCCAGCAAAATTTTAAATGATAGATCAGGCCAAAACTTCTCTCATATTTACAGGGAGGTCCAGTGAAAATATCCTTTTTTTGACAGACTTACTTAAAGCATGTGGCGTGGAGACTGAAAATGCTATCAACTATTTGACTGACAAGTGTCAGCAGCTGTTCATCCAATTTGTTTTATATTTCAGCAACTAACAGATTCTTTCCCCTCTGCTGTAATGCATGTCTTCTGGCCCATAGGCATCTTAGAAATTGCTTTTCTGCCTCTCTAGTGACCAAAACGTCAAAAATATTAGAAGACAACTGGTGTTCAGAAGCATAAAGAGGCACGCAGCAAAGCAAAGATGATTTTGTCAATGTTCAGGCTGCATTCTTCGAAAATAAAAAAATCACAGCAAACCTAAGGCAACTATTACTTCACTAAGCTTTAAAAGAAAAAGATAAAGCAAACTAGGGCCCAAATAAACCAGCACAATTTAAACAAGGAAGGGGAGAAGCACTCACTCATGTAACAGCCAAAGAAGAGGCAGCTGGGATGGGAACCGTATTTCTAATTCACCTCATGTGCTTCTTCTGCCATCAGTACCCAGTTCCTGTCCAAAACAAGTGCTTGGTGGCATCCCATCTCACCCGAGGCGCTAGACAAGTTCCCTCAAACCATTCACAAAAGTCGGCCGCCTTGGTCTCGGGTCTAGCAATGCTTTCAGAAACTGGCTGATATCTGGCTGCATGTAAAATAAGTTGGAGCTTTGGTAGTCGCCAACGATGCTGAACTTGCCTGACTAAAAAGCCTGTGTGACACCTCTACCTGGGCAGCTGCATTCAACGGTATTTCCTTTATTCAAGCCTGTTTAGGCTCTTGAGCTAAACATGAATTGATATTTTCCCCAGCCTTTCTAAAAGATGCATATTCCATTTCAAGTTGTAAATCTGCATTTCTTGTAACTATGCAAAATATGGGAGAAAAAAAGTGCAGAGATTATATGCAATCTGCCAGCAGAGTTGTGTGCCATGAGGAAAATGCCTCACAGGTCAAAACAAAGAAAAACACTGAGCAACAAATTAGTTGCAGGCAGTAGCTAATATGGAGATCAAAAGATTAAAATCAACATGCAACGATGAAATCACTGGAATAATAGGAGCACTTAAGAAGATTAAGTCAATAACAGAGTCAAGTAGTACAAAAATAAGATTTTGATTATTCTGTAAAATTTGATATTGGAAGAGCAAAAGCAATTACAACCGCGACAAGCTTTGCTCTCCCCGCCTTAGACCATCTTGGCTCATTTTCTATGCAAGGAATACAGTTGTTGGAATCAACAGAAATGTTATGACTCAAGTGTCCGATTCAAAACAAACCAGGTGGTCAGATCAGCTCGGGGACTGACAAGCCGGGGTCTGCACAGCGAAGACTTGTTGCGGATCCTGGAGGATACGACAGCTGTGGGGAACAAAGGCCGCGCCGTCCAGGACCGTTCTCAGCAGAGACAGAGCTCCAAAGGCAGCGGATCCCGGGGGCCTGTCCCAGGCTGTCACTGAGGAGGAAGGAGGAAATAGCTCCAAGGCTTGAAACGAACTCGGCTGCGAACTCGGATGACGGGGAAGGGTTTTTTTTTTTCCTATCCGGCTGACAGAGCAAAGATTGTGGGTTTGGTTTGGCAACGTACGTCAGAGGCAGAGCTCAGCAGACCCCAGAGGGACAAGAGCACATCCCAGAGCCACGTTCCCCGGCACCAGAGGCAACCCGGGAATATAAACCGAGGGGGAGGAGAGGGACGAGCAGCTGATGTGCAGCTAGGGCTCCCTGCAGCACATCTGCCCTTGGTCAATGCAGGCCTGCGAGCAAGCCGGCCTCTCCAACGCGCGTCTCTCCCATCCCGCTCCAGGCCGCGCAACGGCCTGGGAGTCACCCGAGAATTAAGTCCTCACCGGAGCTGGCCCAGAGCTCCTGCCCCTAAGCAGGCAAGGAAAACCCTACCTTTGTTTTTCAGAAGCGACGTTTTGTTCAGGACAGGCTCCACTCTTCAAAGTCCACCCACGTCCTTGGAGCAGGCACAGGATGAGGCCTCCATACGCATGGGCTCCATGTCGCTTGGCCGGAGATGCTCTTCCTCACCTATCCCAGAGATGACTACAGGGCTCCACGTCACATCCCCGCCTCGACCAGGAGCCAAGGGCTCCCCTAGCAAGAAGTGGAAGAGGCCTCAGGGTCCCCAGTTGAGCCCAGAAGGTCCCAGAGCAGCCGGCGGGCGCAGGGCGCTGGAGGCAGAGCCGACGCAGCTGCCCTGCTCCACGGAGCTGACGACGCACACGGGTTTTTCCACTAAATTAGTTCTTCAGCATCACTAACTCCAGCCCCACCCCCACCCCAAATCACAAGCTAGGCTCGTAATTGAATCAAATAAATAAATTATCCGCTATTTTTACAGAATTTGTGGGTGTTCTTGAATGTTCAGGGAATACTTGGGTCAAGCATTGAAGTTTGCTTTTTTTTTTCCCCCCTGCAATAACAAGGTCTGGATTTTCAGTTTGGGTTCTGGTTGTTCAGGCGCTTTTTCAGTGTTTTTTTGGATGGCATCTTCCGGCCTGGAAAGCACCAAAAGGAGAGGAGATTCCTGACACGAGCGGCCTGGCTCGTTGCAGCGCGACCTTGGCAGGGCTCTGCAGTGCCTGTCCCAGCCATGGCGAGGGGCTCATGTCCAGGTCAGCCTCACGAGTCAACACCGGGTAACGCTGCCCCTTGCTGAACACGGTGTCTGTGACGGGGACCTCCAGGCCAGCAGCACGGACCATGGCCAAGGCGTATCCCAACCAGAAAAACAGGGTCAGCGTTGGCTGGGGAGTGAGTTGCAAAACGACTGAGGCAACGGCAGCTGATTTTGGCTTTGGGGACTTTTTTTCTATTCATTTTTGAAGCAAGTAATTTTGAAAATGAAACATTTTTCTATTTCATTAAGGAGAGGATAATTCAAAACATGTGGGGTTTGGCCCACTTTTTTTTTTTTTTTTTGGCTATGTTTTCAAGTGAAAAAAGGGGATGAAAATGAACACAAAACCGAAGTGGGCTTCTTCCCGTTTTCACTGCTTTTTGCTCCTTTTTCTGAAATGTTTTCAGTAGGAAAGTGAGAACAGGGCCATCCCCCCATTATATTCTCTCTCTCTACTTCCTCCCACCTTTTCTCCTAAATAGAAAATAAGGGAAAAAAAAAAACAGAAATAAAAAAACATTTAAATGCTCCCTCTCTTTCAAAAAGAAAAATTACAATATTGCAAAACATTAGCAGTGGGTATCTTTGGGCTTCATTTTTCAAAAATGAAATGCAGCATTGCTCTATTGTTTTGATGTTAAAAAAATAAAAATAAAATAAAAATGAGATAAAATGACTGTTTTTAACACGGAGGTTAAGAGCAGCCCGTTCCTTCCGCACTTGGCCGCTGCCCTTCCCGGCCCTTGTGGCTCGTGGCACGAGGGTGTCCTGCACCAGGTCCCAGCCCTGCCACACGGCACAGGACATTCCCGCTCCCGCTCCTGCCAGGCCAGTGGGTTTGAGCGGGATTGAGGCCCCGTCGGGATGGAGCTGCTGGTTAAGACGTCTGTTGACAGGCGAACCAGAATAGGCTCTGGCTCGCGCTCCCCGCGCTGCGGAAGGAGGAATAAGCAGAGAAAAGGAGTTCATTCAATCGCGTCTGCTTGGCAGCTCTGCAGGACTCGCAGCGTACGCGGAGGGAAAAGTGGCAAGAAAGAAGTTGCCATTTTTAGCGTTACGTAAGTCAGGTCGTCGACATCAAGGTGCTCCTCGTGCAGCTCTAGCTCTACCCTCTACAAGTGCTGCTGCAGCTGGGACAGATCTCAAGCAGATTTAGAGGCAGGTTGGCTCCTAAAAAATCAGCCTTACGTTAAAAACGTTGAAGCTATTGGTGACAAGGGACCAGTTGCCACCCAGCAGGGCCATGCTGTGTCAGCATGTCTGAGCTCCCCACTAACCATGTTTGCTCTGCAATTCATTCGTGCTCCAAAACCTGGCTCCGTGGCACGTCATGCCAAAATGTTAATTACACCAAATATTGTTTAAAAAAAAAAATAAAAACAAACACCTGCCTCCATGGATGCAGCGATAGGCACATGAGTCAGTGGACAGGCTGGAGCTCTAGTCTGGAGGGACCCAGGGCCTCTGACCCGGCCAAGAGCAGCCCCCGTGCAGGCCCTGGGGACCATGATGCGGGGTGACCCCCCCAGCTCCTGCAGTGCCCACCCAGAGCCATGGGACACCCCTGGGCAGGGTGCCCACACAGACACCCCTCACGTGGCCCGTAAAACCCCCGCAAATGCCCCAAAATCCCCCAGGAGGAAGCAGGGCAGTGCCACCCTCTCCTTAACCAGCCCTTGCACTCGCACAGGGGCTAAGGGAGCTGCGCAGCAGGACCCGTCCCCCTCCTTCCCTCAGCTCCCAAATTGGTTCCTCCGATTGCTCCTTTCGTTGCTTGAAAATATGCACCCCCCCAAAAAACAAAAACAAAAACAACAACAAAAAAACCACCCTCTGCCTGCGCCCGTTGCAAAGCGAGCTCCGGCCCAGCGCCTCGGCACCGGCCGGGGCTCCGCGGCACTGCTGGCCCCGAAAGGAATAAAAATTCCCCATAAAACAAGCAAAGCGGCGTAGAAATCAAAGCCACCATTTCAGAGGGAGCCCGGAGCGTAACGCTAACAACTTTCGGCAGCTTCCACTGCGGAGTTTAAGCAGCTGCCACGTTAAATAACGAGGGGGATCCTAAGTTATCTGCCAGCGGAGCAGAAACGCCCCGCGCCGAGGGCGGCTCGGGGAGCAGCGGAGCCGCCCGGGCCCGCGGTCCCGCCGCTCCCCGGGACCCCACGCGTGCACGGGGGGCTGCGGGCAGGGGCAGCCGAGCCGGGGGTCGCTGTGTCCCCCCCGCCGGGCGCGCTGGGGCTGCGGGCGAAGCGGGCGCTGCAGCGGGGCGGGCGGCGGCGCCCCCGCCACCCGCTCGGGACGGGACCCCCACTCGTTTGCGTGGGGAGGCTGTGGCGCAAAAATAGGAGAAGGGCGAGCGCGACGAGGAGGTTTTCCGCAAGCTCCTTCCAAGGGGGGAAGAAAAATCCTCAAACCGTTTCTTGCATCCCAGTGTCGGGGTGAAGGGTTAAAACGGGAGAGGCGGGAGCCACCGCAGAAGCTGCGGTCAGCGGCTGGAGCAGCTCTATCCGACTCCGTCGTTTTTAACGCGCTTCCCGGGTCGGCACAAGTGGAGTCGATGGAGACGGCCCCCAGCTGTGCCTAAACCTGCGATTTCAATGAAAATGCTGAGTCCCGGGAAGCGCCTCTCAGCCGCGATCCCGACGTCGAGCATGGAGCGGCCCGGGACACGGCCCGGGATACGGAGCGGCTCCGGCCTTCGTTCCCCCGCGGGCCCGGGGCTGCCGCAGCCGCCCCCGCCGCGGCTCCTTCCCCCTGGGCCCGGAGGGAGCAGGATGCGGCCCGGGAAACACGCGAGGCAGAAAACACGCTGGGAAGGGCGAGTGCAACGCGGGGAAGCTGCCAGGGAGCTCCCGGTCCCGGCTCCGCAGCCCTCTTTTATCCCGCCCGAAATCATCTCGTTTACAGAAAATATTTGTTTGCACTATTAGTTGGTACTGGAGTTAATTACTCAACGTGTGAGCGGGGAGTAATATGGATAAAAGCAGCCCCAGTGTTTATTGTGTGGGTGAGCTGTTGAGCGGTGCTTGAATAAACTGCAATTAGGGTTAGATAGAGATTAATTAACATGTGAGTGGCAAGGTGTAAAATAGTTCCCAACCCTCCACTCAGTATAATCTGCAGGCGAGGAAAAGAAGTTTGTGGAGGCTAATTAAATACTTGGCTAAAGGCAGCGAGCCCCGGAGCGAGCGGAGCCCCGCGGAGGCCAAACCGCGGGCACGGGGCTCTCCGCACCCTGAGCTGTCCCGCAGCCCTCCCTCTGTGTCCCCCCACCCCCCACGACCAAAAAAAGAACAGAAAAAAAAATAGAACCCAAAATGGGGCATTTTCCCTCCGCCTCCCCTTGCTGTCGCAGCGGAGCCAGGAGGTTGGCTCTTTGGGGACGGCGACACCTGATGCTCCAAGCGGAGAGACCCCCCCCATCCAAAAAAAAGCTCCCGCAGGTGGGTCCCCTCCCCGGGAGACCCCCGGGCGCCCCCCGCCGCCTCCTGCCGAGTGGGTTTCGGCGGCGCGTTGCGCTCCGCAGGTGGAAAACCCGGGGACAGGAGGCGCTGCTTTGTCACCCGCGCGCCGCATTCCTCCAAACTTTCTTAGGCCGGCTAGAAAAGCGGGGGAAAAAAAATATATACGGCCCTTTTCATCGCTTGCTTTACCTCAAGGCTCAAGCTAAACCCTTTGCGCCCCCTCCCTCCTTTTTTTTTTCCCCCATCCCTCCCCCGGATAATCCCCCTCTTTATTTTAGAAACGCACAAAACCCGGTTCCACGCAGCGCTATAGTGGCTGCGAGTGAAAGGGAAGGGATCGCGCCGAGTCGCGGCGGGGAAACCGCTTGTGCTGAATAACGAGGGCCGAGGGGGGGTCTCCGCGGCCCCCCCCCCCCGCGGCAGCTGGAAACGGGGCGCCCTCCGCGCGGGCGCCTTCGCTCCGCGCTGCGCGCAAGTCCTGCAGCCCCCCGTTTCCTTAGGAGAAGCAACGGGAGAGACCCCCGCAGCCAGGCGCGATTTGGAGAGGAACAGGAAAAAAATATATATTAAAAAAGGGGGGACAAAAACACGAAAAAGGTGGGAAGGGGATGGATATTCACCCGTTTGCACGCCCAGAAAGTCGGGCGCTTTGGGGGGTGACAATTCGCCAACCTCGCGTTCGCAGCGCACGGCGGCGGGGTTTATTTTATTTTATTTTTACTTAGCAGCGAAAACCTCGGACTCGGCTCTCTCCGCGTTTATTTAAGGCTAATCACCAGCTACCCTCATAGGGGAGGGGGGTGGAATTAAACTTAGTTTAATTAACATTAATACACTGTCCTAATTAATGGGTTGGCTATTAATTTATACATGCTGGGGAGGTTCGCAGATAAGTGACAATTTATTAATTATCTTCCAGCTCGGTTGCAACGGAGCTGATTGCAGATGGGTTGCCAAAATAACTCGAGCATGGTTGCGTGGTAGTTGCTTTAGGAAAAAAAAAATCATTCTCCCCCTTCTTAAAAAAAAAAAATCCTCACGCTCACTCCGAGTGGCTCTTGTAACCCCGGCAAGAACTGGAGCGCTCTTTTCCACCCAACTTGTGAATCGCACTTGCCTTCTAATTTGCCACATGCAAAACGATTCCTCTGCTTTGCAAGTTGCTTTTTAAGAAGGGAGAGAGAGCGGGGGGGGGAAAAATCCCAGCTCGCACACGAGCGATTTTGTGCGTCTTAAACTGGAAGGAAATTGTGCGTGGAGAGGGGAGAGGGGGGGGGCTGCTTTTCCTCTCTCTGCCCCAACCCACTGCGCTCCAGCCCGGCGCCTCGGCTCGGGGAAGCTCCATGGTGGCATTCCCATGTCATTCTGCTCCAAGTGACTTCATGTGATGTCAGCTTTAAATGTACGAGACAGGGATCTGACGCTCGGGAAGATGTTGGCTATCAAAATGTGACTGTGGCCACGCCGCGCTGCTTGGATGCGTCTCCTCGGCGCCGGGCAAAGGTAACGCGTCCCAACGGGAGCCCAACTTCACTTCCCGACCCCCCTGTCCCCCCCGGACCGCGGCGAGCGGCGACGCTGGGCTGGGGAGGGGGGGTGCTTTTTTGCCTTTTTTTTTTCTTTTCTTTCTTTTTTTTTTCTTTTTTTTTTGTGTGTGGTTTTTAATACTAACAAGGTCCGGCTTGCATGTTCCTTGGGCGCGCTCCGCTTAATGAGCGGTAATCTGGTACCCTCCGTGCCATTGTTCTTGGCTATGTTCATTTGAATGTAAATAGGGAGGGGGGCGATGGAAAGGGGGGGTAGGGGGGATGGAGGGGGGGCAGAACAAGGTGCTTATTAAATTGATTTGTCCCGTGGCTTTTCCGGAGCGCAGAGCCGCGCGCGGGAGCGAGGTCCCGCCGGGCGCAGCGCCATGGCGAGCTCGGCGCCGCTGGGGACGGTGATGGGCGCGTCGTGCCGCGGCGGCGCCGCTAACCCCGCCAAGAGCCTCGCCTTCTCCATCGAGCGCATCATGGCCAAGACGTCGGAGCCCAAGGCGGCCCCGGAGCCGCGGCCGGGCGGGCCGGAGGCGGACAAGAAGACGCCGAGCCTGTGCTCGCCCCTGCCCTGCGTGATCCCCATCCCGCCGCTCGCCTACGAGGTGCCCCCCAAGACTCTGCTCAACTACTCGGAGCTCTGGAAGAGCAGCGCGCGCGGCGGCGCGGGGCTGTGCAAGGCCAACTGCGGCGTGTGCTGCAAGGCAGAGCTCGCGCTGGGCCCGCCGGGCGGGCGGCTCGTGAAGCCGCAGGTCATTCACCAGGCGGGGGCCATGCCCGCCGCCCCCCGCTCCCTCTACTACTTCAACTACCTGGACGGCGCGTACCACCCCGCCGACCTGCTGCACGGACAGCTCTTCCCCTCGGGCCTGCTGGGCGCCCCGGCGCCGGGCGCCCTCGCAGCGCACCACAAGCTTTTCCTGCTGGAAAACGCCAAGCTGGCCGGGCTGGCGGCCGAGAAGCTGCCGCCGCCGCCTCCGCCGCCGCCTCCGCCGCCCTTCGCGCACAAGGAGCGGCTGCCGGGGCACCTGGACCAGGTGATGAAGGAAGCGGCGGAGCGCGGCGGCCCCAAGGGCCACCCCAAGCTGGGCGGCGGAGGCGGCGGGGCCGAGGGCAAGCCCAAAAACTTCACGTGCGAGGTGTGCGGCAAGGTAAGGGCCGTGCGGGCAGGGCTGGGGGGGTGCTCGGGGTGTCCCCCCCTTTCCCTCCGGCATGTGTAACCCGGCTCGCCCCGCAGGTCTTCAACGCGCACTACAACCTCACGCGCCACATGCCCGTGCACACGGGCGCGCGGCCCTTCGTGTGCAAGGTGTGCGGGAAGGGCTTCCGCCAGGCCAGCACCCTGTGCCGCCACAAAATCATCCACACGCAGGTAGGTGGCGGCCGGACCGCTTTTCCTGCACCTCCCACCTCTCCTCAAAAAAAATAACCCTTCCCTTAACGCTCCGTTCACGGGCCCGTCGTCCCGCAGGAGAAGCCGCACAAGTGCACGCAGTGCGGGAAGGCCTTCAACAGGAGCTCCACGCTCAACACGCACATCCGCATCCACGCCGGCTACAAGCCCTTCGTGTGCGAGTTCTGCGGCAAGGGCTTCCACCAGAAAGGTGAGCGGGGCCGGGGCCGTCATTAGCGGGGATTAATTGCGGCGCGGGCAGAGCGGCCCCAATTACCGGCCCCTTCAGCGGGGCCAGCCCGCGCTTCTCCTTTAAATGCTTTTTAAGTGAGCGGTGCCGGGCCCCGCTCCTAATCCTGGGCCCCGCATTTGCCGCGGGTCACCAAGCTCGCCCTGCGCCGCGTTTGCGCCGCGCCCCTTGCGCGCTGCTCCGCGCACCGAGTGTGACAAGTTCGAGCGGGCGGAGGGGGGACGAGGACACTTCCTAGCGCCCCCCTGTCCTACCTGTGCGCGCTGCGGCCAGAGCACCCCCGGGTAACTGCGTGTCCCCCCCGCTTGTCCCCTCCCGCAGGCAACTACAAGAACCACAAGCTGACGCACAGCGGTGAGAAGCAGTACAAGTGCACCATCTGCAACAAGGCCTTCCACCAGATCTATAACTTGACTTTCCACATGCACACCCACAACGACAAGAAGCCCTTCACGTGCGTCACGTGCGGGAAAGGATTTTGCAGAAACTTTGACTTAAAGAAGCACGTCCGAAAGTTGCACGACAGCGTCTCCAGCGCAGCGCTGCCGCCGCGGGACCCTGCGCGCAGCGGCCAGAGCTAAGGGCCGCCCCGGACCTGCTCCTTCAGGCCAGCACTATTTATCCAAAGCAGCCTTTGCTTTTTTTTTTTTTTGCTGTCTTTCTCCCCAGCGGGCTCCGCCGCGAGCGCTCCCGGCCGCACTTGTACATAAGAGGAATCGTATTTAGAGGCGCCGCGCTGCGCTGCGGAGCCGAGCGGCCCTTGAGGGCGCGGGGCTGGCGGCCCCCAACGCCCCTCACGCGTGTCTGTAAATCTCCATTTTAAATGTACGCTCGAATAAGTGAGGAATATATATATATATATATAACTATATCTATATCATGGGACAATAAAGCGGCCCCTTCGTAGCTGTCTCATTTCCCACCTGGGCTCCAGCCCGAGTCGGGACCGGGCTCAAATGGGCGCTGTCCCCTCGTGTCCCGGGCTCCTGCCCGAGCCCGGAGGGATCCAGGGGAGGGAAGGAGGCGGCGGCGCCTCCGCGCTCGGTGCTTCCTGGTGCCGCTTCGCGGGGTCCCCTCGTTAAGACGCGATGAAGCCTCCCCTGAGCGCCCGTCCTGCCCTGCATGCAGATGAAATGATCTCCGCTCGCCTCCCGACTAATGACCCAAATTAAGAGGGGAAAACACAGGCCCTTCAAACCGCATTACATTAATCTAATCACTCCCAGCAGGCCGCAGAAACTCTTTTTGATCAGAATATGGATAATCAAGCACTTGGATTACACTAAATATTCCCTTCTCGTCCCCTCGGCTCCCGTTTTTAATGCGCGAGTGTCTATTCCGGCCACGTCGTTAGGAGCGATGTTACCCCCGCGGGCTGGAGGCTCCCAGCGAGGCGCGGAAGCAGCGCGACACCGAGGGGCTGGGGACGCGCTAAGGGGACACTCGCCTGTCCCCTGTTCATCGGGGACTTAAGCGGCATGGGGGAAGCGAGGCCGGGCGGAGCGGGAGGCGCCCGGGGCCGCAGCGGGAGCGGAAAGGGAGCCTCATCCCCTACATCTGCACACTCGCTCGAGTTGCTTTTTATTATTGCTATTATTATACATATATATTTTAAGTGCCAAAGTGTCGTTTGGATGGTCTGGGCCGGGTGAGGTGCAGCGAACGGCGCTCACTGATCCCGGCAGCGGGGAAAGATCCTGCCCGCGTTCGCTGAAAGATCGAGGTGGAGAGTTGCGTCTTGAAGGGATTTCTCTTTTTCTTCCTTTTTTTTCCTCTCTTTTTTTTTCCTTTTTTTTTTTTAATGCTGCTGTTGTTGACACAAGTCACTCACGAGGAGCGAAGTCCCTCCAGCACAGGGGCTGTTGCTCATGCCCTTGCGAACGGGACGGGAGCGGCACCGCGGGGACAGACCTGCCACCCCCGCGGCGGGACCCGCGATGGGGCCGCGCCGGGGAGCGGGGGAGAAGCGGCGCTTCCTCCGCACCCCGCGTTGCTCCGCGCTGCGCGGGGCGCAGACCTCGCTCCCCGACGCGCGCGTTGATTTTAAAGCGGGACTTTGTCCCGGCGCTGCCTCTGCGGGGGCCCCGTCAGCCCCGCACACTCCTGTTACCTCCTCCCTCCCAAGCCGTCTCTGCTGCCCGCGGCTGCTCCCGCCGCCAGCGCAAACCCGCGCAAAACCCGCGCACGGCAGCGCGAGCGGCGGGCGGGAGAGGGGGAGTTGAAGGTGCTTCCATGCGGGAAGGGGGGGGGGGGGGGCACCGCGGGGCCGCCCCCCCCCCGCCCAGGCCCGCGGCGCGGTGAGGGGCGCCGGGCCCGGAGCCCCGCGCTGGGGAGCGGCCGCGTTGCCCTTTTCCCTGCACTCCGCTCTCCAAACGTCTGAGCAACCGGTTTGCTGCTAGAAACATGTTAATTGCCAGCGGAGCTCATTAAGGCATGCACATGCAAAACACAGCGAGGGAGATTAAATGGACAAAAGCGCAATAATGAACTGTCAACAATCGGACCCATCTACACGACCAGGAGCACTCAAGAATGAGGCATTTAGAGGCAACAAAGGATTGTCTGGGACAGGAAGAAAGGACGACCTAGACTTTTGTTTAGTCAACACAATTGATTACAAATGAGAGATTAACAGGATAGCTTCAGAGTTTTTTTGAAGGAGGCAGAAGAGAAAAGTCCAATTAAGTGCACCGAATGTTAACTACATTGATTTCCACGGCCAGCCCTAGAGAAATTCTCATTAAACCATCCCTGGCGATCCCTTTTGGAAAGTAATTTGTCTCCCTGATGGAGCAGAGAAAGGGAGCCGTGTAAAGAGAAAGAAGCGCTAGTTCTTGGCACAATGAGCTTAGGAGACACACTGGAAAGAGCCAAAGGGGGAGTTAATGAGCATCTGACAAGCCGCTTGGACCCGGGCCTGGAGAGCAGCGATGAAAAGATGGAATTGGCCAACAACTATTCTTTATATCAAACATAAAAAGGCCAATCTGAAACAGGGCTGCTCAAAGCTGGTGGGGAAGAGAAGAAAGGCCCCGCCGGGGGGTGGAGCGCAGGGCCCGGCCGCCCCGTTGGGACGGGGGGAAGAGAAACGCGCTGCCACGTCCCCCTGCTCAGGGACCCCGGCGGCTTCGCAGCCCCCCGGGCCTCACAGCCCGGGGGAATTTGCAGCCCCCTCCCCGGGCACCTCGCGCAGGTTGTTGCGATCGGGAGCCGCCTCTGCCCCGCTGCGGACGGGACTCGCCCGGAGGAGGCTATTAAATCATCTTAGAGCTCGTTAATAACAATTTTGGCTTAAGTCTGTATTGACTCAGGTTTAGGAAGGGCTTAGCACTTTCGCTTAAGTCAACACGAGGCCCAGGGGCCGCCCCGCTCCGCGCCGCCCCCCGCGTGCCGCGCACGAGGCCGCCCTGCGCGCGGAGCAGCCGTCGGGGCGCGGGGACCCCCCGCTCCTGCGAGGCGCCCGAAGGCTTCGTCCCTTCCCCACCTCCCGCGTCTGCCCCTCGCACCCGCTGTCCCGCCCAGGCGCTGGGAGCTCCTCGCTCGCAGCTCACCCGCGCCCTGGTGCAAGAAGGGGAGCCCCACAGGTGCCTTAAATTAAAAGAGAATGGAGGCTTTCGCGTCCTCCTTTCTGGAGGCGGGGAGGTGCCCGGGAGCTGCTGGGCACGGCTCCTCCTCAGCTCTGCGGCTTGGAAACCACCCCGGCAATCGCGTGTCCTGCTACGGGAAGAGCCCGGCTGTCCCGGAGGGGCATTTCCTCCCCACCGCGCAAAATAAAGGAGAACGGGGAGGGCAGGGAAAGGAAGGGCCTATCCTAGAGCTCAGGAGAGAGTTCATAAGCCCGGAACGAGGCAAAACCGAACAAAAACCGCGTCCTTTGCTGCCTCCCGAGCTTGCAGGAAATGCGACCTTCTAAGAAACGTTAGAAGCGTCCTAGTCTAAAGAATATATATATATATGTATATACACATATATACACACACACGCACACGCTTATAGGTCGGCGGGCGCAGCTCGCAACTCGCTTCCCTCACACCTCTCCCCGGGGCGAGCGGAGCCTCCCTCGGCCCCACATAAATAGGAACTTTCTGGTTTATAATCAGCCTTTTCCTTCGGATTCAGTACGTGCACGAAGGGAGGTAGCCGAACGCTGGATGGATTCAGTCACAGGGAGCTGGGGATAGGAGGGAAGAGCCAAGTGCCCCCCGGAAGGTTAACGAAAAGAAATGCCCGAGAAATCCTAGAAAGCGGATGAAATTGTTTAAACTTATTCTAAATACCGTCTGCGTGCAGGAAAAGTGACGGTTTCATTCAGGCGCAAAACCTTTTTTTTTTTTTTTTTTTTCCCTCGTATGGATTTATGGACGTATTTTCCATTGTCACGGTTATTATTACAAATGCTCTCAAATAAGGAAACAAGCAGCGAAGTTATCGCTTCCTAAGGGATGAAGAACACGTAAAGTGATGAAGAACACCTTAAATGACGAAGAATACATAACCGGTTGCAGTTTACTTGTTATCCCACCGCTCCTGACGACGCACAGACACCTCTGAAACGGTCGAGGGCCCCTTTCCTGCCCTCCCCTTTAGGTTTACCCCGCGCTCAGCGCGATCTTACTGTCAAAGAGGAAAGTGGCTGGAAAATGCTCCTTTTTTTATTTTTGCCCTTTGAGCAATTCTATCCTTTCAGATAACCTATCCAGGAAAGAGGAGAAAAAAAAAAGACGCCCAAACTAAATAGGTAAAGGAAACGCAAGTATGAAAACGAAAATTTCGTTTTCCAACAGCCCTGGGCGACAAGTACTAATTTATTGCGACTTTCCACTACGCACTGGCCAAGGAGAGTAACTTACTTAAACGACAGCAATTTTTACTTTTTTTTTTTTCTTGATTAATTTGCAATATATTTGTAAAATGATCTTAAGGCAGCTGTCTCTGCTTGAATCTGTTTCAAAAGTGTGATGTAAATAGTGTCTCACACTGTTCTGCAGCCTATTAGGGCTTTCTGGTAGGTGATACGACTGGGAGTCAGGACACCACACGTTTATTTTTAAGATCATCATCATCACGACTGATAAGACTTACGGGAAGGAGTGATCGTACTTCCTACGTGCATGTATCAATGACAAAACACGGAAAACAACTTAAAAAGATGGAAGGCTGTATAGAAAGCAGGTAGAATTTACGGCATTTTCAAGAGCAGTCTCAGCTAAATTTAAAGGGAATAGCAGATTATCGAAATAAATCACCCTTTTCCACCCTTTTCATTTCTCCCTTCTACAAGGGCTAAGGATCACTATCCATATCTTATTAATAAGATAAACAGGCACACATCACGAGTAATTTAGCATGGAATTATTGTCAAGCAAAGGGAAGCGGGTAAACAATCCACCTGGGATTCGCGAAGGTTGGATTTTTCAGCAGTTAAGCAGGATTTCTGATCTTCACTCAGTATATTAGTATTTTAGATCAGTGCTAGATAAGAACTAACGAGAATAAACGTACCTAAGCGAAGTTCTGGTTTTTATCGCCGCTGGACTCGTTGCCCACACACTCACTTGGCAGCAGCAGCCACAGTTTACATTTAATTTGTACATGCAATATAGCACTGAAACCCACGAGTCAACGAATACAGGCTCAAAGCTTTATTTGACTGCAACATATTATACCAATTGATTATAGCAATTGAGTAAACCATATGACAGTAATAAAGTAAAACTTTGACAAATACGGTAAAACAGCTTGGGGTGATATTTAAGGTAAAGTTGTACCTGGTCTAAACTGTTAAGATATAACGAAAATTACCATTGTGGAGTAAACGGTGCTTTCAGAAGTAACCTCTAAAACTATTTCCTATTTCAAATTCTGTTTTCTTATTTTTCAGTACTCACCAGCTCAAACTGAGCTTTACTTCGAAATCTACATCCCCAGCTGCATTGTGTGATTAAAAAAAGCAGAAATAAAGAACTATAAACTCAAATTAAAATCAAACACCCGACTTTTAGGAAAAGATGACCCTGAATAAATACGATCAAGACGATATTGTAATAAATGTTAAATTTAAGGAGCGCTCTAAACCCTTTTGTTATTTCAGAACTCAAATGAAGTTAGTAGGCTTGAGAAAGATTTTTTTTTGGAGGAAGAATTCCTTATCCTAGGCAAAACTAGCATGCCTTCTGCTCCTACCCCCACAGCCAGAATAACTGAGAAAGTAAAAATCTCAGCATCGAGATGCTGGAAGGGACAGGATGGGTGAGCAGGCTGTGCTCCTAGGCTGCTACATGGGTTACTCGTATGCACATGAACTGACACGAGGGCGATTTAGCATTTCTTATAAAATACTCAAATATTAACTTACAAACAGGCAAAAAAAAAAAAAAAAAAAAAGTATTTGTTAACCGTACTGGTCTTCCCAATTGCTTTTCCCCACCCACCAGAGAAGGGAGGCAATAGGCTCTTAGCACAACTGCAGCTTATTTATACATACATAGTAGCACAAAAGGGCAAGTAGTTAGTCGAGAGCGCAGCGTAACAGGTTATGTTCTGAGTGAAGAAGAAAAAAAGAAGGTAGGAATCTACATAAGCTTAAAAAAAGTAAAATGTCTGGGGGGAAAACTATGTAGAATCAATATGCTTGAAAAAACAGCCTTGATTCGATAAAGTGTTGCTATTCTGAGTCTCATTTAAACCCACAATTCGATTACATCGGTATCATCAGTTTTGATTTTTTTTTGTGTGTATGTTTTTGTGCTTTTTTGGTCTTTGTTTTGTTTTTAAACATCCTTCAGTTTAAAGAACCTGAGTACATGGTACCTGTATCTAAGAACAAGCAAGATGTGAGCTAAGTCAAGCTTGACAAAACCTGAGCGCTTGCAAGGGCAGGGCTAGAGTGCTAGGGGACACCCCACGCATGACTCCTGCCCCTGCTCGACGCCGGGGTGTCTGGGGACACCCCACAAGCCACGCGGCTCCCCACTGCACTGGCCTGCTCTGCGCCTCCCTGCCCAGCTGCTCTGCTGTGTCACCCTCACATGCAATTGCATTTATTCATATCAGACCACAGGTCAGTCTAAAGGCCCTTGTCTTTCTGCAAGTGATCACCTAGATCACTCCCAGCACCTCCTTTTTTTGGGGGGGGGGAGGGGGAAAAGAACAGACGGCATATTCCTATATATATATATATATATATATATATATATATATACACACATGTATATATATATATGTATTCATGCACTAGCTGTCCTCTTACTCTAAAGCTATGCCCCAGGTTCCATAAAATTTCCTTCTTTGAGAAAGAATTTCCTTCTTTCACCTCTGAGGTCTTAGTCCTCAGCATTTTTGTCCATTTTACCGTAAAACTTGCAAACACTATAACAGAGCACCTAATAATATTTAGTATAGCTATGCTCAATGCATGTTTATGAACAAGGGAAGTGTTCTTATCTTTTCGCAGTGAAAAAAAAAAAAAAACCCAACATTAGAACTGCGGGTGCATCCTACAAAACCCTCGATCCATCCAGCTGCCACCCCTTTACAGTCCACACACCCGGCTTTCCCTCCAGAGGAAATTCCAAGGACGGAGATGGGAGCACCAGCGCTGGGTCCTGGTGTTTAGGTGGAGTCCAAGGAGCTAAAGACCCAGACTATTCACACACACAAAGTACTTAAGGGCCCAGATTTTCCTTAGGATGCAAAGACCAGGATGAATCCATCTTTGTAAGCAACTAACTGCTCACCCATCCCTCCATTTTGGTCCTTTAATTTCCTTAGTGTCTTCCTGTGTAATAGCTTTTCCCTTACATTTTCAACTGTTTCCAATTATTTGTCTTTTTTTTTTAATTTGGAGCGCTGTAATTCTAAAACACACACACACACATTCCTGCTAAACCAGACTGAACAGCACATTGTGATCTTACAGAAGAAAATATTACCAACTTGTCTTTGTGACAGAACAGTGAGTAGGTATAAAAACGCAATAGTCTCTCTATGCCATTTTTTTTTAAGATCTCTGCCTGTAAAATGAAAGCCTAATTTGATATTTTTTGTAGTTATGTAACAGTTCTAATATTTTGTGACATTTTGTATTGTGACACTATAGATGAAATTGTCATCGGACTGACACCCTTTACTGTTTATTCCTTAATTACAACTGTTAACAACACTGCAGAGAAGCGTGCTAATCTGCCATCACATATTATGAAAACAACGTTATTGTTACAAACACCAACACCCACTCAACAGGATATTTCTAAGATGGCAGTTTCTGTTAAAACTTATCAGTTTAATGGACACTTCAATAGAAAAAAAAGTTTCAAATGAACTCTTCACTTTCCCCTTGAAAACATAAAACAATTTGTAATTGCAGCTGAAGTGCTTTGTTTTATTTTGTTCGTTTGTTTTTCATGCCAGAGAATTTTCAGCTAATTTTAATCCAGACAAACCCAGTGTTTGATTTTAGAGAGAATAGTCTCTGCAGATGCTGCTTCTTCAAGATTATCTAGTCCTCCTATAACTTCCAGGTGTAAATTGTTTGCCTAATTCTACCTGGACTACGAACTCTCTCAACAGTTCTCGACAAAGAATTAAATTAGGATAATTAATTAAATACACACTTCGCAATGCACAATTCTCAAACCGCCCTTTCAAACAAAACATTTTGCAGGAGTTAGCGCCAAAGCAATCAGGGCATTTACAAGAAATGTGCTAAAAAGCACCAGTTTCAATAAAAAGAGTTAAAACATCCCTACTACATAGTTATACAAATTATTTTGTAACACAGATGTGCACGCACCATTTCTCTAATGGCTCAGCAAAATCAGTACTTATTACGTTTTCATATTCTCAGGTGTTAGCAGAGCCACATTTTTTCTCTTCTAGGTCAGAGGGGTGGAAGAATGATGTCATACATGCCATTTAATTGTAATATCTTTCATCAATCAAATCCTAATATCATGTTCTTAATTAAAAATAAATAAATAAAAAGATTGCTTTCTATGTTTTCCTTGCTTTAGAAGGGTGAAATTTAAGGCCAAGTCACACACTGGGAAAGATATTCTACTGAACTGTTATTTTCAAAAGCAGTAAGTACTAGAGTAGTAGAAGGAACAAACGACTTGCACAAAGTGTTAAGCAAAAGATTTCACTTAGTTTTGTCAACATAAAGAATACAGCACTAAGGACAGCCTAAAAGAAATAAAAAAGAAAAAAAAAGAAAAACCCTAGAGACTTGTTTACTTTTTTTTTGTCTTTTCCAGTCCATTAGACAGGAAATACAAAGCAGGCAGCACGGCGGGGAAAGGCAGCAGTAGTTCCTGGAGCAAAGGGTAGAAGCAAAGCAAGTAGCAATGACAAATCAGGGAAAGCAAGAGGTGGACATTCGAGGTGCTTATTGTATTGCTGCTATCACTAAGGTTCGTGCACAGGTTCTCAGTTCTAAGACAAAGCTACTCTGTCTGATGTAATCTGCTTGCCTTTCCTGTTAAGGATAAATTCTTCCCTTCTCCCTCATCCACAAAGACATTTGCAGCATTCATGACAACGAGGAAAGAGAGCACATGAATCTACTAACATGTAAAAGCAGAAGATTCAAAAAAGAAACCCCTGAAACTCTTCTCATACTGAAGAAGCAATTGCCTTGTTGGGTTGCCATGCACCAGAACTCCACTTCTGATCCTAAAAGCCCGTTTGAACCAGAGTGAAAGCAAACTATCTAGTATGGATAATTTTCATTTAATGATTTACATTACAATTTAACAACATGATATTCTGTTGCCTGATTTGCATGATATGGCTTGCTTAAGTCAGAAAAGAGGAAACAAACCCAGAATGTTTATTTTTGTGACTCTTCTTCTGGGGAGCTTATGTTCTGTTTTGTAGATTTCATTTTCTTAAAACCAATAGGAGACTCTGCTCTTCCTAAAAGAAAATGTTCCCACTTGGGAAGAGATTCTTCTACTGACGCCCAGTAAAGAGTCTGAGAAAGCACAAAAAAAAAATCATTTTAAATTTAATTTCAAAATTCTCATCAGCTTGTTATCAGAACAATACAGTTATGTAATGTGTTATTAATCTTGCTTTATGAGTGAAGCAATTCAGAAAAGATCTAAGCACTTGCATAAGAAATTTCAAATCTCTCATATCTTACAGAAAAGCAGACTGGAAGCATTTCATTCTATGCTGTGAAGTGACTGAATGTGCCCTCTTGTGGTAAGCAACAGATTCGTTAGACAGTGCCTTTAACAGGATAGTTTATAATGATAAAATTTTCCCAAACCAGCCTTTATACTTAAAAAAAACCAACCAACCAAACAAACAAACAAAAAAAAAAACACACTTCCTTCAGTGGAATTTAATTTTGCAATGAAAAAAAATAGTTTGCTTAATGTTTAAAAATGTTTTGTATTTTTTTTCCTAGAAAAGCATTAATACGGTTCAAAACATTTGTGACATTTTACAAGTCTTTTTTTTTTCCTTCCTTTTTTTTTTTTTTTTCCTTTTATTGCTGACAAAATAATTGATTTTAATTTTGGTGTCAGGAAGGGTCAAAAAAAAAGAAGACCCAAACCTATCTATAAACTTACCTCATGGTCTAAGAAATACATTCTGGGCTACCTAATCCTTTCTCTTGATTGCTCCATATCTTTGAGCAATAGATTTAACTTCTGTTTTATCTGTAGAATGGACAGCTAGTCATCATTTTTGTGCTAGTATTTTGAGGATAACATTTTTCATAGGACTTTGAGAAACAGATACTCATGTATTTTTTTTTCTTCCACAAAATGCTGTGACAGAGAGCTGGATTAAACCAACAGTTAAATCCATCCAGCAGCCTAAATATCTTTAGATATTGGGGAAAATAAAGCATTTATTCAGAAAATAACAAAACAAAACATTTTTGTAGCAGGAAACTTCAGTTGTACAGTTGTAGCATTACATATGCATTAAGGTTTTTTTGTATACTTGTTTTAAGTACATAATACAGAAGCATATCACAAACTGAACATTTCATCCGAGAGTATAAGATTCCTGGCTAAGCATTTTGATCCTCACTTGTAACTCAGATATATCTATGGCTCTTACAGTTTTACAAAAATATTTTCTTCAACAGATTTACTCAAAGAATCTTTTTTGACAAGCATATGTGCTGTCATACAAAACTACTCTGACTTAGCAAGCTGGGGATCCATTATAGGCTTAACTTTCAAACTATATTAATACAGATACATACAGGGTTGAGTGAAATATGCTCAGAAGTGTTTTGGAACAAAGTATGCACAAGAATTTTGTACCATGAAGGAACATTTTTCTTCTTCCACTATTTACAGTACTCTCTTAAAAATATAAAAAAGCCTGAAATAGGATCTTCAAATAGTAACTCCATTCTCTCTAAAACTCCACTACTGCTGCAGGGTCTAACAGGTCTCCACCTACAAGCACTTGCTCCATATTCTCCAGTTTGTATGGACTTCAGTCTACATCCCTTAAGCAGTTTAGACATGTAACACAGGACAGAGAAAAGAATCAAAATTCCTAAGTCCAAAACTGATCCAAAAAACTCTCAAGGTATCTTCAAAGCATTCCAGGAGCCTAAAACTCTACTTCTTAACACAGTGAAAATAGATTCAACCTTCGTAGCTTGGCATACTTCTCAGTATCATCCAAGATGTATGGGTATCTAGAAAAAAATGTACCCTTTTGCCTAAAAAAACCTCTATAAACCCACTGAATTGGCATTCTCAGCAAGCATTCTGTCACAGATAGGAATAGGCTACTTAAAAATGTAATCGTGGCCAAAATCTTTTAACAGTAACTAAAAAAGTGATGCCTTTCATGTAAGTAACAGCCTAAGGATTAGGACATTTGCTCTGTAGGTATGGAAGTAATGTGCAGCACCTCTCTCTTCACAGCTTGGCAAGGCTGAATCCCATATCTTTCTCCTCCTTTGGCATCACCCTAACGCCCAGACCAGCATGGGACACTGCTTTACCCATGAAAACAAGACTACTGTAGCCCAATTCCTGCTCCTACAACTGCCTTTTTCTTTTTCCTTTTCTCTTTCGTTTTTTTTTTTTTTTTTTTTTTTTTCCTGTATTCATCATTCATTTATCTCCAAATATCTTTGGACAACAGTGCTGAGATTGGGACTGTAGGGTGTGTTGTACTAGGACAATCCTTAATTCCCAACCTAACTTGTACAAAAATTGTATCTTTAAATAATGCTTTAGAAAGCACGGGTTGAGAAGTAAATCAAGTGCTACTGCTGTAGCAGTACTTTTCCCAAGTTCCCATACAACCTGATAAAAGAACTCTGAGAAGTGAGAACTTCTCCATTCATACTGATAAACCGTTGACTCTGAAATGCAGAGATGACAATCTATGGCAAACTTCAAAGAGGATGGCCATACAAAATAAACCAAATGGCCATGGAAGAACAAGCCCAGTAATCTTGATTTTTTTACAATATTTTTATATTTTATTCTATTTTTAAATAGAAGTTGGTATAGATTTGAAAGCTGCTAAATATTTCCACCTGAGTGCTCCAGAATCTAGGGACCTTGCCCCAGAATTTAGGTTCAGCTTGCAGTACATAAGCCTTTGGCTATACCAGTCACTGGATTTTAAAATCAATTATTTTCACTTTAAGAACATGCTTCAAGGGAAAAAAAAGCAAAATATTTGGTAAACAGTAAATGAAAAGATAGAGTTCTAGGACTTACTTCTAACTTAACAGTATCAGGATGTGGAAGTAAATACACTCTTTCCTGCAGCTTTTTTTCTGCTGCTTCTATATCCTAAAACACACAATATAAAAACAAACATAAGCAATAAGAAAAGGAAAATACACAGTCGCATCAAGGTATTTAAATGAATTCAGTAGGCCTAAAAAGCATTCGAATAGTAACACTGGAAGTTTGCATCTTTCTGTTTAGTAATATGCTACTGTTTCTAGAGATGTTTTGTGTATATTTTTGATGTAAGAATAAATTTCATTGTCATGTAATACTGCTGCTGCAACACAACACTATCCTCTGTGGGCACTAGGGTAAATTACATTCAGACTCTGCTCTCTATGATTTATGAAAATAAGGTGGGGGGAATAGAATGGTTTTCTCTGTGCTGCATGCAAACTGAAGTATGTATTCTAGATACTGTAACTGTAAAGTAACTAGGCAAATTATGTGCAAGATCTTTACTCCTCAAGACAAAGATGACTTGCTAATATGCATGCATAACATGTGCACAAAAATGTAGAGCTGCAGCAAGCTGTTCACCAGACAAACTTGGATGACAATGCATCTCACATAGCTTTCTTATAGAAATCAGTATTTGGGTTCTACTTGTCCAGTAGATATGTAGATATATGCTGGAGGCACAGAGGCCTAAATACACTCTTTTTTTTTTTTCCCCTTCCCAAAACAAATGAACAAAAAAAAGCCAAACCAAAACATCTCCCCAAATCAGCTGCCCCCCCGCTTTAAAGTTCTGACCCATTCTTGTGGGCTTAGTTCCATACCCAAACATTGAAGAGATTGAGTGGTGGGCAGATGAAGAGAGACAGAAAGGGACGTGGGAGTGGGGTGTGAAGAAGCCAAAGCTGAACAGAGTGGAGGGGGAAAGAAAGTATAGCAGATGGCAGAGTTGGGAGCAGAGAGCGGGTGTGAAGAGTACAACAGAAAAACTAAATGAGAGAGGAAATTCCCCAAAGGGACTTCCCAAATATTCACCACCACTGCTGCTGAAGAGTGAGATTCTGTAGGAGCATATCCACAAGAGAGACCAAACATGATTACTCGTATTGAATAATAGCCAATCTGAACACACATCGATAAGTAAGCAACGCTCAGCTCAACTTCAGTTCAAAAAATACAGCTCAAAATTAGTAGAGTATGATTAATAAAAGCAGAACCCAGCCTAACTATTAGCTGGAGATTCAACTCCAATAGAGATACCATTGGTTCACACAGACTACCACGTTCATTTTAACTATCCATTAATTTCTTTTACAGTATGACTATTCTCTTGCACATAATTACAAACTTTATCTAAGAAAAAACATTTCTCCCTTTTCTGCAGTAAAATGCATAGTGTTGTAGGAGAAAGAGCCAACTAATTCTCAGATTTATCCAGATCCCAGGAAGCAGCAAGTGGTTGCCTATTTAAGAAGAAAGAAGAAAAAAAAGTCACAAGGGATAAGTTCTGGGGAGAATAAGAGCAAAAATTGAAGCCATTTGAAGACACAATGTCAAAGTAACAGAGGACATAATGCAGACAACAACAGACTAAGCAACAAAGTTTTCTGCATATGTCTTTAGAACAGATATGCCATAAATAGCACCACATGAAGCTCATCATCAGTATGGTTCAGAACGAATTTGGAGAAGATATCACCATACAGAAAATGAGGGATCAATCACTAATGTTTCTCCCATTTTCTTTCATGGGATATTCCACTTTCCTGACTCCTTTTTCCTAATTCCTGTAGGAATTTTCACAGTATATACTCACTCAAGTCACTGGGATGTTTACGATGACAGGAAATGAATGTCTTTTGGGCAAGAAGAGACAGCAGTTGTGCATATATGTTTAGCAGAGAAGGTCACTTTGGCATAGCCTAGATATTGGATGTGTCTTTTTGTTGCTCACTCTGGTTTTTATGTTGTGCAGTCTATTGTCATTCAGAATACTGATTTAATGACAGACAGTGAAAGAAATTTTAGCTGGAAGGTGCAGTATGCTTTAGAAAATAACTGAAGCTGCTGAAAGGTTAGATGGCACCTCTTGCATGTCTATACAACTACTTAACTTTAGGAAAAAAAATCCTGTCGTCTATATAGAAATAAGTGTCACCAGTGTAAACTTCTTCAGAAAAATAAATAAGTAAATAAACCAATAAAGCTAATATGTCACAGTATTGAAAAATAAAAGTATCACTTCCTCTAAAACTACAAGTTCAAGAAGAGAAACAATTCAAGATCCTTTACCAGAGGTAAAACGGAATTCAGGACACATGCATCACTTATTGGGGACCAAATTCAACTGTCACTTACATTGCTATCAGTTTGGCAAAGCCCTTCTTTTAGAATTACATCCGTATAAAGGGAAGCAGATCTGGTCTGAATTAACTAGCAAATACTAAAGAACTATATACCATATTCTTTATATTCTATGTCTGTTATAAGCTGTTGCACAAGATACAAGAATTATTATGAGCAAATTCACCAAATTAGATTGCACATACCAAGCTAATTCTTGTTTCATGGTCAGAACATTATATA
The DNA here is from genome assembly GCF_059628265.1 of Tinamus guttatus. NCBI lineage: Eukaryota > Metazoa > Chordata > Aves > Tinamiformes > Tinamidae > Tinamus > Tinamus guttatus. The sequence goes on along the minus strand of NW_028288841.1, from coordinate 3,572,956 downwards.
ACTGCCAAATAATATATTCTTTTAAAAACAGCTTTCTCTAATCTGCAATATTTCACTAAAAATATCATGGAAAATACTCTCATAATTTTATGAAAATGTGGAGTAAGTGCTTCTTATAATGCTATAATTTCAATTTTTAAAAGTGTGTTTCCTGTCTTCCTATCGATTTGAAAATACTCCCCAAAAAAGCTTTGCATAAACACCAACTATAACAGATAAAATAAATGTCTTTTTCTACAAGCACATACTGAAATCAACTGATTTTGCTTAAATGCTGGAAAACAGAAATGCAAATAAAAAAATAACACTTCATCATGTCCATGTATTTTTGAGTAGGCCAAATCAACAACTCTCCACATGGTAACTGTGAAATGTACAGTGTCTGGTATCAGTAACAATATTCTGAAGCTGGCACATTAATCAGTCTTGTTTTCATGCTTCTCATATATTATTCCACAAAGATTTTTTTCCCTGCTTTATTCTGCTATCAGAAAGCATCTGCAGGAGTGCCTGCCTGTTAAAACTAGTATAAAATTAATAGATTTAAACTGATTTATGCTGCTTTATCCTGCAACAGAATTTGTTTTGATACATATGTTTTTGGTTTTTTTCTACAAACACCAACATTTTTGACACTTGAAAAGAACAATTTTGAGGATGTGACAGTAGATGGCAAATATCTGTGTAACTGCAAAAATATTTACACTCTCTGTATATGTCTGAGCTATTGTTAACATTCCCAATACAAGAAGCTTTCAGCATGCAGGACTCTATCCTGCATTTATTAAATTTGCCTGTGTTAACTTAGAATGCATCTATAAAATACACTTTATAAAATACATATTATTTATAAAATGCGTATTTATGAAATACAATTTTAGTATAATTTTGAAAAAGGAATATGGAAAAGTGTGAGTCATAATACGTGAAATTACTAAATGAGTAGAGCACAAACTACGGAAAAAAAAATAAGTAAACAGGCCCCCACTCCTCTCTAATCTCCCAGTAAACAACTATACTTGTATACAATTTCCAGGAGTTCAAGTTGGAGAAATCTTCTATGCCACATAACGATTAAGAAGGCACCTCTAATCAACTGTTCTGTCTTCTCCGCTGTTCCCTAAACGGCTTCTATACAAATACAGTGAGGACACACATCAGATTTATATACACCCAAAACGTGAATGCTTTTAATCTTGGCCAAGCTTAACCTAGAGACAAAACTTCTTAACAATACACATTAATCTTTACATTTTCTAGAGTAAAAATGATGGCTTCAAGGAAACGTATTAGAAGCTATACAAAACCTTAAGTAAGAGTTTAAGACAGTGCTTACAAAAGGTGCTGTTTTCTGCTGTTTCCTGAACAGACCACCTTTTTTTAAGACATGCATTGACTTTAGTGGTCAAGTGCAATCACTTCAAAATCAGATGCCTAAGATAGGTGTCCTCAAAGAGGTTTTATTGTTCCCTGCAGACAAACCTAGATTTTTTTTTCCATTACCAGCCCTCAAATTTCTGTTGAATTTACCCAGGAAACACAAATTATACCTGAATATGACAACAGATATCTAGTACAGCGATTATCATAACTGTCTCACATTTTAGGAAGAACAAGGAACGCCAAACGCTGCTTTTGCAGACTTGCAAGAAAGGGTCTCAAAGTCACTCTACACCTCCTTAAGGAAAAATATCAAATTGAAAAGTTCTTCCAAAACTTCACATGACGACAGACGGAAAATAATTCCCACCATGGATTAAAAGCATTAGAGATTGGTCAGCCGCTATTCCCAGCCATATCCTCCTGTCTTGAATCAAAGGGTAAAGGTTCTTTGAGCCTTGTCAGACTCTGAAGTTCTCTCAAGCAGACATGCAATGGCATGTGTTACAGCTCTGCATGTACTTTGAGAAAAGAAAAAAAGATAGTAGCAGCTGCCACCACGAGGCTCATGAAAGAAGGGCATGTAAAAAAGGTAGTGATGCCATCAGATAATAAAGACTTGTCATTTAATACTGTGTGTCAAGTTCCAGAAGCATGAATTGGATATAGTGGAATTCAAACAGTAACTAGAGAGCAAACACTTAGGGGGGGGAAAAAATCTAAGCTACATAACCATGACATTTCAGTGAGGTTCCTCTAGTTGCAGAAACTTACATTTAGAAGTGCTGCATTCCTTTTATGAGCTGCATCAGCTGCTTGAGTTTGCCATGTCTTTTTAGTCTTTTTGTCTCCCAGATAAGTCTCCATCTGCTGTAGCAGCACTGATCTCTGAGAGAGTCTACAAAAGAAAACATTTCGCTAAGTGGGTAGAACATTTTGCTCAGGAGCTAGAAAATAACCTTTTTACCTTACCCCGTTCTCTTCAAAACTAGGGGGCTAATTAAGCCGGCTGCAGGGTGGGTGTGCTGGGGGAGGGAAAAGGTACAGGCAGACACCACCTGCTGAGCTCCTATGAGTTCTAGTGTTGCAGCCAGCAGCCCTCATATGCTAAGGTGCTTGGAAGTACGTAATACCCCAGAACAGGAAAGATAGGGTGGGTAGGGGTGACTTGATCAGCGCTCCTCTTGCTCACTGGCAAGTACTATTTGTTACCAGAAAAGCAGATTTTTCTGAGTCATTATTGTATATGCTCCACAGTCTGAGTTTACAGGGCAACACAGAAGCGATTCCGTAACTGAGTTTAGAGTGGCAGAATCCAATTATCTTCCCCAAATAGGAATTCAGGAGTGATAGCAGGTTAACAATAAAAGACATTAAGCACATCCCACTACCCGAAGTCTAAAAAAGCCCATCAAACTAACTGCCCCTACAAGGCAGTTGAGGGTGATAAGTCCAACAGTTCACGAAGAAAGAGTGCCACCTCCTGGAACCAGCCCCTAGCTCAAGTACCACAGGGCTCTCCAAAATCCCCAGTTTCACTGTTTTTCGGGTCTGGCAGGCACATCTTGGGAGATGACACCACGACACAAAGTGCTGTGAGGTTCCTCAGCACTGAAACAGGGACTTACATCTCTTCATGTCGCCTAGCAAGGCAAACCTCTCGGGCCAGATACGATGTCATTTTCAGCTGTTCACCAGTTTTGCCACTCTGCAAAAGGGAAATCAAGTGAAATTAAAATCTTCTGAGCACATTTACAAACATCTAGTTTTCAATCTTAAAGAAATTCGTATGTTAAAAGTTCACATGTATCATATTTATATAATTTGCTAGCTACCTCCTTAACAATCTGCTTGTGAATTTTAACACTCTCTGATAGATACTGTTGCATTATACTTTGAATACAAAGGTGCTACTAACACAGCGAGTTTTAGGAAAACCTTGCTAATAATTTGAGGGAACCAAAATTTGATTTACAAGTTTCAGATCTGATGTAACTTCATGTCTCAGTTACTTACGAGCTGCACAAGTAAATTATGCACTTGCAGAACTTGTGCAGTACCATTTTCATCAGTGCTTTTGCCTCACATCATGGCACTCAAAACACCAACCACCTGTAGTTACTTTCTGCAGATGCAGGGCCCCACTCTTAGGGATCCATGCTTAAACACACATCCAATTATACTAAATAGCTGAAGTTATTAAGGCAGTTTCCTATTTTCTGAGCACTTGAAAAAACTAAGTGAAAATTTATTGAGCTCAACTGTTGAGTACTTAATTAATACAGTTTTACTTATATTTAACTATTTTTAACAAATCAACTGCAGACTCTACGTGTGTACTGAAATTCTACAGTGCCTTCCAAGAAGCTTGAATTTTTTTCAGTCAGTTAACTTTCTCTGTCTCAGAAGTGACTGCATTATTACCACATAGGCAGAATCAAGCTAAATTAAATAAGCTACAACACTTTCATGATGTTGAAGAATGGGAGAGATAAAGTGCTTTACCCATCCAAAAGGGGCTCCACAGGCATCTTTGGAGCGGGTTACTTGTACATGCAGCACGGCTAAGCACACTTGCTTAACCAGGGGTGTGTTTTTCACCAAATTGTGAAGAATTCTCCCCAGCCAGACCCCACCTAACATTGCCCAAATCGGAGCCATCACCTCTGGGCTCTGCCCTCCGAGGAGGTAACAGCGGCAAAAGGAAAGTGTGTTGTCCAGGAAGCCTCAAACCAACGCGGGGAGGCGGCCGGGGCCACCCCTCTCCCCTCAGGAGGCGGCGGCGGCACGAGACGCCCCCCTCGAAACGGCAGGAAAGGGGCGGCCATTGTCGGGGGAGGCGTGAGCACGTGCCTGCCGCCTGGGGCGCACGCGGAGCCGCCCTTAGCCCTACCATTGCCAAGGGTGGGGGGGATCAAGGAATGTGCCATTCCGTGGAACCACTCCGTGCCGCAGAGAAAGTATAGAATAGAACATAAGAATTAATAGTAATAAAAATAATAAAACTTTACCTTCATTCTCTTTGCTTTAGAAAAGCGAGGCAACCACCCGCCATAACCTCCACGTCAATCTCCCTTCCTCCCCCCCGCTGCCATGGAGACGGCCGTAAAGGTAGCGCTCAGTCGTAGCCCCTGATTGGTCCCGTTTCGCCTCAGGAGGCGGAACCAGGCCGCGTCGGGATCCGCCTTAGCCGCCGGGATTGGAGGAGCGAGAGGCGGCGGGGCCCAATCAGCGCGGGAGGGCGGGCCGCGGGGGCGGGCTCGCGGTGACCGTTGGCCGCGGGGGCGGGGCGGGGGCGTGAGGCGGCGGCGCGCGGGCCTCGGGGAGGCCGAGCTGGATCTGGAGAGAATCGCGGCGTATTCGTGTTCTTCGGCCCAGCAAGCGTTACTGCGAGTTAGGGTGGTGCGATTTAGTCCTCTGTGACAGCAGCGTCTCCTCCAGGCTTTTAAAGTGGAAGAACTACCGAGGTTGACTCAAAGTGCTTGTGTGCAAATATTTATCAAAAGGTGCTTTTTAAAAGGCATAGCTTCATCCTATTATTTCTTTCCCTGTATATATTTTGCTTTCACAAAAACCTTAAAAGACCGTAAGTCAAATGCAGTTGAAAAGCTCATCCCCTACATTTTCCTTTTAACATCCTCTTAAAACATTCTCTTATCCTAGTGGTTAAGGCATCCCATAACAAGCTCTTCTTACTGTAGATCAGAAGAGCCTCTTTCTTGTGATTCTTCAGGTCTTTATCTCTCTTCTGTTTTTATCATTCTCTGATTTTATATTTCTGCAATAAACTTACATGAATTCACTCTGTGACATAAGTAGGAATTCTTTAATGTACTTGTCAACCTGCTCCTTATTGCCACATTCAGGCTAAAGACTACTTAACTTAAAATGTTACCTCTGTGATTTGAAGACTTTTCAATAAGTGATAGGGGGGGAATAAGAGTGTCCTCATTTCTAATGGTGTGGAAAGCTAATGGTTACAGGCTGGAATGGAAAACGTAAGCGCTTTGCATGCTCTACTTTCAGCCCTGCCAATTGTCTTTAGTGGTAGTTATCCTCTCTTTTTTTTTGTAGGTTTTAGTAATTTCAGAAGGCATACAGACAAACTGAAGTTTGGTTTACATAAGCCATGATATAAGTTGTTTTTAGTGAGAATGCAAGGACAGACTCAAGCTACAGATACTATCGATTGCTCAGTGCTGCAGCAGCAGGGATGGGATTGAAACCATAATTTCCTAATGAATACTTTATGTGACAGTGGATGAAACACTCAATAGCTAATGACCATTGGCTTTTGAATTCAGTATTTTTCATCTGTATTTAATTTTTCAGTATTAATGTTCTTTCTCATTAGAAGTGCAATCTAACCTAGTTCCCTGCTCAACTTGTTGACAATATAAGCTTTAAAGTTTTCATAGAAAGAAAACTAAATGTGCATTAAGAATTTGCTGTTCGCACTGAAATGAGGATGCTCCGGCCCCAGATTTTTCTTGTCCCCGCAATTCGATCTTTGAAAACTTGGGATAAAGGGGTGTTACAAGAGGAGTTGGTAAATTGCAACACTAGGTGGCACTTAAACACAGCTAACGAGGACTTAAATATTGCAACATGCAAAAACAGTCAAACACATTCTGTTCTAACATGCAGTTAATTACATCCTCAAAATGATGTTTTGGATTGATATTACTAAACAAACATGTATAAAATGTAATTACAGACAAGTGAAATAAATACTGTAGACTTATAATTGCAAGATATGTTTTTTGCTTGTAATATGCTACACACCTGTGCGCAGTTTATGTAGCTAGTATTTTATTTTGTCATTTTTAACTAACATTTACTGTGGCTCAGCTTAGGTTTATGTGCTTCTATTTACTGGTATCAATTTGTGCCATATGTCAGTTTTTAAAAATAGAATACTTTTATGTATTTGAATTTTAAAACGGGAGCATTTCAAAGGGAAAATAATAGGAGTGTACAAAATCACTTCAAAAACTTCTTAACGTGCATACATTTTAGATTGGTTTTCTCAGTTTGCTCATCACATTTTCCTCCTATCTGCAGCAGAAGTAGTGGACAGCTTTTCAGTCAGTATCCTGGGCCTGTATGAAGGTACAAATTAAAAAGACAAAAGCACGCAAGGAAATGTCCTCACAATCAGTGAAGCTTCTAATGCAGAAAGTGCAAAAATTCCCTTCTAGTTCCTCGCTTTTCCCTCACCTTCCAATATTCAGAGAGTTGATCTCTACTTTAATGTTGGCAGGTCCCATACCATATTCTCTTCTTTCCACCTGGAAATGGGAGATCCATATTTTCTGCAAGGGGCTGGAAATGAAGATTGATGTTGCTGGGTATCCACCAGCCTGTGCAAAACAGGTTGGCTAAACCAGGGACACTTGATTCAAATCTGGAAAAAGAGCTGGAAAACCTGTGAAATAGAAAGAGTAAAACTATGGATCAGGCCAGGGTAAACCATGCCTAACTTAAAAAAAAAAAAAAAGTGGTAGAAGGATATAAGGAAGAGGAAAATATTATTCCGTTATATTTCAAATAGAGATTTTAAAGCCTGATAAATAGGATGAAGCTAAGAACATGAGCATTCAGCTGCAAGTCTGCAATTTTGCTTTCTTTAGGGAAAAATGTTTTTAGGTTCTGGAAGAGTCTTACCAGGTAGTAGCAGATATAGCTATGAAAGGCAACCTAGACAACACTGAGATATTTCCTGGTGCACCCAATTCATTACAAACAAGGGAATATAACACATGCCCAAACAGGTCTCTTCTATCCCGAGTTTCTATGGCATAGCTTGTTCTTTTTGAAGATTTCAAGCTAATAGTTTGACCCTTGAGTAATAATATTATGCCTTGCCTTAAAAGGAAGAGAAGAGAAGAGAAGAGAAGAGAAGAGAAGAGAAGAGAAGAGAAGAGAAGAGAAGAGAAGAGAAGAGAAGAGAAGAGAAGAGAAGAGAAGAGAAGAGAAGAGAAGATCTACAGATCTGACTTTAACAGATGTACAGGTAGTAGAATGTTTTACAAGTAATTATAAAAACTATTTACAGTAATTAGCTTGAATTTAATTGCGTCTCAGCATGTTAGGCTAGTAAATTACGGCTTCATTTCAAACAACTCCTGTTGCCTGTTTCCCCTAAACGGAACACAGGAAACCCAGTGAAAACAAGGCTGTGGAGAAGCGCTGTTCTCAGGCGCTGCTCTGACGTGCGCAGGATGGGGATGCTCCGTGCCACAAACAGCACTTGCTCTAGTAGCCTGTACTACACCTTGCTGGCCTCACGGAGCACGAGTACACTGCTACTGCACGGAGCCAGAGGATGTGCAGGAACCAAAGGGACAGGAATATTTTTGAGCCAAGTATTTTTGGCTCCAATTAGAGAGTCACATCAGATGATAGAAGATAATGAGAGGGCCAATTTTTCTAGGCTCCCTCCCTAATTGGTGGAAGGGAAGAGGTTCTCCCTTGACAGTGATTCAGAGCATGAGGCTGAACATTTGGTGTTGCTCTGAATCGTCTTTAGAGGTGCCTTTCTCCCTCGATGGGCAGTGTAGCAGCTTTGCCTGCTAGTTTTCACACGAATCCAGTTATTTCAGTCCTCCAGCTGCCTCCCAGCGCTGTGCTGAACTGGTCTAGTTACCTTTGAGTCCACTCATGCTCACGGATGATGCTAGAAACACCTTCAGTTGCAGGTCTTAGTGCAAGCAAGGCTAGTGCTGCCTGGTCTAGCAGTCAAATTGTCTTATCTTGCAATGATGATAGTTCTGCGGAGGCAAAACATTACTTTGCATTTTAATATATGCATTATATGACTGGCAAGATGCCTAATAGCTTGACTTTTATTGTAAGCAGAGGTAGATGGAATAACACTGCCTTTGTCATTCCAGCAAATCTCCCAGCCAATGCAGTTCCTGACTCTGCCTTCTTTTTCTTTGCCATACAAACCTGACCAGGAATGTTCTTTTTTAAAAACTATTATTATTTCAGTTTAGATTTTTGAATGCTTTTGTTACGAATTTCTTCAATCTCTGAGAGAAATTAGAGGCAACAGTACTTCTGTTATTGCCTAACACCTACATTTACTGACAATAAAAATAACTGAACTTGCACAAAAAGCCAGTTTCTAATAAACCCTTTTACTAGGTTGTTGTTATGAAAGTTGAGTTTTTCATCTTTTACAAAAACCACCTCTTTTTAAAGAAAGGTCAGTCAATCTTTTTAGAAAGGTTTAATAAATGACTTTCTCCCCTTGCTAAATTTAGTCTTTTGTTGAATTGTTTCAATTCCTATTAAAGCTTCACAAAAATGTGCCTTCTATTATATTTCTCCTAATAGGTTTCTCAGCCTTATAACTATAATAAATTTGTCAGTTTAGCTTCACTGAACACTGGACTTCTAAATCCTACCAGAACAGATTATAAATGTAACCATTTCTAAACCCTTTCAAGAAGTTTTACCCTTTCTTTCAACACTTTTTATGTTCTCAGCAATTCAGTGGAAATAACCTTTCTTTCAGAGTTATTCTTTAAAAACCTCTTTCTTGGTGATAGCACACTCTAGTTATTTTATCAGTCAGTCAGTCAGAAAACCTTCGTTCTGTTCCTGTACCTGCCACTTGGATTCACAGTCTGAACCAGCTCACTTCAAGCCAATGTTTTCTTAAGTGTTCATTGAGAGGAAATGACCAGCTAGACCCTATAGGGCCTGATTTTTCAGACTAGCTGAGTGCTCAGAGCTACAATCAAATCATTCTGAGGGGTACCCTTAGCACTGCTGAAAAGAAGTATATTCTAAAGTTACCTTGGTAGGTAACCCGAAATAAAGATCCTCACAAGCAGCTTTTATAGCAGACATTAAAAATATGTAAATATATATATATATATTTTACTTTTTCCTCCTGTTTCCTTTTCTAAATTCTTTTTTTGTTTATTTTAGGAGAGAAGAAGTTATACATTTTTTGAATACATAAAGTACTGTCTCTGTTAACAGTTCTTATTAGGATGTTTTCAAAGTATACATTAAGAATATGAACAAAATGTAACAAAAATCTTCAAATCATTAATAACAGTGCTAAAAGCAGAGAAGCAAGCAGCCTGGTCACACAAACCAAGAAAAGCAAACATAATCTAAATCGTTTAGGCCCTGTGTCCAAAAATGAATCAAGTGTACTTTAGAACACTATGCAAAGAATAAACAGCAATGCATCACACTTGCTTTTATGAATGAACGGGGAGCAGAGATCCAAGTGCTAAGGATCCAAGTGCTAAGCATTTAGCTACTCTAAATGCTAAACTAATGGTAACTTCCAAGGGTCGTAGAAAATCTGCACTAATCCCAAATTAAAACACGTATACTGCCAAAACCTTTTCAGACAAATGAAGGAAAAGTTGGAGTACCTCCCCTACCTTTCCTTTAGAGAGATTTATTTACCTGAACCCCTTACAAGCTCATTATTTCCAACAGATGCGACTTATTCCACTCTTTCCACCTTCAAGATTCTAGATGTGTTATAGCGTTGGTTTCCTTTTTGATTTGGTTTCCTTTTCCTTTCCTGTTCGCCTTGACTGTTATTTGTGCTTTTCCTTTTTATTCTCAATTTTGCTCGTAACTCTCTCTCTTTCTCTTTTCTCAAGATTAAATGAGTTTGGCTTATTTATCAAAACAAAAGCAGGAAGAATAGCTGATTGTTTTCTACTAATACCTGAGTGGTATTAACATTAGGGAAAAAGAGCTTTCTGAGCTAAATGATGGAGCTGGCAGAAGGGCAAATGGCTATAAAGAATAAACTTTCTCTTGGGTACAGACGCTTGAGCAAGACACGTAAGCCTCAGATCAGAGATGTTCTCTGACAGCTTCCTAGAAAGAGTTGGAGGAAGAGCACGAAAACCAGTTAGTTTTAACATGAGCCTTGATGAGTTTCAGGAAGGTTTTCCGCAACAGAACAGGGCATTATTCAGCAGCAAAAAAGGCTCCCTTCCAGTCCTTGCCCTTTCCCTTTTCTGTCTGAATTGTATCTAAATTTCTAGCTGTGTGCACACTGTCTGGAAAATTTCCAGATTCTTCTTCTCTGCATCTTGCGCCCTCTCTGAGTTGGTGCCGGTTGCTGCGGGTTGGGTTTCCGATCCCGGGATGAGCCATTGGGCTCAGCACCTTCGAGGGAGCCCAGCTCCTCCCCAGCAGCCGCCTTCTCCCGAGCGGTGCTGGTGAACCACCAAGGGCAGCATGGTGCTGAGCTGATAGTTGTCTTTGAAGGAAAACTTGGAAACTAGAATTCTAAAAGTCACCTGCTGTTGTGCTCTTCCAGTTGCGGATACAATCGCAGAGAAAAAATCAGCAACAAGCCGTGCAATGCAGAACTTCTGCAAACTGCTTTGATTTGCCTGCCAAGCTCTGCTTGAAGCTGACACCAGTGCCATGTAGGTGCACAGAGTATTTCTGCATTGTTCAAACACAGGAAGGAGGAAGTTTTTTAAAATCATGTGTTGTGAAGTTCATTCTGGCTGCATAGACTTCCTAATGTAAACTCTGATCTCAATATAAGCTTTATATTATAAAGTCCTACATGACATTATTTGTAGTTGGCTGTTTGTCTGAACCTCTTTCATAGCCCAAGGCACAAGAAGGCAGGTGAATTTAAATTTTATCTTTCAAGTTACTTTTCAAGTGCTGTCAGCTTAAAATATTAAAATAACAGTGAGGTCTAACAACAATTGCAGATTTTCTTGCCCAACTGAATAAATTTGACTTTACTGTACAGGAGCTTTGCTTTTAGACAGTGTTTTGGACAGCACTATGGAGTCAAGACTTTAAAAAATGGTTAAAAATGTTAATGCTACCATTGAGATGAATGGGGTCAGTGCTTGGTTTTCTGTCATTTATGTTGCAGTGTTGCAACCATCTAGTAAAGGAGATTTTTCTCTGGAAAGATGAAGTAATAAGTTTAGTGAGAAATATGATAAAAACACATTCTAACAGATGAGAAAATGACTTTCCTTAGGGTGCCTGATTTATTTCTTCATTAAGCCGTATCACAGAAGACATCAGCTGATGGTTTATCTTCAGTTTCTGAAAGCAGGTTTGACTCCAGCAGAAACTGTTCTGTCAGCTTTTTTTTTAAGAACATGTTTGGCCACTTGCAGCCAAATTTGACACCAAGGTTACTAGTCTTGAGGGCATCACATTTCTAAAAGTTTTGTTAAAATAGATGGCAGTGCAGAGAAGGAGGAAGGCTGGAAAGCAGGCTTACTTACTGAGGGCCAGAAGCTCCAAATAGGTTTTTTCCTGCCTGCACAAACTCATAGGAAACCAGGCTCTTTGGTTCTGTTATTCATAGAACTACTCACTTACCTACACCTAGAACTTACACCTAGAATTACTTACACCTAGAACTGCTTACTTACCTACAATTTTCCTGTATTTTAATCAACTGAGGTGAAACCAGTTTGTATAAACAATCAAAATATCTGTTACTAAAATATGGACTGTTGTATATTTAAAGCAGTTAGTGAAATGACCTAAATTTCTTCTGGAAGTGGTTCTCTGTAATTGGCTAATCTTACAAAATAATTTATGATGCCTTTTTACACGTTGTGCCAGCTGGAGTAATCAAACAGAACTGATTAAAGTTATGCTTCCCCCGTCCTACTTAAAATATGTAGTTCATAACTTTTATATACTTTGCCTTGGCGTAGGGTGCTGCAGACTCTTAGAAGGCTCTGTCGTGTCTACCCTGGAGGAAGCAGGGCCAAGTGAAATGGATGCACAAACCTCCACAGAGCTCTGCTGGCTTCAGTGCTTGTTAGCAAACCCCAGTCTTGGTACTGCATCCATCTATGCTGCTCAATGGCAAGAGCTGGGCTGGGCTCTAGCCTGAGTTGCCACATAGGCTAATGCAGAACATAGATTATTGATAAACACATCCTAGGAAGAAGTGGAGCCCTCCAGAGTATCAGCAGCAGATGATAAAATCTAAATGAGAAGCACAAGGAATCAGGGATTAGCTACACACAGAACTGCTCAGTGCTCAAGTACTACCTCTTTGTGCTGTAGGGTGTTGCACACCTTCCTGTAACCTTATAATGAGGTTTGTTTATAAATTATTAATAGTTACTCTAAGTACCTCACAGATAAGAGGAATGTTGGTTACAAGCTCGTCAGCAGATAATGTCACATCACAATAATAATCAGCCTGCTGAACTCCGTAATCACCCATAGCAATTGGGAGCTATTTGTGAAAATATCTATTAATTCATCACTAACTACTTGTTAAAGGAAACTTACTACAAAACTTGACAGTAATGGGCATATGAGATCACTTTTTAAATACTGTTTTGTCTTCCAGCGCTTGCTTCTGTTTGATAGGATCATTTCTGCAAATAGGAAATGGGTCAACGAGACCTCAGGTGGAGCAGAGATTCACTTCTCTCGTGGTTGTAGCCGGTTGTCGTTCAGTTCAGGGCCCTGCAGATGTCCCCACGCTGTGGAGGTGCCACTCGGGAGAGGCTGTAGATTTAGTGTCACTGCTTTCCAAATGCAGTGGGGAGGGAGGGACTGCGTGGGTTCAGAGGGTGAGCTGGGAGAAGCTGAGCTACGCGGGTGCCAGTGTCACTGCCGTGCGGTTGTAACCTACCACGAGCAGGAGAGCTGCGCGTCTCTCCGTGCTGCTTTGCAAAAGTACCTTGCATCCTCTAGCATTAACAGAAGTCAACAAAACTATAGATAGGAAGCATTTTAGTTAATAAATTGGCTTACCTTTCGATATTATAACAGTAGAAAAAATACACACACACACAAAACAATTCCAGTGCCAAGAAAGTGCCTTTTTCATTCCTTTTGCTGGGAATAACATGTAACAATAGGATTATGATGACTGAAAAGGTACTGCATTGAAATGTAATTAGTTTAAAAGGCAGGGACAATGTCATCATCAGGTAATTTTCTTGCAATGGTTTTAATAACATTATTGTTGGAACTGGACCAAAACAAAGTGTAAATGCTTCCTCTCACCCCCTGCCTCTAGTATGAGGATGAGTGTGCTAAAAGGAAGATCTCTTGGTCTGGAGGGCTCTTTTGGTATGATCAGCCTATGAAAACCAAGGGCTATGTCTTGCAGATGGAAATCAGCAATGCAAAGGGTTGAAATCCTGTTCAGGCATGGCTGCATTTGGTGAAGAACCAAACAGTAATATTCATTATATGAAAAGTTAATGCATCACGCTGCCTGGGAAGGCTGCTGAGAGGTGGCCCAGGAAAATCGATAAAGATTGAAGTCTAAAAGTGCAGGCAGACTGTGGAATAAGAGCTCGAAAGGCAAGGAGTCCAATAGCCAGAGTTAATATTACCTTTTAGGAACATGCTTTTTTTGGACTTACGGCGTAGGAAATAACACAGGGACTTTGCTCTCTGCTTTGGAAAGGGACCACTGTCTATTCTGAGGAAGAAAAGAGGGTGAGAGATGATTCAGGCTGAAAATCTGGGCAGGGGTGGCTATGTGCTCAGGAAATGCTCAGCCTGCTCAGAGCTGCTTGGATTGAGGCTTGGATTAAATGTTCATTAACATGAGATATCTGCATGCTGGGTCATCACACAGGTGCTCTGGCACCTACCTGTGACATTTGTGATCATTCACCAAGGTAGCTTTACTGTACCGGGGAACATGGTCTTCACCTCCCTTACATGCAGAGGCAGAAGCGTAAAAATGGGGATCACCTGAAAACAAGAAGAGGTGGAGGGAGAAGGGGGGTCTGATATCCCTTATCAGTGACCCACATTGTGATTTATGCCATTTTTATTAAATAACCATAATCTTACAAGCAACTCGTCCTTTTGGACAATCCTTTTTTTGTTATCCCCTTTGCATGAAACTCCAGTTTAGCACATTCCTGGGGATCCCCAGGTATCCACAGAATACAACAATATGTTTCAGAAACCGCTGAAGCTGATGAACCGGAGAACTGCTGATATTTGTGGGGGACTGGAAGGTGCCCGTGGCGATGGAGCACCCATGGCTCAAACTGGTGAGTTGGAGGGTAATTCTGGCAGGGCTCTGCTCATCTCACCAGGGGAGTCTGAATCGGTTTGTCCTCCTAATATGCTCATAAATGTTCTCCCAGGGAACTCGGAGAATATTATATAGTGGTATGACAGGAGAGCTGACTATGGCAATCTGCTATTGTGGATTTGTTATGATACAAGACAGATGCAAGACTTTTTTAATACGTGTATAAATTGTGAACACAGCGAGATAAACAAATGCTGTAAAACGATGCCAATATCCTACACGAAGCTGATAGTAGGTAGTTACTGGTGCCTCTCACACTCTCCAAATGCACAACATTTTACAGCAGGCTGCTTCAAGACGTGCAGTCCTGCCTCGTGGATGCCACAGGAATAAAACTCTGCCTACGGCAAACTCATCTGTGATGCCTGTATAAACCAGCAAACCCCATAAAATTAAAACTGAGAAGAATTCAAGCTTTTGTTACAAGGTGCCGTTATCAATGAACACACTCATCCCAGCTTCATAATATGAGTCTACTACTACGCATTTCGAGAACTACATCATTGGTAGTAAGAAATCAGCTGCATTTTCAAAGGACATACAAAATCCTGAGCCACCTGCTTTTTTCATTTCAGAAAAAAAAAGGGAAGAAAAACAATTTTCTTATAGCCAATTTCACAGGCTGCAATCACTTTACAGGTCAGAAGGAGACTTTCAGGCAAAGGCACAACATATGTCTAAGAGGCTCGAAGTAAGAGTTTATCTAGAAAATTGGATTTAAGTAATCAGGAAGCCTATTTAAAGCACTAAAATTTAGAAAGCACAACCTTCTGTAACCCGAGCTACCGAACTTCCATTTTTTTTGCTGCCTTTTTTTCTCCCCACTAGTGGTATTTTTCAGTTTGAAGGCTACTATTAAGCAAAAACAAGGACATTCCTTCTGTGAGCTACAAATTGTGCAAACCTTTTCCAGCACTAGCTAAGCGAAATGTTAGATAAAGCAAAAATAGCTTAACCCTCTTTCTCCACATCACCTCTTTTTATAGAGCTTGCTGTCACAGCTAGAGCAGCCAGCGCTTGGTCTGGTCACTGTTTTAGCCCCACATTGCTGCACACAGGACGCTCTGCTCCAAGCTGAGGTTCTCTACAGCCACTCACCATGTCCCGTGTTAAAACATCTGCTTAGGGAGCATGTGAGGACTGGGCTCAGACCAACAGTTCTGAGCCCAAACCCTTAAGGATAACGGTTTGAGCCTTTTAGGAAAAAAATCCTGGTGGATAAAGCTGTGTGGTGCTGATGGTCCCATCAGGTTGCAGCTGGTGAGGGCCTCAGTGTGTTGATTTTCTATAGTTTTCTGTTCTTGGTCACTTGCCAATGAAACCTGGTAAGCACCTTGTTACAGAACATTGCTCATTTCTGTGACATGCAGGACCCCTCATTACTTCCCTCCTGTGCCTCGGGTAGGAACCTCTCTGCAGAGCAAACAGCCAGGCTTTCTTCAAGAGATCTTCGTTTCTGTCCTGCTCTGCAGACCTCGTTATCTTGCAGTCCAGCTTGCCAGCTCTCTCCTTGCATTTCCTGCTCAGCAAGGAGCTGGAGCAGATTCTTGTCCTTCCCCCTTGCAGAGAAGAACCACATCTCCGAGCTCTGGTGACAAACTGCAGAACTGACTATGCCATATGCACATTACATGAAAGAGTGGTTATTATTATTACTATTATTATTTTCCTTAAATGTCATTCTGCAAATTTTGCGGTGATTTTCACCAGTATTTCCCATTTGCAAGTCCGTTTTAATGAAGCACCTCAGCCAAGGGAGGACAGCAGACCGCAGCATGACACGTGTAAATGGACGGGTCAGATGCGGGTGACTCTTCTTGGATTTTACTAACACCACTATTTTAAAAAACACAGCTAATGTGGATGAAATACATCCCTTCTATTATTCCCATGTAAGCAGCTGGAGCACAAATGTGCTCCAAACCAGCACGTGGAGATGAGGCAGGATGAACAGTGGGTTCTACGTGATCCACAGGTGAGAAGCCAGTTTCTCAGCGCATGCAAATACTTTTTTCAAGGGCCTATACTAGACTTCTTAGAGTGTTTGGATTTTATTTGGAGGTCCTTTCTGTTGCCTCAGTGACTCGTCCCCAGGTTTGGCTCGTGATGACCAGTGATGACCTTCCATGTGTGCACGGTTCCTGCGAGCAGGGTGGCAGGACGTCTCCTGGAGCTGTACCCAAAGTAGCCATCAGGTGCCTTAAATCCAGTCTAGGCCTGATCTACACACAGGAAAAGCTTTAAGTTCTTCTGACTCCTGGATGCTGACAGCATCCCCTGATGGATCCGGAGAAAGCTGGGACCCACAGAGCCTAAATTCCAGAAAAAAAAAAAAAACTATCTTGCATAAGGGCCTGTGCAGTCACAGCCTGATGGTCCATATCCATCAGCTGGGGCATCATTTTAGATCATAAAAACAGCCGAAAGAGCAGCTAGAGGATTCCCTCTCCGGCAAGCCTTGGGTTTCCAGGCAATTTTGCTGTCCTTCCAGGGCAAAGCACACAGACCCTCCTGCTTGCTGCTGCTGCTCCTGTCTCAGAAACTCTCTTTCAACAGCTCCTTTGATATATGAACAAATTGTTTATGACTAGGTATAATGCAGGAATATCCCGAGTATGGGACATAAGACCCACAGGGCTAGGATGGGATGTGACACAAGTTGTCAGCCACAGAGGAAGCCCAGACAGAGACAGTGAAATACTGGAAACCCCTCCCAGAAGAGCCCTAGCATGGAAATGCAGGAGCTTTTCAAAATGCAAAAACATAAAACAGCCGCAAAGCAGGCGTCAAGTCCCAAGAAGGATTTCAAGACGCAAGATAACAACTTCAGAAAAGAAAAGCAAGCCCAGTGACTGTCAGATTAATTGAACACAGTGTCAGGAAAGATTGCTTTATGAAATGCTGCTTCTTAAAGCATCACAAAGTCAAAAAGACATCAAAAACATTGACTGGCACCACAGGGGAAAGGGAAACCACAAGTGATCGATAAGCAAGTGCCAGCAGGTGGTGGTGACACATCGGTGCACGAAGCCCTGCGTGGAGCTTCAAGAGGCTAGGTAATAGGATGGGGACCAAACCATTGATCAAAATTATTTTTGCGTTGCAAAAGGCCTCGGAAGACACCACCTGGCACTCAAATCCATTTAATAAAAATGCTTCTACTATTTGCGCCTGCTTAACGCAACTGCAGGCGGCCTCTGGAAGCTTTAAGGGCTGAAGTCATTATCTATTTATTACAGAAGAAGTTGGGATCTTCTGATACCAACGATTAATTCTGGCACGTTATTAGCAGTGGGAAGTGCTGGTAAATCATATCTGGCTTGACACAGTATTTACAAACCACTTACTGCGTGTTTCCAACGGCTGTGAGTCTCGCCAGCCCCGCGGCGCCGGATCCATGAGCTTTCCCAGAGCTCGGCCTTTCTCCCTGTCCTCCCTCCCCGGCGCTTTCTGGACACCGTTATTTAAGCAGCTCTTTCCCCACACTGTGTTTGTGCCACGGGCCAGTGCCTGTGCTGGGAGCCAGGAGCCTTCCCGCGTGCCTGGGACGCGCAGGAGCTGCTCCAGCTTCCTCGTCACTCCCTCCTCGTCCTGCCCTGTTCCTGGCCCTGGCAGACCGAGCCTGGCCTGCAGGATGTGCAGAAGGGACCCAGCTTTTGCTGCTCATCGTTTATCCCAGCAAGCAGTTTCACTTACTGCTGCGTTTGTTCCGTGTGCAGGACGGTGATCGGAGCACCGCGGGGTCTGCACTGGCGGCTGGACCGTTCCTGTCCACGTACCGGGATGGCGGCAGAGCTAAATAGGAATATATCCATAGGGATATAGCCACAGGAATAAATCCGGGAGCCCAAGGAGTTTTCCCACAACAACGAGAAAGGAGCATGGGCATGAGCACAGAAAGCAGCACGTGGAGCCATCAAGCTTACGCTGCCGCACATGGAGCATCAAGGCCTCACGTGCACGTTTCGATGACAGCCCTGGGCTGGGATGCTGCATGGCTCCGAAATAGCCTCCCGGGGGTATCTTGAGATTTGGGAACATCTGTCCCTGCCTGCCAGCCTGGCTGGGATGGAGATGAAGCTCCCTCCTTTTGCAGCACAGCTGCAGGGCTGGCTGAAGGCTGAGGAGACGCAGGTTATCCCGAATAACCAGTGACAGGGGCTGGGGGAAAGGGCCTGTCCCTCCAGCAGAGACCTGCTGATAAACCAGGATTTGATCCAAGGAGCAGCAATCCTAACGGAGCCGGGAACAGAGCTCAGGCTCCGAGGTCCCGTCCTGCACAGGGACAGCCGTCCTTCCCAAAGGGATTCTGACAGGGTCACAAGGATGCGGGGGGACCAGTTGTGGTGCGGAAACGGGGTTACCTGGAAGTCTCCCAATAGCCTGAGACGGGGAGGAAGGGAGCAGTGCTCCGCAGTGCCAAGCGCCTGGCAGGGCCCAGGCGAGGCTCGCTCGGAAATCTGGGATCTAATTAGAGCAGGGCTTGGATCTCATCTGTCTTCCTGCACGCCTGGGACAATGAAACACCGACTCGCCCAGCTGTTCGGGATGTGCATTTGATGCAAATAAGAAGGAAGTCTGTAAATACATCAAAAACCATACTTTATTTTATGTATAGCAATACAATTTACATATTAAATAACACTATAATAGAATGATTTGATATAGTTTGAAACGTAACAAAAAGAAGATTCAAGTTACAAAAAAATCCCAAACAAAAAGAAAAGAAAAGAAAAAAAAAACAGAACAAAACAAACAAAAATCTCCCTCAAAATACTCCCTCCCACCCGGTCCCAAAACCAAACACCACATTTTTTGTTGTTGTTTTCCAAATGGATCAATGAGACAAATGTATCCAGTGACTGGCTAAGTCTAATTCCTATTGCACACACTGACAATGGAATCCAAAGAAAATCCAACTTTCACAATCACTGCCCCAAAGAAATGACATGTGTGGAAACCTTTTTGGAGTGTGATGATGGTGTCTCACTACCTCGATGCACAGAGGGGATGTATTCACATAGCCACCACAGAACTAGGAAGGAGGTGAAACTAGAAAAAAATTAGCTTTATATGAAAATATAAAATTCTATGATTATATACCATAGATACAAAGTTCCCAGAAGATGCTTATCCAAGCAACAAAATATTTACAGTTTTAATGATTCCACTATTTAAAAATGAAGGAAAAGAAAGCAGGAGTACACATGAACGCTTCGGTAGTTAGAAACCATGGCTGCTTGCTAGTTTCAAATGCTCTAACAAAACAAAAAAAGTCACTACCCCAAATGTTGGAGAGTTGTGACATTGTATAAAATTGACTGTCTCCTCTTTTGGAGACGTTTATTCTTAAAACTCAAGACATTTTTCTTGAAATTAATTATCCTCTGTAGAAAATGCTTCCCTTTGCAAAGAGTTAACAAAAACACTAAAAACAGTTTAACAGCTAGGACAAAGTAGAGGCCAAATCTCTTCATTACAGTTCCTTCTCTTTCCCTACTTTCACATGCCTTCTCCTTCGGTAAGCAAAGCCAATGGAGGTCACATTGTCAGACTGGCAACACAGAGGAGAAGAGCAAAGGGGGAAGAGCAACAGTTGAATTACAGCTCTGTTAAAAAAAAAAAAAAAGGAACAAAGCAACAAAAAAAGCAGAAAAGCAATGCAGTGGCTTAACAAATAGGCATTTTTCCCTTCATATAAAATTTTACTGGCCCCATTTGACATAAACTTCGGAACACAGGATTTGATGTCAAAAGGCATGAATTTGAGAGAGATTGCTAAATCTCTTCAGACAACTACATTTTAATTTTTTCTTAAAGTTGTTTTTGTTTTGCTGAGAATTAGTAATATGTATCTTTGGTAAAATTGGTATCTATATTTTAGATTTAAATAATATATGTCAGCTTAAAAAAAAAGATTACTAAGAAGGCAGTTGTGCTGCGTCATATAGATTATTCTCCTCATGTTCCGGTACGTGACTCTGGGTTCAAACAATTCAAGCAGTTGGAAATTGGAAAACACAACTGAAATTCTGCAGATGCTGTAAATGACTCCACTAACGAACAGAGCCATGGTACGGAAACTGTCACACACAAGAAGCAGTTTAAGGATTTGGGTTTTTTTGTTATATATGTTTTTTTCCTGGTTGTAAATCCGCATTTGGAAGCAGACACTGAAAGACTACGGACAAACGCTGCTTTAAAGGGAAGCTGCTCGGGCCTTGCTGGGGCACCAGGAGCGGCCTGCGCGCGGCCTGCGCGTGCCAGGTCCCCCCTGTGTGGGAGCACTTGGAGGACTAGGGAATTGGGATGCAAACGCCACCGATTTCCAGGTGAAGACCGGGAACTTCCCAAGGGTGCCTCTTGGGAAGCTTGGCGCACGCGCGCGAGGCTCGACGTGAGCTCGGGAGCATCGCGGCGGAGCCCTGCGCGCGCCCGTCGCAACGTCCGTCCTTCCGACGGGCTCGTCGGGCCCGACGGGAGAGCGAACAGCGCAGCGGGACGGACCTGGCTCCTGCGCACCCTTAATCCAGCCCTCACAAGCGGCCCCTGCCTTCGCCCGTGCCAAACGCAACGCAGCTCTACCCTCCGCGGCCTGTCTGCTGCTCGCACTTAACTTGACCTCCCCCTACAAAAAATATCCACGGAGAAGCCACAGGACATCGGTGTAAGGTACTTCCCTATGGATTAAGCCCCGAGTGAGTATTGCAGGTGTGGGAAAACACCAATGCAAGCGCATGAACTTGCAAAGCATCTACCAGAGCTCAGCCCCACCACAACCTTCCTCCATCCTCATGGCAGAAGACAAGGGCTCCAACCAAGGCTCCAACCAAGGGCTCCAACCAAGGCTCCAAGGGCTCCAACCAAGGGCTCCAACCAAGGCTCCAACCAAGGGCTCCAACCAAGGCTCCAAGGGCTCCAATCTAGGGCTCCAACCAAGGCTGTCCCAGCAGTGTGTCACAAACCACTATCTCCCACCATACCATCAAAACGAAAATCAACCAGCTAAAAGCACCAAGAAATCCAGGTCTCTCGGGGCCGCTTCAGCAAGTGCCTCCGGAGGTTGTGATCCAAAAGGCCTCGCACGGTCCCCTCCGCCTGGCTGAGCTTCCTCCCTGCCCTCCCCACCGCTGAGAGAAGTGGTTTTTACCCCGCCAAATGTCCCTATTTCAGCAAGACCGAATGGGCAGCAGAAATGAATAGTTTTACACTGAAATGAAAAATAAGCCATAATATTTTGACAGGTTTTGAAAAATTACCATGGGTGATTTGTGAAATGTAAAAGAAAATAATGCCATATATAAAGGACAGTGCCTTTAAGTGTACACTAAGCATCAGGGTGGTTGAAATAACAGATCCCATTTTCAAGGCAGATTCAATAACCTCTCCCTATTCAGCAGGGCTAAGAAGGACACAGTTTGCGTCAGCTCTCAGGAGCATTAGGGATGTGCTTACTTCTTTCCTTAAATAGGGATGGACCCTTGCTGAATTGCAGCCAAATACAAAGAAGGGAGCTGGTGAGGATTTATACTTAAATGCTCCAATAATTGAATTATTTAGATAATCTGGGGAAAACCGTTATCATTGGTGTGGGAGGGAAACCAGGATAAACAGGTTTGCGCTAAGCAATTAGTCTGGCAAAAAAAAAGAGGGAGAATGTAACTTTATAGGTAGTTTTTTTTATTAGTTTGCTTCACCAGTAAATATGGATCAGTACTTTATGTTTTAGCACTAAAGTATGAAAATTACACACCTGTAAAAATGGCATCTAACAGTTACGAAATTAAGAAACGCCTGTCATCATGTAACATACCATTAGGTGTGAGGTCATATTCAAGAAATACTAAGGAAATTAATGTGTTTAAAATATTGAATAGCTTAGTAATGTAAAATATTGCTACCTTCGATATATCTGAAAACAGGTCTGATTTGGGGTTGTAGTAGATTTCTTGCTGTATTGGCTCTGAAGAAAATAAAAACAAAACATTTTCTTCTGCTTAAAAACTAAACTTGACTTTTTTCCTGAATAACTGGGGAAACTTTGGAGCTGTACATTGGAAACCTGTAAATGTGTCCCACATATGAATTGCAACTAACTTATATTTATATTGCATGTGATTTATATATTCTAAGTGAAGCAAGTCTTAGGCCTGTGAGTGTACAAAACAGTAATTGGAAACAATACAGAAACAATTGTTCCAGCTCCACAAGGCTGTTACATCTTCATTGTAGCTAAAAATCACCTGCCACATTTTGTGAAGAAAGGATGAACTTTGCTCATCCGCCCCACCAGAGTACAGAATACAGTTACTAAAATTGTGACACGGTCATTAAAATAATAAATATGGTATGAAGGGCTACAGTATCTGTCATAGAAAGAATCCACCTGGCCTAGCATTCAAGAACTAAGATTTAAGGATCACTGTAGTTAGCAAAACTTCACTGCATTTAAACAAAACAAAAAAGCGTATGTTTGTTGTCATGGAATGTCACATCAGGGCTTGTTTTGTATTAGAATATTATAGGCAGTAACACTGATCATATAGTGCAAACTAGATAAAATTGCGTTTCACTGTGTGAAATAAACAGAGGTGCAAATGCTCAGTAGGATACCATTAAGACATAAAATGGCAAAAAATAAATATCAAAACTTTTATCAGTGTAAAAAAGTAATTGGGTTATTGTATAACCTAGAGTCTGGCAAAAAAGGCCTCAAAAAAGTTCGCTCAGTCTTCAGAAGTTCTACAAATTAAGTGCCTTTCCAGGTTTCCAATTAGACAAGAGACTCCATGCTTTCCGCGGGATCCGACTCATCACTGGCCATCACAGCACCGTTTTTGTCCAGTGTCATGGGACCATTTCCATTTTCCTTAGTGCTGACCAAGCTTAGCATTGCCTTGTAAAGAAACTGGTACTGCTCCTGGAAAAGAGAGGACAAATCAGTGCAACCTCGCAGGATATGGACGTGAGCGGCACTTAAATTTGGCATTTCCAGGCTCGGTCGCGGATACTTGTGGAAAGAAAAAGAAAAAAACCCCAACATTTCATACAAGATGTTCCAGGCTGTTAATATCAACAGCACCAAAGCAGCCATCTGACAGGGTACAGAAATACAGCAATGGAGAATGCGCTGGAACACATGCTTCACAGCCAAGGTGCCAATTCTTCGGATTGCTTACTGAATATTTACTCTCCTCCTGTTGCTTTCTCTGGGCAGACACCACTGATATCATTAAACTATAGAATCCAGATAAATGATATTCCTCCCTTTTCCTGAGGGCCCAGCAAATAGAAGTCGCTCCTCTGTGAAGGCACTACGATGTAGCAGGACATGAAGCACTGTTCTTTCGCATTTTGTAGATAATAAAATGCATCATTACCACAATCAGACACAGAGCGAGGAAAAATACTTAGAGTGTAATTACCTTTGTTACTCTGGTTTAATATTGCAACCCCAGACCTCCTAGTGTACAGAAATGACAGCGATACGAAATAAAAACAGAAGCCCAGATATAACCGGTGCTTGGTAACAGAAGCAATCAGGCCTGACAACACACCCGAAGCTGCACGTGCCTTTTAGTTCAGACAAAACCCTTGTAAACTACCGGTCTCTAGTCCCTTTAAAGACTTACAATGTCTGTAAAAACTCCAGGCCGCATGAGATTTATCATCTTGGCCACCTGGAAGACATCGACGGCGTTCTCGTTCTCCAGCTGCTGGGACAGGGTGGTGAGGGCGCACAGCGTTCCTGCCGACACGGCTCCGTACCTGCGGGACAAGCACAGCCGTGAGGCCCCCGCCAGCACCCGGGCCCCACACACAGCCTGGGAATCCGCTCGTTGGGGCATTGCAGCCCCTCTTTATAGCCACTACAGGCTCTGCTTTATGCTCTAGTCCTTTTAATTTAAAAAGGAAATTGGGCTGGATACAAGTCACCTCGGGATATCTGCAGTTTTCAATAAAAAGAACGCGAGCAGGAAAATAAGGAGAGCGCGCTCCTGCAGTCAGGTTCCAAAACACCAGCAGCACCTGCATTACAGTGGAGCTTATTTTACAATTTGTTAGTGGGAGCTCAAGCAAAACACAAGCTATTAAACAGAAATGAGACTCGGCCTCTTCCTCCACATCTGACAATTATATAAAACTAACATGGACACGAGCTGCTCACAAGTAAATGGGGCTGACGCCCCTCGAAGTCTTCCTTAGCTCTGAATCACGGGCAAAATGCAACCTTCCTGAGCTGGGTGCTTGAGACATCAGCGATTCGGCTATGTAGCTGTGCTGTCATTTAAGAAGAGCCTGAGCAACGGTGACATGTCGGGAGAATGACGCACAGCGTGTCCTTGAGAGAGGGGTCAGGCAAAAATGTGAACTGCTGCTGAACGCCAGCCCGGTGGGTACCTTTGAACTGCAAGTGCAGCTCTGGGACACCATAAAGATCCCAAGCAAAGGAGCCCATAACTGCTTCTGAGGAGCCTCTGTCCTCCCGGAATTCCCAATTCCTGTCCCAGTGCAGGACTGAGTCCAAGTGTCCCCATCTGGGAAAGGGGCACTGGAGTTGAGTTACATTGAAATGACTGGTGAGTACCGCCACGCCATGTGGCACAGTAAGGTTACCACTAGTATTTTTACAAGATTTCTGTGGAAATCGAGACACAGGCTGCCTTGATTTCATACCATTTTTTGCAAACTTAATTTGCCTAGAAATGGGAAACTGAGATGCGATCTCAGTGGATCTGACCACCATTCCAGCTCTGGGAAGCGCAACACAGACAAGGCAGGGCCCTTGGGGAGCTACACATGGCCGAGACTGAACACCCAACAGGGACGTTGCTTGCGCCTGACGGGGCCATCTAAACGCCTCCCGGGACCCTCTTTTCTACTGAGGTTGATTTCCTTCAGCTCCCGAGTGCTTTTCTCTCCTCAAATCATGCAATGAATCTTTGTCTAGTTGCCTAAACACACACAATTATATTCAAAATACCTGACTTGAACTTGGTAGCACTCAGTGCAATTGTCTTCAGCTGCAATCTCTGAACATACTTCTTCAAAATATTTTGTTAGCAAGTCATTCCACCATGTACTTCCTAAATACCATATGCCTGTAGTGTTTGCAAATCCATGTATTTGGAATTGATCTGCAGTTGTAATTATTAGTGGATTATGTGATATAGCTGTTGCATATAGCAAAGGGGAATTTTCATCTTCAGCTACATTTGCTTAAGCTCCAATGAAAAGCAGCATCCACATTATGTGAATAATATAAAAATAAAAACCATTGAATATGACAAATAAACCAAAAAAGCAATTTGCAGAAAGAATGACTCAGCACTGTTAGAAATGCAATTCTGATTTTTTTTTCCACTAGCATGAAATGCCCAAATCAATAATGGTTCTAATTTTGTAAAACATAATCTTAAATACTGCAAGAGTAGCAAAACCTCGCTTCAGACTACCCAAAGCATGAATATTAAAACCAGTCTGGAATTAATAAGTGCTGCAAAAGCCAGCAGAGCTTACACTGTGCATTGGCAAGGCAGGAAACAGCGGGAGAAAAACTAACTTGCTGTGGGCCAAGGCGCCACTTGCATGAGTCTGCTGGGAGAGACCTGTTGCTGCAGCAATACACTGATGTGAAGAGAAGGCTCCTTGGGCAGGGGCAGATATCAACATGCAACAAGGCTGATCTCACCAGCAACAAGGCTGATCTGACCACTGAAATACCAGGGTAAAGTAATGACATTGTTGCACAAAAAGTGAAGATTTCCAGGACTTTCCCATTAACTCTGCTTTGCAGCAACGGCCAAGGTCTGATGAAGCTGTGAGCGGGCGTGTAGAAGGGGCAGCAGGTATTTACACAGGCTTGGTGGCAACTCAACCAGTGCCAGGAGCAGCCTTCCCCATGACTTTAATGACAGAGCAACTTGAGGATGCTCTCTGCCTGCCAGGGCAAGATATTGTATGCAATGTAGTATTTAGCACTCTTTATTTAGCAATGTAGCAATGTATGCAATGTAGTATTTAGCACTCTTTATAACCATGAAGCTGGCGAGCCAGTGAACACCACAGCTCTACAAGAGAGACAAGTGTTGGTGAAACGCTGGCCCTGTGTCAGTGGCTCCCCGCCTCGTGCCTGGCACCACATGGTCCTCTCGGACTGCTTTTGGGGGAGAGTAGAAGGAAGAAAAACAGATTTCCTCTAAGCAAACCTGGCCTCTGTCACAAGACACACTTCCTAATCATCCTGAGACACAGCTCAGCTGAGCTTGTTCCTTATCTTCTGTGGCACATTGAACCTGAGTTGTCAGGTAGGAGCTCAGGTTTCCACAAGACCATATGGGGCTGCTTGAAGTATTTGTTATCTAAACCACGGCCCTGCTGTTTTGCCTTTGTTTTTTTAAGCTGGTTGTAGAATTTGCTTGGGAAGCTTCCAAGCAGACAAGAACCCCGAGCGCTTACAAAGCAGACAGTGCCCGACTTTCTGAGCCCATCTGGAAGGACCAGAACCAACAGCATAATCCAGCCTAAACAAAACGTACTTGGCTTCAGCTGCCAATGGATACCTCACCTCAGGAAGCTTAAAGCTCATCCTGTTACTTAGGCCACCTAGACCCATCCACCCCATGAAAGAAAGGACATTAATCCCATAGCAGAGTAACTCTTTCTACATCCTGCACATGAATAGGATAAAAGAGGTAACGTACTCGTCATGAACTATGGTGGGGCCATCCCTTGTTAAGGCCTCTTCCTTGATTACGTTAATAAGTTCAAAGGTACTGCTTATGGGAGCATCTGGATTTGGCCATTTAGGACATTGAAAGTGGCGGACTTCCAGAACGTAGTCATCCTGAAATGAAAGAAGAGCAGGGGTATTAGCTGCTGCAGTTTCACATTCACTCCCTCCCTCCCTACAAATTGGAGAGATATATCCTTCCAAAGGGAGGAGAAACAGGGAAGAAGAAAGATCCGGTATCTCCGCAGCAGTGAACACCCTAAAATAAAACAACTACAACTTAAAAATGAAAATGATCTTGTATTTGAGTTCAGTGCATACATCCATATATCTCAGATTCTTTCTCTCAGAGCTCAAAGGTGAAATAAGAGAAGAGCAACCAAAGGAACTTAATATAAAAGGGCTGAACTACTGTTTTGCAGCAAAGTCCAGCTGCTCTCCTGATACCAAACCAAAAGAAGACTTGTAGCTCGAAATAAATGTGCTTTATTAAGTAAAGCTCATTAATCTTTGTGAAACAATCTTAAATTTTGTAAGCAATCCCAGTTTTGTAAGCAGCAATAGGACAATAAACCTTGGTGTGTACTTTGCACAGCATAATTCAATCTACTTGTTTGGCTTCTGAATAACAGACAAATGTCCTCACTTTCAAGTAAGATGCAGAGATTCAGCTTGGAGCTGGAGGAATCCACTTCCAGCAGAAGCAGAAGACAGGAGAAGGGGTCGGCAAAGGAAACTCTTCCCCCAAGGAACCACATGCACAAACAAGCACTTACAAGTAAACTCTTTCCAAGACTGTTTCCGAACTCTCTTTCCCATGCTTAAACAACATCAACATCCATTTTGGAGAGCAGCCAAGGCCCACATCTGGGGAGCTTATTTTACCTGGGTAGCTTCAAGGATAAAGTCATGGATGATAATTTGCTCTTCGTTCGAGAGGCACAGCCTGTCTTTGCTGATAAGAGTCACAGTAAAGGCCTCACAGTTCATGGATTCCTCGCGACTTGGCCAGTACACAAACTCATCTTCTGCCTGCAGGAAAACACAACACACGTCCTGCAGCCCTTCCCACACCCTCAGCGAGACTGAAAAATCCAGTGGATCAAAAAATCGGTTTCATAAACAGAGACGATCAGAAACTAACCTTTAAAAACATTTGTGTCTAAAACCAACTTACTGTAACGGTTGTCACTAAGCCTAGCAGATCCTTCCTTTGTGTGCCCAACCAGGTAGCGCCTGCTTTTTAATTGGTTTCATAGGGAAATGGTTATTTTAGCTTGCTCATACTTAACCTTTGTATTATATCCCAGGCTTTATTGCCTCCTGTCTACACAATTCTGCACGAAAGTCAGGTATCTATTTAGAAAAAAAATGCACTGACCTTTAATTTTTTTTTCTTTAATTTTAATTTGTATTTATTGTGGTCTAATCCTAAAGGGTACCAGTAGAAGCTCTGTGCATCAGGCCTAGGTACAGGAATGACAGATGCTCTATGTAGGGGTTGAATTTTTAAAAGTGAGGAGTGAAGAGAAAGGGAAAAAATGAAATGTTCTTAACCTTGAGAAAAACACTGGCTTACCATAATGTAAGTTCTCCAGCAAACTCTAATGAAAACAGTATGACACTATAAATTCTCCAAGAGACTGTAAATGGGAATAAAGGCTCGGTGCTGAAGTAGCCTTACTAACTGATGGGGTATCGATAACACACTGTCAACACCATTCCTTAAAAAGCAACCGTGCAGTCTGATTTCACTGTGGAGAAAGAAAATTAGGCTCTGTAACCACATACACGCAAAGCCTGTTTCTCCTCCTGGCTTCAGAGGGCCATGAAGCATAAGGAGAGCCACCAACCCAGCATCCTGCTTGGCACTGCTTGGCCATGTCCCTGAAGACTCTGTGTTTTCCTGTGTTGAAAAAACACGAGCCCTGCTTTGTCCCTCTGCGGACACGTCTCTCTGCAAACCGGCTGATCTCTATGGGCCCGGAGACTTGATGCAGATGATGTGCAAGATACTGTTGAGATTTGGACCTTAAATAATTAGGCTTGTTCAGAAAACAAAACTTGGGGCCCTACGTCCCCTAAGAGCCTTGAAAATTCTGCCCTCAGCCTGCAGAAGTGACATCGAAAAGGGCGATATTGCTGATTTCTCCTCCACTGCAGCAGATCCCTGCGCAGCAGCAGGATCACCTTGTCCTTTCACACTGCACATCGAGCACTCGGCGGTCTCACTCCTGGGCCACCCCTTCTTGCCAGCCAACACAACCCCCACGAGACACGGAGCCCACGCGGGCGCCACGGCCGCGTCAGCCGACCTCCGTCCTGAGCACGGCGAGGCCGAACCGGCTGCCAGGCCTCCGAGCCAGCGCTCCCCCGTTACCCCTCAGCCCCTGCTGTCCTCCCGAGCTACTCCATACACTTGCAAAGACAACACCAGGCTCTTCATTTCTACCCTGTGTGCTTTCCTTTCACTGGTGCCTTCTGGTTCATTCGTGTTTCTCTGATAGCTCTTTGCCTTGCGATGCCTGCAGTCCCTTTCATCTCCCCCTACACAGTGTATCAACTGCTGCCTCCTTAGTAGCCCCTCATGACTGCTCTTCTCCTCTAATGAAGGTGGTTTCTCTACCACGCTCGGCTGCAGTCGTCTATTCACCTGAGTGAAGCGTGCATGGAAAAACAAACTGTTTACTTCTTAATCCTTTCTAACTCCTGAGACACGCTGGTAAATCTGCAAGTAGTGATTAGCGCTTCACCTGTGTCGCCTTCTCTCTCCACCTCATTATTTCCACTGAAGTCAACGTACACATTTGCTTTTTGCTTACATTAGAAACAACACTGCAAACCTCGCAAGGCCTTAGCCCTCTCTGGGCTTAGCCGTAAACCCTCAGCCAAACGAGCACCTGTGCTGTTGTCTCTGCTGAGACTTTCTGCTCTTTGCAAGGTCCTTGCGCACAGCCCTGGCCACCCAGCAGCCTCTCTCAGTGCAAGGTGCCCTGCTGAGCTGAGCAATAACCCCACGGCAGGGGCAGGGAAGCTGCCAACTCACCAGGCTCTGGTTGTCCGGCAGCATGACGATGATTTGTGCGTTGTGATCCCAGATCATTCGCCAGAAATCTTTAGTTGTATGTGGCAGCGGATGTTGAGTTATGATGAACTCGTTACTCCTGTAGTAGCCCTTTTGCAGCAAAACAAACCACACAGTTACTTACTGCCTGAAGTACTCTCAAAGCATTAATTTCATCTTTGGGGACAGCTAATTACTTTTTTTTCATTTTATTCTACAATATTTTCGCACAGACTATAATTCTGCAGAGTCCCTGTTGTTTTCATTTACTCTACATTCCAGTATTTATTTGACTGTATCTCATGGAAATATTAATTCCACATAAATGCATCTTGTATTTATTTTTTTTAGGCAACAATCTTTAATAAAACACAGTTAATAGCTTTACATTATGGGGAAGGTGTTAAAATCTCATCTGTTAATACACAGCCATTACATACAGAATTAAGACAATTACAGGCATCTGGTATTTAGCACCTTAGAATTGATTTTACTTTGTAATTAGGTGTTGGCTTCCTCACCATGATATAAGAGGCATTAATGTAATCAGTTCCCTTCATTCCAGGCAGTGGTGCCAAGCCCACTCTAGCACGCTCAGCTATAAGATTAAAAAAAAAGAAAAAAAAAATCAAAGCCTGATCATGGCACAATGCAGAAAGCAGGAATTTCTCAGATGTTAACAAACCAAACAGTGAGCAGCTCCCATCTCCCCCAGGAGCAGGCCAGCACTTTAACCGTGTTAAAGCACTGCCGACTAGCACAGGATATAAAAACAGAACGTTGCACAATATTCCCACAAGGACAAAGTAATTTCAGGAATCAAATTTTCCTATAGCAAGATTTTCACAGCAGGCTGAATTGCCAAATGACAGCATACGCGGTGATAACGGGGGATTTCGGGTAATACTTGACTGCAGCGTCTCCATTTGTCTCCAGCAGCACACGAACATGGCTGATTTATGCTGTCTTCCCCTCCTCTCGGCAGCTCTACCATCCCTGAGCGCTCCCAGCTGCAGGGCGGGACAACCTCTGGGGGAACACGCTGCCCTGCAGCAGGGCTGCTCCTCTCCAGGGTTGAGGACCGGGTTCACCAGCACCCTGGGACCAATGGAGAGGCTCCTCGCGCCAAACCAAGAGCACTGCCACTCCCAAACATCAAGTGCAAAGTAAGACTCCTTCTGCCTGTGGGCATTTCTTAATCAGCTCTACTCTGAGGGCTTTCCTCTTTCTTGGCAAGCTTTGTGAAGGACCAGATCTGTGCTTATACCTTTGTCCCAGTTTGGCTGTCAGGTAATCTGATGGAAATGACCCTGTTCCCATGCTTGCTCTGGAGCAAATGGGTACTGCGGGGCGACCAGGACATGCACAGATGCTGTATTAAAGACTGTGAAACTACGGCCTCAGGCACTAAATACCCTCAATCTGGGGAAGGCTGAGATACAGGGGCCTCCCGTGCTCCACCAAGACAGCCACAAACCCACAGAGAAACCCACAGTCATCGCTGAACTACTGACAACTTCTGTCTATCACGCTGGGAGATCTGACCTGAGCAGGAAGCTGTATCGAAGTAATTCTCTTGCCACTCCACAGATTTGCCCTCTAACATAATTATTCAAATTCTTAAGCTCTTCAAATTAACATTTCACTTGGACAGTATATCTGACCGACACCTTAACTATTTTCTTTTGTTCAGTTTCATCAGAGTAATTCCGAAAGACAAGGCGGCTTGGTGGGAACAAGAGATTACATTTCTCCTTTAGTGGCTAGACCTTTTCATGCAAGGAGAATTCAGTACAAAAAGTTATGCTAGGCAGTAATCAACCCGAAGATGTGATCTTACACGGCACGACTGATGAGTTCCTGTTCTTCTCTTTGTTGCAGTCTTTCTGAGCACTGAAGCATTCTACATATTTTGCATTACACTGTGTAACCAGCTGAAAGAGAATAAAGTAGCAAGTCAGGCCTTGTGGTGCTCTAAATGAAGAGAGGAGGTTTCTTTGCCAACTCCTGGGAAGATGCATCAGTAGCAGAATAAACTGCACTGTTAAATTTGTTTAAAGTACTCAAGACGCCCATGGAAATCATCCTTTTCACACAGTGTGTTTAATGGATAAAAAGATCTCTGCAGCTCTCAGCTTCAAAATATCCTTAGAATGAACTTCCATCAAAACACACGTTCACAGAACACTATCTTTAGTCATCTTGGAGAATATATTTCATAGACTTGCAGGTATACTCGGTCAGAAGCAGGTCTCCAGGAGAAAAATTCAGCAAAATAAAACAACAACAAAACCCCTTCTCTACTTTCTTTTACAATAAAAGCAGGATGATTCCTGCCGTATGTCTTTCCCTGCCAGGCCTTGTGGGAACTCAGCCCCATGGGCATTGGAGAGCTGAGCCCATGGGTTACGCTCTCTGGTCTGCCAACTCATCCCAGAGGCAGATCTGTATTGGAATATCCCTTTCCTAGTGTATCCACATCTCCATAGTCTATCCAAACTCTGCTGGAGTGAAGAGGGTGAAGGTGGCTTCCTGCAGTAGAAACTCAAACTCAGTGCAATTTTACACTACGATAGTTAGATGTAAACTGCTCCACGAGGGCATGAGCACAAGTTATTTTCTGCCAACTTAGTGGTAGCAGCAGAAGCAAGGGAACTGTTTAATAATTGCTGCTGGCCACATCCTTACTTAGCCCCAGTTTCAAAAGCACTCTGAACAAGAAAGAACCCATCTAAGTACCCGCGTAAGCCCCAATGAAAGCTGTGGAGTTTCTAAATTCCTGTGCATCTCTGGCAAAGCAATTTCAGAATATAGCACTTACTTAGGTTTTTGAAATTTTTCCATCAGAAAACATCTTTACACTTAAAACTTGGTATTTTTTCTTAAAAGAAATGCAAATTTTTTTTTGGTACCAGATCTTTTTCTCCTGCTGCATATTGTGTACATTTCTTTATTCAGTAATTAAGCATCTGGAATGTCTTGACTGATGCAGAAGTATTGAGATTTTTACAAGTGAATTGGGAAAATAGCCTATTCAGTTTTGAATAGTTTGGCACCTGGCATCATTTAACAGTTTCAGTTCCTTAGCCATTTCTCGATCAAGTTTAACTGTGAAAACAGACTTAATGTATAATCTTCTCATGATACACAGTAACACAGCATAGTTTTAAATGCATGTTTAAAAAAACACAATCAGAAAATCTTAGGTTTTAAATAGGAGAAAAATGCATAAAGTTTTACTCTGGTCAAAATGAAGGTCAGCTATAACATAGTAAGGAAAAGCAGCAAGTAAGCTATTAGCAGTGAAAGATGTATTGTGTTTGCCTGGTCTAGGAGCCTTTTTAAGTGTGTGCATCTACAGATATCTATTGAAATAGTAAGTGGTGTTAAGAACTTCATTTCATTACTTTCTGCACACATGGGTGTGAGAAGGGCAGCCTGGAGAGCGACTCCAGCCAAGCAAACCACACACAGAAATGCCCAAGGCCCTTTGGAAAGAGGGAACAGCAGCACACTCGGAGGAGCGTCTACTTCCACCTTCCCGCTTTTGAAAAGTATTAGTGCTGATTTCAATCAGCACAATTAAGATTGCTGAGCTATTCCAGGGTTCTGGTTTGGTTCCTTATCTTTAGCAGTAGGCAGTGAAGACATGTCATGCAGCAGGGAGTGGGGGACTGAGTGCCCCTGGGTGGCTGTGATAAGCTTTACCTTGAACTGTTTTTCTAGTCGTGTCTTCCCTCCTATGCCAGGTATGAGGATGCTGTTAACATAACTATGCAGCTGGTTTGCAGATACTTCAGTCTCCTTCCCAAGGATGGCTTCCAACAAGGCATCATGAATAAAAATGTACTGCTCCTAGAAAAAGAGTAATATGTCACAAAGGCACCTGGAGTACTTTAATTGAGGGGCAGAGCACCCGAAAAAAAGGGCTACATCCTCCTTGCAAAACAAGCCACCATGCAAATACGGCCAAGTCTGGAATAAACATTTGGAGTGTAACACACACAACTCTGAAAAAGTCAAAAGTAGAATCTGAAGTTTCTAGTCTAGGAGTGATATTCCAGTACAGTAAACGCCTGGAAATATATCCTGTATTTACAGGGATGCAACTGAAAAATCCATTCTTTGATTACAGTATAAAAATGAAGATGGCTTTAAATTCAACCCCACTGCATTCGTTACCTCTGTCTGGACGAGGTAGTTGCGCTGTGTCCTGATGTGTTTCAGGAAACCCAGGACATTAACTGTGCTTTTGTCTTTTATCTGTTGCAGCATGCTGTCTATCACAATGTAGGTACCAGTCCTGCCAACACCAGCACTAGAGAAGACATAAAAGAAACGCATGTAACGGAGCTGAACCAAAGCAAGTGTTTATAATTGTACCATTGACACTGGCTGGCACCACTGTGCAGAGTGCAGGATGAGCTGTTCTGGATCTGGGATTTTCACCATGTGGATGCTTCTGTGTGGTGTCCTGTTCCTTTCTGTTATCACTGGCGCTGGCTACAGGAAGCCATGTGGAAACCCACCCTATACCAAACCTATTCTATCCCAGACCCAGGCTGGGACTGCCTTGGTTGACTTCAGCCTCAGAGCATTCAAGGGAAGTCCTCTATCGACTGCAAGTGCTAGTGAATATGAGTGCGGTCCCGTGCCAGAGCTGCATGAGGAGCCTAAGGATTGCTCCAGGACTGCAGGCACTCGCACGGCCGACTGCCAGTGGATGTGATCCTGCCCTGCCCATGCCCTGAACAGGCAGCCTGCAAAGAAGCATCACGTCAGGAACTGCACAGCCGCATCAGTGCAACGCTGACCTGCTCAGCAGCACGATGCAAGGCTTTGCTAATGCAACTAGAAAGCTTCTGCATTGGAGCTGGCTTGAAACGTAGGCAAAGCACGCCCACACCTCCCCGTACTCCATGGAGCTGCCATACCCTTCCTGCGTTAATAACTCATGTGTTTGTCTTCACTGGCATTTAAGATGCTGGCTGCGGAGTAGCTCATCACGCTCATACCTGCAGTGCACAACCACTGGTCCCGTGTCCGGCGCTCTGGCTGCTGAGGATCTCCGCACGAAGGTGAGCACGGGCAGCGCGTACTCCGGCACCCCCATGTCAGGCCACTGCGTGTAGTGGTACTGAATAACCGTCCTCTCGTTCTGCCGCCCTTTGGGATTGCCTTTCTGACCCTGCAGCGAGAAGAGAACCATCACAAGAGGGAAGCGTGGAAATAGATTCAACCTCCCCCGCTCGCTCAGCTGCAAAAGTGGCTGACTGACAGAAGAAATCCTCTGCAGCCTCTGCCTCCTGCTAGGTGGAGACAGAGTTCAAGGAAAAATACAGGTGGGAACAGAAAATAACAGTAGTAACCGTGGGACTAAAGCAGCAGTGAAGTTGAAAGAAAGATATACGGGCTAAGCCTTTCACCAGGTTCCTAGCAATTCTGGCTTTGCTTACTTATTTCCCACC
Source organism: Tinamus guttatus (assembly GCF_059628265.1). Lineage (NCBI taxonomy): Eukaryota > Metazoa > Chordata > Aves > Tinamiformes > Tinamidae > Tinamus > Tinamus guttatus. The sequence continues at coordinate 3,537,242 of NW_028288841.1, read as the reverse complement.
CTGCTGCTACGTCAAGCTGTCCGTGCAACAGCTGAAGCTTTGCCCTGGTGCAGCCTGCACGCTGCGAAGGCCAGAAGGCACCTGGACGAGAACAGCAAAGGCTTCGCTCACCTTTTTCATCTTTGTGTTCCTGACGGTGAAGCGGCGCACAGTGTAGCAGGCGTGAACGTTTGTGCTCTTCAGCGTGACGATGATGCTGCCGTACTCCTCGCTGTTCTCGGAGGGCCAGTACTGGTCGCATTTCCTCTGAGCAAAGAGAGAGTTGGGAGGGTTGGCTGAAGGTTTCAGCTGTCCTTTACATAGGCACTTAGGGCATTTTAGAAGAGTAAATTCATGGCTAATTATGTATCCCTCTTTATTATATATTGTAAGTCAACAAATATATATACATCTATTTCATATCATCCCAACCATTTTAAACAAATTCTGCCTACGTGATTCAAGGCTGTGGCAAGCAGCAGCTACTAACAAATTATAAATTCTCTTACTCTTCCTTTTTCAACAAGGTTTGTGATCATGACAATGATTCCAGTATTTTGTTCCCAAATCATCCTCCAGAAATCTTCAAATGTAGACTTTAAAGGACCCTGGGTAGCAATGTAGGCTTTTGCTTTGTTGTAACCCTACAAAGAAAACCATAATGCCAAGTAAGATGAAAGCAATATCATAGCAGACATTAATAATTTAAATGCACCAAAGAAAGGTGCCTTTCTCATTTAGGATACTGAGGGATTTGTAACAAAACTATCAGAGGAAGCTGGAAAATACAAACACTTTGCAAGTAGCAATACTTGCTCTTGGTGGAAGGATTCAGGTTTGGAAAAGAAAAAACAACTCAAACAACTTACATCAACATAATTAGCATTAATGTAGTCACTGTGCTTTGAATCTTTTCCTGGTAAAGGCCTTAGCTTCACCCGACTGTGATCATCTGCAGGATAAAAAACAGACCAGAGAAGCATTAAGGAAATATTTTGCAGAAAGGCAGGTAAACATCCTGTTTCCTACACATTGGAGGAATATTAATTCCTACCTATTGAGGGAATATTAATAACCTGTAGAAGCGGCTTTGGGTTGGAGTCAAAGGGAAGAGGGAAGCGCCTGCCCTCAGCCATCTGACCATGGTAGCAGGCCTCAGGCTTCACATCCCTTCAAATGCCTGGTGCTCTTCCCACTGGAGCTCAAGGAGGAGAAGGATCTCCAGGATCACGTACATGCACAGTGCAACGTGGTTCAAAGAGCCTTGGCACCGCAGAGAATGTCCTATATATAACACTGTACAGAGACACCAGCTCAGCTCTTGCAGGAGGAAAACTGCCTTGGCTTGGCGTTAGCCTTCCCTTAGTGCTGTGCCCTCGCTCCTTCGCCACCCTCGGAGACCCAACAGGACAGATTCTAGGTCTTTTGCTGCTGTTTCTCTTGCAGCCCAAAGTCTGAATTTCTGCTTGAATAGAACAAAAAATGCAGGTGTTCCATTGCTGCAAGGCAGCAGCTTTGGGATGTTAAAAACCTCCAACAAGAAGTTGCCTCCCTCGACCACCAAAGGAGAGAGAGGTTCCTCCAGGGCAATCTGGAACACTTTGCCTCCTGCTCCAATTTCCCTTGAATGCTACTTCTCCCTCTGCCCCCCAGAAGGAGCCCAGGGGGATCTCACAGCTTTGCCTAAAATCAGAGTTGGGACAACGGCAACGAATACCCGTGCCCAAAGCCACAGAGCAGGTCTATTACAGATGTGGGAGCTGCTCCTCAGCCTGCGCCTTGTTCACTTCTGAGCATCCCTCAGAGATCTGCATCCTTCCTCGCCATCCAAAACACTTAAGATTTACTGCAGTGGTACTGGTGAATGAAGATAAACCCTGTGAGCTTTGCTGTATCAGAGGCTATCCACCTTAGCTGCTAAATCACAGTGACTGCTGCGTCTGCCATTCATTCCACATCAGAGAACACTATGGAAAAAGTTACCGCATTTCCATTCCCGACCTGCAATAATTTGCATTCTAGAGCAGAGGCCAGATTTGCAGTTCTCCGAGGGATACAGACAAATCCTGCACTGTGCTGAAAAGATCATTGTTTGCCCAAGTCATACACAGAGCTGAAGCAGTTTGAAATACAGCAGATACATTGCTGGAAGATTCAGCACCTTTGGGATTATAAGGGAAACCCAAGGATCATAAATAAAACCCTTTGCTCCACTATGCACTTTCCTTAGGCCAGTTTTCAGAGATTAGCAGGCAGACAGGTCTTATCATCAATTGATCCCAGTAGTTCCACTGCAAAGTTTCACACTGAACTGGTACTTTTAAAACACCACTTGTACCATCAAACGGCTTAAGGCAAAAGCCTGAGTGAAATTCTGGCTCCAAAGAAGTCAAGTTTCTTTGCTTTTAGTAGGAAAAGGATCTCTCGGTCACACTTTGATGTATTTATTAATTATTGTGCAATAATGTAACTTTGAATCACCTGTTGCACACTGACACACTGAAAGGAAGAGAGTGTCTTTCCCTATCAGTTCCCTGCCCTGTCGCTCAGGCGTACTCACATGCGAGGATGTTGATGTATCTGTTCTTGTGCTTGTTGTCGGGGTGGTTGGAGTGCTCCGCCGTGATGTTCATGTCGGCCGTACAGCGCTGCACTTCCTAGGCACCAAAATGGTTCAAAGACAAAATCTGTCAGTCTAGAAATGAAGTTCATTTTTTTTTGCAACAATGTGGCATAAGAAATTAAGCACAAAAACAACTCTGCAGAAGACTTTGGAGTGCTAAACAACTTATTTGCTGATAACCCCTCAAAACAGGGCTTCTGACATTTAAGTTCTCTACTGACCTTTTGTTAGTTCTCTGCAGAGGGATGACTTTTATAAAATATAAACAAAATAGATCTGTGAAGATAACAGATAGGGCTTTAAATACCACTGCAGGTACACCTATTAACAGCAAATGATTTAGTGAAAGAGGTAAAAGGCTGGTCCAGATCTATCTGTTGGACCCTGTATATTCAGACATTTACCCATCCGAATGAGGCCAGCTGTTCAGGCAGCTAGAGATGCAGATGTTTGTCTTGTTGAGGAATTAAGTGAGATTTCTGTTGATTTTTTAGTTCTTAACCTACTTGTATCAGCAAACAACTGAATACAGGGCTATGTGTGGCGAGAGTGTCTCTTCTTTGCCCCCGAGAGCAGCAGCTATTCCCCTTGGCCTAGTTATATATTTTGGAGACTGCATTGCAAGTAAACCACTAAATCTCATGTACTATAGCACTTCCAAGAAATAGTTTCTATTATGTATTTAAATGCAATCTTTCTGAAAGAAAAAGTAAAAAGCTTTTTATCATTAGCATAAACTTAGTTTTAAAACAACCTTTTGAAAAACATACTGGTGTTTTGCAGTTTACAAAGTTGTGGAAGAAGCTACATTTATTCAAACCTTTTGTGGGTCCCAGAAATCACACCAAATAGAACTAATTTCCCCCAAGGTTATGCAGGGAGGTGCCAAATTACTTTGTACTGCGAGCTTTAAAAGTAACAGTACAGAACCTGCCTAAGAGGGAAAGTCATTAGAAGCTCACAGCTGCTACAAAGATCACGAGCTAAGTGACAGAGAAAAATTATCAAGAGAAATGCTATACAAACAGCAGATGTAACAGAGTTCAGCATTATGCAGACATTTCACAAAGGAGTTGCAAAGCAATTTTGATATCTTCCCTGGCATTTACATTTTAAAAGTGCAAAGTATAGTAAAACCTTGAACATTTTATAGCTTTTATATCCACATGGCACTCCCAAACGAACAATTGCTGCTCTCGCTTGCCTCTCCACTTGGAGACGCAGACAACTGGCGAGGGGACGAGCAGAGCAAAGACAAAGAGGAATCAGGCACAACTCTCAGCTGGCCCTAATAGAATTTTCAGAGCTCCATTTCTATCATGGAAAAATAAAATCACATTAAAGTGTGTGCTTCCCCTAATTCTGCCTGTCTGCTCCAGTAAACAAGGGACTTTTGATTATACAGTGGGCAGGCTCAGTTCAGCCTAAATTGCAGATGCAAAAGCAGCGTTAGCTACATTTTTGTATGATTTAATGCAACTTGGTTTTGCCTTTTTTTATATATTTTTTGCATTCAGAAACAATGCAACATTATTCCTGGACTGCTGCAGGTCACTTCTGAAAAATATCCTCCCTTTCTGAACAGCCCCATATCAAACATTAAACCCCTATAGCACCGCAAAATTATTTTTGGAGCAGTTATTAGCATTGAAGCATTTATGCCAAATGCTGTAGAATGCGGTATGGATGAATCCAGTAAAGTTCTATGGAAAATACTCTCAAAAGGTATAAATTTTATAGGGAATTACATCCCTGCTAAGGAATTCTCTCACAGTTTAAATACTACATAGTAAATGTAACACTTCCTATTAAATTCTATAGGATTTTTCCACAAGGGAATTGTTGGAGGGGTTAATCATTTTAATTAACCTTTCTATGTTGATGCTGACTGCTTTTTCAACTGTGCAGTGTTCCCAGCTGGCCTGTATAAAGTTAATAGAAGAGGAAGATTAGGCCAAGGGGATGAAAAACATGTCATTGGAAAAGATCTTACACTGTGAGAGGTGATCACCTGCAAAAGGCTTTTATTAAAAACTTAACGTTTTAAATGAAATTTAATACTCTTAACGTTGGAGGCCGGTACCTGCTCACTGCACATGCAGGGCTTCAAGGAAAGCTCCCCCACTTCCCACATTCCTCAACTCTTCCCGCCGTAGGACCGCGCTGAACGGGTGAGCTGGGGCTGGTTATCCACCCTCTCTTGCCTCCTGGCTTCCCCTCTCCCCATGCTAACCGCAAATCACTGAACCACAGCCTCGCTACCCCAGACAGCAAGGCCCAAGTCAACATTCCTTCGTTATTAAACTCCAAGTGTTGCCTTTCATCAACGCACAAAATGCCGCAAGAAGACTGGACTAGTCGCAGCCTGTTACCTCTGCCTGCTTTTAGTGCCTAATTTACCCTTTGGCGGAACATGATGGCCTGGTGTTAATGAATATCACCCTGGAGAAAGCTCCAAAAAGTCACCTTCCTAATTATGCCTTTGTACCATATTACATATTATTGCATATTTACTTTCCTAACCTTTGGTAACGCTAATGCAATTACCACCCTCGGATTTCTAAACCTTACTGCTTACCAAGTCAATCATTTGCATTTAAGACATCTGCATGATTATACTATTATTACAATTTTGCAGGCAGGCCATCAGGTCAACCCTGGTGCCCAGGCTACTCACTGCAACCTAAAGAGTCTCCTCCAATTAACACGAAACTGCTACTGGCACCTTGGAGTAAAAGGACAGCTACTCCCCTTATCACCAAATCTGCAATTCATCCAGCCAGAGCAGACAAACTTTTCCACTCTAGGGGCTTTTCTTCTGCTTTCCTTAATCCTTTTAGCCTCTTCCACTGATTTTAATGGTGGCTGGCTAGCATGCTGCTGCTTTTTATGTTTAACTTTGCAGAACGCATTACTGCCCAAAGATGAATGGATGCAGCCTCTAGTCCTGTCCTAGCAACTTATCATCGACAACCCAAGGAGCCAAAGTACACGCTTTCAATTGACTGTTAGTTACTGTAAAAAGTGTCCTAGTTCTTGCTATTATGGCTAATTTACCTTTTAATTATATTGTCCACGCTAATGTTAATTGGAATTTGATACACCCAGATTTAATGACCCGTTTTCATTGCCTTCCTGAAACAAGTTACAGATTAGTTTCTTCTAAACTTCAAAGAATTTCCATTAAAGTGGAAAATCAAACCGCTCCAGCGTCTTGCTGGCAATATGAGGTTGGGAGCAAGAAGTTTTGCTACAGTGACTGAGCAGGAACTCAGTCTCTCGATTTGGCCTTACGCAGCGCTGCAGTTGCTTCCCATTACTTCCATCGGCAGATGTCCTAGCAGGGGCTGGACTGTAAAAGCCTATGAATAGGAATGAGGAGGAATCACGAACAAAGAAAGGATCCTAATTTGAAGGACTAAATGAGAGATGTTCCAAAACTGTTTTATCTTCCTGCGGAATTTTCCAGCACGAGAGTAGTGAGTGCATCCACCCCTATGATCACTCCTGATCTGTTAGTTTAATCCCAAATTAGAGAATTCTGTGGTTGTGCTCTTGCTGTTTGCTCTGCAAACATGAAGATAGAATACCTGCAGGGAGAGCAAATAGCTTTTGAGGATCTCCCACTGGAATAGCATAGATTTTTGTAGTAATTTAGCACTAGTATAAACCCTCTGACGGAACTCGGGAGAAAGGTAACTGGGGAGAGCCTAGACAGAAGGGAAAAATAAACAAAGTAGAAGGACTGAACACAGCAATGGTAGTGGAGGAATCATTATGGGGGTTAAAAATTCACGCACTGAGCTCTGCACGCAGCCAACCTATATACCCAGGTGATGCCTACAAGCGTGAGGGAGCTGACAACGGCACAGCAACATTTTTGTGATGTATCTTGATGCTGGGCAGCAACGTACCAGGGGCTGAACGAAATCTTGCATTCCCCAGGTAGGGCCATAGGTCCTTGGAATGGGACTTCCAGGCAGAAAATTTGAGAGCTGTTGTTGAGCTATAATTAATAACAGAAAGCCCAGAGGTCTGAGTCTCTTTTACTGCTTTTCCTCACTTGCTAATTCACAATATCAATTTCTTAGGGTAGGTCGAGCAGCAAAATAAGAACACAAAACTCCAGGAAGACCCTTTTCTGCACCAAGTCCTTCATCTTCCAGCTTCACAGTGCTGCTTCCCTTTGGTTTCAGCACAGCACCACACAGGCTGAGAACATCCCTAATTATGGTGATCTGGAGCCAATGTTATAGAGCTTTTCCCAGAGCAGTGAGGTCTCCAAGCAGCATGCTTTGGAAGTGGCATTTTCCTGCTGTCCAAAATTCTTAGAGTGGATGGAATTATAGCACGTGTATGATGGAGACTGTGTCTAGTCCAAAAAGGATCCTGGTGTAACGACACAATGGTTTTAGTCTTAAGAAATGTGCGAAGCACAGGACCATTTCTGCCTTCAATTTCGCCCTTTGTAAGAGAATCCTGAGGTCACTGGTTAAAACGAGCTAGTGACCCTCACCTCAAGCAATGACAACCATGCGAAGAACAGCAGCAGATCCCTGCCACACTACTGAAGATATGGATTTATGGATTTCAGGACATTTAGAAGCAGGTGCCACCGGAGTATAAAGATATTTTCAATTTATGAGATGAGCCTGAGCTAGACAGGCTGCCTCCAAGTTCAGGGAGCCTGGGCAGACTCCAAATGGGCAATGAATCATCAGCTCGCAGGGCCGCGGAGGCTGCGCTCACCCACCCGATCCCGCCTGCAGCAGCAGGACCAACCCACGCCGGAATTACGGAGCAGGTAAATAAAACTGCCAGGTCCCTGAAGTCCGAATATGGCACTGTGGCATAGAAATTCTCAGCTCGTTTTGGGAGCCAGGGGTGATTTCTTGGTTTATTTTTCTCTTTTTAGAGGAAAAGAGCTGTGCTCACAGGGGTGAAAAAATTGCCATGGGAAGACACACTTTGTCCTCTTGTTGATACAAGAATTCGGGGGGCGCGTGCCCTGTACAGCCAGGCTGGGTACAGGAGAACAGAGGATGGCGACATTGCGACAAATGCGACACTATTTTTTTAAAAAAGAGATCCAGAGGGATTTGGGGCACTACAGCCCACTAAATCTGACTTCTCTATGGGACAAAATGCCAGAGGTTGCAAGAAAGAGCAGTGTTAATGAACAGCTCTAACTCTGTGTGGGGGTGAAGTTCACAGACAGGACAGCCTGGGTATTTGGATTTCCAAAATATGTTAGAAAAGGTCTCTCACAAAACCTTTCTTAAAAAAATGATCAGTTGTGGACCAAAAGGAAAAGTCTCCTTATGTATTAAGAGGTTTAAGGTAAAACTCCCACAGCCCAGGAACTGTCAGCATTAGATATTGCCAGTGAAACTTTACAGGGACCTGCTCTACTCATAAATGCACTGCAAAGAAGACAAAGTGTGTTTGCAATACAAAATTATTCCGGATAATTAGAACAAAAGCTGCTTGTGAGGAGAAGCAGAACTTTCTCACAATACTGAGTGGCTGAGTGATAAAATGGCAAATGGAATTCAATGTTGATAAATGCAAAGTGATGTACTTGGGAAAACAACCCTAACTATACATACACACCGACAGGTTCTCAATTTGCTACTGCCATTCAGTGAAGAGACCTTGGGGTCAGAGCTGATAGTTTTCTGGAGGTGGTGGCTGAGCGCTCAGCGGTTGTTAAAAAACAAATAGTATGTTAGGAGGCAGGAAAGTAATAGAAAACGAAAAAGAAAACATCTCTATGCCCCTGCATAATACTGCAGTAAACCCAGGCATTAAATACTGCGCACGGTTCTGGCCTTCTCATCTTAAAAGGGATATGGTAAAGGTAGGAAAAAAAAAAGGGTAAAGAAGGCAAAAGTGCCGTGAAGCCTGGAACAGCTCCTCAAACAGATTCCTTCAGTTTTGGAAAGAGATGATTAAAGGGAGATATGAGGGATGCACACAGAATCATGCATGGCATTTAGGAGGCAATATCTTTGTAATGTAAAAACTATGAGGCACTGAAAGATGCTATTAGACATGAATTAAACCCAAAAAGAGGTCTGTTCTTGTGAAACAAATCATACCACTCCTTGCCATGGGATGTGTGGACACCAGAAGTCCACAAAGGTTCAAAAAAGCAATTAGAAATTTGCAGAAGAAAGGTCTATCAAAGACTATTATACACTATTAAACACAATGATGCTGATACAATCTCTGGCTAGACAACGACCAGATACAACCCGTGTCTGGGGAAGCCTCCGGGCTTTGCACAATCTTGACACCGCGTGTCCAGGGCAGACAGGCCACCAAACCCCAGCACGGGGATGCCCTGCAAAAATGCAGCACCTCTCCTTGCCTGCCAGGACACAAGCAGAGCAGCCCAGAAAGCTCCTTCCTTCGCCTTTTATCGCCATTAGGTTGACTGGCTGCCAAGCTGGAGCTCCAAGAGTTAGATCAGAAACCAGCACCGACAACCCATGATTGTGGACTTCGTTTTCGAAAGCTGCTTGTTCTTCAGTATTAAATTGGGCCTTACAATTCTAGTTGATATCAAATATTGAAGATTCATTGGACTCAAAGGAAACCTTAACAATTCTGTATATACAAGAAAGCTAAGTTATCACCGTACAATAAAACTAGCTACTTGCATTACGATTCCCCAAAGGCAGCCAGGACTCATTTTGGAAGTACTTTCCAAGCAAAGATTTGTGAGTTCAAAGTCCTTTTTTCCTCTGAACATAAAACGCTTCCTAAGCACATTCGCAAAATATTTAGCTGTAATTACCGCTCATTTAAGGGAAGGAGGGAGGGAGCAGTCATACTATTTACTTTCAAAGCAAGCTTCTTCGTGGAACAAACAACACAACCCACAACACGCTGCCAGAAACACAGGAAGAAACATACCCCCAAAGAAGCAACAAACAACTGGACAGTTTTTACCTTCTGCATGGGGCAGATTATGTTTGCTCCTTGCTTCTTTCCTTTCAGAGATTCCGCCCTAAAACAACCTCCCACAGCAAGATATTTTGGATTCTTTTTTTCATTAAGAAAAACATGTGCTTACTATCTTTGGGAAGATTTATTTATTCTATAGGATTGCTCTCCTTTTTCAGCATCTCCTTGTCATCCTCTTTTCTCCTTTTAGATGGAAAAAGTAGATTTTTTTTACAAGCCTGCCTGACTCCAGGCCCCTTTCTGGAAGGTCCTTGGTAGGAAGGGCTTGGGGGCACCACGGATGCCGCGCGTGCTGCCCGTTTCCTCAGCACCATGTACGTGATCCGCACCAGGAATCGGTGCCGTGTCCCATCCCTGCCAGAGCAGCAGGGCTTCTCGGCGAGGACTTCACGCTGCTTTTATGCCATCCCTTGCAAGAGCGGGAGCAGCATCTTGGCAGAAAGCCAGACTGCTGTGGGCAGGCAAAGCCTGTCCAGGATAGAGTTTGCTGGTGCTACAGCAACCTGGCCAATGTGGCTTTTAATCACTTTGCAGGATGTAGTTGCTCCTGCTCTGCACTTGGAACCAGGTGACTGTGGTATCCTTCACCTCAGGCTAGCAGCCCTGTAACACTGGATTTTCTGTTTCTGCTGGAATCCCTCTGTTTTCCCCTAAAACATCAGCCAAGTTTCACTATATCTGGCAGATATGATTCCAGCAGGAATAGCCCTGCTGGGTCTGCTCAGACACGGGTTCAACACTAGCTACTTCTCATAGCTGCTGTATAAATGTGACCTCGGGCTTCCCTATCCTTCAGCCACTTGCAAAATCAGGTGCCTGATTTCTGAGCCTGTTTAGGCACTTGGGAAAAAAATTACCCATGCTGAGTGTGCAAAATCCTGGGTTTGCCCTCCAGCCCCATCGCTGTGAAACATGATGGAGAAGAAAAACAAGCCCGCGAGGAGTCAGCAACAAGAGGGAGCTAAACTGTTATCCCAGAGCGTTTCCTTTGGATTCCTCCTCCTTTCCCTCAAAGGAGGAGGTTTCATTCAGTCTTTAGACAGCTGAGAACTCAGTTAGAGAGAAATACACGCGGAGTGGCTATACTGTCTCCCTTCAAAGGAGCCACTCCAGATTTTAACCTGTCGGGAGAACCGAATTGGTGTGCGAGTGCAGTTGGAGGAGGCTGACTTGCCTTCAGCGGGGACCCGGACTCCCCACAAGAGAACTAATTGGCTAAACGAAGCTCTCGACTCGCCGCCGCGGCCTGGCACTCACAGCAGGGAGCTCCACAAAGAAGGGAAAAAATAGGGCTTTTAGAGCAGCGCTTTTCTTTGCTAAAACATGGGCGGAAGGTGTCCAACGTTTGTTAATAGCGATGATTTTGTGACAGCTGAAGCAAAGCCTGCTTAAAGCCAGACCAAGTTTACAGATGTGTTGCTGATTATTTTGAATAATTAAATGGTGTAAAACCCAGCTGTGATGAATAGCACTGGGGTCACAATCCATAAATAATTGAGAAGAGTGAGTCGCATTTGATCATCCTGATCAAATTCTGCTCTCTGGAGAATAAATGTTTGTCCTGAATACCATCAACATTGTTAAATGCCTCAATATTCCTGCTCAGCCATCCAGCCAGCAGTCAATTGAACTAAATCACTTTAACACCTTACACATTTGCCTTCCTCATGAATACAAAATGTTTCCAACTTACACAATGGTTTTTAGGCATCGGACAAAGCAGCTACTCTTTATAGACAGTAACCAAACAGCAACAATAAATGTTTTAAATGGGCCCATTAAAAACAATTCCTGCACAAAGACTTGCTTTTACTGCAGCAAGCACAGAAGCTGTAGATATCTGGTCACCTATTTGCTTTCATTGCCTGTTGGTAAGCAGAGCTGTCCCTGAGATACACATGCATAACACAAACTAGACTGCCTGAAAGAAATGCCTAAAACCTAGCCAAGAAGTGCTGGCCTGTGGTTTTTAGGGCCTGACTTCAGTCTTTCCTCATATTGTATAATGTTTATTTGTTGTGCATGGACAATATGGGGTTGGTAACTCAAGAGGTTGGAAAAGGCCTCCCTCCAATGGTTTTGCCTCCGATTTATAGAGGCAGAGGTCAGAGTCTATCCTAAATAGGTAGTAAGTCACAAACTTTAAAACAGTCACATTAAGTAAACACGACTAGTCAAGCCCTGAAGCCTTTCTCCTTGGCTTTACAACACAACAAGCAATGACTTTGAGAGCAATCTTTTCTGATTGAGCAGAGGATGAACAAGGACTTCAGGAACAGATCCTTCAGGAATAGGGGATGCAGTCACAGCTTGGAGGGAGGTTCATAGACAGCCAAAATCTATTGCTCTCGCTCATAGGGAGTGCTATTTTGCTCCTTTTGGGTTACTCAAGGGGTAAGGGACTATTCATTAGGACTAAAGAAAGCAAATTCTGGGCCCCAAAGAGTAAAATAAGCTTCAGGTTATACATAACAAAAGCACGAAGTTAAGAACAGCTCCTTGTTTCATCAGATCTTTCCTTGGGATTGCAGGCAACTTCTCCAATTGAATAAAACCCTGCTAAGCACCTCTTGGAAGCACTAACTGCTTCTAATAGAAGGCTACCATGGACCTTTGCTCTGTAATGGTTAGAAACTACCTACAAACATCTAATCTCAGATTACTTATATCTAATATTACATTGGTATTTTCATTTTACTTTTGATACATTTGAGCATCACACTTACTTCTCTCGTAACAACATCACAGAGCTGTCACACAGCCCCTTACTATCAATAAGCAATTAACTTTAGGAAAACACCATTCTACCAGTGGATCATTAAATCATACCTCAAAGTCTTCTGAGAACCCATGCTGGTTATTGGAATAGAGCTCGCTGATGTGTTTAACGAACTGCTTGACTGGAATTGCTTCCATATCATCTGTAGAAAGAGAAATCCAGAGTTGTTATTTGCCTCGGAAATAAAATTTCAAGTCCCAAGCTCTTATCTGCAAACTCTGGAGAGAAAACGTTTGCTCAGTATCACCTAGAGCTGAGTTCCCAGGGGCAAGGCTCATTCGACATGCAGTAATAAAAAACCTGGATGAATCTGGCCAATATTGAGGCAAACTCTGCACATTTTCATCTAATCTTAAACCCTGCAAACACAGATGCCGGGTATCTGCTCCCTGCGATGGCCAAGAGAAGTTCAAGGATCACCTAGTTCATAGGCAGTTTGATGATCACTTTGGAGGGAACTAACTGGAGGGGGCTTCTCTCCTTACCCGTCATGTAAGGAAACACAAAGGACGGAAAATGAAGACACAGCTGACAATTGCCCCCATTAAGTTTTCATCAGACTGAGCAGAGACACAGGCTTCTCTCCTGGAGCAGACAAATTACTGACTTTTTCCTTTTTATATAACAATGCAGAATCCGAAAGAACTTATCATGAAACCGTCGCTGCACAAAAGAACAGGCAACACAACACCCACACTAATTTGAGTTTTCTCTCCTGCCAGACACCATTCATAGCACTGAACGTGCATTCCACTGGACCATTTGTTCTTGCTCAGCATAGTGCAAATATTACTCAATATACCAATAAATCATCCACAAATATTTTCCAGAGAGAAAGAAATCACAAACTTGAATTGAATTAAAGACAACCAAGATGGTTTCAAGCACCTGGAACTCTTGGTGGTTTCTCATAAAAGTGGGGTGTAGGAATATTGTCTTATTTCTCCCCGTTTCAGATGAAAAAGAAGTCTAGACATTGTTATAATCACCGCTGCAGTTGGTGAAAACATCATCCTTGCCAAGATTAATTAGTTGATATTTTCAGTCTGGCATTGAGAAAATGTAAATTGCTGTACAACTGTGATTACTTTCAGCACGTGAAATAATCTATTGCCCGATGGCTACTATTGTCTGATAGCATGATTTTATGGCAATGTTCTGGTATTTATGTATCCCATTTAATATTCTTCTGGAGATCGCATGCAGTTTATGTTTACTCCCAGTAATTCAGTGGTGTATTTTTGCTCCCATTTAGCAGCCATATGGTTTGGTGCTACAGCTGCATTATAATCTGGATTCTTTTCCTTTTAAATATCTACATTATGATAGAAAAAATCCAAATATTTCTACAGATACTTAGCAAAATTTAACGATAAATAAATAGATGTGACATTTACTGTATTCAGAGTGAAAGATCTTTGGCAGCTAAAACCTCTAAGCTGTCACATATGCTTTTCTTAGCAAAGGGTATGAAGATCTGTATGTGTAAATGAGGTTTTACTTTGGCAAGAATTTTATAGATCCAGCCCTGACAATCTGATTTTGCTCCAGCTGATGGCTGTTAATATTGACCATGTCATTACTTTTCTACTCTTATTTTATTAGGTAACGCTCCAGGGTGGCTTTTTGCATCTAGTGACATTTTCAGATTTCAATCAGCTTCCTTTTATTTTATTTACAAGAAGTAACTGGCGAAGATAGGCTTGCAATCTGACCACCTCCCAATATAGTAATGCTACTTTAATTAGCCACATGCTCATTCCTGAATAATAAAGAACTCCAAACATTCGACAAGTGTATGCTCATTTTAGCAAAAAGCTTCAGCATGCAGAAATGCTGGCATTCTACAATATTTAAGTGCTAACATTTATTCTATGTAATATTGAGTACATCGCCATCTCATAACAACACACATATTAATATTTTTGCAGCCAAAACACTCAAATGTAATGATCTACAGAACAGCAGTCCATACCAAGAGACTTTCCTCCCATGAAAAGTAACCCACATATCCTTAATTTCCTTGAAAACTGCTTGTGCTGCCATAGCAATTTCACACACAGTCACAAGAGAAGTTTCCTAGCTCTTATTTGCCTTTTTTTTTTTTTTAAACTTCCTTGAGTAGAGTCTATCTCAGCTGAGACTAACTGAGATCAGGCACTCGCTGCAGCAGACCAGAGTGCCTTTTGCAGAAGGCAGAATTTAATTTTAATTGTGATCTGCGAGCCAAGAAATACATTAAAGATAACGTACTCTCCAGCCCATTGAGTTCCCACCAATTTCAAGGATGGGTCTGCACCAGAGATCCACGGCAGAATATGGTTAGTTTTCTTTCATCATCATCGCTGCTGGTGGCAGTAGCTCTCTACCTTTACAGCTACTGCTGCAGCTCTTCTCTACTGTTCACCCTCCTTTATTTTCTCCTTTCTCCTTTTCCTCCTCTGCCTTTTCTCTTCTACAGCCACTTTCAATTCCCTTCAGAAGCCTTAGCCTTACGCAGTTTCTTATCCTGTTTGATAACAGAGCAACAACTAAACAGGGAATGAATTAAATAGTAAATAATGTGGACATGCGAGCTCACTGGGAGGAAGGCACTTGTGGTGCTGAAGCTGCCTATCAACTCAGGAAAACCTCGCTGCAGCAAATATAATTATTTGGTCTTTGGAAGAAAAACAGCAGGATCACAGAAGTTAGGAGCTGAATCAGTGCTCCTGCCTTTCAAACTTTCAGTTGCTGGGATAATGTGGCTAGGGTGAGATGGGGCAGGGGCTGTGCGGAGGCCGGGGTGGCACCGCTCGAGGGACCCACGCGGTTGGGGACAGGCAACCTGCAGCTGGAGATGCTCCTGCTTCCCGGCTCACCCTTCTGCCCCTCTCCGGACAGTCGTCGGGAAAAGCGGCACAGAAAGCACAGGGTATTGCACTAGCCAAGGCAGGGAAACACATCCAGGTTATTTGAGCCTGTATTTTTCTAGCTCTGACGGCCAGCCCCAAACTCCCAAGCAGGACCACAAAATACTTTAGTTGAGCTGTATGTGTGTTTAGCTTGTTGAATTTCAGCTAAAATATCTACCATCATACTCAGCACTCTCAGTTGATACTGGCTCTGATGGTACCTGAAGATACCCTCGACCTTCCTTAAGAAAACCAACAGATGTAGCTATGTGCTCAGAAAAGGCCTTTCCTTGCAGAGCCCGCAGTCCAAAGGCTTTGGTTAAGCCTCTCTTCCAGCTGAAGACAAACGGACTTCGATGACAATAATTCTTTTAGTCGATTGAAGAGATTAATGGAATCCTATAATGGCTAATTAGGAGCTCTCACAGTTGTTCAGTGCACATTCCCTTCTGCACCATACACTTTTTCCCATCCAGAAACCAGAGGGACATTTGGAATTGTCAGGATGATGCTTACATATTGTGAGACCTACTCATTATTCAAAGGGAACAGGGAAATGTTTTAATAACATACCTTCACCTCTAATACTGCAGAAATAATTACAGTTCTGACTAGTTTGGCTCAGCCATCTGTTATGCAAGTGTAAATAAACTGATTCTGGATTTATGTCACTACGAAACACAAACTGAACCTGGCACCATACTTACGTACTAACCCTTTGGGTTATGGAGAGAAAGAAGTAACCTGAGGTGGATGGGGTGAAAATCTCCAGGGCACCAGTGAGGTGAGGATCAGAGGCTACTGAAGCTGGTAAATGGGAATATGATTCTTTACTATGCCAGACTTTTGAAATTTAGGTTCCCTTTACATCTTCCCTGGCTAGCCCCAGAGGAGGGGCTGAGAGGAGTAACAAAAGCACAGTACTGAAGGGGAGCATCATGTCAACCACTTCCTGCCACAAAAGCAAGGCTCCAAGAAAAAAGTCACATAAACCTTCACTTGCACCTAAATTCCTGCAAAATGTCAATAGATGAAGACTGCAGAATGTGTAATGCATTCTTTCACAAAGCAGCTAACCTTCAAAACAAGTCCAAAGTATATAGGAACAATAAAGTTAGTACAGGGCTACATTTAAAGTTCGGATAATTAGTAATCCTACCAGGGAGGATATCCCCATATTTCCTGCTTAATAAGCTGCCTCTGTAATGTTAAAGCCATCGGGTCAATTTCAAGAGAAAAATGGGATATCATATCAGAGGTGACGCTTCCATATAATAAGATCTCAGATTCAATTGGATTCATTTATAGCCAGAGAGCTCGCTGGATGGTTTAGTGGTATTGGATTGGAGTAGAAGGATTTGGGTCAGGAATTAATCCAGAAGGTCAGAAAATGATGCGCTGCTTCATACTACCTTTGTCCAGTTTGACGTCTGGGTGTTTCTGAAGACCAGACGTTTGACAGCCACAAAGAAGCATTGCTTAGAAAAACCACCTTTGCTTTTCATTCTGTTTATGAATGTTTCCCTTTCTCAGTAAGTATCTTACTAACCTACTAAAGGCTGATGTCCTCTGTGTCTTACGCTTTGCTTTTAATGTGAAAGCCTCTTCTGTTGCTTGTGACTGCAGCCCCTCAGCCGGAGAGTGCTGGGACTCATGTGCCGTGGATGTCCCGTGCTCGGACAGCAGCCACCTGCTCACTGCTCCACTCAGCAAGCTTGGCTAAGGAATCTAGAACACGACTAGCTGATTTCTGGGAAGGGGAGAGAGGGATTAGTTGTCAGTCGGACAGATGGGTTGATCCCACTCATTGCCATGAGAAAGGGTGTAATGATGGGCGAGTCTGCCCTTTCCGACGGCAGGACAAACCTAAACTGGCTTATCCCAATCATGAAACCACCACTGGCAACACAAATCCTGGAGGGCCCTCGACAGCACGTCCCCACAGGTCTCACCTTCAGCAAAAGAGGCTTCCTGAGGCTAGAAAGAAATATCCTCCAGCAGGCTCCTCGTGGGGGTGGATTTAACCTCCCAACTTGTAGAAAAATAAAGCACCTGACTCCGGGAACCGTTGTCCTACCTCCACAGCATTCAGGTGCCTTCTGTTCCTAGCAGCATGCTTTTCTGTTTGGTTCCTTTTTTATCATCCCTAGGTTTTATTTTCCCCATTCAGTTTGGTTCATGGATATTTGGTTTTAAAAAGCGGGGTGCAGAACAGGAACTCCTGCAAGCAGCTGGAACATCCAGCATCAACATTTAGGACGCATGTTACTGAAAACTGAGCCTAACAGCCATCCCACAACCTACAGCATGTAGCAGGTTGAACGAAGGCTGTAGAGCAAGAGCAAAAGCAAGTTTTAAAGCACTGTAGCAGGAAAAAAAACCCCCAAAAAACAAAAAACATGGATGCAGCTCCAGCAGATTCCTATTTCCAGAGTCAGGAATGTGGCAATTGTAGCCAAGATTTAAATGGGATCTATGCAGCTGTACCTGGCAGTGTCAGAGTACATACAACACATAGTACTAAAGCCCCAAGAAGTCGCTATCTGGGCTGTCTACTGAAATGTTGCCGATCATAAAGACTATTGTAAGGGTAGTGCTGTAATAACAGCATCCCCTTGGGTGAAATTCAGCCTTGCTAGAGGTTATGGAAAAAAAATCCCATCATCTTCAATAAGGCCAGCTGTCCACTTTAAGGGAGTAGCTTAGACTAAAAACACTAAAGGTCCAAAGTGTGAGCACGCCGTGGAGCACACACACAGGGGCAGAGCACCTGGCTAGTACCCAAGTAACTCCAGGCATAGAGATGGGTGGTGCCCATCTTTCTTCTAACATTTCTAGGTTTAACGCATTTGTATCATATGCATATGCCTAAGATTCTGTGATGAATTGGTTTTCCTTGTTAAATTATTTATAATAAGAATACAAAAGAAGAGTTTGCATTTCATGCGCAACAATTAATTTTTCTGACCGATTACACTTCTTGCTTTATAAAAATTTCTGGAAGGATATGAAGGGTTTTACTTGTGTAACACAAATATTAATTAATTTACGATAAGATCAAGTCAAATATAATCTTAATATTGATAATGTGTCTGCTTTCTATCAAGACTATCTGCATAAGTAATAACATGGCAACATAGTAGGCTTATTTCTAGGAGATCAAACTTGTTGCTGAAAGTCCTTCACCCTCTGAAGTCAGTGACCTCAATGGTTAGGATAAATTATAAATCAAAATAAATTAAGATAAATTATGAATTGCTGAGAGTTAATTATTGAGGACACTTTTCTTCATTAATGATCATGTTTTTGTTATTATGTGCTTATCAAGCACTGCTTTTGATAAAAGCACCTTTCAAAGCGAAAAAGCAAGAAAAATGCTAAGAATATATGCGAGGGAGTCCTGCGTAAGTGGGCATGTTGAAACAAAAACACCAAACCCACAGAATTCTTCTCAGCAAGATAATTATTATCTATTTGTTATAATCAAGTCAAATGAACAGAAGGGCAGGTTTCTAATAAAGCACACATGAAAAAGCAGAATATGAAAAATCACCTGTGCGATATTGTAGCTACATTCATCTCTCTTGCTTCAAGATTTAATCTACTGCAATGCTATTAGCTATGTGTCAGTCAGAAATATGAAGATGTTAATGATAAAATTTTACATGTGTCAAAATAAGAGCTCACTTTAAATTTGCTTGTACAAATCTTAGATTAGGTTATCATTAATTATAAATGCAATAGCAAAGCAGTTCTTCCCTCTAAGCAAAAAGAAACTATCCAAAAAAACTATTTCACTCCAAGAGAATGAAATAATGTGAATTTTCCTCCAGCATGGAGACTGAGTATAGTTTTAAAGTCACATATTTCCAAACTAAAGTCCCAGTTGTGCCTTCCATTACCCACAGGCCTTCCATTTAAGCACAGGGAGATGCAGCTCTCAGGTTGGGCAAGAGCTCTCTGCAGTCACCTGATGGTTTTCAGAAAAGGACTTGTCCCAAAATCTCTACATTTCACATGGCCATCAGGAGAGCCCACATTCTGGGATGTTTCAGCCAGCTCCTGAAGCCCCTATCACACGGACCATACCAGAAATTCCCTCGTGTGCTTCACGAGCAGGGCTGCTAGCAAAGGAAGAGGGAGGTGGAAATTCCCTAAAACACCTTGATATATTCTTGGCTTCAGGGAACGGCTGCGTTTGCAATATTGCAGTCATGGCTTTAATTGAAGCTGCACATAGGTACAATTCACAATATGGTGCTGGAATATAAATCCGCAGGGAGCAGAAAACAGCTATAACATCTTGAACAGCTGAAGAACACTACCTCTGTGCTCAGGAAAGAGCTACATGCCCTTGGGAATAAGTCCTCAGTTGTAGCTGGCACTTTTCCTGGTGCCTAGCCAGGCTCTAGCCCAGAGGATCACTCTGCATTGCCACAAGGCCTTGCCATGGAAGGGTCCTGGTGCTCATTGACAGGTCTTGGCATGAAACCTGAGACAGCCACATCCTAGCAGAAAAAAATAAGCATATCAAGTATGCTTACTGCCTATTGCTTAAGTGCAGGTCCTCCAGCAAGGACCTGCAATTTCCTTGGAAAATGAGACACTTACTTGTACAATCTGTTAAAGGAAACAGTCCAGTCTCCAGTGGAGAGCACCTGAAGACATCAGAGTGCAGGGGCTGTGCTTATAGAAAACACAGCACTGCTACCTTCATCAGACCTACCTACCTTCTCCTTGCATCTACCACCGAAACACCCATCAGAGAGGTTCAAGGGAACTAGGCTTGTTGTACAGGAACTTCTGTACACAACCATGGAATAAGGAAAGGAAACATTTTAAAGGATAATAAGAAGGAAACATTTTAAAAAGTCTGCCGAAGAGTCAACAAAACTACGGTTAGTAAGCGGGGTGCTTTGGGGATTGCTTCTTGTAAGCATGAGAAAACAGAGGGAAGTGAAGAAGAGTCGTGGCTGCACTGGTCTTCATCCCCCTCCACGATAACATGGACACTTCCTCCCTGCAACACAATTAGCTAGCCCGGGATTTTCTGCGTTCATGCACCCACATTGAATCATTCCTGAAGAAGTAAGACAGTGTTTCTCCCACAGACTCTGCTACTACTTATTTTAAAATACAGTATTCAGAAACTCCAGTAGAAGTTAAAAAACGAATCTACTGCCATTTAAATATGAAACTGCATGTGCCCTGATCCAAGCACTGGGAAGTGTTGCTGAGTTTTGCAGGCTAGACATAGCTGAAGTGACAGGCATCACATCTGAGACATTTTACTAAAAATGGTAAAAGTGGTGTAATAACACACTAGAAGTATCATGTGCATCAGCCCACCAGCTATTCTGCTCTTTATGAGCCTTGTTTCTCTGGACTGCAGTGAAGACTAAGCACACTTTTGAGTTTGGCCATAAGGTCAAGTCTCAAGTATCTCTGCACTGACCTCACAACCAACCAGTCCTGCTAACACCCATGCCTAATGCCTGTTGTGCCCATGGCCTGGGCAAGGAACCATTAAAGCCACTGCAAGCTCCACAGCAGTTCACCACCTGAGAGCAGGAAAGCTCTGAAGCAAAGATGAGGAGGAGGATGGCGCTAAAAGAGGAATTTGTGGCAACCCTAGTATCTGACACCATCTAAGCTACATGGTGGGGCACTCCGGCCTTGCTTTACGAAGCAGGTCTTGTGAGGAGGAGCACAGAGAAAGACTGATGAGGCTGCATGTTTTTTTAAGGTGTCCAAAATATGTATGCCTGCACCTATGACTGTGCTGTTTACCTGAATCTACCACAAAGGGTCAAGCCCAGAAACTCTTTAACCAGATATTGTCCCAACAAGGTAAAAAAAAAAAAAAAAAAAAAAAAAAAAAAGGGAACAGGAGTTGGTTTAGTGAGAGCGAGATTTTGCCAAGCCTGAACGTTTATAGTGAGGGATCCATGTAAAGTGATGTGGATATGGCCAAAATTCACTGAGTGTGGAAGCAACGACAGAGAATACAGAGAGGGAATCTTGTTGAGCTGAACGGCCGGGGAGTTTCAGAAGTCTGCCGTGGATTACAGATGCATTACTGTCAGGCAGAAGGCTTACGTGGGTTAAGATTTATACCTCAGTTAAATATCCAGTGGGTGACTCGGTTAATGATATCTTCTTTGTCCTGTGTTTCTCTAGATCAAGCAGAGCAGATAATTATGAATAATGACAATGATTTGGGTCTCTGAGCAAATTTGCATAGATAAGCACATGCCTATGGGTGATGTGGCTCCATGCACAATAATTAAGCACGTAGGCCACGGGAAGTGAAATAGAAAATGGGTAATATCATTCCTTTACAGGCTTTTTTTTTTTTTTTTTAAATTGTGGGCCTACTAAGTTGTACTATATAGCTGGGAGATCGGTTTTATAGTTCCTAGAATTGAGGAAAAGGAGGGTACGTGTAAGCAGAAGAGCAGAATGTGGTGCAGAAGGAAATACCAAAGCTACCTCAGAGCATCCTGGCACGTCAGCAGGGCAGAGTGGATGTGCACAGCGAGACCAGCGCGGCTTCGGCACTTCCCGAGCTGCGTCAGGACGTTGCTGCACCTGGATCCCCTGGACCTGGCACAGCCACCCCACACCTGGGCCTTGACCAGCCAGCACAGACCCTGCTCAGCTTTCTCCAGCCAGCAGCTCACTGTGTGCTGTGGAAGGGCCCTGGCAAAACTCTGAACCCTTTGCAGACACACTGCTCTAATTTGCCATCCCTGTGGCTGCCTGCACAGAACAGAGAGTAGAAGTCAGTCCAATGAATTCTAGCACACAGATGCATGCTTCCATGGGGGGAGCATTTAAATGTATTTTTAAGAAGGTATTCCCTAGGGGATAACAACCTAGTAAGGTTACTCCAAAGAACTTACTTTTGTTAAAATGTCACTTGTATTTTACTACTAGGATCAAGATGCCGAGTAAGATTTTCTCCCATCCTCTGGCAGCTTCCAGAGTTCAAAACCTTATCATTTCAGCAGCTGGAATCAACTCAAGGGAGAATGTTGCCATTCCGTGTTTTTAAGGAATTTCAGCAGGCTGCCTAGATGGGAGCAGCAGCTGACGTTGCTGAACAGTGTTGTTAGCAGCAACCTGATTGGGGGAAACAGGCCCCTTCTGTACCTGCAGATGGGGAAAATGTTTAGCAGCGCTTCAAGATCATTTGGTGCTGTATATCACATCTTTGGAAAAAGGTGACATTGCTTGAATTTCTCTCTACTAAATTTGACTTACCAAAGAGATTATCAGTAAATACACAGAGAGGCACTTCCAGAGAGTGATCTGACTTTTGATGCTTCCAATAGATTTGCTGCTGGTGAAAATATCTTTAAGTTCATCAACTCATGACATTTAGTCATCTTTGCATCTGACTACACCTCTTTCCAAGGCCTAGCTCTTCACATACCAGAGATCTCATCAGCAGTCAGGGCAGGTTTTTGACTACAAAGACGACCTCTAGTCTTGCAGCACTTGCTCAGCAGGCCCCTTTAACAGATGCGAGCAACTCTTTCTCAGGTGGTTGGAGTCTGAAGAGACCATAGTACTTCAGTGACAGCGACATTGTACCAATCTTGAATGTGCTGTGGTCCAACAATTTCACTTGTTTCACCATGGGAAGATGTATCCAAAAGGCAATTTCCTTTAGTTCTTGATGTTACATGCAAGGATGGCTGCTGGAGAAGAGCCAGTGCATGTGCAGGCTTCATAGTATCTGCCACCTGCACTGTTTTAATGGAGGTTCTGCATATGACCATTGATGTGACTGCCTTTCAGTCTTTAACAGACCAATCCTCAAAACTTATGTGTGAGATAGGGACAAAAAAGCCATTGTCTAAACTAAACAGACTGCAGAACTTAAAAGATGAACCGTTATGCATGTTTCTTTGTCTAAGAAAACTTCTCTCAATTACAGTAAATATTTTAGATTGGCCAAAGCAACTTCTCTCTGATAAGAGCATTTCTCTTCTCCCTGCTGCCTTGTGCTCATAATGCCCCTGGTTTAGACACCGCTCTGTACAGAGTCTAATTCAGCCAACCCTCCCCTTCCAGGCAAGCTCCAAGAAGGTATCACCTGTGAAGTCTGCAGAAAGGACAAGTGATACTGCTCTGTTTCTTCTCTTTTCAGAGGTGCAGTATCAGGCTGCAAGACAAACTGCCTAATGTTTTTTATACAAATGTAACAGCTAATCTTTCATATTAAGCCTCATGAGTACTTTGAAAGACTCTTTCTAAAAGGAACGCCTGATATTTCTACTACGTAAAATCAGAAAGAATTCTCTTCTCTCCAGGGCACATGTTTCACAATCTCTTCTATATTGTCACAGATGTCTTTGAATGTTTCTACTAAATTCAGCTGTACATTGGATCTTAGACCATCCACAGAAATTACAGAATATGAGAAGGACACTGAAAACATCACCTTGAAGCAACAAGTACAGCCATTGGACAGAGTGGGATTAGCACAATATTTTGGGTATCTTAATCCCAGCAGTGCAACATCACTGCAACATCAAGCTGTTTTCTGTCATCACTACTTAAAGAAGAGAACTGAATCCGACACTGGATAATTCCTAGGGGAAATGCCTAATAAAGAGAACATAGTGCCAAACTCTGGCTCCAGCTTTGTTCTCCACAGACCTGAAGGAAGAATGCGGCTTTTGGTAACTGATGAAGGCCAAATTAGCAAACAACTTTGGACTTTTTACCTTTGTTTTCCCCACCTCTGCACACGTTGGAAATGGGGAACAAGTCCACCAGTCTCAAGAGAGCAGCGGAGCTGGGCAGCCCTCATCCACAGCCCACGCTGACACTGCAACCCCTTTCCCTTGGGATGCATGCAGTAGTATTTCTAAGGAATGTTGCTCTTGTTCTTGACATTTCACAAAGGTTATTCTGAAATTTTTAATTAAAATAATGTGGAAGAAGTGCCTGTGGAAAAACACAGCACTGGTACTCAGAGCCCCATCGCAAAGCACATGAATTTAAATGAAGCAGCACTGATACAACAAATATCTATGAAAAAAATCATGTTAACCACAAATAGCAAGTTTTCTCCTTTAGGGAAATAAAAGAGCCTCCAATTAGTACAAATATAAGCAAGCACGTCTTACCTGGAATAGGTATAATGGGAATACTTTCATTGGGGACCACACGGGGTGAGCTGCTGTCTTCCACATAGAAATGTGCAGTCTGAAAACACTTTCTGTTAAAGGAAAAAAAAAAAGTGCAGGGTGTAAAACACTGACCTCTGAGAAACAACCCCAAACTTTTGCACATGATCTTCTTCTCCATTTCTGTTCCATTTCTGCTGCACACTTCCACATGTTACAGTTTAAAATATTAGTTAGTGAAAACACACACTTTTTTACAATTACATTCATACTTCAGATTCCAGTGTACTCCAATTTATTGATATCTGACATCCACTCACCGTAAATACCTCCCTGCTCCCACTCAGTATATTACTGCTAAGCATAACTGAATACAAAACTGTTCCCAGAAAAGTTAGTGGTTGCAAAACAGGTTTCAAAAATTCCATTCAGAAAGAAACTGTGAACACAAGAAATAACCTCAGCATTCATTTCAAATCAAATCCAGCAAAGACACTATGCTTCCAAGGAACATACACTTATTGTAAAACTTTCAACAGCTTAACAGTGGAGAGAGCAATGCAGCCTCTGTTACTGTTCTCTGTCACGACGCTGTTCTGATATTGAAGTTATCCTTCAAACATTGCAAGTTTTATTCATTTCAACACTGAAGCTACATAAACCTCCTCCCATTCTCCTTCTGCAAACTGGAATCACATCTGATCCTATAAGGAAAACGTCACAGACCCTCAGTTTAGTTTAGGCCCCATTTCTGCAAAGGCCTGTAAAGAACAGGAGAACTTAAATCCACCTGAGTGTTCTTTTTTTTTTTTTTTTTTACCTGTATTTAATGCAAAGCAGCGAGCACAAGCTGGTCATCACAGAAAGGTACTGAGCAGGGTAACATGAAGAGATCCAGGGAGACTCTGCATGGTGATGTTAAGCGAGGCAGGGTTTTCCAACCCCGGCGTCACTGCTCGGTGCCGACTTAATGAGCTGCTTGAGGCTGGAACTGAATATTTAATGAGTCGGGCTGGGTGCGGGCGGCTATTGTGGCCAGCGAAGGGGCTGCGCTCGCGTTGAGCAGCATCCCCGGGGCGCCAAGGTCCCCCCTGCGCCCTGGAGAGCTGCCCCTCAGCACCTGCACCAAGTCCGTGCGGCGCCTCCACCTGCACGAAGTGCGCTAGGGATAGCGGTCCTGAAGTTTCTGCACAGGGAGGCCGCTCTCCGAACGCTCCCAGGTGAAGCAAAAACCTACGGTCATCACGGGCGTTTGCTTTCTCTGCCCTTATTGCATTTCTATGCGTTTATTTGCATTTTCCGCAGCACAATCGCGGCGCTTTGCAAGGCGAGCACATGCTAGCGCAGCTCGAGCGCAACCCAAGGCAGTCGAGGCGGGAGGCTCGTGCTGCCCAGCGTGGAGCGGCCGCCTCGGAGCAGCTTTCTGCTTCCAGAGCCGGTGCCTTGCACCGCGCACGAGTTATTTATTTGGTGCGTGCGCTTTTGTGAGGAGCTAATTCAGCCACAAAGCTGCGAGAGGCACCGCACGGCTCAGCAGAGGAAACCATCAGTCCAGCTCCCCCTCCCTGCGCGCGCCCGGCTCTCGCGCTCTTCTTTTTTGGCAGCCTTTATTTCGGACAATGCACACCCTGGGGGCTCGCGGCAGAATAAATCAGTCACACACAAGGAAGGAACTATGAATATGAAACAGGCCTGAAAACGGTCCTGATTTTGATGTATTTGGGCCTCCTTGAAGCCCTTCTCCTGGTAACGAAGGCCTTAGGAAGGTGTTCAATAAAAACAGACCTTTATGAAGGGATTTACAGGATTTTTGTTAAGCTCATGATACTTATGAAAGGCAATCATTTCTTGTAATTTGTTATTTTATACTCTGAGGGGCTCTGACGGGCTGCCACTATGATTTTTGCTTTTTTTTCATGCAGCCATAAGTTAGCTTTTTCTTGATAGCCTCAAAACACATAATTGTGTTACATAATCACATTGTAGGGTATTGTAAGGCCCGTGACGGCTGAGAACATAGTTGGAATAACAACATATTAAATTAATATTTCACATAGTAAAGTTTGCTGCAAACATTAATGTCATCAACAATTCCGTATTTTTTTCCTGGAAGACTTGCTGCAGATGTTTTGGAAAAGGCATCACCAAACAACTGACTACACATTTTCCCAGTCTCAAACAGAAATATACCCCTATAGCGTCTTCATTACTTTATAATGCCAGCTACCAGCAAGTTTGGTGAAGGCATACCTCTCAAATTCCTATTTTTTACCTGCTCCTAATTGCCTCAACTGCTTCTGAGAGTTAAGTTTTGCAAATCTAGTCCCAGGCATGAGCTGAGCTCTGAGCACTGCTGTCACGGCCACGTCCCGCTGGCTCTGGTGACAGCCTAAGTCAGTGCTGATGGGATTGTGCAGGCATGGACCTGAGATAAAGCAGGATAAAGCAGCCTGAATCTTTAACAGACCTTTTACTGTGGGTTTTACAGACTCACTGTGTGAATTTTCCATCAAGTTTTGGTTCCTGAGCTGTTTCTAACTCTTGCACCTTTCCTTTGCGTTGCTCCAGGACACATCTCCGGGCGCTGGGGCTTCAAAACCTGCTTCTGGATGATGCCCATTTTTTAAGCCTGTGATCGGGAGGGTGAGGAAGAGCCTGGGCCAAAGAAAAGCCTTTTGCAAACTCTGGTCTATTTTACAGTAATAAGCACTGCTAGCTGAGACTGAGACTGGTGAAAGCCATTTCAGACAATTTAACACCTGCTTTCTCCCTCACTTTCGGATATTCCTTCATCCCCTGGCATATTCCCCTACTCATTACCTTTCTCCCAGCACAGAGCCGTAAGTGGCAGCAGTTGCTAAGGCTACGAGAGGCTGGAGGAAAAAATCTGTGTGCACATATGGGGCGGGCTGGATAAAAAAGAAGGACGAGAGCAGAAAATCGCTTGTTTCAACGCACTGGAGAAGCTCCCATGAAGAGAGGTGGGAATGGATGCAGGTATCTAGATCTAGGTCTAGACCAGGCATGATCAGGAGCTGCACTTCACCCTGTGACTCCTCATCCCAACGTGGGCACATGCCTGTGTGCACATTCTCTGAGGAAACCAACATCACCAGCAGAAAAACAGCCCAAGTATTTCTTTCTGATAGCTAGAATTCGTCCTTAGAGTGAACGAGCAAATGGGATTTGTCAATGGTATAAATGACTATTAAGATCTTACCAACTAAAACACTAACTTCTGAATAATTTCCCTATTGCTGCAGAGGTTAAGGAAAAAGAAAGGAAAATCACTGCCTTGATTTCACTTCAGAGAGAGCACATCTTTTCTGCAAAACACCCAAGAGTCTGTTGTCCCTGACTGAGGCCCGTGTGCAGTGAAGCACGTGCTTTTCTCTAGCCCCATATGTTTTTTTGGCTGCCTTTCCCTGGGGTGCCATAACCGTGCGAGATTGGGGTGATCAGACACACAATTGCCACATATGGACCAGAAAGCAGAAAGTAAAACATTGTGAGATTAGCATCTCCCCCGAGAAGGGGCAGAGGCAGGGCCGGGAATGCTAAGATCACATTAGGGAAAGCATCTCCCTGCCTTTCTGCAGAGACACCAGCAGCGGGTTATTAAAGCAAACCAAGTCCAGAGCAGCAGCACCTTATTACCAAACTGCAAACAGAAAAAAGATGCCATGATATGGGCTTCATTATGATTAGCAGGGTTAAATGCTTGTTCCTTCTCTGCTGAGCAAAATACCTGATTAAGCTTCTGCAAAGGAAGAGCTGTCTCGTGAGATTTTTGACACTCAAAACAGGTTTTCTTGGTTATTAGTTTATAAACATCAAGCAGCTTCTCCTTTATCCTCATCTAGAAGTATGAGGGGAGAACGGGATCACCATAGGGGCTGGTAAGCATGGAGAGGTTTAATTTCCTCGCAGCAGACAGAGCCTTGGAGCTTTGTTAATCCTGGCTCCGACGCAGACGCAGAGCGTGTGTGCCAGCCCTGGGAGCGCAGGGAACAGCTCGAGGGCAGCGCTCGGCCTTTCCCCCTTCGCGCTGAGTCTATCCCGCGCTGACGGGGAAGGAATCCGCATTGCTCCGGAGCAGCTGGGGCAGGAGCAGGGAGCAGAGGAGCAGGGATGGTTGTGGCAGGGCCAGCGGCTGCCTCTGCAGCAGTTCTGAAACGGCTGCAATTGCAGCTGAGCAGGGGAGAGATCAGTGGGGAATGTTCCACCTTCCGGGTCCCGCTTCTCACACTGGCATGGCCAGCACTTTCTTTGCTTGCTAGGGACCTACTCTTTCTTTCCTCCTGTTACTGGGAGCCGGTGTGTATCCCTCTCCAATGCTACCCCATGTGTATCTCATCTTTCTGCTCTGTATCCAGGAGCTCCAGGCTCCTGCATTCTTTGCAACTTCTCTCTCTGTGGGTCATTACCTCCTAAAGCATGACCAGTTCTGGGGCAGATGGCTTGAAAGGGTCCTGGAGGCCTATTCAGGAAAGCAGTGCAGGGCAAAGCTTGTCCTCTGGGCACTCTTCCTTCAGGAACAGCCTCCCACAGCCTGCAGCTCTGTGTTCATTAATGAAGGTACCGAAGCCACCCTGCTTCCATGCACAGTAACAAAGAGTATTCTGGCAGGAGTAGCAACCTACATTAAGGTTTAGCTGGTAGGCAGAACAGGCAAGGAGACCACAACGAAGTTGGAGCAGTTACACGCGAGGATTTGGGAAAGACTTTTAAGCCAGGCTGCCCAGGACATGGCAGATTTGACTCTGACACAGCTTGCTCCTCACTCAGTGCAACCTGGACACAGACGTGTGCAATGCTCCTTGATCAGGGTGGGTGTATGTGTGTGTATCTGCAAATATCCACCCAGCAGGGACACACAGAGGGGAAATTATCCCATTCACTACCTTGGCACATTCATTCTCATTTTCAATAGCAGAAAAGGTGTTTCAGATTCTCATTGACCTGCTTTGTGTGTTCTCCAGGAGACACAATGCAGATGGGTCTCTGCTGCCACCGAGGCACACCATCAAGG
Organism: Tinamus guttatus; assembly: GCF_059628265.1. Lineage (NCBI taxonomy): Eukaryota > Metazoa > Chordata > Aves > Tinamiformes > Tinamidae > Tinamus > Tinamus guttatus. Next base: position 3,507,820 of record NW_028288841.1, on the reverse strand, counting down.
GCGCTTGTAACACGCGGCTCTGCGCTTTAAACCAGCTTCACTGCTCCTTGGCAAGCGTTTGTCACCGTCAGAAGTGGCAATGGCTCCTCAGCAAAGGGCTGCAGACGACGGGACAACAGAAGCGCCGCAAATCACGTTCGTGTCGCCAGCGGAGCCGCGGCCGGGCGCCCTGACCGCAGCTGCCTGCAGTCTGCACCGCTCCGGGGTCATCAGTCACCGATTTCTATGAGCAATAAAACTGACTCGGGCGTTACAAAGAAAAAGAGGAGGGAAAACCTCACAGAAAAAGCACATCTTATGAATATGAATAAGTGGCCAGCATGAAGAAGTGATGTAATATTCGCTGTAACAGACAGCATCTGCATTGGCTTTCATTTTTTGGGTGGAGAAGGGTTTATATTGCCCCAATTTGCTGCAATTATTTTCCTTCCCACATCTTAATGCTTATAGATCAAACTGCAATAGCTGAATTATACCTGAACCTCTGCAGCCTGCCTGAGAGTGAGCTACAGTAGGCTGTGCAAAGCAGGAATGAGTAGAAAACACAAGTGGAGGAAAGCCAAAAAAGAAGGAAAATACCCCTGTGATAAAGCTGACTCTCCTGCATATTCCTCCTGAAGATGATTCTGCTTCTCCCCACAAAGCAATTCCTGTCTGCTCTCTTCGTGAGCAGCGTTAAGTCTTGTACATACAGGATGACTGGAGGGATCTAGACAGCACGTGCCTTATGGAAGTTCACAGCGTGCCAAGCCCTTGGTGTCCTTTCCTAGACGGGATGGGGAAAACCAGACTGTCCCTTCCAGGGGACGTACTCTGGGCAAGGAGAAATGTGTTTTTTTCCATGGCAGTGAGCCATGGAAATCCACATGCATCCATGGTGTGCATCCCTGCCGTGAAGCCCCCCAGAAGCTAAAAGGACCTCACTGTGACCACTAGTACAACCCTGTATTTTTTAAACTGTAAATACTGCTAAATAATAAAGACTGGGAGAAGGCAGATGGAAAAAAAAAAAAAAAAAAAAGGTGGGCAAAATTTTGAGGCAGTGCCTGTGATGAGAGCACATCCCTTAAAATTCTCCACCTGAAACACAAATTGGCAAACAGCTCTGGGGGGTTTGATACAGAAAGACAGCTAATTTAATATTTATGGCCTGAATTTGCCAACTGACTACACAGCTCTCCACGAAATTAAAAATCCTCTGCTCCTGCTTCTCTGAGATTACAGATTTAGATGGTGGCTTCCTGCACTGCAGACCACACACCCATTTGTGCCAGGCACAGCGCTGAACTTGGATTTCAGGTAAGAAATAAACATTTTTAGAAAGGTATTTAAGTGGTTAAGCAGTTAAAAAATGACCGAGATCACCTGCTTTCAAAAGCCCTCCCTGCTTCATCAGCTGCGTGACCAGAAAGTGCCCAGGTGGCCAATGGGGAAACACACTTAGAAAGCTCTTTAATGGCAAATTGTAAGTGGATAAATCTTAGTTTAACTCAGCATAAACCCTTTCCACGCTTCCTTATCCCATCTTCCTGATGTCCCTGGAGAACAGCAAGGGCGCTCGTGAAACCTTATTTGTGATGACACTTGGCCCTGTAACACGGGGTAACTGATTACTCTCTCGGTGACCTCGGACAGGGCCAGTAATATCGGACTTTCCCCTCCTGCCTTAATCAATACTCACAGCATCTGTGCTGGATGCACTCAGCAATTTTCCTCATCACTGACTGGGTTTACTCATCAGCATTTTCTACTGTGAGAAAACAAGTTTCCTTCCTGGTGCAGGCAATACCACTCATGTTTTTAATGTCTGCAGGCAAAAAGAGGGTGCAGAAATCCATAGGTGGTAACTTTAAAATGGCTTAAAAGCTAGACCTGGTTTTAAAAACCAAAAGGAAGTCTAATGTATTCATTTTCCTCTCCATGAACCAACAATTTATTTAATGCAACCTTCATACCACAAAGACTAGAAAATCATGGAGGAAAACAGACGTGCCTTTTCTAATCAAATAATACCTTAGGCGATTCCTATAAAATGTGTAGTTCCACTAACCTAAACACCATGTAATATTAAAAAGGAGCCGAAAACCTTCTGACAGAAGGAAGCTAAATTTAATCGAGTGAAGAGTTGTTCAGTAATCACGAGAATGGCAGCAATCACTGAAGATTGCCTCTTACTGGAGAGAAGCTTTTAGCAGCACCTTGAAGAACTCGCCATTTGGTCTGCTTGATTTTATCATTTCAGTGCACAGATCCCCCTTGGGATGAATCTCGGGAGAGGAAGGAATAAGGAGGGAGGTGCGGCACACTCAGGGGTTAACATGCACCAACTGTAACTCGTCCAGATAAAAATTACAATATAAGAAGAGCAATACAGAAATTATCTCACCTAAGACAGGACAGCAGGGACCGGCTTTCTGTTTGGATGAGCCACCTAAATCTTCCTAATTACTCCCACCTAATTAGCTCCAAAATGAATGAGCCCTGCTCTTTCCTCTGCAGATACATTCTTTTCTTCCTTCAAATGAGGCATCAGAACAGCCACTTGACATTTATTTCAGGTATGCCAAGCTAAGGAGTGCTCACTGGGAAATTCTCTCGTTCTTTCTCATTAGACAAGTGCATTTGCAGCTGGAATACAACCGGACAGGAGAAGTGGGATGATCTCCCAATACTGCTGGACATGTTTCAGGTTCAGATTACTTAGGCCCAGTGTAAAGTTTTACATGTGTGTTTATCCCCTTTCTCTTTTCATCATGGAGTATTTGGAAGGTGAGCTTTTTTTTTTTTTTTTTAATGGCCATTTTAAAAAGAAACAGGTACTCAAAAATTTTTATGGTTTCTGTATTAGCTCCACTTAGAACATAATTACAAATGGAACAAAAAGATATCTTTGAAGTGTAACACAAAGGAAAAGAAAAGAGCAGCTGGTTCCAAAAGCAGAGGAGCAAATTACTTAGTACCTGGAAGATAACGTTAATGAGAATCCTGCAAATATATTACTTAATGCTACTCCTTACGTCCCCTCATCACACTAACACAGCAGAACGGATGGCAGCCAGCTGGTCCTCCTGCCCCTGCCATCTCCCTGAGAGCACAGATGTGTAAGCCACCAAATAACAAACCTGGACAGAAGTCTTGAGGATCATTAATTTTCCTATCAATCAACCCATCTGGAGATTGGCGTCTCACTGTCCCTGGTACCAACGCGTGGAGGACTCTCGGGAGCTCCGGGGAAGCCGAGAGGATGTGTGTCTGAAGAACCGCTTTAATGAGGCCTTTGTATTCAAAGGTTAACATATGTGACAAGGAAACACAAATACCAGAGACAAAAAGCTATCACCAAGGGAGGCAAACCACAAAGAAGCCCCGTGCTGTGTCTTCCATTATAGTATACTGCATATATCTCTAATAAGCTACGTAAAAACGCCCAAGTCAGACCCCAGTGACCTATCTCATTCCAGCAGAGACGCTGACTGCTCCGATATAGCTTAGCCACTCAGACATAGGGCTATGCTGAAGAGAAGCAAATTGTGCAAACTTCAAGTGCAATTCTGGTTAAATTGGACGATCAGTGCGGTGTAATTACCTCCACTGGGCTCCCTTCACTAAAGATAAGAGACCCACATCAATTAATATATCAACACAGAAGCCCTTGCATCAGTAAGGTCTGCAAAGTAGCACCAGTAGGACAGCATTTGCAATAGTGCCTACAATAACATTTCTAAAGAACCAACAGCAGCAATAACAAACATGTCTCAAGATATTAAAATACTCCTAGAAAGATCTAACTAATACCAGCAAAGTAGCAAACAGCAGTAAGTATACTTAAGCATAATAAAGCAGCACATAAAAATAAAAACCATGTGTATTCCAAATTGCCATTTCCACAGAGTAAATAAGCAATGAGTTGGTCTTAAAAAATTCTGAATGTTATCGACATGTGGAATATACTACATCAGGATGCAGAGGGGACTAGAAAGATGATCTTGAAAATACTTGAAACGAAAGAAAGAATTCCCTGTTCAAAATATTAAGAAAAAAGACAGTTTAAGTGATTCAAGCCTATTGTCGATTCAAAGTGCCTTGAACTTTTAGTGTCAAGGAAATATATATTCCACAAAAGGATTCAAAGAGTGAGGCATATTAGAAAAGATATCATGAAGTATACGAATATGTCCACAATTATACTCAAGAGTCAAGAATTGCAAAATCATAAGGTAAAAGAAGCAGAAGAGATGCTGCCTTTAAGAAACCAGTCAAAACTACTCTGAAAATCAGCAATCGCTTTCATCCCTAGGACAAACTCTTTTCTGGGAGGTAAATACTCGGGCAAATAAACTGCTGCTCTTCAGTTGTCTTAATCAGTGTGTAGAAACATCTAATAAAAAAACTAATCACAGTAAAAAGAACATTTTGATTCAAGATAAAAATTCACTGCAGCTAAGCAAAGGAGAAGAAAGTCAGTCAACCTGTGTTAATTATTGGCTCCCTTAAGGCCAGATATTGTTTAATGCATTTTCTATCCATAGACTGTTCTTTTTATTTGCACCATCTCCAATGCCTTAATCTACCTTTTATTAAACTCTTTATAACCTTTCAGTGCTGGTAAATGTGGGGAAACAGGGGACTGTAGGAAAAAAAAAAATCCCACCAGAACTGGAGTTTGCATTTTAGCGAACAACACATGAAGGATTCGTGATGTTCTAGCAAATGCCCCTTGATCTTAGGCACTTGTTCAAAACTAGGCATGCAAATTAAATGCAAGTTCTTAGCTTCAAATTTTCTCTCCTTCCTCAGCATGTCAAGGTGACATGGCTCCAAAGGCAAATGACTGTCACGGAATTTAGGAGCTGTCTGCTGCCAGGTAAGCGGCACGACACTGACATCTCTAACAGGTGACATTTGTTTCCCTCCCACTCTATCTATGCATTTCATTTCAGTGCTCCTCAGGCAGCTTTGGTGGGGATTTTCCTACCATTACGGTGGCGACCAGACCCAGGTTCAGGCTCCCCATGGCTGCCCAGCCGGGTCCCACTCCATCACTCTCATCTCTGAAGGTAACTGGGATATATAGTATTAATTCTTCCCGTTTTATAAAATATTTCAATTTGAGGAGTTTCATAGACAAAAAAAAAAAAAACAGGTTTAAAATGCAGGTTTATAAATGCTCTGCTCAGGTTTCATAGAATCATAGAATCGTTATGGTTGGAAAAGACCCTTGAGATCACCAGCTCCAACCATGCACCCTCACTTTGGATGATGCATCCTCACGTTTTGCACGTGATACCCAGGATGTCTCAAATGCCACCAACAAACTCTCACCATAGCAGCTTCGGCAGCTCTATCAGCCAGACAGGAATGATACATACTGCCTATTTAGAAAAACTCTTTGTGAATAATTTATAATCAATGAACAATTTTCATCCCTCTTTAGGATGCCGGCTAGGTCTGGCATGGAGGCTCCTCTCTGGCATAGATGCTCAGATCTATCTATGACAATTGTGCTCGGTTACTCCAGGCAGCATTTGACTATGTATCTGCACCACAGCTCAGCAAATGAGCTGCATTTCTAAACCATGACTAAACCCTGCAGTTTGGAGAGCCAACAGTTCCTGCTCATCCCGAGGAAGCAGCCAATGCAACCACTTGCAGTGATGAGGCAAACCCTGTTACACCAGCGCAAGATGTTCAACGCAGGGCAATTTCAGCCAGCTAACAAACGAGTCTCTTCTCCCAGGCAGACATGTAGCAGAATATGGTGCATTTAATCGATGTGCCCTTTCATTGCAGAACATACTGTCCCCCTCCGGTGTGAGCAGAGTGCTGGGATGCAGCATTTCCAGGAAGGAGCTGCAGAATGCACACTCGGCACGACACAGGAGCTAAACGGTGATTCACGAGACTGTGAGATGCTCAGGAGGACAGGCCCCAGGCTCCAAATGATGCTCCACTCCTGCATTGCCCCTGTGTGATTACAGCAAATTTGCTTACGAGTTGCTCTTCACACTTCTAATTGGATTCTGCAAAGGGCAGTTTGCCATGCTGGGAACTTGTCGCTTTACATCCTGCTTTAACTCCCAAACACTCAATTAATATTAAATTCCATTTATTATAAAAGCATTTCTTTCTAGCCATCTGATGCTAACAGCAGCCTTTTCATTAATATTTATTTTCACAAAGCAACTGGCTTGATTTTAAGATCTCAAATGCAACTAGTAACTTTAAAAGGGGAAAATAAGTGAAACCAAAAAGGTCAAAACAGAACATGATCTTCAACAGAAAATATCCAACTCATTTGAATCTAACTCCTTCTTCACAGACAGCAGAATGAATATGATATGGTCAGCAGAAGAAATGACAATGAAGTTAATTCAGTCATTGGAAAAATGAGTGGAGTGGTGGGCACAACCCTGCCTGGAATCGGTAGCTGCCGGCTGCAGCATTAAGGAAAAAAGACGTGGAAAAAAGAATGGATGGAGACACTTCATCTGCTGCTCTGGCTATTCTTTGGCAAACAGTGCTGGCTATTTACCAGGCTCTGAAGGTTGCTTGCCATTAACACTAAACCATGGGCTAGGGCAACTCAGGAAACACATGGATAGTTTAAAGCCCTTTTCTCTCAGCACACAGGGAACTGGGACACCTGGTTCCAGCTTGCAAGCGGGGAAGCCAACAGGAACCAGCAAACACCATCTATGGGGTTGAGGAGAACGGCACAGATGGTTTACATGTTTAAAAAAGCTGGTATAAAGCTCTGAATTTCTCCTGTGTTCCTCAGCAGAAGGCAGCATTGCACAAGGGAAAGGGGACATGCAAGCTCCAACCCTGCAGCCAGCACTGAAAGCCATGGAAAACTCCCAACCCCAATAAAACGTCGCTTTACGTTCCCCTATAGGCTGTACTTGCATTAGCTTGCATTACAAACACTGGTGAAATGGGAGCTTTTCTTGCGGGCTGAGAAGTGCCCGGCTGCTTCTCGTGCTGCTGCGAATGAGATTATTCTGCAGCCAGGCAGAGCGAGACCAAGCAGCTGCCAAGGAGGTTCATCCAGTGCTGGGATTTCTTGTCTCCTGCTGGCATATTCCATGCATCCCAAACACGGCTCTGCTGCAAGGAGAACAGGTCACTTCCTCGTGGACCCCACCTACTCCTTTAAACTATACCAGGGGGGACTTGTTCCATGTAGCTTTTGTGGATAACAAAAACAGGGATGTTGAACTGTAACCTCCCGCTGCCAGAAAGAGCCAAATTAATTTCCAGCTGCACATCAGCACTATTTTTTGAAAAGGCGCAAACTTTGCCAAAAAAAAAAAAAAAGAAAAAAAAAAAACAGATGGAAACTAAACTTATAGGCCTTTAAAGATGCCAAGTATTCCCTCACAGTGATGGTGTAAGAATCTTCCTGCTTCCCATCAATTTTTATATTAATCAGAGCACACATGGCAACTCCCTGTGTGGCACCACTCGGGGCTCATGCCATCAACATAAAACCTTGGGATATTACCAGCTCAGGTTCACTGCTGGGATAACAATGTTTTTATACCTAGAATTAAAAAGACGAATTGTCACTGCCTGGCAAATTGATACGCAATTACAGGCATGTAAATCCAAAACCACGTTGTTGTCCTCTTCCTTCCCAGACTGCTATAAACAAATTGCTGCCACATTCACCGCAAGATGCGGCTCAAATACCCAGAGGAAGGACTCCTATTGCACTGTTGTCACCTTCAAGCTTTTGCTTTGAGGGCTGCCTGAATCTGCAGATTTTCAAGTACGAAGCAGGTACTCCCTGCAGGACCCTGCACTGGCAGCCAAGTGCGCTCCAGGGAGCTGCAGACCAGCCAAACAGCTCTATACTGGCCCCAAAATCCTCATTTCTGCCATCCAGTTATGTGGAACGGAAAATTCTCCGTCTTCCACTTTCCTGAAGCCATCTGCGCGAGGATCTGAGTCAAGCTCCTCTTCCTCCTCAAGAGCTGAACTGGCATTTCGATGTCAGAAAGCAGGAAGGTTGTGAAGCACCAGTTGTCACCAAAGAGACTTCAGGGACGTGGCGGCAGGTCCTTGCTGGGAGCTCGCAGTCCTTACCCGCAGCCCAAGGGAGAGGCCTCTGCAGCCAAGTGCTACACGTAAATCAGCTCAGCAATGATAAATGTCACCTTTACAAGGGGGGTTGCAACATGGAAGCCCATAATTTGCTTTCCAGGGACCTGGGCTTGATTATCAGGAGAGTCAGATGCATTCACTGAACTCTAATGAATAGAATTAACACATCATTTAAAAAGCAACTAATATGTATGCAAATTAGAAAAAGTTACAAATAAGAGTTCAGCCCTTAATTTGAGAAAATGTAGCCTGCATCCTTATGAAATATGAATGTATCAGTTCACCTCATATCTTCACATCTGTGTTAGCTGCTTTGCATGTGAACAATAGGGTGCACCAAGCCCATTTTGGTTTTTATATTTGAACTTGGACTTACAAAAAGGATTATATTGAAAGTTGAATAATATATATGCTAATTAAATGCTGCATTTAATGACATAAATAAAGAGGAAGACCAACACAGGCTAATTTCCATTTGCAAATTTCCTAATTACTGTATTTTCTTTGGAGAGCAGAAACTTTATTTTCATGATCTCCAAAAGAGAATAATCTCTTTGTTGACATCGTTTTAAAAATCTCTTACATTTTCTGATTCTTCACGACTGAAGAATAAAACTTCACTTCCTCAAAAGAGAAACAACTGCTTTTCCTAGCTACATTCAGCATTAAATATCACCAAAGGCAAACTATGGTGATTTGTGCAAGCAAATAAATTACTCAATAATTAATTGAGTTGTCTGAGAAATAAATTACTATTAATAAATTTAAGGTGTATGTGGTTCCCTCAATATCACAAAGCATGTTCAGAGTAACCCGGAGAGATATAAACCAAATGTCCTTGATGCCTGAAAGGCTGTTAATCTTCTGCCTTGTGTCCCATTTCCAAAAAGACAAGCACAAGACAAGTGTATAGTTGCAGGGAGATTAGACATTAGCAGAAAACAGACTATCACTTCTGTCATGAGAAGCCTACGGAAAAGCTCGCTGAAGAATAAACAAATTGCAGGAAAAGCCTTTTTCATCTGAAAGGCTTGTTTGTAACCTACAACAGTGAAGAAAGCGCAAAAAAATAACTCATAGAAATGAAGAGGAAATCTGTAAAGATGTCAGGGTGAGCGGGACCTTGTTCTGCTGCTGTGTACATGCTGGATAAAGAAGCCCAGATTCAGACTTAACCTACACAACCAATCTGTGCAGGCTCTGGAAAGACAACTGCTGGGGCACCCATGCACCAGTGACCAAAATAAGCACCCTGAAGGCTGCAAGAGTGAGAGCTGCAAGAGACCAACCATCCTGGTAAACCATCCAGGCTTTTAATCAGAAATCCCAGGTAATTACCAAAAATCCAATAAATGACAGGTCTGAGCACTGTGTCTCCGAGCTTCCACTTCGTGTGGATATTACCAGGCTGTCATGCCCTGTTCCCCATGAACACTGCAATTCAGGGATCAGAGAAGGCTCTGCACATGAAATGCTCACCGCTCGGAGCCGCGATGCGCTGGGCAGCCCTGCTGGCCCTCAGCCCCGCTCTGCCCGGCGCTGCCTCCCCGCCAGGCTGGAACAGCTCCTTTTTACTCATAGTTTGATCAAGATGAAAATTAAAAACAAGTTTGAGACTTTAAGGAAGAGAGCATTAATCATTACTGATGACTTGTATTTTTTTTCCCATTACAAATACTTTTAAAATTCAAAATTGGAGTAAAACTTTTCCATCAACCCCAAATTAGATTTTTGCTGTTTCTTCAAGGTCATCGTGTAAGATATTATACCCTTTTTTCTTTTCTGTTTTGTGGAGAGCATTATTACCAAACCAAGGAACAACCCACGAAATAGGAGTCAGGAATGCTAACTGCTCCTGCATTGCCTTAAAAATTAAAACTCAAGTAGATGTTAACCTGTACGTTAGTGAATCACCCACCATCTGCAGTCACCTAAGTGGCTTGTTTTTATCAAACAAAGTATACAACTTAGTGTTCTGCAATAAACTGAATGAATTCACAGATAAATCTCAGATAAAATCACATGTGTAGGGAATTCCAGGTCATTTCTTTTCCTGAGCTTTTTTCTGAGTCACACAGCTTGGTACTTTATTTTAAGAAAAGAATAATTAAGTCCACCCTTGCTTGTTCGCACTTTACTAGGATGCTGATTCCTACTATTTACCCAACCAGTTAGAACTGCTGAATTGATTTAATATTTTTACCCTATAACTTTACACACAGACCACATCCTGCTGTGAAATAGCGAGTGCTAATGTTAGTCCAAATGCTGCTGTGGGACTGGGAACAGCACAGGGCCCTTCAATAGCAGTATTTTATGGTTACAAGAAGAGAGAAAAAACATAATTTATCTGGTTGCTGTGGTTAATTCATAGTTTCACAGTAGAGGTATACTGTTCCCTCAGGATACATCCACTCGTATTATAGGATATTTCATTCACAGCTCATCCAAGACATTTCTCTAGCCCTGAATCCTAACAATTTATGAGGCACAATCTACCTGTGTACTCCCTAACGTATACTCTTATATACTAAGATTATTATATAGAACATATAAACTAACAACAGATCAATACAAAACAAATAACCTAGCAGTAGATCAAACAACAATGGGTTAATTCATTCTTGGAGCCATAAGGAAAGGAACAGAAAAAGAATACATCCTGCTTTCTTTTCCCCCTAAATATCCTTACTCCTTTTTTTTTTTTTTAAGTTAATCTAATATTCCACAAAGAAATTGATTATAAAGGTTTGTTTCTCTTTTTAAATATCCCATCAAAGTTCTAAAAGCCACAGTTAAAGTTATAAAAATAAAAGTTTGTCTAAAATAATTTATAAAACAAGTAACCAATGACTAGAAGAAGCCGACGGTAGCTTCCTCTACCGGTGAGCAGAACAGGAACACGGACTTCTCACAACATACTGTTCCTCAACACCTACAAACAGGTTCTTAATGGAGCCTAACTGTAGCACGCTGGGATTTTAAGAGCATTTGTTTAGAATAATGCCCTTTTTTCCAGACCTCACCACTACAGCAGCCCTGGGGAAAGCACTTCCAGATTAAGCACCTGGAATGAATCCATTTAGTTGGTTAACCAGGAACCAGTGTGCCACAGACACCTCCTTCCTGGACCTGGATTGTCCCCATGTTCTGCCCTTCTCAGCTGTCTCCCCAAAAGAAGGTATTTCTGGATATCTTGGGGAAACATTACACACTGCTCATATGCAAGGAACAAAACAACGGTATTTCCCAACTTGCTTCCAGGAATTTCACCTAAACTTGATCCCCTTTAATGAACGGGATGGCCTGTGTGGGCCTGTAGGCAAAGCATATTCTAAATGTGTCAGCTATGATGGGACACAATTTAAAATAAATTAAAATTCAAAAAAAATCACAAACCTTCATTTTATTGGAGTCTTCAAGGGCATCTACATGTTCTGTGGTTCTGCAACCGAAGCGCACATTCTCCAGCTATCTGACACATCATTATGTGCTTGACATCTTTTAAGAAAAAAGTCACAGAGATGGGAGCTCCCACTGAGTTCAATGACCACGTCTATGGAAGTGCCTGCAGAGAACATGCTTGCCCGAATGATTCCCGTGCTGCAAACATCCTAACAGCAGGATGTGGTTTTGGAGCAGGATTTCTTGTTTAAGGGCACTGTTAAAAACAACCCCAACGCAGCAGGCAGAGTTGCCCTGTGATGGGGCTCTGGGCCAGGCTTCACAGATGAGGATCACCCTTCCTCGGCTCCTTTGCTCCATCAGCTTCACATGGCACCATCTCCAGGGACTGCTTGATGCTGTCACCCCGGCTGCTCGCTCACAGAGTCCTTTCTCTTGTCACCAGCGCTGTCCTGGGGCTGGCACTCACGGCAGATGATGGCAGAATTGACATGGGCAATACTGATGGTGCCTTAGATAACACCCAAGGGGGTTATAAACTGCATCAACATCTGCTCATGTTTTTTTTTTCTTCTAAACTTCAAAACCTTGTCATAGTCTTGACTCTCCCCAGCTTTCAGGCTCCTTGCTAAAAGGAGAACAGATGGAATGAAGCTCCACAGACTTGTTTTCCATCAGCTGGGGGATCTCCTGGCCCAGCTGTCCTCTGCAAGCCACCTCTGCAGCTTTCTTTCTTGCCCATTTCTATCTTCCTTTACACTCTCTGTAGTGCTAGAGCCATCTCCTCCCTTTTCCCACTGCTTCCAGCCTTTAATCATGCCGCTTCCAGCCTTCTCATTTGCGACCCACAGGACAGTTTATCCCAGGACTCCAAACATCCCAGTCCTCCTAACCACCGCATGGGATCAACGGCCTCGTGGGCCCTGCCGACAAGGGCTGGACAACCTGCTTTCAGAACCTGCAACGGGGGAAATTCTCTAGTTCACTGCTTTATTGTCTTTCCTACCAAAAAGCTTCTAATGTCAAACCTAAATCTCTCTTGCTGCCATTTAAGTCCAAGACTGCTCCATTCTAACCATGCTGGATAGGAAAAATCATCCATTCCTTGCAGACCCCTTCCGCATATTAGAGCGTTTGCCTCTCATTTCAGCTAACAACCCTGTCTGCCCACCCAGCCTGACCACTTTTCTCACAGAAAAGCTGTATCACATCAGAACCACCATGGACATCGGATATGCACGGACATCAGAAACTGGCTTGGAATATTCGGTAAAAAGAAACGGACTGATTCAACTGATAACAGTAACTCAGGAGTCACGTTATTAACATTGATGAAAATGCTCGGATTTAAACCTGAAGCAAAGTGCAGCCTGTGCCGTGTGCTTGGAGTGGGACATTCCTGGGTCAAAAGGTGCTCACTGAGTTTTGATCTTCCTCCTGATGCTGTATAATTGGGACTAAAAAGTGCTGAATTTTGTGGATTTCCTGCTAGCTTTGGAAATTACCACTGATTTGGGTTTAAGCTTTGCAAAACACTCTGCTACATCTTTGCTTATGCCACATTTTGCTTTGGGAGGAGCGGCTGGCTCCCAGCCTCACCACAAAGGAAAACGAAACCTCACCGAGCTCTGATTTCCAAGAAGTAAACCGAGTGTTAATTAAAGAAAAGCAAAAGTAACAGGCATATAATGAGAGCACATGCCCCCCTCCACAGTCGCACTCTGAACAGATCATCCGGCTTGCTTAAAAAGCGACTTTCCATCTGCAGATCTGTCTCTCTCTGTTTTTCGTCTAACGAGCATGAGTTAGTCTGCTCGAAAGCCCAAATGGGCATCGCGGGGCCAATTCCGCAGCGGGGGGCCCGTTACCATAACAACTGCCAACTCCTGCCATTTCCGACAGGCCCGAACGCAGCCGGCGGGAAGGGGCCGTGGAGCCGCTCGCTGCAAAGGCAGGGCCGCCCCGGCTGACCGCGGGGCTGCCGCCATGGGGCCTTTCTGTCCCCTCCGGTGCCAAGATGAGGGGACGAGGCCTCAGTGAGCGCCCGCGGGAGGAAGAGCCTCTCCCCGGGGCGCTCGGCCTGCTATCACCGGCGGGGGGAAACATTTCTGTAGCGGCTTCGGCTATAGAAACTCTATTTATTTTTTCCTTCATCTTTTTTTTTAAGAATTTTTTCTTTCTTTTTATTTCCGAAGTGGTCCATCATCCAGCTGTACAACTGCATTGGTACCATCGAAGGCAGCACAAGGGCAGGCCTGGGGGCTGCCGCTCTTGCTGCAAGAAACCCTTGGGTACCCAAGGCTGCCTTAAAATAGACACAGGGGCTCCCAAAAGTGCTGCCTCGCATCCCCCGAAAAGGAAGAAATGAACAGAGTCACAAAAGTTTTAGAATAAGCTGAAAGCAGCTTTTATCATTATAAGCAGGCAATTTTACAGTGGTCTGTAAATGAGCACCATTCCTATGCCAGTCAGTACAGCAGATGAACAACACATTGCATCCTCATAAAATAAAACCTAGAGAGGGGTTCAAATAGGAATTCTCGAGCTTTTTACAGCCTGCTATGGCCAGGTCTCCTTTTTTTTTTTTTTTTTTCCCTTTTCTTTCTTCCTTCCAAAGAAGCTTCAATATTGTCTCAGTTCTGGAACAGTGGAAGTTCAATAGCATATAGCACCAAATGGCAGTTTTCCATGGCATGGCAATTCGAAACAACTACAGTCATCCTTTGACTTGTATTACATTTTTCATTTTTGAATTACCAAGTGATTTACAAACACAGTTGACCTGCCTTGTTCACTGCTATTTTACCACTGACCGAATACAGATGCTGAAACACTGAACACCTGAGCTGGCTCCTGAGGAGGTTCCCACCAGCAGGTTTGACAATAAAAACGTTGAACTGCAAGAGACTTGGCCCAGGGTCATGCAGAAAATCAATGACTGGGTCTGAAAAGGACCTGCATCTCCCTGTACTCAATGCCATTTCTTTTGCACAGAAAGGCACTGCCTAAGAAGCACAAGGCTCTGTAACAGAACTCGTCCCAAGGAATCTGTTCAGTTTAATAGGATGCTTGACAAAAACCTAAGAAAACTCTTCTCCTCTAGTAAATTCTGCAGGGCTTTGTCTAGGGAAGTTTAAAGGCATCTTTTCCCCAAGCTGCCTCAAATACACACATGACTATAAACAAGCAGTGCAAGCTTGCTTGCGCTTTGAAAGGCAGCAGCTGTGTTGTTCCAAAAATCCCTCCTGAATGTAAACATATTAACACTGTATAAACAGCTTGATTTAATAAGAAATGCAATACAATATTCCTGCTTTGTCTTTGGGATCACAATGTTGATGGCGGCAATAATTCAGAGGTAAATTATGGTATCCGCTGAAAAGAAGAGAAAACTCTCCAGCTATAGCCGTGAATTAATTTCTTCCTCTTAGCTGAAAATGAGGAATGGCTATAATTTACTTCCCATTTAAAAGTTGCTGTTGGCTAAACTCTAAAATCTTAATTGCTTCTTAATATTCTCTGCTTATTTTCCCCTTTGAAACTAGAGTCTATAGCATTGTAGTGTTTAGATTAAAAAACAGAATGGAAAACAAGGTGGACCAGTCACTCTTGAGGTACTTTTTCTTCTAAAATGGCACAACATAAATGCGTCTAAGTATTTTAGTGCTTTCTCAACTCTACTCACCCTCCTGCACCTCTGTGAAAAAGAAAGCAGTGCTGACCCTGCTTTTTCTTTACGGTCCCAATGCTCAGGACTTGTTTAATCCGCAGCAGAGTCCAGTGGAAGTGCTAGAAAAGACAGGTTTCAAGGTACTGCATGGCACAGCATGCTATAGGAACCTGCCCTGCTGCAAAAAAAATGAAGTTGTCCTCAATCTCTAAATAGTTTGGAGGTCACTATCAAATATGTTCTGCAACCCTCAGAGCTTGCAGAAAAGGCTGCGAGTGGAATAGTGGCAAAGCCTGCAGACAATACAAGTCAAATCTTCAACTGACCTTGAAGAACTGCAGAAGGATCTCACGATACTGAGAGTCTGGGTGATAAAATCATAGTTGCAAAACAAGTGCCTAGAAATGCAAAAATAATGTACTCGGGAAATTGCAGCTTACAATATTACACACTCTAAGGGACTCTTTAGATGAGCTACAGTGCTCCTGAAAAGATCCTAAAACCACAGTGAAGAGTTCTCTAAAATACTCTGTGGTTGCCCCAAACCCAAACAAATTCAGCAACTACTACGAAAGGAATGAAAGTAGAAAAATAAATAACATTATGCCACTGCAGAAACCCATGGGGGAGCTACGTGTTGAGTAATCAATTAATACCTGGTTCCTCACACTGTAGGGCTCTAATTCTCTGCTTGGACTTGAGGTTAAAATAGAAATCTAGGAGCACCAACCCTTCACTGTGTCCACGACCGCTCCAGGACCAGGCAGCCTTGAGTGGTATCAGAGAGTCAGCAGCAGGTTGTTAAACTACAGGCATCACCGTCCTCCTTGCTGGAGGGCAGGGCTCATGGCCAGCACCGCTGCTCCACACGGCTCCTGCTCATCCCGCAGGTGTTTGACAGTGCTCTCTCCTCGGCATCCTGGTATGACCAGCAGTGCAATTTTTGGAGTCTCATTATGCTGACCTAGTTTGTTCCCCACTTTACCAGCCTAAAATCCCATAGCCCTCTCTGCACAGCAGTGTCATTAAAGTCTTGCTGAATTCAGGAAGCTGCCGCTTGCCTGCAAGTTCCCATCCCTTTTCATTAGGGAGATGAGCAGACCAGTAAAAAGAAGGACTTAGGTCTCATTCCTTTGCCATTTGTCCAGGGCCCAAAAAGAAAAGGAACTGTGAATAGGAAATTACTTCTGCAAATCAGGGCACCTCATGCAGGAGTGGGACAAATCACCCTCATGCATCTCCAAGGAGTCTCTAAGGAAAAGAGCATGGAAGCTCAGCAGCAAAGGACAGGAGAAGCTTCATCAAGCAGCCATTGCTTCCTGTCACTCTCCCTTTCAACTAAAAACGAAGCTTCCTTACAACAAGGCGGCATCACAGACCTTATTTCATTATGGTGACACGGAGCAACAGTCCCTGAGGATGAGAACAAACATTTTTCCCAACCTGCAGGAGCAGCCCCCGCAGCCCGTGATTTGGGTCCCCGGGTAGCGGGGCACCGACGCACAGCAAACAAGCAGACGGCTTCGCTCTGCTTCGTTGTTCTATTTATGTCACCTCTGCTCTCAAATCATCTCATCCCGCAGCCGCTCAGAAGCACAAAAGTGAACATATCATTTGTTTCACCCTCAAAACGTATTGCCAAAGGGTAACCCACATCTCCCCTGTGTTTCCTAGTCCTCTGCATTATGTTTTTTAATGCTTTTTCTCACACCAGAACAAAGTACCGCTGCGCAAGAAAAGACCACTTGGTCCAGCACGCCTGTCCCCTTGGGGTTTATCTTTTCATAGCAAGTGTTTCTCCGCTGTGCACTTCAATACCCTGTTTCCCTCACTGAAAAATCTGTCTCAAACTCATTTTCATGCTGTTTACTTTGATGGTGTTATTTAGCAAATTATTCCATATGTTGCCCATTACATTTTAAGCTAAGTATTTCTTTCCAAAAATCCAGATTACCATTCCTTTCAAACTAGTAAATTAGACTCTGGGGTTTTTGAGATTATTTTTTCCCTCTTTAAAACACAGAGGTAAATATTTTATTTTTCCTATTTCTTCCTAGGGAAAGGTAACCTAACCGAAAAGGGCACACAAAATACTATGTTATCATTTCAGTGATATAATCTGTACAACATGAAATGTTACTGCATATGATTTGTGTTCCAGTTCCTTGTTGATTTATCCAAAAACACAGTTTGACTATTTTCTTATAGTCTTTCTCTTCAGAACTACCAAGCTCGAAAGGGTAGATTACTTCAAAGCCAGTACACATGTGCCCTCAGGTTTGTTGTTCCATAATTTGTAGCTTTGCATTTATCAAAATCCCTTTTGACTGTTACATGACACACTTTCCTGTCTCTAGTCATTTTTAATCTCCCTATTTTTTAGTATCAATTGCACACAGAAAGCTGACGCACGGCTGTTACGGGTATTCATGCCAACGTCCATAACTTTACCAAAGCTGTTGAGGAATGTTAACTACCCATGGAAATTATGGAAAGCAGATAATACCCAACTGCTGTCTTTTTGCAATATACCCAAGATTACTGGAAAAGTAATTTGGTTTCAGTTAAGGTTCATGCATCCACCTTCACTTATGCACTTGCTATTACTAAACAAATAAAAGTTTTATGGGAACTACTACTTAGGCATTTAAAAGATAAGTATTTATCTTTAATGAACAAATCTTTACTTTTTACTCTGGTAGTATTATGATCTATAATAAAAATCATCACTTACCAATAATTATAATCTCTACGTATTGGTCACCGAGCAAGAACTTTCCAACTTGAACATTCTCTCCTTTAAACCACAGTATTGTTACTCAAGTGAATCAAACACCACTTTTGCAATTATTTCTTGAACCATTAGTGGAATTGCAGAAGATGTAAATGCTTCCGAATAATGAGTTGTATCAACATCCTTCTTGATAATTGCCATTAGCATTTTGTTTATCTCAAAGCCTTTCCTCCTTAGAAGAGCCTTTTGTATCAATGCAAGACAAACGGTAGCAATCCTGCACTACGATGCTCCAGGATATTCCACACACTTCAGCAGCTTCCCTGGTGTGAATGTGAGTAAGTTTTATTCTTCAAATGAAAAAAATAATTGAAGAATTTTTGGAAGAAGGTTATATTGATGGAGAGGGTACTACAATGGGATCTTCAGAATCTTTTTAATTTCATCTTTTATGTAAGTATCACTGCAATTCTATTCATTGTATTACCATAATGATGTTAATTACTTGCAAATGCTAATAGAAATGATTTTCACAAAAGTATTGTCACCTATTTATTAATATTCTTTTGAACATTCCCAGGCTCAACAATTTGGCCAACTAATTGTCAGCATAAAGCATGTTTTTAAAAATAGATTGGTAGTTTTTTAATTGCTTTTATGAAGATGATGATCAATGGACTGCTATTTCTAATCAAAGTTACCTTTCTGTGTCCCGTCTAATCAGTCTTTGAAACAATTCCTAAGTGTTTGTAAGGCTAATTTTTGATACATTTTCACTATCAAACAAATGAGCTGGTTCTGGGTTCTGGTTATGTCACATGAAAGTGTTTCGTGATAATTTACCTTAAATCAGTGAGATGAATTTGTTGACGACAACTCTAATCTCCACACTGAAACAAGACCAGGTTTGGTATGAAGTGGCTGGACACTTCACTAGTGTTAAAGAATTCCTGTTTAGAGTATTGCCATATAATGTGAGGCAAACTTATCCCCCCCTTCATAAAAGTCCAGTCAAAGAAAGAAAATTAACTGGTTAAGATGACACAGGCAGCTATGGCAAAGTCACACACGGAACAAAGTCCAATTTCATTTGGATCTTCTCCCACAATCACCTTTCTTGAAGGTCAAGAAAAACATACTTTTGCAGCTAAGTAAAACAGCTAATTGTGGACGCATCTGTATCCATTACAGTTGGCTACAGTTGGCCAACAGTGCTACTACTAATATCACTTACATGAAAAAAATTAAGTATCTGAGACAGATGAATAGTTAACCAATACCATTGTGTCAGCATTCAGAGAAATATCTAATGCATCTATCCCCATAACATTAAATAAAATAAAAAAAACAGGATCATATAAAAAAAATCTCAAATGTGTTTTAAATCATGATCAGTCCCCATCTACAGAAAACAGGCTCACCTCCAGTAAACAAGCACAGCAATGAGAAGAATGAGGCACACGAAGGTCAGTGCTGAGACCACAATGAGCGGGATGATCCATTCCATTTTTCCAGGAGAAGGTCTTGTGGCCATGCTGGAGCTGTTCTTGTCAGCTGGGTATTAAACACATAATAAAAATAATCACTACGTGGAGAAAATGGAATTTCTCTATTGAAGATGTGTCAGCAAAACAAAGCAATTTGTCCATTTTACATGATATGAGTAAACACTTGGAGCAAAGACCTTCTAATTGCAGGGTGAGACTCCCATTTTTCTGCAGTCTGAGATATTACAGCATGAAAGTGTGCTGTATATTACCACGTATAATTTGGATTACAGTCTCACACACAATCTCAGGACTGCTTTGTCCAAGCACCTATTATCAGATGTGGAGCTGAATCACTCCACTACAACAACAAAGTAAATGCTTTTCTTGGTCATCAGTGCTTGAAGGTAAATGCACCCTGTTTCTCAACACTCCAGGACAACTCCGTTTGCAAAGCTCAATGTCATACTTCGCTTCAAAAATACATTTCTTGGTAACTCATAAAAAAAAAAAACCTCAACATGTTGGGTGTCATGTCACATCTCCTGCTAAATTGTTACAATCTGGTGAGTTACTGCCTATGACAGCACTTTTTGGCATATGGATTGTCAAGATGGATGGACGAATGGATAGTATCTGCTCTAACTGACAGAAGAAATCATTACTGTGCAGGTTTTAAGCAAAATTAAAGTATGGTTACTATCCTGAGGACTAACTCCATTTCACTAACTGCATGACTCTAACACCTTGTTAAAATTACTGTGACATGCATAATGTCTAGAGGTTCTTCAGTACTGGTGTACATTGTATATATATTTTATTTCAAAAGACATCTCATTTGTGCAAAGTCAGGTAGACTTGAAGAATGAAAGTTTTTGGAAAGAAATGTAGAAAAGAAACACAGAAGCAAATTCTGCATTTTATTCATGTTACCTAACAAACAGGCAGCAGTTGATCAATACCTGTTACAGGATGTAATGGGAAAGCATTAGTGTAAACAGCTTCAAATCTGAACAGACTGAAACGTACACACTTGATTTCCACTTATTAGCCCATGCGAGTCTTGCCTTACCAACGTGCTTCCTTGTCCTTGTTCTGTATTGTATTATCACATCTTCTGAAACTGCTGCAAATCCAACCAGAAGAACATAATTGCCTTTTCACTATAGGCAGGCAAAACACAGATAATTGGAAGTCACCAGATGTCACATAATATGAAGTCATACTCTATTTTAATAGCATTTAGATTATACTCCTCCATAGGCAGGAGTAAAATTCAACTAACATGGTAGTAAAGGTTAATTGTAAATGCTTTTGCCTGACTGCTGAAAACAGAGCAAGGCTGAAGGCTGCTGCAAGCCCAGCAAGAAATCTTTCTAGTTTTAAGAATTAGGCTGATGGAGGTAGTGCCCTTTAGCAGGCAGCCTAAATGAGGTACTAATCAGAGGGATGTTTGGGGGGAATGAGCGTGCACGGAGTATAGAACTGATCAAAAGAGAGATAGGTAGTCACTTATCTTCAACTTTAGCAAAAAAAGCTACTGAGGTTACCAACATGGCAAACTTTTCAGAAAAGGCACATGCTGCTTTACTTAGAGCATACAGGGAGCCTCTGCAGCATACTAATAGCATCCAACTTACCATTTTAAGACAGGGCTTTGATTTCCTTGACTAGCAAAGAGTAAGGAAAAGAATGGTCCCAAAATTAGAACAAAGACTTATTGTCTGTATTTGCAAAATTTGCAGAAATCATGAGCCCTAAGACATCAGTTTTTATCAATGCATTTCAAATCATTTAATAGGATGAAAAATTAAGCTGGTGAGGTAAGTGTTACTAATCAGAGTGGTAAAAGGGACAAAGTAAAGCCGTACAATGCAATTAAACCTACTTGGGGAGCCAAAGAGCCTCACCACCCTGAATAGATGTGCCCCCATACATCTATTACAGCACTGCTTCATATTTCTCCAAGGGCAGTATTCTATTCAATTTCACCTCCACAGATTTGAACACAAAACATATGCTTCTGGTTGCATGGAAAGAAAATTAAATTCCACTGTAAGCACAGCATGGGTTTCATTCCCTATGCACACTATTATATTCTGCAATGCTCAGGATGTTCCCCTGACTTCGTCTGCTGTGGAGAACACACTTTTCCAAGCCTGCCAACTCCCTATACGACAGATGTGAGGATAAGAAAGTGCTCAGTATGTCGAGTGCCAGAATCCACACATGCTGGTGGCTGACTCCAAAATTCCAGTTGGGAATGGCCAAGCGGTGAAGTGTCTCAGACAGAGGCCATTCCTGCACTGGCTAGGAAGTCTCAGGTGCTTTTCTCTGCTAGAGAAATGTGTTAAGAGAGCTCAAACAAACCAACGCCAACGAATGTTGTACTAGACTGACAGCTGAGGCTGGAAGACCAGAGTGGTGCAGCTGCAGTGCTGGCAGGTGTCTCTTGGGTGCCATGGCAGAAGAGCCTAAGAAAGGTAGCACCCTGGTTAAGGAGCAAAAGAGCGGAGGAAAACACACACACAAAGAGAGCTGGGCCTTTCTATCTTCCTATGCTCGTATGTGAACAGATATTGTAAAAAAAAGTAATCAGCGTTGCACTCTCTTTTCCAAGCAAGAATGTTGAGCCTCCTTACTGCCAACAGCCTATTTTGTAACTGTGGCCACCACACACACTACTGTGGTAGGAAAGCGCTTAAAAAATGGACAAGGAAAGTTCCATTTTGCTAAAAAATGGAACCTTTTCAGAGGCATATGCCATCATTGAGCTAATTCAGTTTGCCTTTTACTAGCTTGGAATTTATCCTTGTAGAAGTGATAAAAAGGACTGCAGCATATCTGTTTCAGGAGAAACTGCACCACACTAGTCCCAGCACTGCTAAATCCACTCCTGCATGTTGAAAAATCCAGAGCTGTCATTATACCCGTGAATCACTCATTCGACAGTCCCATCTAGCCCAATCCCTGGCACCACGAGTATTAGAGACCACTGAGACAGCAGAGTCTGCTTTGGTAGTGAAGCCCATGACCAAAGGCGAGGGCACGAAAGAGGCACCCAACAGCTGCAGAAACCCACTGTCTTCCTGGGTATTTTTTGATAATTGGTGTCTGAGAATAGAAGTCTGTTTATTTCCCACAAGTAACATCGCTTGCTATAATAGACAACGGTAGCTATACCTTACAACCTACCTAGTTTTCTACTCAAAAGTTCCCTTTATCATCCCTTGACATCTCACAGTTCGGGCTGTTGCACCGTTAACATAAAACCACGGCCCTGCAAATGCTGCCAACACCAGGAGAAACCCTCTCTGCAGAGGGTCTCAGGCAGCCGGCCACTTGAAGAACGGCACCTGCTCATCTTTCCTTCACTAAATGAAATAACTGACCGATACAAAGCTACCAATTAATTCCAAAAATAATGCCAGTCATATTATTTAACTACAAAAGGCTTTTTGTTTTTTTTTTTGGTCTTTTTTATAAAACGCTCTCATCTTTGATATAAGTTGACATTGGGGTGCAGCCATTTTTCCCCCCTATTTCTTTAAAGGCATTTCTGCAGCACACTCGTGGTTAGCAGTCGTGTACAATTGCTTTTGGCTGTTTCATGAACAGATGCCAACAAGGTTTAATCCTGGTGTCAGATAACTGAGATTCACACTGTTTACACAGCCCAAATCTTCTCAATAATCCACTTCTTTTATTTACAAGTCGCTTTGGTGTTTGTTCCTAACTTGCCATGTGAAGCAGCTCAAGTGGCACATGAAAATACAGCTTAATAATCCTTGCCACGTATGCAGAAAGAAAGAATTACACAGATGTTTAATTATCTTAATGAGGTTATCCCCAAAAGGCTTTTCTAACCTCAGACCTGGCAAAGACGGTTCTAAAAACCGAAATTCACTCTAGGCTAATGGCATATTGCAGGTCTGGAATTTAAAACGCACATCATGACCTCTCTGCACAAACCGACGGGAGCGTCAGCGTGAGTGGGTACACGCTGAGCGACGGCAGAACCCAGCAGCAGCCCAGAGCAAACCCACGTCTCCGCTGTCCACCTTCCCAGCTCGAGACTTGGGCAAAAGTCCCAACCAGAAACATGTTACCTTGCTCACAACAGTATCTGGGAAGCACATTTATTGTCCCCGACTGAACACCAAGGATCTGCTTAACTGTATGGCCCAAAAACCCATAATTCAGTGGGGGAATATGTGCTGTAGGCTGCTGAAGCTGAATCAAATGTCCTTTTTTTTTTTTTTTTTTTTTTTCCTTTTCCTTCTCTTCTTTTTTATTTTTTTGCAGAGCATCCTTCTAACTGCAGTTTTCCTCATTTTCAGGTTTCAGAGGCCGGACAGCGCGGAGCGGCTGCGTGTGTATCAGTTGCAGATCAAAGATACAATCAGTCTAATGTGGGCAACAAAACAGAGAAAGGGATGAGCAGGAAAATGAAAGAGGGGGATGCAAGCAAGCGCCCAGTGATAGGAGAAAATCATTAGTGCTAGCTGATACTAGCAGACAAGAAGAGGCCAAAGCCATTTGGAAAATAATGACATGGCCTCAGGAGAGGTGTGTGTATGTGCGTGTGAAATAAGCAGTAAAAGAAAATGAGCCTTGCTGTACTAATTGGCCTCACACTTTCCCCATAATTCCTCATGTGTTCCCTGTTCTCCTCTAATCATCCGCGCTCATGAGTACTTCCCCATTCAGTTATCTCCTTACAACTGCTAATTTGATGCTCTATAATTAATTTTACAAGTGTACATTGTTATGAAACAATTTTCTACTCTGTAAAATGATTAAACTTTCTCCTCGCAAAAACATTTTTGAAAGACTGACAGCTTTTTAAAAAAACGCCTTCCTGGAGAAATGATGCATCCAAAAAAGTTTCGGCCTTCCATGGGACATAATAAGCTGCAGTAGTTTCTTTCTGCTCATTTTGGAAGCAACCTTGACCTTCTGTCATCTGTCTTGACGCTCAGGAATGATTTCAGACACTTTTGGCAATGGCCTCTTAGCTTGGTGAGTTGTTGCTCCCATTCCAGGCTCCCTTTGCAGTGCAGAATGCTGAAGGCCCTTGCTCATGGGAGCACAGGCCTTGCTTATACCTGGGGTTGCAGGGAAGTCAGATACCTGCATAAGCTATGTCTGGTCTGGTCTGTTAGCATGAATAATGAATTTTCACATTACTTTGGAAAGGGTAATCTGCGGGAATTAGTCTTAAGCTTCACACTAGTGTTTGGCTGACAACCAGAGCTACAGGCCTGGGTTTTGCTGGCAGGTGCCTTCAGTAGCCAAGGCCCAGCCCTGGGGAAAGCTCCTTCTGCTGCATTCACAGGCCCTTCTCGCGGGGACAGCTCTCCTGCCAGGCCTTACTCAGGCCGATTTAATGTAGCATTTGGGCAAATTCCTGGGAAAGCAGGTGCCCGAGTGGTAAAGATGCAAAGAGGAGAAGGATTTCCCTCCAAGACTTGGAAGGACAAGATCCTCACGCTTAGTGCAAAGCAATTCTGATTGGAAGCCTCTTTCCCTGAAACCTATGAGAAAAAATCTCAAAGTGTTCCCAGACAGACCTGAAACACTGACCGGACAAGGAGCCACCACATCTGTAAACAGTCTAACTTTTCCTCTCCTCGACTTCCAGGTGGGAATAAAACTCTACCCTGGGGGCAATGGCTCTTTTCTAAATATCTTCTCCCAGTCCCTTGGTTCCAAGCTCAACAGCCTGGCAAAACTGGGAGAGTTTCTCTGGGAACCTGAAAATATGTTACCGTTCCTTCCTAACATACCGGACGCTCCACCAAAGATTTAGCCACGATGTAAACGAGAGCAGCTTGGGTGAAGCAGGCAGCCCTCACACTTATGTTTTCCCCCAGCAGGCACGTGCAGGGCACTTCAGGTTTCACTTCCTACAAATGGAAGCCTGAGGCTTTTTGACACAGCAGTCTTACGAAGTTGTCCTCCATCTCTCCATGCAAGTATGAAAAAAACCTCATTGCAGAGGCAAGACTGATTGCCTTTGCATGCAGCCTTCGAGCCTCCATGCTGGAGGGCAGCTTGCCGGTGAGCAGAGCTCATTAAAGAGTCTCTCTATTAGGAGGTAAAGATGCATTGAACCACTTCCAGTGATAGCTTCTTATATGCTAAAAGAAAATTGAAATCTCTACAAAGTTGATTTTGTGGAAAAAAATTCACAATAGCCTGGAACTACTTCTGGGCAGTATTAACAACATGGGTTGTTGGGTTAATGTTAACATGGGTTAATGTTAACATGGGTATTAACAATCGATCTAATAACAAAATCTTCACTGGCCAAGCAGATAGAGCTACCCTTTCTTCCTTCAATTTACATTAAACTGAGAATAAACCATCAGGGCCATTTGCTAGGGCTTATACAAGGGACATGGAATTTGGGTCATCTGCGAAACTGGGGCATGAGAAACAGTGAAGCAGAAGGCAAGAAGAGCCGAAGAAAATATTCAAGAGGCAGGTTTGCCCAGACAGATCAAACTGTCGGGGTTTGAACTTACATGGTGTTGAATGCTTCCCCTCCACATTGCAATGCAGAGCTAGGACAAGTTCCCTTCCTCCTGATACGAAGCTGACTAGGGTGAGAGGCATGTTGAAAGCTGCTTGTCAGGCATTTCAGACCGCATACAGTGGGAATACCCGACTTTGAAGAAAATTTCCAGGTGAAAAGCAAGAAAAACACAAGGGTATTAAAAAAAATGAGGAAAACGTGCAGTGTGGGTTGCTTGGCTTCATCACTGTTAATCTGGTCTCTTATTGAACAGTTATGATTCACAGCAGTAGTCAGGTCAGTTTAGCTTTGTTTTTTTTTTGAAATTGATACTGAACCACACCTGAAAGCACAATGTCTGCATTTGACTGTTAGTAAATGTGAGGAGAAATAAATACTAGTGTTTTTCCACAGTGTTTTAACTCTGGAAGAGCTTGGTTGGAAAAATAAAATGACAAAACACCCTCTAGATTAGCAAAATAAATACCAACAGACAAAGAAAAAAAAGAACAAAATAAAAAGAATTACGCTATCTTATCGAAGCTGCAATAGTACACTCAAACTTGCTGTTTCTAAATCTCAGTCCTCTTTCTGCAAACAAATTCATATGAATGTAGCCCATTTGTTCCACTGTAGTTAAAAGATTTGTTTTCCTTGCAGGTGCCTGGTGGGCAGAAACATGTGCATATGGCCTGGACTTTCTGCACAGCAAGTTGGGAACACCACCAGACATCTGTTTGCATAGGTCTGAGCAGCAAATCCCAGACCTGCTGGACTTACTGCACACCCCGGACACCTGTGCGTGCTTCCGAAAGGTCATATTCACTGTGCACAAACCGAGCAGCTGGCACCGACACGCCGCGTTGACATGTGCAGGAGAAACACTAATACAGGACAAATGTAGGATACCCATGAATCCTGCCCGACCACAGTTTCTTCACAGGAAGAAAAAAAAAAAAAAAAAAAAAAAAGCAAGCAGTAAGTGCAAGAGGTGCCTGGTCTTGCAAGATCAGAGCATGCTGGTTTTGTGGTGAGAAATTAGCCAGCAATGATCCCATATTTGGGAGAATATATCAAAGTGAAATCAGGGAGAATCCTGCAGATAAACTAAATTAGCTTATAACATACATAGCAACCTTCCCATTAAGCACCAGCTAGGCACAGCGACTGCTGCTCCAAATTAATTTCACAGCTGCAGTCTGCCACATTCCCCTTTCTTGTTTTTTAAACAGAATTCCTCATGCAGCTCATTGGGGGTTAACGTTGCTCTGGTACCAAGCACAGGTAGCAAGCATCTTTCTCCCCAAATTAAAAGATGTTCCTCTCCCCTCTCCTCCCCACAGCAACCATTTTGTGGACTGTGCCCTGCAATGACCTGCCTGTTGGGCACGACTGGGACTGCTTCTCCTGGAAATCAGTCATTTGGTCCATGCAATCACTCGACAGCCTTATGCTGGGCAGAGGCAGTTTCCCAGAGGTCACTCACCTGGGTTGATGGTGATGAATTTGTTATCTGAGGGGTATTCCTGGGGAAAGCGGTCCTCCTTTGGAAGAGGTTTCCTTGTCGGCTCTGGTCTGCGTGGGCTCTTGCCCGGGTAAAGTTCGTCGGTGAAGGCTGGCGGCACTTGGGTGGAGGGGAGAGGCGAGGGCTGAGGCTCTGCTGGAGCAGAAGTCTCCTCCGTGGGATGTCCATCTGTTGGGGCAACGTGTGGGCTTTGCTCTTGACCTGATATGGTTTTATTTCCTTCCTCCCCAGCAGTCCTATTGGGGGCACTGGTGGCTTGCGGCGGCTCCGTGCTGTTTCGCACGTCCGCGGCGGCCTCCGTGGCTCTGCTCTTCTCCTTCTTCTCCGCGTCCTTCTCTTCCTCTTCCTCGTGCTCCCTCTCCCCATCCTCGCTTTCGCTCTTCTCGTCCTTCTCTCCCTCCTCCGCTCCCTCGCCGTCCTTGGTGAGCGCCGCGTCCCGCTCGGGCCCCGGCGAGGCCGCCGCCTCGGTGGCAGTCACCACTGGCCGGCCCGGCTGCTTGCTGGGGGCGGCCGCCGCGGGCAGGCGCGTGGGCCACACGCTGCTGGGGAAGGAGGAGATGCCGCTGCCGCTGAAGCCCAGCCCCGCCAGCAAGGTGCTGGTCACCACCGAGGCCACGGTGGCCTGGCTGCCGCTCGAGGAGGGCCCCATGCCCGTGGCCATGGACACGAAGGAGAAGGGGAGGCCGGCGGAGGTCCACGTGGAGGAGCCGGAGCTGATGGGCGCCATGTCGGCTGAGGAGGCCGGCGAGGCCGTGGGCTTGAGGGGAGGGAAGGGGAAAAAGAACAGAGCGGAGAGCATCAGTAGCAGCAGGGACCCCGACACTCAGCCTGGGCTTTCGCGCGCCCGCTGTGCCACTCGGCAGCCTCGCCAAGGGAGAAAAGCGGCCGTGTGCCCAAGAACACCAACCCAGAAGAAGCACAAGCCACCCAGTCACGAGGCAAGCGGTGATGGGAGGAAACGGCCCCGCGTTTGCCATTTGAGTGATCATTATAATCACAGTGTCTTTAGCCTTATCTTCACTTTACCGCAGGGCTTTCTCCACCCACATTGCTGGCTACTCATGAGCAACGCTTCGTCTCAGGGTGGGGGGGAATTTGAGAATGTTTAACGAGTTTGGCAGTATTACTCACTCTCTACTCCTCAGAAGTTTAAAAATAAGGTGTTACATAAGCATCATCCAAAAATATGAGCTGTGTTGCTCGAGCTGGTGGGCCTGTTCCTCAAGGCAGCTCTGGGACTTCCCACGCACGTTACTAGGGCCTCGAACGGTATTATTTTTATTTTCTAAGAGTTTTCTGGGAGCTTATCTTCCAAGATCAGCACTTGTTAGAGAAGACCTGTTGCAGGTCCAACTGGAAAGTGGAGAAGGGCTTGGAGGAGATTTGGAGCCTTTCTGCCAGCCAAAGTTGCCAGGGCAGCTACCAGCATGGCCGGATCCTGGTGGCCAAGCGTGGGTTTAGGGTGTCCCATCCTGCAGCGCTCTCTTCGCTGGGTAGCTTAGTGCAACCCAGCTAGTCAACTAAGCGTGTGCATGCTCCATGTCTGTACATGGATGCTTTCTGTGAAATAAGAAAGCCTGGTATACACCTTGGCAAAGAGTGAGACAAGTAATTCACCTTCCTAAACTACATGTGCAATAAGACACTCAAGTGAGTTGGCTGAAGACATGCAGTAATTCTGCAAGAGAGCTGGAGTCAACAGCACTGCCTGGACCACATCTTCTCTCTGACTTACTCCAATACGTCTCATGTCACTGTCTGCATCCCCAAGGGGACCATGGGCTGCAAGTGCACACACTAGATACAGACAAACAAGGGTAACACAGGTGCTACTCAACCTTGAATGAAACCATAAAATGTCTACTTCTGGAACGGTTTTGTAATTTAAGAGTATTTCTGCAACTCTGCCATTCCTGGTTTCAATCAGGCCATGTAGTTGAAATGCTGCAGCAAAACAAGAAAGGCTGCTTTCTCATGTTATTTTTGACCAGCTGCAATCACAGAGAACCTGAGATCTCAAAAGAAAACATGTGCTTTAGAGATTTCCAGCCAAAACTTTAAATAAGCATCTAAACTTTCTGATGCTTATCAGTGTGAGCCCCTAAGGCATTGTGAGACTTGCTTTTCTTTGGCATCTCAAAGCTAGACTGAGTATTAAAATTTGACAGCAGATTCTGTACATCTAGAATTAATCATTAAAATTCAAGCTCTGTATGTGCTCTAGTTTACTAGGGAAAATATCAAACTGGAATGGAATGGAACAACAACAAAAAAAAAAAGTAGAGAAAATTCAATAGCATGAATTCAGCCCGATACATTTGACTGAACAATTTAGTAAAATGAGTGCCAAGAATTTAAGGCTATGGATGATTGATGTTAAATAACCAGATGCTTGCGAAACTGAAACGGTGTATTCCAGTTTTACTGGAATAAATATCAGTAAAAATATCAGTATTTCTGATTCTGGCATATACCAGTCAGCTTTAGTGACAGATAATACAACAGTAGATATCCTTAAAGCACTGGAAGAGCAAAGAAGCTGTATATGAGGCATTTTATATATATATATATATATACATACATATATATATGTATGTATACACACACACACACAGCATAAATACATATGTATATACACTTCTGATCACACAGTAAACGAAATTCATTTCCACTGTCATCATTAAGATTACATATCCCTTCTATATGCACTTAATCTATATTTTGGAATTTTCTCTAACACAATCCTCCAGTGGTCAGACCTTCTTGGAATCGGAGGCCAGAAAGTCAAAATCTCGCCAAGATTTTATGCAGGTTATGAAACCCTTTGCACAGAGTTTTCGGAAATCGTGGTCCTGCCGCAGATTTACAACATCATGCTGCCACCTGGTGGGAACGTCACCACAAATTACAAACGCCCATCAACTCACTGCAGTGATTTACATCCACAACTTACCACTCCTGTTTTCACAATTCTGGTCCCCTCGAAAATTCGAGTAGTGTTAGCTGAGAAAGAAAGAATAACAACATTTAAGCAGACGAGGAGAGGGGGACAGGAGGCAACAACGACATTGCAACACAATTTTTGCTAAACAGTTGCTGAACATTGCTATGACCAAACGTGCCAAGAAAGAAAAGAAACGGAGGCCTGCAAATGAACTGGTCACCACAGACTTGGAAGGGACACACCAGAAAAGGCCTGTTGCACGCAGCAAAGTCCAAAATATGATCGGTGGTGTCAGACTGGAGTAGACAAGCTTCTCTAAGCAAGCTGCTTGATATTACTCGCTTAACTCTACATCATGTCTAAAGACAGATTCGCTTGACTTTAATTACTAAGGTCTGGAAAGGCTGGGCTAAGTCTACTGTCAGAAAACATATGTTCTCCTTCCAATCCAAGTTGGATGAACTGTACTGACTCACACAAGAAGCTGGATTAGTTGAGGATAGAAACTTCTTGTTATCTTGTTAAAGATACGCTATCTTTACTCATTGCTATTTATCTTGAGAACAATATTGAAACTCTGTAGAATGATTTGAGAGCTTGAGTTGATTTTTTTTAAGCTAAATCTTTGGAACACACAAATATTAGAACAGCTATTCTGAGGGGAAGACATGGAAGGAAATGCAATATCTACTCCTACTGCAAATAGGGTTGTCACTTCCAATTTTTTGAATGAAAAGCAAAAGAGCACGAGGAATATTTGACAAAAGTGTCAATATTCGGCTTTTAACCGTAACTAAATGGTTATCACAGTCAAACTTAAGAGAATCTCCCCTTTTATTATCTGCTGAACAAGGTCAAATTTCTAACTCCTGCCTGCCTTCTTTAGCTCTCATTTAACTATGTGTATTTTGAAAATCACTGTGGCTGTGTGCCTGGTAAACACCTGAGAATCTCTCTATATGGTTGTCAAGGTGGGACTGGTCTCCTTTCCCCTTCATGCAACACAGATGCCATCAGATTCTTGTTCTGCTATAGCTGATTATCTGATGCATAAGGAGTCACTGATGAATTTGCTTTATAAAACTCGTGAGAAAAACCTATGCATTCTCATAAGAGCAGACACACCATTCCAACAGGCCAACTGTCAGCATTAGAAAGAAGACTTTGCTGAAGTCCCAGGCCACAGTATGAAATTGGTATTGTCTACATGCATTCAACCACCTTTCGAGATCAATCCACAAAGTATTGCACTCTGCAAAGAAAATGTTAAACACGCACTTAATTTAAGTCACTTAATTTAAAAATACATTTTTGTTTGTTGTTTTTTTTACCTTGAAAGAGCATTGTCTGGCTAAAGTCACTACGCATTTCATTTCGGCAAACTGCTTGAACTCTGAACAGATAAAGGATGTCAGGTGAGACATGGCTAATGATGGCCTTCTGTTTAAAAAAAATAGATATTATTCAGTTTTTTTACCCCACAGGACTGTCCACGATTAGTTTGCAATATATAAAGCATTGAGCTAACACAGGATATTTGTACCATGTAAGACAAACTTATATCTAAAGGGGAATGGTCACTGCTTCCCTGAGAGAAGCCCAGGTGAAGGTCAAAGGATTTCCCTGGGACCAAAGCATTGCACCCACATTCTGCTGGCTCTGCCCATGGGGAAGAAATGAGCATTCCCCACAGCCACTCTCATGCTTCATGCTTGAAATCTCTGCTCTCTTTGGCAAACCCTAACCCTCAAATTATTCAACCTCACAGGAATTAAAATGAAGATTTCCTGGGTACAAATTCCCATCTTCAGATAAGCCCTGGAAAGTCACCATATGTTCAAACCCACTGTGCATTCTGCAACAAACCGGCTATGGCAATTAGCAATGGTGACCCATACAGTGATGGCTCAGCACCCTGGGCTGGGATGCCCCTGCACCCTCTTGAACCCGAGACACTGACTTGCTTCACACTGCTCCTGTGGGTGCCATTGAGTCCACAACCAGGTCACTTCGTGTCTTGCAGCAGACAGCACCTGTAGCAGCAGGGAGCCCCTTGAGAACACTCTGTCCAACTCTTATTTCATGATGGGGCAGCCCAGCAGTTTCTGCCAGGGCACTGGAAGTGGACTGCACTTTCCTCTGATGAAGAGCTCCCTTCTCCTCTTGCCCTGGAAGCAGACTAAATTCTTGTTGCTTCCTTAACCTCCAAGCTCCACTGCAATCTATTTCCAAGCTACCACTCCATTGCATCGTCTCCACATTTAATTATTTCTTTTACATAAAACAGGATGCTGAGGCTGTGCACACATCGTTTTTGCTGATTAATGCTCTCCTCCTTATTAACGATTAAAAAAAAAAGTGTTCCTTAGGAGTGTGGAGTTGTGACAAGAGAGAGATTACAATACATCATAACCTTGGGTGCCTTTCAATAGATTCCTTTCTGATTTCATGAGGCACATCATTCCCTAATGTGACCCAGATAACAATGTCTAGTGGGGAAATTGAAAATATAAATGGAAATGAAGTAAAAGAATCTTCATCTAAGGGAATAAGAGAAGTATTATTGTCTAACTGATTGAATGGGCCCAGAGGACTGTGTATTTGAAAAAAAAAATGATAACAGTCATTAGGAATAACACTCTGTGCTGCTGCATTTTTATGTGCATATACAATTACTGATTTCATTATTCTAGAGGCTTTCTTTGATTAACAATAAGCGGAGGCCTTTCAAACCTGAGTATGTCACTTTGATTTTATATGCAGAGAATGCTAAAGGCCGGTACAATACTTGCTTCCACTTAGACATGAATGACAAGC
Organism: Tinamus guttatus; assembly: GCF_059628265.1. Lineage (NCBI taxonomy): Eukaryota > Metazoa > Chordata > Aves > Tinamiformes > Tinamidae > Tinamus > Tinamus guttatus. The sequence continues at coordinate 3,474,612 of NW_028288841.1, read as the reverse complement.
AGATCAAATCCTAAATGGAGGGCATAGACTGGTGTTTCCATCTATGCTGGACCATCTTGTTCTTCCCTCTCTTTCACAGTCGGACTGAAGCAACACTTGTACAGGCCACTCTACAACAATCTTCTAGCTCTGACCGTGCAACTATTACTACTGGCAGCACTTAGTGATCAGAAACTGTTCCAAATCCTGCAAGGGGCTTTGCACAGCGACAAACTTGATTTTGGGGGATTAGGCATCTACTGTGGAAATCTGAGAGCTGGACAAGAGCCAAAAGGTACTCAGGGTCTGACTACTTCCTGAGCTAGCTATTTTTTCACAACAGTATTTGAAAAGGTACCTGTAGATTTAGTCCTTTAAACACATAAACTATAAATTTACACTCCAGTGTTTTGGGCAGTGGTCTACTGGGCAATCTTCAACTAATACTGAACACTTTAAAAGCAATTCCCCACAAGTCAAACACTAGCCTATGTGCAACGTAACAAAAGATTTCCTACTCTTCTTCCTTCTATTGAGAAAATAGCAATTAAAAGGACAGCTCAAGACATAAGTCAGTGGTTGATGCTGTGGTTTTACCAGGTCCTTGTCACTGTCCTTGGTGAAAGTCTTCTCCTTTTCATCTTCATTTTTAGTCCAACTGTAGGAGATCATGTAGTTCATGATAGGAGGGTGGTAGATGGTTTCTGGTTGGTTCCAGGTTACAAGCAACGCTGTTCTGTTCACAGGCTGCACTTTCATGTTGACGGGAGGAGTGCTGCAAGCTAAAAAAGAAGGAACAAATATGAAGCTCTCTGAAATAACCGAGAATAAACAGAGAGAACTGTACTTCACTCTAACTGCCAGTCTTTTTATTTTTTAATGCCTTGCCTACAGTAGTAGCTTAAGCCGCAATCCACTGAGACCAATGGGATTTAATACCACCTGCAGCTGCTTTCTGCTCTCTGGAGTAAAGTGAATCCATTCTCTGGAGGCAGGTTGTTTCGTTCTCCATTTACTTTCAATTCTGACATTTGCACATATACTTTATCTTGGTCACTCAGTAACACTGCCTTTGAACCTACAGAAGTCCTCCTAAACCTGAGCTGCAGCTTCCCTGCACAAAGAGCAGCACTTGTAAGAGGCCCTTGGCCATCTCGTTCTCATTGCAGGTGTGGGAGCCCCTGGGTGGCCTCCAAAGGCTCTGGCTTTCTGGCCCTGTCCACAGATTGAGGAAGGAGAGGGTGCTTCTTCACCAGGGTGAAGGCAGTGGTCAAAGCAGGACAGGAGTGGCTTAACTAGAGAGCAAAATACGGCTTCTGCCTAGTTACAAAACCTAAACCGCTTCAGGAACGCCCAATCTGGGGCACTACCCTGGCCCATACACTTTGCAGTGGAGCGTGGTGCTGAGCACAGTGCTAAGAAAACACTTTTGAAGCAACTCAAATAGAGAGGTCAAAGTACGACTGAGAACACTAGATGGCACTCATATGCCACCTATAAAGCACATAATGCATTTTTCCAACTATGGAAGAGTGTAGATTTTTCCAAGCTTTAAAAATCGTGTTTAAAATACACAATTCAGCACAGATTCTCACATTTCCTTTCCAAATATAAACTGTGAACCAAGAAAAAGCACTTGAAATGATACCCAAATGCATGTACTGTGGCAAAGGAGCTGGCCTCTTCTGCCAGGAAAAGTCAGCAAGTCACCCAACCCATCACACTGCCGCCGTTGGCAGAATTATTTTTCCCGAGACTACTTTTCCATTTAAAGCCAACACAGTCATCTTATTTGCACTCGGCAGGTAAGTGACAGGGTGTATATTTGGATATATCTCACTTTTAAAGGGTCTTGGCTGCTCTGAAGGGGAAAAATGTCTATTCCTAGGCTTGGAATTTCAGGTTGCTCATGTGACTAACTCTGCTGTTAGATCACTGAAACAGCTACGGTTCCAAAATAAAAATGTTTAAACTCTGTAGACACCAGTGTTAACAGTACAATGGAAAAAAGCTCATCAAATGCATTTGTGCAGTTTTAAGCCACGTTCTGGAATTGGCCTGCACAAAACAAGGAAACATAAATTCCTCAAATACACATGGGTCAGGAAGATCATTTGTGTTTTCTCTCCCTACGAGTGACAGTTTTGCAGCAGATCCTTCTGCTCGGCACAGAATGATCCAGCAAAGCAAATCCTGCTGTACCTCTAATCACTTGTTTATTGACAAAACAAGTAAAATTTTCCACTTATGCTGAGCAGAAGGGCCTAAAGCTGCATTCTGCCACAAAGCCAGAAGTGACACCTCAGCCTGCTGCTAGACTCAAACTATGTCTCATGCATGGTCCAGAGCTCTTGCTGTCACCAGGAGCTCCACAATCTTTGGTGGGCTTCTCTGTGCTCGTCCCTTTCAGATGAGATAGCCAAAATCAATTCTTACTTAATCACCTCCTCATTGATAATTGCTCCAGTAAGTCATCAACTGCTCCCTTGGAAGCTCCTTACCATTACAGAATCACTCTCCAATACTTGGCCAACCTCTACCATCCACCTAATCAAAGCCTACCAAAGCCTATCAGAAGTGGGAGTCCCTGGTGAAGGACCATCCAGCCCTAAAAAGATGCTATCCAGCCTTCTTGCTCCAGAAGGATATCCAGAGATGGATATTTTGGAGGTAATCAGGCATTAACCTGTTTGAGAGATAATTCAGCCAGGTAACCTTCACAAGGGATATACTGAAGAGGTCTAACTTCATCGCAGTGACCCCACTGCTGACCCACTGAGTGAGCCCCCACTCCACGGGACTCCTCAGCACCCGCTCTGGAGCTGTTCAGAACAGTCCATGACAGTCACAGAGGCAGGTGCTTCCCACAGGGAAACACGAGAGCTACTCAGAGGCTTCCAGTTAGAAGATCCCTCCCTCCATGACCATGTACCAAGGTCACAAACACCTTTAAGCAGCTGGGTGACTCCAATGACTTCGCCAAGACAAATACTAATATTGGAGCCACTGCATGGCTTGGACAAACCATGGTCACAGCTGGCTAAAAAGAGACTGAATTTCCAATTTCACAGTAAATATGACAAACTTTTTATCATTTAGGAGGACTTTGTTCCAATTATTCTGAGACGCATGGGAAGAACCTGCTGTAATTAAGTAATAACCAACATTTTCTGTTCAGCTGCTATTTTTACTGCTTTTGAATTGACGGATGTGAAAAAAAGAAATCTCCTTTTTATATAAAATGAAGCATATGGTTTATTAATTTAACTAAACCTGCTCAGGACACAATGGAATAAAATAAAAAAAAAAGATCCAGTAATTCAATTTGATGATTTAATTAAAGTGATACATAATAATGTGGCAAATGTCTGAACGGAAAAAAAAAAAAAAAAGGAAAGAAAAGAAAGTAAAAGTAATGAGTTGACCATCTATAAAACAAGTGGCATTTTCCAGCGACTTCATTTCCCTGTCAAAATTCTGTGCATCTTAGATTTTGGGAAGAAGATTAAAAGAATCACTGACTTCCCGCCGCCCTCTTTCTCGCTCTCTTTTTTTTTTTTTTTTTAATGCTAAGAAGCCTCTACTGATTCTGCAAATCGCGCAGCTGAAGGACAAACAGAGATGCAGAAAGAGGCTGTGGCGGGGAAGAAGTTTGCACGCTGCTCCAGATTGAATCAGAATACACCGAGGAGAAGCACAAGCTTTCTTTTTCCCCCCCTTTTTTCCTCCCCCAAACCAAATAAGCAAACAAGCCTGTGAATTCATGATCGCTTGTGAAAAAGGAAAAACAGAGAGAAGAACAAAAAACAACAACCAGCAACATTTGACACTGAAATAGCAGATCTCAGTTATTTTTAGAGAAAATATTACTAATGCTCCCATTTATATTCTGATCCGACGGAAAATGAAAATACGGGGGGGATCTCTGGATGTCTTTACGTGACCTAAATACTGAGTGACATCAACACTGAGTGGAGGTACCCGCACTGGGCAAGTAAAGGCAACACAGACCCGGCAGCAGCCGGGTGCTCCTGTGCCAGGGCAAACGGGTGCTGTGGGAGGCAGCAGAGCCTCCTCCGGGGCAGACCCTCAGCAGTGCTCAGGGGCTGGGCACATTCACAGCATCAGGGACACGTCTCGTGGCATGGGAGATGCCACATCTTGGACCTCCCGGGGCATAAATAACAAGCTCACAGGCCGACGGACAGGAATAATCCGTGCTGGGCACCTGGCGACATGCTGGGTCCTGCTTTTTGGAAACATCTTGCAATGAAGAAAGGATTGGGTGCACTTGGAGGGAAGGGGGTCGACCACACATATGGCTGCCAGGGAGGTTGACACCGGCTCCTCACTGCAGACCATCCCACCGGGGACGGCAGGGGACAAGCCAGCCCCATCCTCCAACCCCCTGGCCAGCCCCATCCTCCAGTGCTCACTCGAGCCTGGAGAAAACCTGCTTGCAGGCAAATGTAGCATGCTAATACAGTGCTGGCAAGGCCAGGCACACTGCAAAGAATTATTTTCTTCATGTTAAAAACATTCCAATGGGCTGGAACAAACAAAATTAATTTAATAACTCCACATTCATCTCTCCCATAATTTGATTTCTATGTTGTATTTGGCTACGGACCCTCCACGAGGCTTTCCTAACTCAAGCCTGATAAAGCCTAATCCAAAAGCTCCTGGCAGCTCTGTTGCAGAGGACTGAAAAGAATAAAAAGGGGCCTGTTGCTCAGCAAAAATTAACCACTGGCATTAAGATACACCTATCACTCCAGAAAGGGCATATAAGAGGATGTGAGAGGAGTTTTTTTTTTTTAGCAGCCTAGAGAGAAATGCAAAATCAGGCAAACTTTCTGGTATTTATCATGCTTTTTTGCATATGCTACCTGTAGTTACAAAAAGAGCTATTTAGGGAAGGTTTGAGAGAGCTCAAGAGCTGTATATCAGGTTATTTCTTGTATATCTTCCTCCTGTAGCACAGGTGCCTCATATGATGAATCTAGTGGTACAGGGCTCAGAGGGATCTATAAAATCCTCTAAAAATGTTTTAAGCTAGTTCTTCTGTGCATAAAAATGTCACTACTTTAAAGGCAGTTATTTCTAGCTGTGCTGTGCCCTCTTTTGGAAAATCCCACTCCCTCCCTCCTCCTGCATGTCTCAGTGGTACAAAGCCGCTGTTCCTACACATGTGGCACCGAGGGATGTGTATCGTGTGCTGGGGCTCCGACGTGTCCCTGCATGAGGAAGCAAGTTGTAAGCGAAGTCCCGAATCCCTCACACCGAGACAGACTTCTGGGGCAATGAATATGTGGAGGGAGAAAACATATCCCAATCACGATGTGGTTTTCTTGCTGTTTTAAATAGCATCTCGTGAAGCTGCTCAAAGATCTGTGTTGAAGGAGTTTTATAGTGAATAGTGAGGTAAGAGGGGGTTGGAGGGAGGTGGGAGCCCTGCACCGACCTCATGCAGCTCCACAGCCCCGAGAGACCTGCTGGCCCACGGGACGAAGGCTCATCACTGGCAAGGGAATGAACAAATATGCTTTCAAATACAAGCATATATATACAAGCATATTTATTCCTTCTCATTATTAGACCCCCAGAATGAAATAAGCCATTGCATGGGTCATACTACAACGAGAAAACTCACGCCTACTTTAAGCCCCATGCCAACAGTGTCATGGTAAGGGAAGCAATAAAAGGGCCAGATTCAGCTGTCTAACATTGGCCTAACTCAGTGGAAATGCCCAGGAATGGAATGAACACCATAAAAAGCAACGCCTCCCTTTTGGCTGCCTGATTCAATCCTTGAGCTCAGCGCGGGCTGTGCTCCCCAAGGATAACAACTAGACTACGAGGATCATAAACACCGGCTTTAACACGCACGAGTGCTACGAGGCATGTTACAACACGCGGCCCCGGATCATACACAGGGACAACACCGGCTTTAACACGCGTGAGTGTTACAGGGCACGTTACAACACGCGGCCCCTCTCCTTCCCCAGACGCCTGCAGGTCTCCACGACGCTTTCGCTCACGCTGCTAGTTCCTCGCCACGCTTATAAGCGACATTATTAATATATAGGGATAATTGCTCTAAAGAGAAGTATGCGTTTTTTGCCTTTACCTTTGCCTGCACTTTGCTAGCAGGCATTTGCAGGTGACACACTGTACACGCAAATATTTGTGTTGATCTGCTTCAATCCACAGGCAGAATGTAGCTAGGAGACAACCTATTCATCTTCCCAGCTCTTACCTTTCGCTAGGCTGCAAACGCACCAAGTTGCTTCTTAGGGCGAGAGGGACTTGCACAGAGCCCATACGTGTTTTATGAGCCCCACAAAATGCCCCTCTGAGCCAACTTGCTCTGAGAGAGCTTCTGCTGGAGGCCTTTGGGGAACTGGAGATTTTGCCCCTCTGCTGCTGCCCGTTCCCTGAGGGGAAGAGACAACTTGTGTTGGGAGGACTCCTGATTGCCGCCTCTCTGGGTATCTTTGTAGCTTGGGAGTTTCCACGGCATCGCAGCAGCAGACCCTGCTTTATTCAAAGGCAGTAACTGTGTGTTTTACTTTGCTGCGTCCCAATTGGATCCCCAATATTTCCATAAGCAGCGCTGCTGCAGTGCTGGCCCAAATTGGCAGGAGAAAGCGGGATTTCCTCGGGAAGGATGCGCCTTTGCAGCAGATGGCCCTTTCTGATGTCCCGATGAGCGATGCTGGCACGAGGCGCTGCGGGGGTGTGCGGTCCTGAGGGCAAGGGGCTGTATCTGCTGCCTGTCTGCAGGATGCTGCGCTCAAAGGGAAAAGCAGATTCCCTGTCCCAGCTTCCAGAGGCTTTTTCCAAAGGGCTGGAGCTGCTGAAGGTAGTTGTGATCCAGTGTACAGTTCTGACAGCAAATAAAACCAGCCCCTGCATGGGCTAGATCATCAGGTCCTCCCCTATGAGCACTCGGTAGCACCAGCAGCAGCTATGAACCCACCCCACACCAAAACTTTCACACTGAATTCCCCCTTTTCTTGCTTTGAGCCCTTCATAATCTCCAAACAAGCAGAATCAGTTACTTGGTGCTTATTATTGAACCTGCAGGCAAGACATCCGTGACATTGGGGCAGACAGATTCGCATCTCTCCCGGCATAACCAGGAAGAAACAGGAGTGTGGGTGAGTTCGGAAAGCTCACTGCTCATAGCTGCTACCAACAAAGATGCGAGGCTTAGGTCAGGCGTCTACTGCACCTCTTTGTGGCCAATTACCTTTCAAAATGGGTCATTTTTTTTCCTTTGGCCTTAATGCTTCATCTTCCACCTGGCTTTTTTTCCATCCCCTCCTGCTTCTGCATCCCACGCTCTGGGAGAACCACGCGCCCAAGGGCCAAGGGCTACAGAGCAAGACCCTGATCCAGCACTGTCCATGGAGGGGAAACGGATGTGGGAGAGCTACATGGCAAAATGAAATCAGAAAGGAAAGTAAGAGCCGAGTCACCAAGGGAAACGGAAAAGAAGTTTTTAAGCTATGAAGAAATTAACCTGCAAAACAGATTCTTCCCATGGACAGGAAAAAAATCAATGTAATGGAAAACATATGGTAAATTAACTAAAAAAGGTCCTTGCATATTTGCTGTTTCCCCTAACTAAAGATACTTAAAGAAAATAAGTAGCATCATTTTGTTTTCGCAATTCCAAGTTAAGATGCCAATAACTCACAATTCTAACTTTGCAGTTACAATTTTGTTGCTTTGGTTAAGACATTATACTTACTGCCATACAATATTTTGTGGTCGTTTAGGTTAGAGGAAAATATATAAATGACTTTCTTTAGGAGGGAAACTTGTCTGCCTAATGCTCTTTTTGGACCCCCAGAGAGACCTGGAGGGCATGAAGAGGTTGTGAGGCTGATGGGGAGAGAGCTCTCATAAAACATGGGCATTTAGAAAGCAAAAACAAATTACTGGGAGTAATAACAGAGGCTATAAATGAGATGAATAACTTGTTTTCATTCAGAAATATTACTGGTAAAGCACTAGGCTATCTGCCTCAAAATAATGGCATCAGTGCACTGCACTGTGTTTACTCTCCGGAAGAATTCAGGTTGGAGATGCGCTCCAACAAAAGGTGGTGATACCATGAAGAGAAGGCAGGACCTTCACAGGAGGCCATAGCTTCATTTTTGATATCACTCTGCATCGTTTTAATGACATTAAGTTACAATGACTTCGCACCTAGCCAGTAGCGCGAAGGAAAATGTTTACCTGCAGACAACTAGGGAGACGTCCCAGCTGCTGATTTAGAGTCCAAAGCTAAGTGAGTTCAACCAGAGTGAATTTATGACTGCTCATTATTTAACTTAGTCTGGGATCATAATTAAAGACGGTATGGCAAGGAGAATTCCCACTGATGGCAAACAGCATCTTCTGAGACTCCAGCGAAGAGTAATCAGACACCTTTGGGGAAGCAATCAGGCATCTGTGAAAGAAAACTCTGATGTCAAGGGCCCCTCACATGGGATGCTTGTTTAAGTGTTGTGTGGCTTGCAGCACATTTAATGAGCCAGAAAGGTTAAAGCCCTTTTCCTTTTTTTCCTCCCTCAGAGTTAAAAATCATAAAGACAAACAGTATTTGATGATCCTAACAAGGAGCAAAATCAGATGGGCAGATATTTGTTGCACTCAGGATGCATCTCCAAACACATAAATGAAACACCTTTTCCTCCTCAGCTTCCTCGCCTGTACTTTTGCTGCAGCAGGTAATGGTTGGTAGCCACATGTCTGCTTGATGGGACAACATGTGAAAGCCATAAAGAACACACTGAATTGCAGAGTTAGGTCCTTGGACTGTGTAGTCTTTTAGGTAAGAATTCTCTTTACTTGTCCCCTGAGAGCAATGTGCATGATTAAGATAATAAAGAATTAGCAATCATTTTGGCATATCTGCTTGGAAGCAGCCTACAAAAAGCCAGAGTACAATATGGGATGTGACAGAGCAGTGCACTCCTGAGCCAGAGAGGACGGGCAACATAAAAGGGGAGGCAGCTTTAGCAGAGAAGGGCATGTGCAAAAAATCAAATGCTGCCACTGTTTATTATTTACAGTATCTGGTGAATACTTCATATATTCCCTGTTTAATTAATAAGTCTGCACAGAGAATCTCTAACTTTGAGAAACTTTAGATAAATCAGTACTGTATCCACGGTGAATCTTTCTGTTAAATTCAACAGACTCGATACCCTGCATGACCTAACAGCATGATCCATTGCATATCTTGAATCTGCAGCAAATTTCCTCCTCTGAAAAAGCATTGCTGCCTGATGGGTCATAATCAATCCACTAATTGCTACTATTCTGTATCTGAATATTATGCATTGTGAATGGTATATTTTAAAAACAAGATACTTAAATATGATCTGTATGGTGTCTTGAAACAGTTCCAGGGTCAACTTAAGAATTAAGCTCAGCTCACAGGCTCTGATTCAGCAAAGGTCTTATGTGTATGATTTCATTTCAGGCTTACAAGCAGTCCTCAAGAGAACTGTTTTTATATCAGATTTTGCCACCAAAAGGAAGGAATGAGATAATGGAACCAAAGAAAACCTTCTTGTTAAATACTAACACAAAAGAAATACTGGAGTTTTTACTTCCCATCTGGAGTAAAAAGTTAGCCCTCCACATTGCTTCAAGTTAAATATTTTCACCATCTTGTATTCTCATTATTGCAAACTATCTTCAAAAATAGCTCCCCTTTAAAAAAAAAAAAAGGAAAACCAAAAAAAATGGAAAAAAATAATAAAAAAAAAAGAAAGGAGTGTAGTTACAAAACAAAAGACAGGTAACATTCATCCTGGCTAACAGACTGGATCCAAATTCACTGACAGTTTTGGTTGACCTAAAATAGCCTTTCCCAGAAGACATTTTCTTCACCAAATGCTACCATTTATGGCGCTTTGCTAAGGAAAAAATCAGAGGATTTGCATGAAGTGAAAAATAGCTTTCCTGCAATGTATCTGCTGTGTATGCTAGATGGTTTCAGTTCTGTGACCCCAGATAGCTTTTGATATCTAGGAGAAAAGGCATTGCTGTTCCGCGCCAAACTGCTCAGGATACCGAGTTTGTCAATGAACAACTGCACTGCTTCATACAGATCTGAAACTCGCTGCTCACCGGGGAATTCTGAAAATTATTCTGAACATTATGCAAATTGTTCTGGGCACATTTTCCTCCAAAACAAGAAAGGCTTGCATAACGAATGCTACACTGTTTTCCAGATTAGCAGTACTGCCCACAGACTTAATAGAGTGTGACAGAAGAAACAAATTGCAAAAATTCACACCGACAAACAAATCCAAACTTCCCCTCCAGAGCTGAAGACCATCACAAACCATACCACCTTGCAGCAAGCAAAAGACACATTTTCTTGACCTTGCCTTTTCCTACAACACACACATCTAAGCACAGGGAGGGCTTGCAGGAGCCAACACGTGACAGACATTGGTCACACTGCCTAATGCAATGTGGAGAGCATTGAGATGCAACTACGAGGTGTGCAGAGGAATCTGCATAGAATAAATTTGCTATGCTAACACTATATTCTTGCATTTGTATGCTAGACTGTCTGGCTGAGAAGTGCTCTGTGCACTCAGCTTCTCAGTACTTTTGCATGAATGACACTATATAAAGAGGTACTGTATTTACTAGCTGAATAAACAATAGGTTTTGCTTTCACTCAAGTATTATGACTTCAACTTGCTTTATTTATATGTCAGTAGTTCAGAATGTGCAGTGGACCAGGCACATCATCACTGTTCACCTTTGTCAAAGAAGAGGCCAGAAACATCCGCGTTGTTACATCTCTGGAACAGCTATAACTCATCCCCGTAACCTTTGGAGGATAAGCTACAATCCATTTTGTTAGCAACACTGCAGCAACCTATTTATTTTTAAGTTCGTAAAGAAATAAGGCACCTATTTTCACTGTTCCCTGGTGCGTACAGAACGTGAAAAGTTGACGGAGCCGGTAAAAAGGATTGGCTCCCCCACCAGCTTTTACCTCCTTCAGCAACAAGCTCGAGGGAACAAAAAAAAAACATTGACAAGCATCATCCCAAGTCATGTCCGATCACGGGGGGATCATGTCCCCCAACTTGAGGGGCCTCTGTTGAGCATGTTGTAAGCCCAAATTTCCAGGTAGAAACAGTATGGAGCGTTATGGGTCCTGGACGAACCACACGGCTTGGGAAAGGACCCACGTCTCAGGCCTCAATCACGTCAGGTGTTAAGTAGCCCAGATATATAAGCATGGACTGATGTTTACACAACTCCCTTGCTCCTGTGCACTTGTTCTAAGTGGACCATGTGCACTTGGTTGAATCTCGGCTTGAGGAGTCCTTAAAAGTCAGCAAAGGGGAATCTTTCCAGATACTTCGAGGGCCCCATTAGTATCAACACTTCTCACTGCAAGACTGTCCCATTAACTTCTGACCTGAGCGTTTGCAACACTCAGTTTGTAATTGTAGGCATCAGCTATTTACTAGGAGTGTGAAAATCACCTAAAGAATTTTAAAATCTTAAAAACCATCCAGTGACGCGAGGGATATTCAGAAATGTGGCCAAAGCGGTAAAGTCTTCTCAACTATTACACTGCATGTACCAGAGGTACCTCAGCTGCACTCAAAATAAAAACTAGTCAGTTTTGTCACTTTTAGCATAACGTAACCTATTAACTTTCATGACTGCTCTGGGTAAGCAATGCATACACAGGATATACCTGAAAAAATAAATACTGACACATGTTGCTGTTAAAATACTGATTGAAAACTGCAGACCAGAGCATCAGAGCGTGATGGGGTCTCTTCATTCCTAAGATCTCGTTCTCGCTTCTGATACAAATTCTGTATCCCAAGGCTGCCTTTAATGAACATGAGGTTTATGTGCATGTATATTATATATATAAAAGTAAGCACACACAGAATAATGAGCCCTGAGAAATACACTCTTCCTTACTCTCTCAGGAAGGTGAGGCTGCTGAACACAGCTATTTTCATGATTCACATCCTCTAAAAACGGCACTTGCTGTGCCTGGCCAGGTGAAAATGCCAGGTACACAAGGGCAGCTTGTAAATCCACTTAGTTGATTCCTTCTGGCAAACTGTCCCTTCTCCTACACCTCTATCTAGGACTGGTTAAGCACCAAGTATTTCTTGATCCTTAAATCTGGAAAGAGCTATAAACAAAATTTAATAAAATCAAGGAAAACAAAGGCAGTAAATGCTATTTATTTCTAGTCGTCTTTTATCCTGTACACATTTGTCTCAGAATTTTTGATGTGTACCTGTAGCCAGGGAGTGTGTGCCAGTGCAGCTACTGCCACCTCCTTCCCAGGCCTCCTCCACGTAGCTTGTGAGCCAGCTCCTGACAGAAGCACCAGCTGTTCCACAAAAACGCTCGTGAAACACTTCAGCGAGACATTATGAAATACCCTGTCCATGTGGAACAGTTTTTTCCCCAATCACTGGTGCCAACAGGTTGATATATATGTTGAATGAAGAGGTCAGCGGTTCTTCAAAAGCCTTGTTGCTTCATAAACAAAAACCAGAACCACATCTGGATACCCCATCCCCATTCAAACACCTAGTGAATCAACACTAAGCCCTTATTCAAGATTCGCACAGGGCCTAAATTTTACTTCTGTCTCTTTTTCCTTAACATTTTTGGGGTTTTGTGCCTCTCTCAGGACTTAAGGTCAGCAGGATAATCACGGACACAGGTTGGATTGAAACAAACTCATTCTAGGTCTTCATCTCCATGGTATCCTGTGACAGTCAGTCTCACAGGTAACTGCACCCACACCTGGGATTAGTTAATTTACTGAGACACACAAACAAGGAATACTGACATACATTGTGTTATTCCATTGGTACCTCACAGCTCTAGTTAACACGACATAATGAGCAAGTAGCAAACAAATGAGCAAAGCAAGTAGCAAAGCAAGTGAGCAAAACAAATGTCATATTATTCAAGTGCAAAATTCATGATCTTAACTCACCTTTGGAAGCTTCTGTTCCCAGTGGGTTTTCCAACATGTCTGTCATATCTTGGCTCCAAGCATCCTTCACAGCGGATTTCGACACCTTCCTGTTGTTCAGGCTTTGCTGTGGTCGGAAGTTATTCCTCAAATACTCCACAGACTTGACATGGTCTTGCTGTTCAGTGGTAAATATGGAATAGAAGGCCTCCAGCTGATCATGTCGGGGAAGAAAAAGAACGTTAATTAGAAAAAAACAATGTGGCCAAATCCGGGTGGCTGATAAGAATATAAAATGGCAGGAAATATTGATGCCAAGGCTGATAAATGCATCAGGAAGTTGGGCTGCCCACTGAAATCACTGCCAACCCTCTTATCTCGGCACCGTGTTTATCCTGCCACACAGCAGAGAAGGCCTTCGAGCAACCCGCGCAAGCCGGTCCCGGGCAAGGAAACTGCCCTTGTCTGGAAGGATTTTGCATGTGGCACAGCCCCACCGAACCCCCTCTCTGCTGGCACCGTTTTGTGGCGCGGCATCGTGCCAAGAGCAGCTTCCCGGCCCTTTCAGCCCACAAGCGTTCTCCAGGAGCGGACACTGCTGCGTCTCTGACTCCCTTACGGGCACCTCGCGGCCGGGCTAGGCCTCACGGATTGACCTGGCAGAGCTTGCGCAGGAAGGGCACCGCAGCTGCCCCAGCTTTACAGGATGGGCACCCAAACCTGCATCCTGACATGAGCAGGTCGCCAACAATGCGGAGCCACCTCAGGACTCCCAGGTCCAAGGGCCCTGACCCCCTCCCAGCCACCGCTCTCTCTGCTACAGAGAAGAATAACACAAAATAAATGCATTTAGGCAGACAGCATAAAGTCCTCTGGGAAAGGAAGCTGGTGTTTCCTCCGTTGGATGCAGCTCTGAGCTATTTTTAATAAAACGTATTAACCTGTACAAAAGAACTGTAATTGGAAAACTCCCCTGTTACTTACATATTTCTTATTATTCTTAAAGAAACTAAACTAAGGTGGCATTACTTTCAGCTAATACTGTTCTCACAACTACCAAGGCTAGCATCGCATTTACTAAATGCTCGTTATCACTTGGGTCAAGGACCAAAATTAGTTGCGCTGCTGTTAGAAAGTTCTGAGCAAGACTGTAGAGGAGGAACCAGCCCTGGTCTTGTTTACCTCAGTAGTAATTACTCCCATCCCCAGCACGGATTTCAGGGCGTTCAGGATCTGTCCCAAGACTTTAAAAAGGGAGTGGAGTTGCACTCATAGCTTAATGACAGGCCACAGTTTGAAGGCTGCACATTTTTCATTAAGTGTATCTGCTCTGAAAGCTACAGAGGCGAGTGACAGAGTCCTGAAACTGGGATAAATTAGACTGCTGGCCACGCTGTAGCCTCAACTGATCGCACTGATAAAAATAATCAAAGGAAAGGGTAACAGACCAGCTAAGTGTCCTTCACTGAACCAAGAGGCGCTCACTACCACTACTTAATTTCCCTCCAAATGAGTAAACTGAAACACCCCTTCTGCTGCTGTTGCCTGCTTGCCCGCTTTGCTGGGATTGCCGATGTGAGGTGTTCACCTAAAATCCAGCAAACTTCCCTGACCTGCAGGACAGAAGGGACTCTGTTTTTACACATTTTCATTTCAACATTAACCCCAACTGGGGTGAGGAGCTGCTGGACCAGCTAGTGGAGACAGGTATGGGGATGATGTGCCTGGGAGCCGCGTGCAGCTACGGGGAGGCAGCAAAGGGATGGACTGCACAGCTCAGATCTCTTCTACTTTTCCTTAAGCAATCAGATGCTCCAGCTAACCCCTATGTTCTTCTTTACTCTCCCATGAAGGCACAGGTCCAAACTCTGCAAGGATCTACCTAGCATTTCACCTCATGCCCTGGGAGTAGTTTTGATGAAGACAGATGACAAGGCTTAAAGTTACTCTGCACATGCTCTAGAACTGGGGTAGCAACTGCTCCTCTGCAGTCAGGTGTCTAGGCTTGTATTTTGATGATGTTAATTGAATTTTTAAAGCTTCAGAGAGAACTTTTAAAATATTTTCTTCTGCCATGCTACCTTGGGGAGGTGTAATTGTATTTTAACTACTGCCACTTCAAATATGATTTTTAGCCTTCCTCTTTTTATGTGTTGAAGTGTGTATAAATCATTTCAATTTCATTTTTATTATAAAAATATTATCTACCACAAATGAGAAATTAATTGATCTATAGCTGCCAGGAAAAAAAAATTCGAGAGCTACGTTCAAGGAGTTACATTCATGCTCCTTAAGGAGTATGAGAGCTCCTGTTCAGAGGAAGAAGTGAAAAGCTGTTAAAACACTATTGTAGATACAGAAAAACCTGATCTAAAACTCCGAGTCATGTAATTACAAACTATTAAAGCCTGATGTGCACAGTTTTCTAAGGGCTGGTACATAAATGGCAATTAAAAATAATGCAACTGTTACAAGCACAATGAGATACTCCGAGGTATGCATTACAGGAGATAATGCCATGCTTAGGGTCACTGAATGCACTTAGCTTTACAATGTATCTGCAGGGTGACACGGCTTGTCCTGTTTTGTTGTCTAATTATCGGATGAGATGACAATGATGGAGTGCTGAAAATCAAACGGAGAAGCCTCCACAAATGGACCACTTCAGCACTGTCCCTTTTACAGCAAGGTATTTTGCACAAAAGCAAGGATTTAATTGGAACAGTAACAAAGCTCAAATAATATCACTTTCCTCCTCTGGGATTACAGACTGCTTCACAGGGTTTGTGATAAAGAAGGTTAAACTATGGCAATGGATTATGCTGCACCGTTTCTGTTACAAGAACAAATAATAATCATTGCAGTGGCAGGGTGGCAGTCTCTTAAAATACACTCATCTCGAGCTGCCAAGGGGAAGAATACTATTATTTATTCCACATTTGTCGCAGTATCAGTGAATGGCTGTCTGCACACTGAATTCCCAGCCCTTCCACCACACATGCCTGCATAGAGCAGCCCAACTCCAAATTTTCAAGGTTTAGCTTGGCACTGTGACTGCTGTGCAGCACAGGAAAGAAGCTATGCTGGAATAAAGTACCTTCATAGCATTATAGGGATCTATAGCTGCTACTTACCAGTTTATTGGCGTACATTAAAAATGAAAACTTGTTTTTTCTTTCCTTTTTTTTTTCTTTTTTAAAAGGGATGTCCCAACCCACCTGGCACGTCTACAGCATATAAAACTGAATGTGGGTCAGGCCTCAGAGCAACCCAGTGATAATAAACTACTTAACAGTACACTTATTGATTTGCGAACAGTGAAAAGCCTGAAGGGATTGCAATATACTGTAGGCAAGGGCAGAATTCAAAATGATCCGGACAATCGGAGAAACAGCCTGGAAAACACAAAGGGTCCGATTCACCCGGGACATGTGCACAGTCTCCTGCTTAGGCCAGCGCTGTCGCCTGCAGGAAGACGCGGCGTGAAGCAGCCGTGCTGGACATGGTGCTGTGGAAACGCAGCGAGGGAAGGGGCTCTTGCTGGCCACGCAGGGACCAGCCACATCACACTTTCGTGAAAAAGCCAAAAAAATGCACTCATCTGCAAGCGTGCAAAGAGAAGGGATTGG
This sequence comes from Tinamus guttatus, assembly GCF_059628265.1. NCBI lineage: Eukaryota > Metazoa > Chordata > Aves > Tinamiformes > Tinamidae > Tinamus > Tinamus guttatus. Next base: position 3,457,989 of record NW_028288841.1, on the reverse strand, counting down.
AGCAAGAGCAACGCGATCTCCTTGCACCCTTTCAAAACCTCTGAGGAGCAGCAGCAGCCTCTGCGCAAGTTGGTTGGGTGTGTGGGTGGCCCTGGGGGACACCTCTTGGAAGCCCTTTCCAGCCTCCGGTGGCCCAGCAACAGTGCAGGAGCACCGCAGCCATCAGATGTGTGAAGCATTTTGCAGTATTTCCTAAGCAGAACCTGTTTTCACCAACTCAGTGCCACTTGCCATTGTAGGCAGGAACTGACTTTTTATTCATACATGAATTCATCCTTTGTGGTGCTGATCCTCACAGTGGTAGCAGGTACTACTTTAATAAAGCTAACAGCTAAAAAAAAATCACTGATTATTTGATGTCTTTTCTCTGCCTCCAACAGCATCCAGTGAACTGTTTGCTTAAACTTTACAGAATTAGTCTATTTTAAGAGTTTGCTTTTGATGTCCCAAGCCAAGCCAATAAAAGGAAAGACTAGCATCAGTGGGACAACTTTCTAAAGATGACAACCTTAAAGCATCAAAGATGCACTGAGCTGGTAAACATCTGACTACTTCTATCCATTACTTTACTGTGAGCATTCTTCTCTAGACAAATCCCAGACATGGTCTCTATTTGCATTAAAAGCTGTTACGTGCTAATTTTAAAGATTTGTGTACCAGCTCTCTAAGCACATAATGGCAGCTTTGCTGTGCTACAAAAACAGTTAAGCATGGAGAATTAATGGAAACACGTCTTTTCTAATGTAATTAGTTCAAATTACTAAATCTGAGCAGAACTGGAAATCACTTACTTCACTTTCAAAAGAAAGTTTCAATTAAAAAGAATAAAAAGGAACTCCATGCAAATATTTAGACCACAGCTTAATTTAATCTCAACACAAACAATACCAAATAAATCACGGAAAGGAAACGGGGTTTCATGTTGTACCGTCTTCTCAAGACTGATGGCTCACATTCAGAAACAGCATTACTTTAGAAAAAAAAAAAATCACCAACGCTTCCTTTTTTGTCAACAGAAACTTCTTTTCCCTCCCAATGTCATTTTTGGAGAAAGTTGCTTTAAGAGGGCAAACCAGGAGCTGAACTCTACTAAAAAAAAAAAAAAAAACCAAAAAACCAAAAAACAAACAAAAAAACAAAAAAACCCCCGCACCTGACGATAAGAGATAGGAACGGGCTTCCGAAACACGATCCACTCGACGATCTCGCTGCAGGGAGGGGTGGTGAGGGAGCCCGCGTAGCGGTAGTAGCTCCCCAGGGACGTCGGCAGAAGGTCTCTCAGCACGAAGGGATCCAGGAAGGTCTCCTTCTCTGCAGAAAGATTGACAAGCAAAATTACACTTTTTTTCTAACGTGTCTTTGAAACAGACATCACATTGATAGGCAGCCTAACAACGTGTAATGGCAACAACATATTTTATCATATACATATACATATATATATATATATAAGGGAATAGGAAGACACCCTATGAGGAAGGCTCTGTTTGAGGTGCTATGCTCATCATTAAAAGAGCAGCCAGAACGCTAGTCAACGCTGTACCCAGTGTGTAGGTTCCTCCTGAGAAGGCAAACGGGTGCCAAGTGCCCTTGTTATGCCACCGCTTGGTATCAGCATGGAAATAACATCACTTAGAGCCGTTCCAGGACTCAGGAGATGGTTCCTCAGCGTTCCCTGAGCTCCTGCAGGATGGAGCCAGGTGCTGCCTGGTGTCCCTGACCACGAGTGCCCTTGGTAAAACCCGCTGCCTCTTCTCTGCAGTCCAAGAGGCACCAAGAAGGTGGTGCTTGATGGGGTCCAACATTCTGGGGAAAAACTCAGCTCTTCTTGGCCAATGCAAAGCTGAGCACTGGCAGTATTTAGCTTCAAGTAGCAGTGAAAAGATGGCAATATTTAACTCTGTGAAGGTAAATAAATAAGCAAAAGGAGGGAAGTGCCACAGGCAAGACAATCTCCCGGCCATCCCCAAGCATTTATCCTCTGCAATTTACGGTGGCTCCTGTGCCAAGGTGCTCCCTGCCCGAGGGCGGGCTGACCAGCGAGGCTCTCCTGCCCATCTCCATTCCTCCTGTCCTACATTCTGGGTGCCTCATGCAAAATTTAGGGCAGCAGGAAGCAAAGTGCTCATAGGTTCCCTTTTTCCAAAACATGAATAATCTACTAAAGCCGCAGTCTGTCCTATAATGGAAGACTGCAAACTCGCCATTAACGATTTCTTTCTGCCTAATGTATGAAGGTATCAGTCACTTTTCCACCTGCAATCAGGAAAGAAACCAAAAATAAAACATTTTTTTTTCTTTTAATAATTTGTGTTTGGTAAAAACTCTGGGGTTATACGTGAAATGATAAAATAGACATGATTGGCCAAAGTTCAAAGAGATTGTAATCAAGAAGTCATAATCAAGCAAAAGGTCGTATTTAATTTGATTTCCTGTTTAAAATCAATTGGCTTATTTTTATACAGGAAAATCGGTTAGAAAAACTGAAAACTCAGTTATGGGGCTTGATTTTAAAAGTTAGCACATATGTTCTTCACATATATATTCTTCACAACAAAATGATCTAACTTTTCTACATAAGAAACTTTCTCTTTATATGTGGAAATCAGGAGCACAATATATTGTCTGAAAAGGCATTTGAACATGCAAACATACGTGTTTTCATTAACAGCCAATGACTATAAATGGAATTGATGGGAAACATGCACATTTTAAAAAGAGCGTTCTCTTTATATCCAGGCTAATTGGGAAATTTAAAAAATATTGCTTTAGTTATAATTAACAATTAAACTATTTTTAACTACTATAACCTTTTACTTAGAACTACGAAAACACTTAAGATGCTGGACAAAACCATTCCATTAAAAACTTGGAGTGTCCCTTTATCAAAGGATGACAGGAGAGCAGAGCTCATTTTATACTTTCAAGGATTTCTGTGCCATATGCTGACAATATTATATTTTAATAATTAATTGTTCATCAAAGGAAAAGATGAAGAACAGGGATGCTAAATTCAAAGTTATTCAAATTGCAAAAATGAATAATGCATGACTTTTATATTAAATACACACTGTATTAAGTAGTCTACATTTCCTCCAACTCTGCCTTTCATTTTTAAACATTTTGAACTACAATATGAATAATCAACCAAGGGAAGCTTATTTAGACAGAGAAATACCTTATCTGAATGCAAACTGGAAGTATCCAACTATGATTGAATTTTGGTTATCAATTAGGGAGGTTTTTTTCCTAAGCACTTGGAAAGAAACAGCCAGCTTCGAAAGAGGAATATTTCTTGAGGAAAAAGTAGCTTTGCTACCACACAGTTTAAGTAGGGCAGGGTGTACCCTATCTAATTTTTCATGGCCACAAGCAATGCTGTAAGTTTTCATTAATGAATTTCAAAGATTAAAACAAAAAAAAACATATAATTGGATTAAAATGACTATTACAATAGATGATAATCAATTGATTATGCTTTAATAAGCTAATACTTCTGAAAACACTTATTTCATTTGTATCATTTCCACCTTAGATGCATAGTGCAGCCTCAGAAACCAAGGTGTCAAGCAGGTCTTCAGGGAAACTTAGATATTCAGAAGTCTACTCCCATACCTGTCAGGATTATACAGCAACAGTGAATGCAATGAGGTTGTGCTCCTGAGAGCCTGAGCTGCCTCTGAAAAAGGGACTTTAAAGTCACGTAGTTACTTTCAAAATTCTAATCTTAAATCAAAACAGATTATTCTTGGTAAATCCGTAAGAACCCATTTGCAAGCTAGGTGACAGCATATTCACTGAATATGCTAGACATATAAATCTTTACACATATACCTATGTATATACAGATACGTGACCCTTATTATAAGGAAAAGAACAAGGTTGGCAACCTTCCCTCCTGGCTTCCACGTCTGGCTCCCATTTCTCCTTCTCATGCTCGGCACCGGCCTGGGCTGTGTCCAGGAAGAGCCTGAGCAGGGTGAAGAGCAGGAGAAACGGCCTGGCCAACGCTGGCGGCTACGCAATCCGCCGTGTCGGGAGAATTAAAACCAATATCAAGATACTGCTTTGTGCAGACAACAGGCAGGTTAAAAAAAAGAAGAAAAAAAGCCACAAATGCAGCAGGGAAAACGCGGGCCCCGCAGGTATCTGCCAACGGCCTCCTGGCAAAGCAAAGAGGCACCTGAAATGCCCACTGAAAGGCCCCACCAAGGCAGCACCAGCAGGCTGGTTTTACAGAGTAAACGTCGTGTCGTGTTTAAAGCACCAAGGCCTGTAAAAAAAGTTCGCTCTGATATTCCCACACAAAAATTAACGAGGAGCACCGATTCCTTGTTGACAATTAAGACAACGAATGTGACATTTAAACCGCGACTGTTCTACAGCATAAAAGGACAATATGGTATTTTTGATTCTTGTATTCACAAAAAAGAGAATTAATATAGCCAGCTGGTAACAAATTTGACCTTCTGATGCAACATTCATGTCCACCGCTTGATCTTCTATAACAGTAATGGGAAAGGTCATTGGGGAAACTAGAAGAAAAACACACAAGCAAGCAGCATGTTCTAGTTTCATGTTTATCTGTAAGCCAATAGGAAAACTTGCATTTCATTCTCTATTTTTAGACTAATACTGTAGGAAGCACATATTTCTGCGGCATGTGCAAGCTCCCTTTTGCAAACTGATGTGTAGCAACAGAACATAAAAATGTAGGACTGAACAACTTTAAGACAGCACTGGATGAACAAGTATCTGTTTCAACAGCTTCCAAAATTCTACTTGTCTCCCAGGCAAAGAAATAATCTTCATTTTTTCAATCTAGTCTCATTAGCTACCTTATAATAATGGTCAGCACATTCCTTGGTTGGGTCAGTAATTCTCCTTCCTTTTTTGCAAGGGTGCATTGGGGCTAAGATGCATTTTTGGTACAAACAACCCAAAGTCAGGGCAATCGTAGTGTGTTTTAAAGAGTTGACCTATGTTACACAGTGTGTCAAGGCATCACCCCAAGATGTGAAGTAGTTGTGCCCAGTAGCTTTCCCAGCAGAGGACAAACCAGATCTTAAAAACAGGTATTCACAGCTAATCTCCACCAACTACTGCATTTTTTTTATTGCAACCTGATATCAAGAAGTATTGTCATCAGTTGAATGTTCAACTTCAAGCAGATTGACTGATCTGCTAAAAATAAGTTATGGTAACATGCTGGATAAAGATAGCGCTGTATTTTATCCCAATCACTGTGAGGTAAGAGGGTTCTTGAGATATGTAGGTAAACAGCATCACAACTATCTGTGATCAAAACCCTTCGCAAATCTACCAGAAACTTGGATCACAAGAAAATAACTATATGCCAAGTCCGTTTATATCTCATGAAATGCTTTGGGACTTTCATCATGCTTTTCTGCAAGAAAACAGGAACTTGGCTGCACTGAAAACAGTATCTTAAAATGAGCTTATTTCCAAAATTAACGTATGTGCAATGCCTGATAGGTGGAAGCGCTACCCAGCTACACTTTGAATAACTGAAATCTGCAATACCAATATGAAGAGCTTTGAAAGTCTCCCAAATTTGTTAAACAATGTTACTGCCAATTTTGTTTTCACAATGAGCCAAGTCATTCTAAAGCTTCTGCATTCAAACATTTAAAAACAAACACGCAAAAATAATCAAAAGGACACCATGCTGCACACCCACCGAGCCAGAACTTCCCAGATAAAGCAGCCTGCACACCAGAGAGGAACCCGATTCACTGCAGTGATTTTAAAGATGCAATTACAAATATTATATGTTATTTTAACTAAAAAGATGTTGAAATGAGTACTCGCTGTGTAAATCCTGCATGCAGAGCAGTTTTTGACAGTCCTCTGCATGCAGTGTAATTCAGGTCATTTATTGTGTAATTATTATTCTCACTTTATTTATTTTTTTTTTAAGACCTTAGCAATGTGAGGAGCTATAAGGACATAGAAAGCACTGCATGGTGGGAAGGAAGGCAATGAGATACTAACATAGCCCTTACGTAGGGAGCCTGCAGTCTAATTTAATCTGAGAAAATCAGCAAGCAGTAAAAAGAACAGGAGGAAAGAGAAAAAAGGCAAATCTCCCAAGTGGAAATAAAAAATCCAGTTGAAAATTTGCATGCCAGGTGTCTCAACCTTAATTTTTCTCCCTCCCTCTTTCGAAATAGTTTAAGAGGAAAAGGTTCAGCTCGGGTGGGAGAGGTAGGGGGAGCTTAACCCCTTTACAAAGAAGTAGAAAAATAACACTGAGCCTTTAATGCTGAAATAGTGCCAATGCAGTCCCGGGTTGCACACCTCACCACACTCCAAACCCACCAGCACGGCATCCCATCCTTCCTTCGAGGTCTTTGCTCACACTCACAAGCAACCTGAATTTAGTCTTTTCTTAAATTGGGAGTTCTCACCTTTGCAATCATCTTTTATTAGTTTTTTTGTGTGAGATCTGTTAATCACACGCCAGTTTGCTGGCCTCTACCTAGCCACGACCAGCACCGCGTGCTGCAGAACAGACAGGTGAAGGACCAGAGATTTCCAACACGTCCGTCACTTCTGCTTTTAACCATCGCAGACCCCTGCAGCTATGCACAGAGCTGCCCTATATAAAGGTGTGAACTTATCACCTCTGCTTGCATCCTCCTTTCCCACCTCCCGCCTCCTCCCCTTTGCTCCGCCGACGATCCTGTCCTGGCCCCCTTCATGCTGCTGCTCTCCCTGTGAACACGAGAACAGAGTGGAAAACAAAAGAATATACCCAGATCATCCCTGAGGAAACAGGGGAAAAAAAAAGAAAATGCTCTTCAACATTTCGTTCTTGGTTTAGCACGTCGTGCTTCTCTGCCTTTGATGCTCTTCCTTGATCCAAATTGGGCTTTTGCTTCCTTCAAAGTTTTCCTTTAAAAGACAGGGTCCCATGATGGTACACCTCACCCTCACCCCTTCCCCATCACCTTTCTTCTCTACAGCCCTTCGATATGTGGTGCAGAGAGCAAACAGCTTGTCAGGTGGTGTTATGGTTCGAGCGAAAAACAAAAGAAAAAACCTGTCATGCTGCTAATGGTGTTTTCTTGTTATTATGCCTGCTGGTGTGATAGATCCACAGGGTAACTAACACTGTCTGGATCGCTTCCTTTTTAGTGCTGATTTATTTTAACAGGTTATTCGCTGCCTTTTTGTCTAGGACAACTGTAGGGATGTGCAACATGTTTATCCTCCATCCTCACTGTACTTGGGCACTGTCTCCTTAGCAGCCCTGGACACCCTGGTAGTCTCTACCAATCTGTAGAGCCTCCCCCAGCTCTAGGAAGACCTGCAATCACTCTCTGCTCCACGCTGAGCTTAAGTTATGGCCCTTTAATAACACAAAGGCAGAGAAAAAAAAAAAAGCAGGACATTTTCCCCACTCCCTTTTTAACGAAGCAAAGGCTCCTCTGCTCCCCTTGCTGCACTCCACGCCAGCAAACAAGCAACAGATGCAAGTGACTCACTTTGTACCTGAGCTTTTGATCTGGCTGTGCTTTGATTTTCCATGCTCGCTTTTGACAAGGAAGGGAATGAGAGCCCCGTTTCTGTGGCATTAAGAGCGGCTTCTCTGCAGTGTAATTTATTTGTGCTTTACTGATAACTTCCTGCTGATCAGTGGAGATTCCCGGGGAAGAGCGCGGAGAGCAGGACAGTGCAGTAAGTCAGGGTTTGCCTTGCTGCAAAACAGCTGGCTGCAAAACACTTCACATGGGCCTGGGCTGGCGCTGGCTGCTGCTCCTGCCCATGTTTTTTGCCAGCGTGGCAAGCCAGGACTGCGAGGAGCACGTACGCACCCACGTGTGGGCAAGGGAACACACTGCAGGACCCCCAGTGCCCTCAAGGACACGTGTTAGAGAAGGTCATTTTAGAGAACTGGCATCAGGGAAGGGCACGGTTATTTTAAGGCCTTTCAGGCAGCCAGTAAGAGCAAGGGAAAACCATCTCTAGGAGGCTTAAATACAAAAGAGTGCTAAAAAGGGCAAGCCAAAGACAGCAGAGGTGGGAAAGAGCAATGTTTCTCTGCAATAGCTCCCTCTTGCTTGGCGTTCCTCAGAGATCTTGCTGAAGAATACAGCGGACAAAAGCTTTTGTAGCCATTTGAATGTAAATCAGCTGTAAAAGGCACAACTTGGTATTTAGGTTCCCACAAGGACACAGCACGTACTATTTCCAAGGTCCAGGGAGCCTCCTCTGCGTCTGCAGGGCAGGACGGGCTCATGCAGGCGCTGAGCTCCTCACCGTGCTCATGGTGGCACCAAAGTGGCGGCAGTAGAGGCCAAACTGCAGCACCACAACACGGTGCCTTTGTGATTCCAGGGTGGCCTCTGGGGTTTGGGACCACTGACACGTGAGGTGAAGGTACCGCTCGGCAGGAAGACGTGGTGCAAACCTGAGAGAGCGTCCTTGTTGCTCCACAATGTTGGTGGGATGTTTGGCACACCACTGGTTTCCCTTCCAGCCGAGAAAATTTACATGGTTGTTCTTGGAAAATTAAGGTAAACGTGACATTAAGAGTCTAGAAAATTAGTCCTGGAGACAAGGAAATGGAGAGAATTCTGAGTAGCAACTAAGCCTGCATTGATTTTTATGTGCATGTTTCTCTATCATTGTTACTAAGCTGGTGACACTGTGAAGGGCACAATTATTTATGTTCCATCAAATTAGTGAGTAATTCAAATCCCTGACGAAATCTCAAGCAAAAATTGCTTTCCCTGCCACAGAAAGTCTTTCTGACATTTAAATTGTACACTTACCCCTGGAAGGGTATTTAAAAAAATAGAAGAACTTCACAGAAAAAGACAGAAAGCTATATAAGAAAAGGGAGAAACCACATCACTTCTCTTCAGTATCATCCCTATACACGACTAAGAATTAACTACGCAAAGAAACTCTGTGGTTGGATGGAGAGAGACAGAAAGGAGGAGGAAATATCACTTAAATAAGCATGTTGGGATGAGGGACATGCCCGGAGTGGAGCCCAGAGGCTGGTACCTACAAACACGGTCCAATTTCAAAGCAATGTGGCCACCTCAGCATTACGCACTCCTGATTTCCGCACTACAGGCGTGTGCCTCTCTACTAAGTATCTGCAAATAACATGGGCACAGAAATGCTACGTACAAAGAAACTTAAGGTTTCTATTTTGCCCTTCTCCATTCTCTTCTCTTAGGCTAGACCCTGGCACAACACGCTCCTCTCCCTTCCCTCTCGACCACGCTGTCCAAAAGCCACAAGACTTTTCCACTGTATTTCAGCCAAAAGTCCATGCTCGCTTGGCATCCCTCTCAAATGCAGCCAAACGGCTGTCGAGAAGGGCCTTTTCAGGCAGATTCCTAAAACTGTGCTCACACGAGATGCAAGAAAGCTACATGAAGAAAAGAAAGAAGAAAGAAAAACTGGCTGGAATGAAAAACTCATGTCTTCACTATTAGGCTACATCATAACATTTAAAAAAGAGATACAATATTAGAATTTTTCACTGAAGCATTCCATCAATATTTAAACTAAAGAGAAGAACTTCTTTGAACAAGTACTTTGTAGGAGGAAATTCCCTTATTTAACACACCAAAAAAAGCTGTAGAAAAGGGCCTTTAATCAGGCCCTTTGAAACAGGAAGGAAAGCAAGATTTTCCTCTTTTTCTTCCTTAATGTTTTTAAAAGGAAACAAGCTATTGAAATATATCAAGCGATTTCCTTCACTTGAAACACTAGTAGCCTTCAGTGCATTGTGAGCAAAACAAAAATAAACGCCTTTTATCCACCCAGATTTCACTGCGGGGAGGCAGCTCCAAGACGGACTAATCATTGCACGGGCAGGGAATCACAGTCTTGGGATCGTGTCGCATCCTCCCCAAAGAATTATTTGGGGAATGGAATAATCTTCCTAGGCACCGGGGGGATTACACACGAGCAGCTATTTCAGCTGCTGCAGCGAGGAGCTAGAAAGGGAGCAGGAAAAAAAAGGGAGAGCTGGATAAGCAACCATAGACCTTGCAGGGGGTAGAGTGCCTTGAAATAGGAGGCAGGTAGAAAAGAAATGTAAAAGAAATATTTTGATCCAGTTAAACGGCAGCTTGGCTTCAGCGTCAAATTACTCAACCACCGAAAAATCCTTGCAGCCCGTCTCGTCCTCGCTTTATTTTTGCTAGCCTGTTCTGCTACCCAGTGGGAGCCAGATAATAACATCTATTTTTGTGGAAAACAACATAGCTTTTCAGCTCAGTGTGTTGTTTTTATTTCACAGCAGAACACTGCAATTTATAAACAGCAAAACCTATGGAAAATTCACTAAATGAAGGACTTTACGGCGTGCTATCATTTAACCCCTATTTTTCATTTTCATTGGATTTATTGGTGTTCCCAGCTACAACGTTAAATGGCTCTGGAAGTACAGTAATTAATCCAAAATCCTATTTGTTTTAATCTAACACTGTCAACTAGTTTTAGGTTTGCTGTTAGGAGAAAAAAAAATGTTTGTTAAGCTCTACAGCACTAGCTAATGTCTAAAGACAATCCTCCGAAAAGGTGCAAAGATGTTTTATCACAGCTCTGTAGATAGATGGGACGGAGATTTATTATGGTACCTAGCACCATTCCAGCAGATGCCTTTTGAATTATAATGAGATTATTAAAACTTTACAAATCATTATATTAAAATCTGACAAGAGTACTTTTGGAACCGGAGCATCTTGATGTCATTGCTAATGATGCATTACCCATGATAAGGCTTCAGGAAAATTCCTAACTAAAAACTGGTTATAAAATTATAAAATATATTAATATTTATTTCAGTACCTGCTATAAGTTCAAGGATAATAGGTTTATATGCATCAGAACAGCCGAATGATCATATTTATGTCAGCATTAGAAAGATGTTCATCTGCTGCATACTTTAATTAATTTTCACAGATAGTTAATTTTCTGTTTCATTATCAGCTCCCTAAATTTGAAAGACAAATAATTTATAAACAAATAGAAACTTCAGAGAGGAGTGTTTTTAGAGCAAACAGAAGACAGATAGCAGGAGCAAAGCATCCGCGCTGCCTTCGAGTACTAATACGAATGATAGATTGTCCTCGGTTTTGATGGATAACTTACGCATTCCGGAGCACTGACTGAAAAGAAACAAATTGTTTAGCGTTAACCCCCACCCGTTTTCAGGTAACAAACGACTCGGATCTTTACCAGTCAAATAATGCCCTTAACCCCCTTAAGCATGAGGAATGCCCGACGTGTCCTTCCGGGGTGACCGATCCCTTAAGGACGAGACTCCGGCCCTTCTCCCCTTCCCGCAAGAACAAAGTTTAAGGGCTACTTACCGTGATGTACGACGCCCTTCAACCCATGGATAATGGGATCCAGCGCGGAATTGTCCCTCTGGCTGACCTACATGCAAAGGATACGGCATTGGTTACATCCACGCTGGCATCGGACAGAACTGGCTCAGTTTAATTTTCTAACAAGGGAAGAAATTACGTTAGCAAATGCACGGCCGGGCTCTCGTGCTTGCAAGGGCTCTTCACCAAGCGCCAAAGATACGTGGGGCAATAAAACTATTTGAAGACAGTTAAAACAAAAGAAAGCTTCCTCAGGATTCATTAAAACATCCGCAATATGAGTACTCCAGCAAAGACTATAAACTCTGAGCTGATTTTTCCCCAGTTGCTTCTGCTTTCACCGAGAAGCGCTGCAACAAGCAGAAGGTACCATGGAAGGGCCTGTCCCTTCCTCGCACCGGTATAAACCTGGGCCTGCCACGGAAATCGGGAAAGCTGGTGCCCTGTCCACCATGGAGGTAGATCTTGGCATCACTTTGGTTTTCTTTTTTTTTTTTTTACCTTTCTCTTCTCCCGAGGTATCAAAGGGCTACCTCACAATTTCCATGAATACGTCCCATTATTTAAGACACCTGCCAACTTGCTTTTGGGAAATGAATACTGCCATGCTCCTCATTCACACAATGCCATATTTCCCCCCAACAACAGAAATCTCAGCAGTGTCAACAGTGTTTTTGGATATAGGGCTCCCAGCGGTGAAAGGCATCAAATGAAGGTGCCGAAAAAATGGAGCTAAGGCTAATCTCAGGCACGGCCCTTGATACTGTTTGGTCATTTCTGTGTTATCAATTACAGCTCTTTCTTTCAGTAACCTTTTCAGCAGTTTTCTTTGCTGAGGAATTTTTACAGAAAGCACACACACAAAAAGCAGGAGTAAAGGGATATTACCACAAAAATCACAAATATCAACAACCTGTTGGAGGAGAAAGGCAGATTCCCACGGCTCCAGTCCCACAGGCCCCAGCCTGCCTCTTCCCTGGCTCCTTCCCCATCATTAGCACAGGAATCTTAGAAAACTCACTACTTTTTAAGCTAACTGCATTGCAATACTTTTTTTTTTTCTCCTGTTTATTTGTATTTTGGCCTTTGAACTACTGCACAGTGCTCAGGACCCATTTTAAGCTCTCTTCCATAGCGGGGAAAAAAAAAAAGAAAAAGGGTTGTTTTGCTTTGGTGTTTTAAGTGGAAATAAAAGATCCTGTTCTCATCAGAGCACTCCAGGACTCGCTACTATCAGGTAGGGCAAGATTTGCAAGAAAATTACGAACATGGCAAGAGCTGCTTTGAAATATATACAGCTTAGATGTTTCTGGCAATAACATTATTAGGCCTGAAGGCTGCGAGTTCTTTGAAGCATGAACTTTTATATGCCCAAAGGGGTGCTCTGTACACTTTGGGCTCTGTATAAATAATAATCACAGCACACTGAACCCAATGACCCACTTTGTAGGTTCTGTCTGGCTTCTGGCAAATCAGCAGTAAACACTTCAAAAAATGCAGAGCTATTGGAAGACATGTTCCTGCATCTTTTCCATTTATTTAGGTTTCTCCAAGCCATGGATACCACTAAAAAAAAATCATTAAACAGCTACTAACAATTTAGTATATAACTGGAAGAAAAACTTCCTCTAGACTTGAAGCATGTTTTATTCGTAGTTACTTAACCATAAGTTGTAGAGAGTTTAATTTTGTTCGCTTTGTTTTTATTTCTAATGACAGCCACAACCAGTCTCAGGGAAGTAAATACCTGGAAAGAATCCTAAAGGTTAAAAACCTTCCTTTTGGGATTTTCTGCCAAGATAGATCAATTCTTAGCCTATCAGGCTAGGCAGTGGCCCTTTGCTGCACCGAGGTGCTGTATCTCCCACAGATCCAGCTAAGCAAGTATTGTGAGAAGGCGTTCAGCAAACGCAGTGTTCTTCAATAGCGTGAAATCAAAAGCCATGTTCTGTCCTTGGAGGTAGCAACAGGAACGCGCTGTGCAGCTGTAGTCACATCTGCTCCAAGGGCAGCCAGAGTGGGATCTCATGCTTCTCTCAAAATCACACACAAACAAGTAGCACTTGGGGAGATTTCAGTTACGTCCTGATTGGGATATAGTCTTATTTTCCCTCTAGATGTTTTTCTTTTTTCTCCTTACACTCACATATGTTTCTCCCACATCTCAGTACACCCATTTCAGGATCTTGGTAAGACCACAAGAAAAGTGCCCCAAAGTTTTCTCATTTTGTGTAACAGCTCTGGCTTCAGAGAAAAACTTTTATCTTTCTTTTTCCTTTAAGTTCTTAAAAAAATCCATCCGTGAATTTCTTTTCTATCTTTCTGCACTTGTCTGTATCCTTTTGCTGTCTGTGTTCATAGACAAGAGAAGGTTTCTGAAACCCCAAATGTCAAGTCCTATCTCTAATGCTTTATGCCTGTGGTTTAACTGGCCTAGAGCTACCGTGCTGGCGCAGATCAGAGATTCACCCGCACAAGAATCCTGTCTCTGACAACAGCTGATACTTAAAAGAAGCGGGAAGTGGGGAGAGGAAAGGGAAAAAAGGACAACATCTCTAGAATAAAAAGCGTCCTTCTGATCTCCTTATGATTTTGTGCCATAAAGCTTGAGGTTATATTCCTTTACAAACTGTTTTTCTCTATTTTGTTATATAATCTCTACTGTAGTAGTATTTTTTTTTATCTTACGAATATATCCTAAGGGGCAATGGTGATGAATTCTCCAGACTGACACCTTGGCTGCAGAGCTACAGGAAGCCTGTACATCTGCAACCAGCTTGTGACATCCAGGCTGCATCCAGCAAGAGAGCTGTGAGAGCAGAGCAAGGCTTTGCTTGCCCCGTGAGAGGAGGGCAATGAGTTTCCCCTCCTGTTTCAAGGGGCAAACGCAGGAGAAACACCACGAATGAAGACTTCTCTGGCACGAGGAACCCGTGCACAAACTTGCTATGCTGCCAGTTGTGAGGGTCCATGCAGTTGTGAGGGCTCTGCGCAGCAAGGGTTCATGACAGAGAGAGAAATCATCAGCCCAAAATAGCCTTAAAAACACCTGCAGAGCCGTCACCACCAGCGCTGCTCCCTGAAGAAGATGCACTCGCTCAAGTCTGACTAACACCATATAGGTCTGCAGCAAACTGGATAAATACTGCTCACGAGCATCATTTATAATTGAATGATGCCTGTAATCCTCTTTGGCAGAAATAAATAGGTAACTATCACGCTAATTGCAAGGGGAAAATAAATACAGGAATATCATTATGCAGTTTCTATGCTAAGAGAGCTCCCACCATAGGGGAAGTGCGGGATGAAGGTGAGAGGAGGAAGCAAAGACTCTGCTTGTCAGAACCTTTGGGTGCCTTCAGGTGCATATGCCAAATCTGGGCTTGACTTTAATGCAGTGAATGAAAGAAGCACTTCACCATGTAGGAAAAGGTCCTGCCCAAGCGGCCTCGCTCTGCAGTCACAAATGGGGACGTTCTTCAAGCGAAGGCACGGTGGAAATCGTTACCCTGGGCAGGCTGCACTTAGCTACAGCTCCTGCTTCGCCGCGACCGAGCGCTGGTTCCTTCCCATGGTTGATCAAGCACAAACTTCTCGACACCGGCGTTAGCACCTTTCAGCAGTGCCACTGGCTGCAGCCTGCTCGGAAGAGTGTAATGCAATCATACATACAAGTTTTTAATGCTTTTAACTGCGGAAGAGCAAAGTTCCCACAACGCACGGAGCAGGAGCATGATTGGAGGATGGACAACACCAAAGCCGCATGGATCACGCTTGTAGGATGTGAAGATGGACTCTGTAGGGCAAGGGGTTATTTACTCTGCAGGGAGCCACTGTGTTACGGCACTTCTGAGCTCAGCATGGCCTAAAGAGTTAAAAGATGAGTTCACATCTTCTGTCATTCATTGTACATCAAGGAGCGGAAGCTCTCTGCTCTGATTATTTTACAGAATAAGCCCAGAGTTTCTCCAAGCCTCTGTTTTTACAAAAAATAGCAAAATTGTTAAGTGCTATAATCTGTATCGCCTGCTATAATTTAAACTACTGCCAAGATCACATAAGCAAACCATGGCCGATGCTTCTGCTGGTATCCCTTCGATAAAGCGCAACAACAAAAACAACAAACCGGCAAAACCTTTTGAGCCATCTAACGCACGAGCTGTGTTCAGATTTGGGTTTGCAATGACTTTTGTGAGAAAACTAAAGATAACGAAAAAAGCTGGGGATGCTGCCCCAGCTATCTCCAAGGCAGCAAGAAGGGCCATACAGCTAAAACAAATCTTAGGCTGGAGAGCCCTGCCCAAGGGCAAAGGCTCCCCCTGCTCTCCTGTGCCCCCTTCCCATTGCTCTGGGCAGCCTCTCCAAAAACCAGGTTTTCCTTCCATTAACCAACAGGGCAATGGCCAGGGCAGCACCACAGAGCTCTCTGACGATCACCCATAAGAGCTACCTTGCTAGAAATAGGCAAAAAATAATAGCTTGAACCACCCCGATACGAGGACTGTGCTTTCCTTTTAAAAATATGCTTAAATAGGTCTGCTGCATTGAGGAAAAGGGTGTGGGGAGAAAAAAAAAAGGAAGAAAAACCTTCCATTCTGAGCAATATGAAATACAAATTTCTCCCTCATCTCTACCTAAAAAACTCTGGCATTTAGACTTATTAAACTGTCATAAATTTGCAGCAGCTGCTTTCAAGCTCATTAAATGGGCTCACAGACAGTACTGCAAAGCATTTCAGAAGCAAGGAGAACGCCACAGTTGGCTATACCGAAAGGCAAAATGACATGCATTTTGTGCGAGTGAGAGGAAAATGAATGGCAACAATTTTGTGATCCACTACCTGAGCCCTTCCTCTCAGAATAGTGATATAATTTACTTTTCTCTCCCACTGCAACATTTGGCCCTTGACTTGGAAACTAAATCTTCAATCTATCAAGGCTTACCCATCTGCTAAGTGAAATGGCCAAGACAATCTGCATGCCCTGAATTCGATATAGGCAGCTGCTCCCGGAGCGCCGTGGCATTAACATCCAGAGCCCATCCCCTCGCGCTGGAAAGGCCGGTGCCTGCCAAGGATGAATGACTACATACTTAACCGTGGCAGCTGAAGCCAGTGACAGTGGCTGACACGGAGAGATGCCGAGGTGTCAAACTCTGCTTTCAATTACAATGGTGAGAGTCAGGGGTAATATTCCCCCAAGTGCCTGAATTCAGCTCCGTTCAGTCTGCGGCAAGATCTACAGCTCGCCAGGCAAACGTTGCTCTCTGAACACACTGTACGAACAGAAAACAGTGAAAAAAATCCTATTCTATATTAACTAGGTTACAGAGATTAAATTGTCCTGTAGGAATTCAGGACAATCAATGTGATTAAACAATTTATTCTCTTATTGGTCCAGCACTGTTGGACAGATGCCAGCCCTGTATCTCTGTGGGAAAGGACCTTTATTTTCACTGTTTTAGAACGGGAATAGGAAGAACCCCACTAACGCAAACATTATGCCATACATTAATATATATTTTGACGTCACAGCAACAGGAGTTCAAAAAATTCAAGAGAATCGCAGTCAAAGGAAATACATTTTCACAGCAAAGCGAAAATATTTGATATATTAACAGTGAAATTGTTCCAAATCGTGTCTTTAGGGCCAAATTATATGATAGCTCAAGTAGGTCCTACCTGTAACACAGTTGGGAGCTCATCCTTTAGCCCTGCAATGATCTGCAGTGCAGGAGAGGACACCCCATGTCTCGGCTCACCCTTCTGAGGCCTACACGGTAAAATCTGGTTGTGGATAAATATTTCACACCTGAATCATTTCAGAATGTAAAAGGAAGTGAAAGATTAGAGCAGCATCTGGAATGGGGACGAACAGATATGGAAGGTTCACCTGTGCTTTGCCTTGAAATACAATAGGAAATATTTATTTGGAGTTTTTCAGGAGAGCCAAAGGGTATGACTGTATTCAAAATATAGCAGAAAATATTTATTTGGACCTTTTCAGGACAACTAAAGGGTATGAATGGCTACTGGTCAGTATTGCAGCACACTGACTTATCTGTGTATTCAAGAAAACGCCTACAGAGCCCCCAGCACAGTGATAAGCCAGATCTGGTGCCCTAAGTTTTTCACCTTCACAAGCAGCAAATGATCCAAGAATGATATATTCCTCTTCCTCCACCGATGATATTTTCTTCCATCCTCCCCATATATGCTATAATTGCACATCTCCCATAAGAGCTGATGCAAAAGGACAAATCTGGCCAAGAGCCTGAAGCTTCACAGAGGTGAGCTGGGAAACAGAAAGCATTTGCTGTGTAATAAATGCACTGCCCCAAGTAAGTATCTTGCAGAATACATTTGTAAGGGAAAACAAGGAATGGCAACAGCCCCCTTAATACTTCAAGTTGCTGCTCATGCGTAAAATCAGAGAGAAAAACAGGTACCCAGGCAAAATGTGACACTGAACCTTATGCTGGCACATGCACTATTTCACACAGATACTGCTATGACCTTTGATTTAAAAAAAACATGCATTAATGCTGAGTTCGCCTTTGCCTATGGCGACTGGTTTCAGGTTCAGTGATTTGAAGGCAAATTCTGTTGAGTTAAATCTGGGTTTTGTCTTTCAGGTGTTAATAACCCTGCTATGAATGAAAAAATCCTGAAGTCACAGAGCTGCGCATGCTGGCAGAGGGGAATGTTCCTAGATGTCTCATTCACTATGTTGTTTGAAAAGAGGGGAAAAAAAAGTTAATGACTCTTCCAATGATTATTTTAAATAGAATAATGGGTGTGCATTGATCCTTCTAGGTAATTCCACTTTGAATAATACATCATTCTGACTGAAAGCTCACTAGTGATGGATTAACTTCATATTTCATCACAGATTTTGGAGGGTACCTCAGTGAGATATTAACTTGTGATCCCAAAGAGGAAGATGCACTTTTTTTTTTCCCCCCTTTTTTTTTTCCTTTTTTTTTTTTTTTGAATTCCAGAACAGTTTTAAAAGATATTGAACTGAGATTTAAGGTCAGGTGCCCTGGCTGTCACTTGTGTCTGTGCAAGAGTGATGCAGCCGCCAGCTTTGATGCCACAGCAGCAACTCCGGTCCCATCGCTTGGTACCCGCTGCCTCGGGGCGGGGAATTAGTTACTGCCACCCTGGGATGAACAACATTATAGACCAGCAACTTGCATTTTCATTAGGTGCAGCAGGGCTGTTTGAAAACATGGGCAGCACAAATAGTCTACACTACAGATAGACTGAAATGTTAACATCATAAAAAAAAAAAAAAAGACAGCAAAGAGGGTAGTAGAGCTTTCCTTAGAAAAACTTATAACACAGGGAAACTCGGCACTGGCATTTTGCATGGTGACAGGTTAATGTAAGACACTGTCTCAAAAAAAAAAAAAATAAATAAAAGGCCAGCTCCTTAAACTCAAAGATAAAGAGATAAGCCCTGCTTGATAATTCAGCGCAGAGTATTTTTGGTACATGCACACTGAGTTTCTTTGGCAGCTGATAGAAACATTGATCCCGTATTAGATCTGTTATGGGTGCACTAGGCTGAAAACAGCAATACGTCCATTCACCACCACAAGATTTGCAACCCCCAGCACAGAAAGAAACAGCCAGTCACACATCTTCCTTTTTTTCAGGCACTCATTTGCCTAAACTTTGACTCACTCTATTGATAAGGCAACCTAGCAGGGCATTAATTTCATTAAAACATTCTTGCATTTTGAATGTCCGACACAGATGATTTACTGCAAGTGAATAGCACAGTAAATTAACAAATTACTGAAAGATCCTAATAAGCACACATGTGGGGAAAAAAACAAAAGGTCCCTGCAGCCCCAAAGCACAATCTGATTAAGGGCAATAGAATATTTAAGATACAAAGCTCAGTAGAAGACAAAAGTGTAAGGAGGAGAGACAGTTACAGCAGCACATTCTCCAAGCCAGGAAAGCTTGATTGATAGACTGTACCACTCGCAGCTGTGCCAAAAAAGCAAAAAAATAAAATAAAAAAATAAAAAAAAAAGAAGGCAAGAGTAGCTGCAAGTTTATTTAAAGCAATTTTGGTGCACTGAGCCTACATGTCCTCCTTTGAGAAAATAATATGATTTCTTCATAGAGCATGTAGTCTACTTATTTAAGCAGCAGTGTGCAAGATCTCTCAATCCTACCAGCAGTTCAGCTGGAAAAATGACACACCAGGGGGTAACATTTTATCAGGATGGAGCCTATTTTATAAAAACTGCCATCAGTTATAAACTGTTCTCAATCTAAGGGTGGGGGGGGGCAGGAAAAAAAGAGGATTTGGGCCTGTTTTTAGAGTTTCCACAATCTGCCCAACTTAAGGAAGTTTTTAGGTAAAAAATAACAGTTTTCACCTAAGTAAGGAGAAAAATGGTGTAATGAAAAAAAACGCCAAGAGCACTATAACCAGATCACATGGCACCTAGTCTTTGATATACAGCTTCATATACTTGAAGAGGCTAAACTCAGAATTGTGGAAGAAAAGCAGAAGTTAGCTGTCTATCTCCTGTTCCTAGCACGAGGCTGGTGTTCAGCAATGAAGGAAAAAAAAAAGTGATTTTCTTTATTATTGGGTTTTTTTTTTTTTTTTTTTGAAAATAAGATGATGGAGCCTGGTAGCTAAAACAGAAAATAAAGCATGCAGGACATTGTGATGGGCGTAAGGGGACAGCTCAGATGGGCACACAGCACCCCAGCACTCTGCAAGGGTTTGCAATGTCACTGCTCTGGCTACACTTGCCTGGCAGCCAGGAGATTTCCAGCATTTTTCCTCTCTTCCAGGCAACACCAAAGATTTTGCAAGAGAGGCCACAACAACCACCCCTTTAAGATGGAGGGGTCACCCCAGCTCCCCTAGGCCGCTTGTTCGTCCTACATCACAAGTTCTCACTTCCTCTCCTAGCGGTGCCCTTGGCCTGTTCCTCGTGGCGCCGACGGCTCTCCCGGCCTGCCAAGACAAGCTGGTTCACGCCAGCATCTATGAATCACAAGCCCCGAGGAAGCAGAAATGTCAATTAAATTATGCGGTCACTTCCCTGATGACAACCACACCTCAGTTCACAATCGAATTAGAAAGCCAGTGCAAACACACTGTTGGAGGGCAGAATTTTTATCTCCCTCTTCAGGGCATCCAAATCCAGTGTAGTTTGCTTGATGTTCCTTTTACCTCTTTTTGAGGTCTGTGGAGAATGGATCTAGCTGCACTGGAACTTCTGCAGGAGCAAGAACAAACCTCCTGTTTCTGAGGCAGTGGTGGCCTGGGGGATGATCCTGGCATCTTCGGTATCTTGGCAGCGCAAGGATTTTACATCAGTGGTGCTCAGTAACAGCTTTCTGCCAGAAGACGACAAGCAAGTCTGCCATCCCTGATCCACTTTAGCATTTACAGTTCTCTTTCAAGTACGTTCTTCACTATTGACTTATCTTTTATAGATGATGAGTGATGTCTCCGTTCTTGCAGATGGAGGTAGAAAGCCCCCACTAATCCTCGCAGCTTCCCCCTTCTGCTTCCACTTTCACTCCTCATGTCACCTCCCCCTCCATCACCCACCTGCCACCTCCACCTCGCTCTTCCTTCCCACTGCCAAGCTGCTTCTGTCTCCTCCAACGCGACGTCCCCATCACCCTGCACGCGTGTGCCGCTTCGCTGCCTCCTCTCCTCCTGCTTCTCGCTCCACCAAGGAGCTCCCTTTGCATTTGTGGAAGGTCACCGTGCCCATTCCTCACCAAACTCCTAATGGGAACACTGTGAAGATGCCCTGATGCTGCAAATGGGACAGCAGCCCCGTTACTAGGCTCCCAATTTGGCAGCCACTGCGCTGAATCAAAACCCCAGGGATGCAAACTCGTTCCTGTTGTGAACAACACCTAGGGCCTATAAGAAAATAAGTTTTGATGAAAGAAGTAATTTTATTAGACCAAGCATATTCACTTCTGTCGAGAAAAGCCGTCTTGCTCATGCCACATGGCCACACAACCTCCCCAAGGAGACCTCCACGCAGACCTTTCCCTGCCTCCGTTTGTATTATAACCTTGCTCAGGCTAATGCGCGTCAGTCCTGGAGTCCACAGCTAAATCTCATCCAAACTCTGGAACGATGAACGGCAGGATGCGGCCTGCAGCTTTCTCCTAGGCTGCTGCTCTGCCAGCAAAAGCACAGCCTCAAAAACAGCCCCGTCTCACCTGGGGTAGCACTACACAACAGCGAGGAGCAGATGTCAAGCTGTTTGTTTTTCTTGTTGATAGCATGACCCAACAGCTCACTCAGTTCCTTACAGAGCCATTTCAACAGGTATCATGGTTTGTGTTTGGAGAAAATGGAGAAATAATTGCGCTGGAAAAAAAAAGCAGCACTTAGAACACAAGTGCATTAAGAGCCTGGGAAACATTCAGTTGGTGACAGCAGTCTCTTCCTCTTGAAATACAAAGAAATACAAAAACTAACATGACATGTGAGCTTGTTTCAAGATGTTCTACATTTCAGCAGCAGCAAAGTGGGTGCTATTCAATCACGGCGAGTCACTGATGGGCTTAAAGCTGCAGAGCTCCCGGGATGCTCTACCCTCCACGCCTCCGCTCGCCGGGTTCGGAGCGCTTCCCGGCGATGCCGCGGAGCGCGAGCCGGCTACGGCAGCGGTTGTCGTGCCCCATCCTCGGCCAGGGAGCTCTCCTCCCAGGCAGGGGACGTGGTTTCAAAATTGCCAGGAGCTCAAAATCTTAGGAATGGCATATGAGAAGAAATAAAACGCAGCTGAACACAATTTAGAGCAAAACTTTGCCTACAGTTGAAACAAAAGGTGCTCTTTGTACGTAGCGATGGAGAAACTTCCTGCGGATGGGAGCAGGAGTGCCCTCCGGAAGGCACGGCTCACCTCTCTCCTCGTTTTTCACACACTCTCTGAATCCGCCTGCCAGAGCACCCATTATTTTTAGGTGCTCAGTTCCTTCTTCTCAATCCTTTCTGTTCACACGCTGGTGCTTTAACTCCTGCATGTCCGCAGATCAGACCCATGTGCCTGAGCTGTAAATGTGATTTCTATCACCAAGCGGAGTCCAATCAAGCTGGATCACCTGAGTCACAAGCTGCGGCCAGGACCCTTCTTTTGTTACTCACTTCTGGAAAAATTCTTCCATCTCTCTTCTTAAAACCTAGCAGGATGCATGCTCCACACCCATGGATGATGGCACCCCAGTCCCTAGCACCCTCTGCAATCCATGCAAGGTGCTCGAGCTGGTACAGAGTGAGCTACAAAGCCAGGGCTCTGCAAGAGCTACCTCCAGAAGAGGGACAGAGTCACCTCTAGACTACACAAGTAATTATCCCCAGAGTTTCTGGGGCCCAGCGCTGTTTGAATTGCAGCTCGGCTGTAATGCGGATGCACAGGGAGCGCTGCACTGACCATACGAGAGGCATAACAAAATCCACCAGTGCTCAAGATAAACCTCTACTTACACACTCGAGCTGCAATCCAAGCAGTAACGCAGGAAGAAAGGAAACATTTCCTAAAAGGGAAGCACAGGCTGGGCTCTTACGACATAAATGCAGCATTAAAAAAAATTGCTACTGACACAGGAACAGCTGACAGCGATAATCTCCGCAGCTCAGCATGAATTTATAGAGCCTTTCAGCAGCTCCGCCAGGCAGGTGTGGCGACAGGCAGCTGCAGTGCGCGCGGGGGCGAAGTTCCTCCGAAACCCGAGTGCCCAGATGGCCCCGCGGAGCACAGACGCGGTGCCGCGCGCCCAGGCCCCGCTGCCCTCACCGGCACCATCTGTCTGCAGAGAGGCATCAGTACCTGCCCGGGCCTAGACAAGGAGCGGGTTTGGACTCGGCGATGATGGATGCCTTCATCCCCAACGCAGCGGCCACCAAACAGAGCTACCTCGGAGGGCTTTAGATGCCGGCTTTCGTTGTGCTCTTTCATTCTCTGCCCAACTCACGGGAAAAGACAAGTCTAGCCATAAGGCAGGGTGGGCCTAGTGTTATTAGGGAAGCCTATTAGCAGAAACATGATGAATCTCCATAGATACGCAGAGGAGCAGAAGGCAACTGTTTCTTTGGCCATATCGCTCGTAATGAGTTGGCAAGAGCAGAGCACTTCACATTGGGGACCCAAAGTTGAATTGGACAGGTAGGCGCTTGGGAGAACACGTAACACGAGGGGTTCGCCCGAGACGGGAGCCGTGGGCCTGCTCAGGTCTCACAGAAAATAAAGCGCGATAGAAAAGCAGGCGTCTTGGCAGCTTAGAACACGAAACGCAGAAAAGATCTTTGAGAGGTGATTGATGTAGTCTAATCATGCTTCGTGCAAGAATATTTCAAATCACATTAGATGTTTTCATAGGATCTAGGTACGCTAGAGAAGGTTTGCCAAGTAGCTAGCGAGGCAGGGGGGAGGATGGAGTGAGAAAATAATTTTATGTTGGCTGCTTTTGAGACACAAGAACATAGATAATGCCACAGAAATCACACATAAAATACACAAAGAAATACTAGCTTAGCTCTTAGGGTTACAAAGCTTTGCTTTCTAATCAACATTTACCCATACAGCCCAGAGCTGCTTTTAAATATCGATCTGTTGGCATGATCCTGAGGGAAAATATATATCAAAAAGGGTTATTTAATTCAATCATCCTCATTCCTGCCTAACCTGATCCTATTTCTTCTAAAACCCAGAAAGTAGTAACTTAAGTGAAGCTTACAGATCAGCTAATATATTTACAGCCTTAAAATAACATGCGATACATTATAAAATACACAGAGATCCAAAATTAATCTGTTTTAGCAATATTCCTGCAGTAAGTAAAGATGAATTTTAAGCTGAAAAAATCCATTTTTATCAGGAGCAAGGCTGAGCTCTGTAATAACCCAGCCACTTGCTAATACAGTACATCATTCTACTTTGCTCATAAAGAACGGTTTGCCAAATCTACAGTTAGGCTCCATTTGATACAGTACACCCATTGCAAAACCAATATCTTCTCGCAGAGAGTCTCTTTACTCTTGATAACTACTGCATTACAACGCATTTTTGATACGCAGAAATGGTCTGGTTACGATGAGCAGCTAAATACTTTTTTGATGACAGCAACCAGGCAGTTTCTCTTTGGCTTCGCAGCCCTCCCAGAGCTGTGAAACAGTTGCAAATATGAGAGGCTCGTTGCAAAAATCCTCTCCATCTCACGAGCCTCTGAACACTCACTGTTCTGGGGTGCTATGAACAGATTCAAGTCATTTTTGGCATAGAGTAGGATCTTGATTGGCAGTCTTGACTCTCACCTATCTCTAGTACAGCTTAATGCATATAAAAGCGTATCTCAACTCCTGTGCTGCATTTTTTTTTAAGGGAACTCTGATATAAGCGCACCTGCACTTACAAAAATGGGGGGAATTTAATAGTTCTTAAACTAGGACCATTTAGTTCATTTCAGACTCTCAGCTCGAGCCAGATTAGCTTTCAGTGAAGCTCAGATTCAGAAGACGCATCTGAAAGCTATGAAAAATATATTGTAAAGGGATTCCCAGGTTTCCATCCTCATCGCCACTCTATGAACATGCAGATTTCCAACTGAGTTTTGCAGGAGGCAAACTAGGACAAGCTGCCATCTTGGGGCTCTACAATTACTTTTGGGGGCGACATGCCATCAGCCATACACTCTAATGTCCACCCCTGTAAACAGACCTCAGGAAAAGGATCAGATCAGGCTCTGACACACTTGGCTTGCCTTTACTATACCCCTATACAGAAAACCACTGGTTCAGGTATCGTTTGCCCCAGAGCTGTCCTGCAATGCAGAAGCTACAGATGACAAAAACCAGGAACAACCTGACCCTCCAGCAGTACCCTGAAACAGCGGATTTAGAATAAATCAGGATGGATTACAATCAAATTAGAGGCACATTTTCCTGAATGTTCACCTTGCATTACGTGTAATATATAGGAATTATGCAAGAAGTCATAAACATCACCAATAACCCCTGGGGTGGTGCTTATGTGGGTGCTTCGGCCACCAGACCATGCAGCACTGACAGGACTGGGCAGCACTCACTGCTCCCAGCCTCTCCCTCACCTTCCCTTGCACCTTTCCATGTATTTGCACAATCTGGTAAAAATACACCACCTTTTTTTTTTTTTTTTTTCTTTTTTCAGTGGGATGTTCTGTGACTTGGTTAGGGATTGAGCAGGGGGGTTGCACTAGATGATCTTTAGAGGTCCCTTCCAAGAGACCATTCTGTGTTCCTGTGATTATTTGCACTCTGTGAACCCTAAGTGATTCTCACATCTTGCAGCAACCTATTAGCAAAAAGAGACTTCATGCATGGAGCATCTTGGTAAGCACTTCAAACAAATATATAAATTATGCATAATTGGTATACTCTTTCTACCTAAGGGATTAAACTGAGACAAGACTAAAGAATTATGTTTTATTTGTATTAAAAATGTATTAGCTGCTGTCCGAGAAGGCTTTCTGCAACATTTGGTATGCTGCTCAGGCAATTCTATCCCAATCTTGCATTGTTTATTATTGCCAGCACTAGGAGAAACTTGACACTGTTCTATCTGAGAGTTAAATAATAACTCTTCAGGCAGAACAGCTTAAATTTAATATGAATAACTTCTCCATCTAAGCCAGAAGATCTAAAGGCAAAGAAAGTCCCAATTTCACCCATCTCTTTTATATATTCAGACTTTATAACCAATCTCTCTTTTATGGGACCAAGTGAAATGAAGCCATCATTTACAAACAGCTTCTGAGCTCACCTTTACTTAAAATTGCCATAACGCTAATTGGTAACCAGAAGCATATGAAGGCTACGATTTCACGGAAGGTACAAAAAAGCAAATAAGTGCCATTCTGCAAGAGCAGGACAGCACCCAGCAGGACAGCACCACATGCAGACTGGAAAGCTGCAGGTTTCTAGTGGAAAAAGTTGGATTTCATCACCCCTGCACCATGTATGCAAACCACATTATTACCCGCTTAGCCTTCTGAGAGACAAACAGGGTGCGAATCCTGCATGGCTACATGGGGTGATCTTCAAAGAAAACAAATTGAATTAAATTTTTGAAAGGGCTAGACATACCGACAGGAAACTATGCTCTTCCTTGACCCCCGGCAGAATGTTGTACCAGGGGAGAAAACAGGGAGCAATTCAGAAGGTGAAGACGTGGCGAGAAAGGAGATCAACACAGAGCTTCACCCTTCCTTCCTATGACCAGTTCTAGCAAAATTTGCCACAGACTCTGGTAGCAAAAATTGCTGTATTATTTTATTATTATACAACATGTTTATACCCTATTATTCAATTATATAGTTGCACATACTACATATTTGCATTACATTATGTATTTATTATATTTATATTATTTTTATTTCGTTATGTTTTCTCTCTCTCTCATTAAAACCCAAAAGATCAAGCGGAAATGCACCACATTGGGAACCTGCAAGAAGAAGGATGGGCACAAAGTGATTGTTGCCACCACAAAGACCCGAGAAAAGGCCTTGGAACACTGAAAACCAGCCAAGTTTGTGACTGTTCAGAACCCAAAGGGGTAGGAGCCTCCTCCAAAGCAGGCGCCAGATGCTGGTGGACACTGTCCACCCAAGCCCCCTCGTGCGGCCACCATCCCCAGCCAGCAAAATGCCACACGCGCTTCTGTGGTTAGGGAACTCATTTGTTTTTTTGCCTACTGGTTATAATCAGCAGACTTCCCGAGTATCAATCTTGCTGAACTATGGAGGGGGTGAGATTACAGACTGACGACTGTAATTTTTCCATATTAGACATCTAAGTGTCATTTTCAGGAGATGGTAATGAAAACTCCACAAGATACTTTTCTATCAATTTAAAGATTCTTACTGCATGGCTACAGAAGTGATTTTTTTTTAAGGCAGCATATTTTTAAATCACAGAGAAGCAAATTACTGTGCTTAAGACATTAAGCACTATAAATATTCCTAAACTCACTCCACTTTTGAGCATTGAGGGCAAGGAGAAGCAAAGGGAGGCAAAAGAATACACAAATACACGCGGATCCAGCTTTTGGGGGAAATTACTCAAACCAAAACACTAAAATATAAGGGACAGCTACAAGAACTATGACTAACAAACTGTTGTGGAATTTAATGAGGTAAGTTAATAGTGGCATCCCACTTGGGATTAATACATAATTAATAAGCATTAGGGAAAAAAAAAAAAAAGGAAAAAAAAAGGTCCAATAAAACCTTGCAATGCTGTAAACTAAAAGTCCGTGATCTTGACATTCAAGTGAACATTAACCTAGAAGGGCACAGAGATCTTTGCCCTGCCCAATGCATGCGACCAGCCCTCATTAATGGCAGCAAAAGACAACTCCAGGCTTTGAGGAGACAGCCCATAAGAGATGCAGAGAGGGTTTTTCAAATTGCAGACACTGCACAACTCTGGAGTCCGCTCAAAGCAAAAAACCCGTTTACAGTTTCTTGCTATCATCAGTAATTCTGATGTTTCCATTAAAGCAAACGTTAGCAACAGAATGTGATCCATCACAAAAAGTCAAGTCCCTTGATAACCCATCACCCTTGTTAGCTACGTTCTTTGCTACTGCATCAAAATCAGAGAAGTTGACAGTGAAGTTGTGAGTTATGATCCCAGACTTGGCAATTAAAAAAGCATTTACAGTGCATTTGAAGGAGAGAGGGGAAAAAAAATCTCATTTTCATATCTAATTTTTTTTTTTTTTTTAGATACTCTGGAATTACATTCTTCTAGACATACCTGAAACTAAAAACAGCAATAAAAAAAAAGAAAACTCTCATGTGCTGGTACTTTGCTACTACCAAAAGAACTGCATGACACTGCTTTCTACATAGACCATATCCTTCAAAAATCAACCTTACAAAAAAGCTCAAATTGAAGGTATTATGCTTTGGAGGTCATCTGATACAGAATCTGGCTTTCTGCTCTTCTGCCTTACTGGAAAGTACCACGAAAAGAGTGTTTAAAGCCGGAGAGAAGAAGGGAAAGGAAGATGAACACTGAAGAAGATAAGTGCACATAAGGCAGATTATCTTTCCCCGCTGCACAGTCAGCCTGTGGATAGAAAAGTTTCAACACAGCAGGCTGCAGCCATCGCGATCTAGAGGCTGCAAATGCCTCTTGGCAGCGCACGGGTGCGCAGCAGCAGCACCCTGGTTTGCTTCCAAGAACGGTGCGAGCCCGCGGCCCTCCGCTCGTCCAAACGCCCTTGCTCGGGATGCTCAGGATGCCCAGGAATGCTCAGGGATGCCCACGAATACACAGGGATGCTCAGGATGCCCAGGGATGCCTGGGATGCTCAGGGGTGCCCAGGGACGTCACTTACATTCACGATCCAGCTCCCACACAATTGCCTGGACTTGGCTCATCCACACTGCTGCCAATGGACAGAAAATTTGGGATGTTGCACATGGCCCTAGGCTGGAAGGAGAGCAGGCAGCCGTGCAGGGCACTTGTTCTTATGTTCTCTTTTCCAAACAACGATCTTGAAGAAAGGGATGCCCCACGGCATCCTTCCTCAACAGCCAAAACCTTCCCTACTAAACCCAAGCCTTCGGGAGGAATTGCAGGTTGCTCAGCACTCCTGGGAGCCAGCTACCCGTTTAGGCATTCCAATAAAGGCTGATGGACCTCATCGTTGAAACCTTCTTGATTTGTTTTCCTTACAAACTCTGTCCTAAATAGCCATTTTACTACTAAATGCCATCTCTAATATACTTGACCTGTACAGAGGTATGAATCAGAGTAAGGTTAAAGCCTCACTGTTGAGTGCTTGAAAGTCGATAAATAACAAAATTGAAACTACGTGTGTTGGTGGCTTTTTTTTTCTTCCTTTTTTTAAACGCACAGAGCGATTCCCCATCTGTTCTCCCCCTCCTTCCTTCCTTTATACAAAATATTCAAAAACATTCCAGTTTCCCAAAGAAATCATCAACAGCAGTTGAAATGAAAAATCTGAACATGAAAAATTGGGGGTGCAAGTTGAAAACATTCTTTTTGTTTTCCTTAATTGAAAGATAGAATATATTGTAGAAACCAGCATTTTGCAGGTATTTTTATCTCCTGTTCTTATCCAGCTTCCTATATGCAAGTTTTTGATCATCACAAATTCCTGTCTTTGGTGCCGAGACTTGCCTGTTTTGGCCACAGAGAGCCCCTTTGGAAGCTGTTCGGTGCCATCTGCCTACTGAAATCAACCCAAATTTAATCTGCTTCAAGAATTGCTCATAACTTCAAACTCTCCATGGGGCAAAATCAGTCTCTCTTTCTCTTCTCTGTCTTCTAATAATTTTACCTCTATTTATTTACTGGAATTTAGACAAATCCTTCTCTGCTGCAGAATATTTATATGTTAGAGCAGCTACTTTATATTTTTCTATTATTCTTCAACTATTTAAAGGATATAGTTTGGCTTTTATTAGTAGGGGCTAATAGTTTTAAATGACTGCAATGATTTAAAAAATACTAGGAATCTACTTTGTGATTAAGAGCACATTTCAAATTGCTCCGCTTGTGTTCTGTTGCATGGAGCATTAATACAGAATACATACACACTTTTACAATTTTTTTTTTCAAAGACATTGAATAAGTAGTTTAAGCATGCACTTTTTTTTGTTATAAAGATAAAAATAAATACCTGTGCTAATCACTAAATAATACTGCCAATCAATAATAGTTTTATTATTCATAAGCTACTATTAATAAAATACTATGGATTCCAATGTAACCATTAAAAGAATTAATACTGTAATTTAATTTTAAGGTCTTTACACGTATCTGAAGTCTATTAAAATAAATGAAAAGCCTCTCAATGGCTCTGGATGATGCCCTGCATGTTAATGATGCTATGTGGTATACGAGCTACTGTAAATCACCTTTAAGATATTGCCTAAACACTGAAGCACTGATTATGCTTTATGTAGGTGGTCATTAAGAGCCTTTTAAGAAAAACCTACCTCTTTGCTCTTGTTTTCAAAAATTAAACTAGGTTTGGACAGATTTTCAAAAAACATCATTTTATGGGAGTGGTGGAACTAAGGAATTGCCAGGAACTGAGGAGGAGACAGAGGAACCTTATTTCCTACCAGATATGGCTCTCTGAAGAGCAACTATATTTAAAACAGTTATTCACTGAATTTATTTGGTTTTGATTGAAAACCCACAGAACAGTTGATGACAAGAAAGAAGGAAGAAAAAAAGAAAGGCTTCTAGGGAAGTTAAAAATTGAATTCTATTATTTGAGAACCACATATAAAAACACATATTTGGATACTGAAAGGTTTTGATAGAATTCCCCAGATTTATATCACGCTTAGCTCATTTAAGTACATGCAAAAAGAGTTATTGATTGGCTTCATGAAGCACACCAAGATCTACTACCAAAAATTCTTATAAAAGCAAGGCACAATTACCATTTCTTTCTCCAAACAGCAAATCTCTGCACACATCAGTGAGGAGTAAATATAAAGACATTTAGGCAGAAATACCACAGACACATAAAAACATTTCACAGTATTCTTTTCAACAGTCTTAAAAAACAGTAATATTGGAAAGGCAGGGTAAGAATGGCACCCCAGTAGAAGACCTGGAAAAAACCTGCATTTTTATCCTACGTACTTCTACATATGCCATTAGTGGTCCATTTGCCTCCAAGTGCCCCGTTACCTTTAAATGTAGCCCTGTACTCCTGACACTGATGATTGATCAAGTTATCAACGCATCATTCTGAAGATAATTTTAATGATGAAAGCATTGCTAAAAGTTATTTTAAAATTCATTTTTACTTTAACTTCTTTAAAGATGATTTGTTTGAGTACCTGAGATACAGTAACTAATCACTGATGGTTTTCTTTGCAAATAATAAAATAGATTTATATGTCCTTCCTGTAGGCGCATGGATTCCATTGCCTCCTCCTGAATTTCTGAGCTATCGAGTACTTGATGAGAGCTTAGGGAATCAGTATTGTATCTTTTCACAGCAGTAATCAAGGAATGAAGCATTCTCTGCTGCAATGAATCTACTGCAGACTTGAAAGATGAATATTTCAAATGCAAAAGCAATATGTTTGTTTTGAACACATTTAACTTTGGCTTTAATAAAGCAAGTAGTGAAGTGTGCAATGAATTACACTGCTAGATGGTTAAAACAGAACTGTGCAGTATGTCTGAACGCATTTAATCCGAGTAACTATTCATTTTAAATGTGACTTGTAAATACGTATTACATGAATATATATGAATGGATGATTCAGGAACCCGCAAGAGATCAGGGCCTTGCGCTGCTGGCTTGCTCCAAGCCAGCCCAACCTGACAATTAACCACAGCCCAGAGCCTGAATATCATTAAGTAGGAGCTGAACCTTAGGCAGGCTGAAATTAAGCACATGCACAGAGCTATTTAAATGAGGGCTGGTTAAATCAAGACTTAAGCTCCCTGCGGGATTCAGACCTAAAGGTTGATTGGAGCAGGTTGGTGGGTGTCAACCTGCAGCCACAGACACCTTCTGAGAGGTCCATTAGACCATAAAGCCCTCGGTGGGTCCTGTCACTGGCAGGGTTGGACTTCTGCAGACCTGGAAACCTTTTCTGCAGACCACAGGAATGATCCTGGCTGGAAGTAATGGATATACGAAGTTAAACATCTTCTACCACTACAGGATTCACTTTGAAATACAGAAGATAGCCCTTACATTGACATAAACACCCATACTGTTTTCACCTACCGAAAAAAGTTTTCAGTAAGGAAATCTTTGACATTACTTTGTTTTTCTCCAAACAGTTGGATTTTTGCTGATAAAAAATGGAGTTTTCTTTAAGTAAAAGAAGAAGATTTTCTTGGCCCATGTTATTTTAATGCTTTAATTCCCTCTCCCTCTTGAAATACACTGAATATTTCCTACACAGACCCCTGCTTTAAGAAAACACCATTTTTTTTCCACAGATCGCTTCAACAACGCAGCACATGTACCAGGTTGAACAGCCTCTGAGCACAGAGGGCTGCAGCTCCCTGCAAACAAACAAGAGCTGAGAGACAGAGAGATGCACAGGTCCGAGTGCTGGTGGACACGGGGACTAGTGTCCCCTTTTAACTAGAAATTTTCTGTGTTTGTCAGATTGACTAACCTGCAGCCAGCATGCATATGCCCATGTCTGCATGCATATGGAGACAAAGTTTGTCACATATGTTGACAAAATTTATCTACAGAGTTTGCAAGGCAAGCAAAGAGAAAAGCGCAGATTTCCCTGGCACAAACAACAACAAAGTTCCAAGTGCGTCAGCGAGCCAAGCTCAGCACCATGGTGCTTCACCTGGAAATTGCCCTTGAAACAGCGAATTTAATATGGAAAATTCTTATATAGCCGAAGTTAAATTATTTAAAATGGAGGAAAGAGGGTTCTTAATTATTTAATGTTTCGCCAATAATTATATAGCTCAGTGTGATGTTCACTCACTGCAGAATCTGATTTTCAAAGGAACATTTGTGAACATCAGTCAAACAAAAAACACCTGCCAGACTACAAATTCACTCAGGGTGGTACCACTGCAGTCATTCCAACATTAGTGTGTTAGGAAAAATATAAGTCTTGACTTAACAGCGAATCCTATCCAGTAATTTCTCTCTTAAAATATTTATGTAGAAAAATATGTACAATTCAGTTTCCTGTTATATTTTTAAAACATGTTATGTCCTATAATTCCTACTACTTTTTAAAGCTGCATTCCAGGTAAGTGAGTTACAGATGGGACCACAGCTGTGCAAGACAGCAGAGCATCAAATTAATACTTCAATAGTCAAAGCTACCAAAAGAGGTGAATAGGGACATGCAGCTTCATTCAAAAGCTGCTCAGAGCGAGTCTTAAAAGATAGTTTATAAATTAGCTGCACAAAATACTAGCAAGGGTAAAGCTTCCCCACACGGTGCCCTGGGGAGCAAGGCTAAAAGGGCACTGAGCGTTTCTGAACACAACTTTCCCGAAAGGTTTTTTCCAAGTTGTGCTTCAGCGGCTCCATCATGCAAGATGCAGCACAGGGAACTAAAATGGCACTGCAGTCACATACAGAAACCATAGGGATCCACAAAAGTTTATCACCATCATTAAGAATCCTAAGCTAAAAAAAAAAAAACGAACAAAAAAACCCCACAAATTTATTTTTAAATGTCTACATTAAACCTGAGAGCAATAACATCACAAGTTGCTCTTTCCATTCCATATAGGAACTTCATATTTAACCTAGTTTCTCTGCCGCCAAACCTGCAGAGCCTCCATGTGTTGATGTCATTCCCATGGGCTGTGGATACTCTCTTTCCAAGTCTCTTATCTCTGCAGAGGATGCAAGTTTGCTTCAGCCCACAGCTACTCACTGCAAGGCTGTCCTGCTCAGCGTCTGGGTGACAAGCTCTGGAAAACCCTGATGAGGGTCAAAGTCACAGCTGTCATGCTAAAGGCCATAAGTTTATTTCCACCGGTCAGAATTTGTCATACGTCCTTCCAGGACAGGGACCGAGGTCTCCACAGACCTTCCCTAGCAGCTTCCCGTCTTGCAGGAGAGCTACCCATAAAGAAGCCTTGATACAGTCCCAGGACCTGAGAAGTTTAGGGAGCATCACGGATATATAACTTCACTTCTGAGGTAAGGAAAACCAAACCAAAACAAAGATTTCCTTGCAACTAGAAAACGACTGTCACTAGGTCACTTTGCCAAAGAATTACCTTACCCCCAATTCTCTGGGTGAGTTCAAGGACTGTTTATAGGCAATGGCTTCAGATTTTGCACCTCCTGGAGCAGAGGAACCCACCTGCACCATCATCTGGACTTTCCAGCCTAACATCTTGTGGCCTGCAGGGCCAGAAATGATGAAAACTACACATTTCCACCTCCCTGATGGGACCACAATATTCATTTGTGGGCTTAAAGAGCCTGAGATCTCTTACAATCCAAGACTTTCTACAGCACTACAGAATATTTTAGATTATTTTTAGTGAATTTAATGGGTCCCTCAGAATCACGCTAAGTGGGGCTTGTGGTAACCGCAGCACCTGGCTTTGCAGGTGGGGAATACAAAAAAAGTCACACTGAAACTTTAAGATCCTCTAAAAACAGTTTCCTTGAAATGCCATATACTAACTAGAAATGGTACAACATGGGGCAGTGCTTCACATGACCTGTGTGCAGCACAGTTGGGTGATTTAGCGATTCCAGATGCAGAATGACCTTACACATCTCCTACGCCACGACATAACACGCGCTCCCTCTGACAGCGCACACTTACTACAGACACAACGTCAGCTCCTCATCACTGTATGAATCACACGTGATCGAGACCGAGTGACCGCGGCTGTTTTATTCCTAAACTTCTATCACACAGGGCCAAGTTCAATTTGCCCAATCCTTCCCACTGCACATCAAGATTAAGAAACCCAGGGAATCGTCCTGGTAAGCCACTGCACATTATCGGAGCTCCACCACCCTCATCCTGGCATGCAACGCCACAGAAGAGCTTCGAATTCAACCACAATGAATTTAACGTGCCTACTGCCCTAGCCTGATGGCAGCAACGTTACAGCAATTTATTCAATACAAGGATCCATCTTTTTTTCCTTATTGAGGCATTTGATCAAAATCAGTGACACAGAAAAAGACAGCCTTATTTCATTTGAGCAAGAGAGTCAGGCTTGTCACTCCAATATCGTAAGGAAAAGGAAGGTATTTACATATGGGTAGTTGCATATTCCTTTTCATCTGGATCCACATTCTGTTCCACAGCAAAAACGAAGGCGAAGTCAATCTACCAGAGCAGCCAAATTTTCCCTCGCTCTCCCCTCCCCACCTTGCCCTGCTCTCCTGCAAAAGCAGCGCCCGGAGTTACTTCCAGCTCTCCATTTGCAGGGGTGCAGAGATGCTCCAACTCGCTCCGCTCAATCCGCCCTCGAGTCAGAAGGGGAAAGCTCCATTTCGGATGCAGACGCGAGCCCCGCACCGGCCTTGTCCTGGCAGCGCCGCTGCCGCGCTCGAGCGTGCCAAACCGGCAAACGAGCTGAGCCAACGGTCATGCTCCCCGCAATACATATTTTAGAAGGGGATGCGTAAACGCACTCATTTGGAAACCCAGTCTGCTCAAGAATTTGCTTCTATGCCAATTTGAGAAGAAGCCACCATAGATAAGATTGATGCAACTTATTGATTCATTTTCTCTCAGGCTAGGTTGGAATTTTAAGTTTTCTCTAAATACAATCAGTTTACAGCGGTTTGTTAATATTCCTGGGACCTGAGCAACGTACTTCAGCACTGAAAGAAGTTCCATGATAAATGTGTTTGCCAATCTGCATCAGGAAAGGAGCTATAAAGTCGGCACAATTCATGCAAATTCTTTCTTAGTTGCTAAATACACTTATTTACATTTTAAATCACGCATAGACAATATGAAATAGCTTTCTTTTAGACAGGTGTGAACAAGAAAACAGATGCATCCATTAAGCTTGCAACAATTCAATGAATTAAAGGCGCTTCCTGATGAACGCTCTGCTTTATGTATATAGCCACTGTTCAACTTACTTGAAAAAACACAGCCATGGCTCCGACTACCCTGTTTTCTAGAACTGCTGTTCCAAAACTGTCAAAGTCATCCGGATTGTAGAAGTAAATCTGCATCTGTAAAAATTAAGAACAACAACAAAAATCACATAAATTGTTGATTCGTACAGCTTTGCAATGAGATACTGCATACAGGCCCACACGTAGAGCCCACGTTATGCACCCAAGATAAAGGAATTCTGCGGAACAATATTGTTTAACTGGCACTGTGATTAATAGCACGACCACCCTACTGGGCCAGTAACCAGGGAACGGAGTCGATGTGATGCATTTTGATAAACCAGCGGATAAGCAGTATAGCCAGGCTGCTCAGATGGTAAACTTTGTGCTTTCTGCCCAGATCTCTTAATTTCTTTGTTCACTGCAGAATCCTCTCCTGCTCTGCTAAATGTGGTAAACAGATTAATCTTAAAAATATAGAGGGTTTTTAGAAAGGATTTTTACGTTTAGAGTTATTCCTTTATTCCTAAAGCAATTTGTAAGATAAAAGTGTTTCTCTGTAGCAATGCATTTTCATGAGCTGCTGATACTCAGGACTATCAGTTAGGGTCAGGCTTCTCTCTGACTTCCGTTAAATTTCATGACTTTTATTTCCAAAGCTTTAGCACTTGGCAGAAAGCACAAGAGAAACATAACTGGACATTTGGATGCCATTTTAGGACAAATAATAAATACTAACAGTTAAGCAAACCGTAAGTGAAAGCAGGTGAGGGCAGTGATTACCCCAAACCAGCAAATGTCTAGGTGACATAAATCCACGATGACTGAGGGACACCTTCCTTCATGCAGCCTGACGTAGAGCCAGCATGAGTGCACAAACCCACCACGAGCAAGGGCAGCCCGCAGGGGCCATGGCCACCACAGCTCTGATTTTCCTGCCCGGCCCTGGTCGCATCTGTGGCCCTGGTTGAACCCGGCCTGCTCGCGGCAAGGCCGGCACGTGGGTCGCTCTCCAACCAGTCCTTCCCCAAACACACCCCAGGCCTCCACGGCTGCCAGCACTTGCTCCAACTCTGCTGCCACTCTCCTTTGTGACCTTACGCCATGCAAAAACCGCCTCTATAAAATATTTTTCAGATTGCCACATTTTATTGTATGGGTACTCTACATACTAAAGGGAGAGACGTGTGTGGTGGCAACAGCCCAACACGAGACTGGGCCTCTGCTCCTCCTCTGCCTGTCACCGTTACTGGTCCCGTTCAGGCTCTTCGTGCCATTACCAGGTTATAGCAAGCAGCCACAGAGCACGTAGTTAAACACAGCCCCAGCAAGTTGCTTGGGGCTGCTGGTGCTTTTCCAAGATGGTGCTGCACTGCAAATCCGACCCTCTGGCAAACACAGGTGCTTCTTTTCCCCTATTCTGTCATGTTGTACGTGACCAAATGACATGATACCAGCTTTTATCTTCTACAGATACGCTCTTAGTCATACTTACTGATTCCCAGGCTTCTGGCTGTAAATATGAGTTGCAATGTGCAAGGCTGGCAAAGTAGCTACTCATCCACTAAAGCAGCAGCAGCTGGAGAAAAAGCTAAGGTGAAGACCAGTCTCTTTGGAGGTGTAGGCATTTTTTCAGCAGGAGGATAAAATGAGACTATGCCCCAAATGGCTAACAAAAAAATGAAAAAATCATCTGGCACTCACTCGAGCTTCATAAAATTGGAAAGCAATTTTCTCCCCCTGTTCTGGCCTCTCTATTTCCAGTGTATTCACAGCACACATCGAGATGCTGGCAATGTCTCACTAAGTTGGTGGTGCCTCCAGGTTCTGACAGCTCATGCTTTGAACAAATGTGCATGGAGAAACCTCCATCCGTCTCCATAGATATCAGAAACAGTTTGTTGCAGGTGGAATTGCTTAAGCTTGAATGTAAGCAACGCAGACAAAAGCTCACAATATATTTGCAAATTGCATTTTACTCTCCTTTAAAGTAAAGTCTAAAATGAGTTATACTATATGAAATACTTCAGTATGTAGTCCTCCTAGGAGCTTATGAAGGAAAGTATCACTAAGCAGGTTCAGTATATGCCACAACCTTTTCGGATCATTTTTGCTCACAGCTTTTTAAGGAAATTAATTTTTACAATACACTTCTGGATAGCAGTGCAAAGGGCTAAAGTAAAAAGGTGCTTAAACCAGATCCCACATCTCAGCAGGGCAATTTCAGAGACTAATCAAGAACCACACTCTGCCTTGATTACCATACACCCTGAAACATTTTCCCACTGCTCCCTGGTGTTTTTCCAAAGAGCGTGGTCCCTCTCTCCACATCCATCAAGTCAAAAGGAACTGTCTTATATGAAAAATTATCATCATCTGTCACACAGTAGCTTCTGTATATGTTCATATAGCTAGAAGGAACATTTTAGGAGCAGAGTCTCCCAGGAATTGCTATTATATAATTTGCACACGTGTACATTGCAAAAACAATTTTAAGAGGATGGTAAAGTTGCATTCACAAAGCTCCATGGTTCAGGCTGCTCATGAAACCACACCTGTACGCTGCTGAGCATCAGTATGAGGACCATTTTCTAATTATGTGATCACATACTATTCTCTCCCCTAATATAATATCATCTGTTTTCCCACAATTTACAATAAAATGTAGTGTATCTAAAGCCATTTCCTTCTTTTAATACTTAATATACATAATCTTGTATGCATTTATCAGTAGGTACTTAATATTTTCTATGGATGGCATAATGTTCTTTATGTACAAATCAGGAATAAGACAGTTAACCATAAAATTAATTTCACTGTATACTTAAGTGGTCTAAACACACCAGAAAATTTCCATTATTACTCCGTATTATATAATTAGTATATACAATATAAGGCACACTTTGCATATGAATGATTTCTACTGTCTGCGCCTGCTACATACAAAGCAGCAGTACAGAATGCAAGAAAAGGGCATTTAAGGCTAACGAAAATTAGGATCTTTTTATGATACGTCATCCTGAAGAACACGATGGAGCATCACCCACGCCTGCGCATCCAAACCGAACGCTGCCACGGCCCAGTTTCAGTGCCAAGAAGCATTGTTGTGTTGTACGTTTTTGCAGGCAATTTCACAGTAGCTTGTTTTCCAAAATTAGATATATAAAATATATATATTTAAGGGCTCAGAATCCCTTAGGATTTGGAAAAGCTGGCTAGACCCAGTGCCAATGCTATAGCGTGTCACTGAGTGTCCACAGCCAGAACGCTCCGTTCCAGCCTCTGAGCTGACTGCTCCAAAGAGCCTTCCCGCGGGCAGAGCTCCCAGGGGACACAACAGCCCTGTTTGCTCTTGCACAACATACTGGATTTGTGAGTCTATCACATCTAGCTCTGTTACAACTAACAAGGCCAGGAAGGGCTTACATGAACTTTCTTAACCCTCAGACATGCAACACAGTGGGACGCTTGCATGCACCTTGTAAAGAACTATTATTTAAAACATGCAGTGTCCAAGAAGCTTGAAATTTTCACTAATGTGATATGGCTAAAACAAAAGAAAAACTTCACAGACCACACGAAGGCAGTTTTCTTGCAGGAGGACTCACTCTTATGCTAAAATTATACGAATAGCACTGCCGCCATCAAACTTCACCAAGGCAGAGAGAGGGCAAGAGTTTTCTTCTAATGGAAAAACTTTATGCTTTCACACCCTCAACACTGTAGAAGAGCAGGATTGTTTTCACTGAAACTTGAAAGAGATTTGCTGTACAGGAGAGATTAAGCCTGAAAAAATCTCACCGAAGGGGACAATCTTCAGAATGTTACAAGTTTCTTAAAACAGAGGATTAGAGAGAAAACTCTCACCCGGCCCAGGAGATAATTGCCAGTCTCCCTAAAAAATGACATCATGTTTTCTATTCTCTTGTGTCCAGAAAAATCCAGTGCCCAACTGGTCCAACCTCCAGTCATTTCAGGCCATTTCCCAGGTGACAGTAATTAAACTCTCACACGAATGAAGGCACCGCATACATCTAAGAACGGAATAACCCCTTGGCCTGGAGCATCTTCACCTCCGTGTTCCCACCAGCTACGTCTCTCTCTCCACCAAGCCACGGGGCAGTTTCCTCCTTGTTGCGGTCCACCTACCCTTTCAACAGCCCTCTTCCAACCACTCCACAAACCAGGCAAAATGAGGATTTTTGAATCAAAAGCGGACTGCCACATCCCAATATTTTAAGAACAGACCACCCAAACAGTGTACATGAAAATTACTCAGAAATACTGCACACTGGGAATCAGCTCTGACTTTATTAAGCAGAACTGCCCCCGAGTGCTAAATCCTCTTTAAGAAAAGCCATTGAGTTGCCAAAGCTGAGCCTGCTTCAAATGGGCGACTTCTCCTCCGCACGTTGCACAGCAAACACGTGGCTCTGCGCTCTCCGTTTGGATGGGTCTCCTTTGCTTGGATCAGACAGAAATCGCCATTCCCACGCACGACAACTTTGCTCTTATTACCCTCCTACAAAGACGGAAAGTTTGTATCTAATGGAGACTATCACAGCTAACCTCATTCAGTGCTTATGAGAGAAAAGCCACAATGAGCATTTGATGGATCCCAGAAGACGCGAGCGAGTTCAAAGCAATCCTAAGAGACTGGGAACCGAGCAAGGACATTTTCCATTGTCAGATGCCAAGTATTTTAAAAATAAATAATTAAGACTTTTAAATTGGGCTGCTATCACCCTGTGCAACCTCCGACAACAGATTTCTCTTCAGATTAAAAAATGAACAAAGGCTTATTGTGCTCTCACAGATGTGGAGTACAGAATATTCAATAGCATCAGGAATGCTGGTGGCAGGGAAAAGATCATCAGAATTAGCTTTCCGCTCATTTCCTTCCCAGCAATCCAAGGACTACCATGCAATTTAAAGTTTTTTTTTTTAAAAAAAAGTTTATAGGCCAGCCAATTTTTTGATGAATCAGACAGCAAGAGGCAGAGGCAACAGTTATGTGGCTTATTATGTGCTGCTTTTGAGACTCGGAGTATTTTCAGAAGAGCAAAACACAGAGGCATAGCAGGTAGACTGCAAACCTGTGCCGAGGGGTGAAGCAAAATTTTTGAAATGGTTGCTTTAAAAGATGGAGTTAATCGCTGAATATACTAATTCTTTAATAGTACCTCTTGCTGCTTATATTTTAAAAATAAATTATTCTTAACTACTTTTACAGTTGATTTTAAAATCTCTTACACAAAAACAAATTGTGCTAAGATTATGAATCATACATGATGTTCTTTTCTAATTGAAAGCCCGTATGTAACTTCCTTCTGCTTTAAATATGTGCATAGATTTCTAGCAAACTGGATGATGTGATCTATTTCAGTGGAATAAAAATTATCTACAGGCATAATGTAATCTGTACTGCAGCACTGAAAATCCAGAGCAACTGTCCTGCAGTCAGGGGGTTTAGCAGAGCATGATGTCTATATTGGGGTAATCAAATCTGATGTTTGACTTCTCATTATACTCTCTTAAAAATAAATAAATAAATAAAGCCCTTATCATTTATAACATATTCTGTATCTGCTTAGAAAAGCGGGTGGAGGAGTGAATCGTGATGTTTTCAAGTTCTCCTTGTAGAGCTTGAAGTAATAAAACAGAGTATACGGCATTCTTTTTAAAAGATAAAGTTGAACAGGAGCAGATAATGGCATGTTTTTCCTGCCTAGTCTATTATTCATCAGTGAATTTTTAACTATAGTTAGGCAGGTAAAGAGACGCATTTTGAATGTCATCACTTAGTATTTTACAGCACCTAAAAGTGCGCTGGGCAAATTGCAAAACACGGAGTCAGACAACGTCTTTGCCCTAAAGTAGCTACGACTTGATAATGAACAGTAATGCAAAGCTGAAAAAGCTAAGGGAGCTGAAACAACAGGAAGAACAAAGATCAGAGAAGTGAAACAACAGCATTTAACTCAGTTTAGACACTTGTATGCCTTACAAGTACGATAAACACATCTTTAATCTTTTTAATAGTAAGTATGAATTATTGATTCATTATCTACAAGCAGAGGAGGTATGTCTGTATTATAAAGTCAAGACTAAATGATTTAAGAGTCTTTTCGCCTGGGAAGGGTTGGGTAGGTCCTGCACGTGTAACCATAACCCTGTGCCTGGCCCTGTCATAGTGCAGGGAGGTGACACCAAGCTCATCCAATTGCCATGTGCTTAAATGTGCTACTGGACCAGGGCTGGTTCACTTAGAACTCGAATGTTAAGTCCTGAATGATAAAAGAGAAGTATCTCAGCAAGGCAGAGTCTGTCCTCATTTCTACTTCCACAAATAAATATCCCCTAGGCCTGCTTCTATCCCAACCAAGAAGATCCACTCTTGTGTACATACACTCAGTCATTAAACAAGGAAGGCACATTTGATGCTATAAAGCTGTATGTTGCATTCACTTGTATTTCCATAATATGAAAATAACGGTTTCAGTGTTTATGCTTTCCATAACACGAAACTTTTTTGCAATTGCTTTGTACGCCGAATAACAGCCAAATGATTCACCATGAAATGAAGTCTGGAAAATCGTTTTGGATAAATGGAACTATAAATTCAATAGAATTTCCATGACAACATAGATTGCAACACTCTGCCACAAGTAAAATGTTATAAATCATTCAAAGCCAACAAGAAACAGCAGTAAGTCTTCTCTTTCACAAACGCAAGACCCCTGATTTATGGGGCTGTGGTTATCACCTAAGCATGCAGTGTCTCGTGTTTCTGCTCTTTTTCCTTGCTAAAAATGCTGTTTTGTACATTTGACCTCCTTCCAGACATGGGAAATACTAATACTAACAATGTACCAACCTAGGCACAAGCGGTACTAGACTTTTTTGAACCCTTTCTGCCTTCTCTCCTTCTACAAAATGTTTAAATATCTTGATCCCGTGGCAACTACACGTGCACGTCCTGGTTCACCACAGTATCTTCTTAGACTAGGAAATTTAGGGAGTTCTCCTAGAAACGTGTGCAGTAACTGTAGAACAGGATGGTCAGTCAGGCTGCAAAAAAACGGATGTGAACCACATGCCAAAGAGGTAGAAGAGAACAAAGATAGGAAAGAGGGAAAATTAGAAAAGTACAAAAGACTACACCGCTCAGGATTGCTAATTCTTTTACTTCCCTTACAAAGCTTCTGGTAGTTGATATTTTGCTTAAAGTCAAAGGGTTTGGACTCATGTGGTTCCAGAAGGACCAGTTGCACTGTGATTTAAAATCACTGTGGCTGTCACTTCCAGGTTTGGGAAAAAAGCCTTGAAGATGCAAAGTCCATAAAATCAGAGACAAATAACATGTTAAGCTAGTTTAGGGGTGCAAACAGCAGTATTTCTTAGAAACTAGGCCTTTTGATAACTTGAGAGAAAGAAACATCTAGTCCTTGGACTAGAATGCCTCTTGGACAAAATGCTTATTTTTCTAGACCACTACATTTCTGCTATCTTGGATAAATCCCTTCCCATTTCTGGGTCTCATTTCTTCCTGAAAACAACAACAAAAATAAATTAAAACCCACCACTATCATAACCTACCATCTCGGAGTGATATCAGAAAGAAAAGCTTGGGGTTCGTGTTCATTTGTTTAACACGACAGTAAAGGAGGGTCACTTGAGGAACTCAGGCAGACCCCACAAGGCATCTTACCATCACTACCAACTTGTAAATAATTTCTATTTGGTGTAGAACTGATGCCATGGGAGCTCAGTGCAGACACACAAGAAGCTTCATCCACATACCCTAAGGGCATCTTCCCAGGCTCCTGGAGACCAAAAGGGTCTTAGCTGTCTATAGCTCCGATACTCGGATTTTGTCTTTTTGGCTTATTTACTGTGTCTTGGTGACACGGGCTTCATCTAAGTACAATATGAATGCAGCATATTCAAAAGAGATGGCAAGCACATGCCATGCTGAGACTCCCATTGCAGTGAGAGACAAGATTTGTTTTCTAAAACTGTCCAAATGTCCAAATTAGAACCAGCACTTAGCTGCTGGCAGGGTGAAAAACTGAAACAGGCAATTTAGGAAGTGGCTAAGCACCAAATGCTGCAGCAACTAAAAATTAGCTAGATGGACTGACAACAGCTCTGAACCCAATCCAGAAGCAACTGTTACTGATCTGCCTCTTCAGCTGTTTCTCATAGTCTTCCTATAAGAAGGACTAAACTACCAAAGGAAGAGTTTGCAGCTCTGAAATATCCAAACTGTACATATTTCAGCATGTCTTTAAAGACCCCATTTGCTTTCTTAAAGATCAAGAAGCACTGCTAGAAGGGGCAGAAAAGCTGGGATTCCC
Source organism: Tinamus guttatus (assembly GCF_059628265.1). Taxonomy (NCBI): domain Eukaryota; kingdom Metazoa; phylum Chordata; class Aves; order Tinamiformes; family Tinamidae; genus Tinamus; species Tinamus guttatus. The sequence goes on along the minus strand of NW_028288841.1, from coordinate 3,413,645 downwards.
AGCAGAAACAGTACTGCACAACGCGAGGAGCAAAGGGAGCAAGGAAAGGAGCTGCACTTCAGAAGTAGCCCCCTTGAAAGCACACTCTTCCTAGCATGTGTGATTAATACAATTTCATATACCAGTCACTTCAAAGACGCGCTAGCGTAAGCATTCATTCCTCAGAGAGCTCACATCTTAGCACAGATTATTCTTTTTGTACTGCGAATTTCTGAACATCTTGTGTGGTTTATTTGTTCTCTTTGCCTTTTTGCCTTTTTTTTTTTTTTAAGGGAAACAGGCAGGCTCTTCTATGCGGTTTAATGATCTTAAAAATGCCTCAGAACAAATTTTAAGATAATTTTGTTGCATCTCTGAACTCAAAGCAGATGGGGCACGGCTTTGGAAGCATTTTGCTGGGCGAAAGGCCATTCGTATCTCGGAGGGGATGGGAAATCCCCCGGGCAATGCACTTGCAGAGCTATTTTTGTTTATGAACTGGGAACTGCAAAGGCACCTACAGCAGAACCAGCCCCTGAGAAGATCTTGCTTGGAGAGCTTCCTAACTCCGGGCAAAAACAACATGGGCTTTCCCATATTTTGCAGGACACACATATAGCTAAGGCAGCACAGCAATCCCAAGGGCAGATTTACAGATTTCCTATGATAAAGCAACACGAGGATGTCTCCAAATGTGTAGATTACTGGGGAGGAAAGGAGGCCAGCCCTGTGCCGCAGGTACCAGGCTCACTCTGCCACACGCTCCCAGTTCTACCAGGAGAAAGATCTTTCCAACATGAGTGCTTAATGCAAGAATTCAACATCATGTTTCTCAAAAAGATTTAATATAGGAAGAGTGAGAACCCACATCCTTTGTGAAAACCAGGCTCCTATAAGGTCCCCTTAAATGGAAATACCCCAAATACCCATGTCTCCCCCATGTCCTTAGTCCTTTGGAAAATCTTGCACGGAATACATTGCGGCCTTCAGGCCCTCGTTTTCTGGTGTACTGCACAACCTTCTTTACCCTTGGACTGTTTCTTCTGGTTGGAAAGCAAAGCCTCCACACATCTGAACTGCAGTGTTAAGAAGTCTGCCAACTTTTCTTTAACAGATTTTTGAAGACAAAATAAGGACATAAAAAAGCTGAGCTTTTCATGGAGACAGCACTCAAACGCATTGTGCTCTTTGACAGTGATTTCACTTGAAAATAAACCTAGATTTGTAGTTACTGAGCTCCAGTTTAGACAGCTGCTAAACTTCACTCCCACCTGAGCTGCGTCGGCTGGTGCATGTGGTGGGACTTCTTAAGCGAAACTCTTGTCCGCTGTCACATCTGCACAACCATGTGCAAACAGATTCTGTACCTGCCCCTTGCAAAACATCAAAATTATTCTTCTGTACCTTTGAAACCAATACACTGTTGGCTTTTCTCCAGACCACGGGGTATTTTTGCTCTAGAAAAGCCCAACCAAAACAACCCTTGCCCATGCAACTGCTACCTCCACCACTGGGATGGTTGGGAAGCACCTGCATCCGCAAGCTGGAACCAGGAACGCTGCAACACGGAGCAGCCCTGCCCGTCTCGCCCACCACGGAGCACGTGCCCTGCGAGGCCGGGGCACACTGGGCAGGGAGGGTATAACCAGGGTTATAAACACACACAGTCGTGTTACGCTTACGTTCGCCTCTCCCGGAGTTGTTCTGGCACAGCACGAAATGCTCAATAGTGCCTTTGAAAAAGGAGAGTTGCACAAGTCAAGTCTTATCATAAATCTGATATCAACCTGCATAACTAATTTCCCTTAGAGCAGTAGGCATAAGTGGGAATAAATACTCCACCGAGAGAAGGCTCCTATATTTCATGTTTACTTTAAGCAAGTATAAAAAGCGAGGGACAAAGGGTCTCAAAGAGTCAAATTCTTTCCAGTTTCAACAATGCCCTGAATAATGCATAAAGCAGCTATGCTCTTATCCCTAAAACCACAGGTGTGAACCAGATGTCATGCTTATCTTCTCCTGAGATTACAGCAAACAATTGCACTCCTTCAGAATATAAAGTAAGCTTTGAATCAGGAAGCCTGAAATCTAAGTGTAGCACTGAAGTTAAAAACTCAAATATTAACTTACAAATCATTGATTCACTTAAGGGTCTGTTTACAGCCTATGTTCTGTAGAAGTTTTATTTCTTTAACTTTTTTTAAAACAAGAACTATTATGAATCACAAATCCGAGGTAACACGACTCGCATAAATCTCAGTTTTGGTCAGCAAGGTATTGCCAAACAGATTGTTCAAATAAAACAGCACCTGTTTAAAATATACCAGGGCTCAAAAACAGAATTAAAGATAAAGCCTCAATTTAAATTTTAAAATTTCCTACTATTGTAGTAAAGGTTTAAAAGAAGATGAGCATTTGCTGCACTCCTGCACTGAAAGGAGACTAAACCCGGAAAAGGATTTCACAGAGAATTTTAAAGTTAACTTCTATATATTAACATTTAATTAAAAATATGGGGCAAACGGTGGTCTCACCATTTACCTTTGATCAAAGCCTGATCACCTTACAGAGTACGGCCAGAGCCCATTCCAGACAGTCCAGTTTTAGGGTAGACAATTTCTTCACCGCCGCAGGGACCGTCGCTATTTGGCTGCTGTGCCACAGCGGGGTCCTCCTCTCTCCATGAACGAGAGCAGAGCCGTGTGGGGCACACGCAGAAGGCCTCAATCCGAGCCCAGGATTTTCTCCCTTAGATTAGGTCAAGACCTCACGTCCCAATTCCTACACTGACATCTGGGGAAGCGGCCTCGGTGCGTGGCGGGGGACTGGGGCCTGCTCTCTGGTCGCATCCTCTGCAAGCTCTTTCTTAGCTTTCTGCTTTCACCCTGCCTTGCTTCATGCTCTAGCCTCGCGTGCCACCGTTCCTTCCCCTGCATCCCTCGTCTCACGCACTCCTAAGGCTGTCAGCATCTTATGTTAACGCTCTAATAAGAGAAGTCTTCCAGGTCAGTCTACGGCATAAATATTACAGGCTGGTAATTACAGCCCTAGATACAAAAGTCCTGTGTTTACTCAATAATCCCCATTTTCACTTGATAAAAGCATGCATCGTGTTCTCATTGCTGTAGAGAAAAGGGGGCAAATGCAACCTGAATCCAACAGCTGTAATGTCATCTGCTTGAGCTTGAGGGAGTTGAACTGCCCTGTTCAGATTACACTACTCACCAGTGACCCAGAGCCTCGTTTTGCCCTTCAGCAGCACAGAATCTGTGAATCGAGAGGGGAAGTATCCAACATCTTGGCTCGCTCACGCTAATAAAAGGGAGTAAGCAGAGTCATAGGCTAAGGTGTTAACATGACCCTGTCTTATGTAATACCGAGCAGTCAAACTTGGTTTGCACTGCGTGCACAGCCCCAGCCTGCTCAGCTCCACGACAGCGCTAATGATTCAAACATCCTCATAACCTTTTATTAAAGATACAGAATAGAGCTGTGAACAGTACAGAAAAATAGCAAAAGAATTTCAAATATAAACAACTAAGTCTTTCAGTGCCACCACCTCTTCCCCATCTCTTTTAGGGAACTTTTTTTTCTTTCTTTTTTTTTTTTCTTTTTTTTAAGGGAAATCATCAAGCAGTCATTAAATGTGATGACAAGTATTCATTTGAAAAGCAGGTGAGATAATCTAGAGCTACTTCTGGAGTCTGGCCCTAATTTCTACAAATGGCAAAATGTAAAGCAGAAAGAAAGCAGACAGATAAAGCAGCTTCTACGATAGGTACTTGCAACTTCTTTACTGGGAAATACAGGCAAAGCGGTGGTTGTTATCAGCCACTCTGACACCTGGTAAGCTTATATCAGGTGGCACAGGGCACAGCTTTTCCCTGACTCACTGGTCACAGTATCACAGCTGTGCTGGGAAAGAAAGTGTTGTCTGGGCTCACTGCACCTGATGTGCATTGAACAGAGGAGGAAAGAGATCGGAAGAAAAAGTAAGATGGGCAGAAAAAAGGACAAGCAAAGACAAGACAGCAAGCCTCCATATCTCTCACCTCAAAGGGTTGTTGAGGATGTGGCTGAAATCAGTGGAGGGTGTCGTAGTTTCCATCTGTTCCGAGGGGGTCAAAGCTGTTCAGGTGCACAACCGTCCCCTCACAACACCCAGCTGCTCCAGGGTTGGCCTGCTGGTATTGTGGGATCCCGAGATGGTGAAATAGCAACTAGAGTATTTTATCCCCTTCCTTTCATCAATGCATCATCTGGCCCTTCTGCTCCCAAGAGCTTCCTTTCTAACGACTGCCAGCCAAGGGCGATGGATGGCATGGCTGGCTCCGTTAATTACATCCGCTGATTTACAAAACACCACTTTCGATCTGCTAGTTCCCAACTCCCTTTCCTCCTACTGAAGCCCATTCCTTGCAGAGGAATGTTGGACCTACAACGTTTTTAGACTACCTCGATCTGCCTCCTTTTCCTGCACTTTCTCAACAGATCTACACAGCTGCCTTCCCTAGAACAGTGTCGCCTTGGATGCCCTCCGATACTCACGGCCGCTTTAACTCAGCTCTGGAGGGCCCTCATCAGCACAGCTGGACCAGCCACAGATGTATCTCAGCTCTGTATCCTGTCTCATGCACCAAACACGACTACAAAGCAAACAGCCAACAGCACGTGTGGACGTGGACAAGCAGCAGCTGTCCCCTTGGCCATTCCATCGCAGCTTCTGGCAAGCTTGGGATGGCTTTCCGAGCTGAAAGCTGCACAAGGACCATCCTGTAATTGGCTTATCCATCCCCTGCGACTGTCAAGTCCTCTTTCCAACCTGTATTTACTGCTGGCTGCTTCAACATCACACAGCGAGGGCTTCCTCGCTTCAGCTACGCATTGCATGGCGTTCGATGTGCCCCTCTTGTCTGCTTTGGCTCAGCCTTAGTTCGTGTATCACGAAGCATAAAGAATACCCTCCTCTATTGAATTTTGTGATTTCACAGACCTTTGTTGTATCTGCCCTGTATCACCTTTGTCGAGCTGAGATAACACATACGACTATTTAGTTTCTCATCTCATGGAAAGTATTTCACGCCACTGAAGGTTCTTAGAAACCTTCTCTTTATTGTTTTGGGACATACAAAACTTTTTTTTAGGTTGGATAATGAGAACTGCAGTCATACGAACCATGGAGTAATTATTTTTCCTGCTGTTCTTATTCATTTCCTAGTAATTTCTAATCTCCCTATTTACCTTTGTACTATTGATGGCCACTGAGCTCCTATTTTCAGAGAGCTCTCCATGAGGACTCCCAGAACTCCTCCTTGAGTGGCACAAGCTAATTTAATGTTTATTACTTTATGTCTGTACTTGGGAGCCTTTTTAAAAAAAACTTGTTAAACCAGGAAATGAGACTTACCCAATCCTGCTTGGTGTGCGTGTCTGCATACGGTGCGTCAGTCTCCTGTAATAACTTGAGAGCGCACAGACCAATTCCATCAAATCCTGACTGCTTGCTCGAGTTCTCTAAGATTCCACATCCGCAAAATTTTTTTCTTTTTTTTGCAATTAAGTGACCAAGTAAAGGAGAGAGATCCTATTAATTTCACCAGGATGGAGAAGACTCCCTGTCCGTCACCAAGCACTCGGCACCACATCCAGCCCCGGGAGCCACCGTCTCGGTGGCCGGGTGGCCCCTCGGAAGGCAGCCGTGCGCCACGTAGATAAGGACGGGCTCTCCTGACCTGCTGCTCGTCCTGCGTTCCCTCCTGCACCTCGGCATGCACCAGCACACACCACCTACCTGCCTATTCTCATTTCCTTGGCAGAACTGACATCAGTAGGTGCTGAGCGGCAAATTCCCATGAGTCACTTAGGAAATACCAGCGCTCAGATCTAGGCACACACATGATATTAATGGAAATCCACCATTCTGTTAAATATTGTAATATGGTAACTTTAATCAGAAAGTCTCTTAGTAGTTAAATACTTCAGGCACTGTAGACATTTATACAACTAGCAGTAGATGAATTTTCAAATAGATACTTCTGAGTAATTATCCTCTTGAGACAGCACCAATTGCTAAATAATGCCTCAGTTTAATAGCACATAGCTCTTAAGAAATGAACAATTCTGGAGACTGTTAAATCTCTCAGAAATGTTACAAAGATAGTGATAAATATCTTATATTCCCTTTTTGTCCCTGTGTGGATGAGGAATAGGTCATTTTTTTCTCACCAGCAACCTGGACTTCAAAGACAACTCCTAAGAAAATTAGGGGGGTATCTCCTCCCACTTGCTCTAATAGACAAGGTATGCAAATTTATTCCTCCAGACATTAGCACAGGTTCCTTAGGAGCAAAATTAGTACTGAGATTCACAGGGAAGGCTGTCTAAGCAAAACACGCCTACAGAAGAATAACTGGGAAGAACACGGAGGGGGAACTTCTGCAAATGCCATAAATCCCATGGATTAACAGGCAAGGAATAAATGGTCTGTGCCTCCAGAGTGGCCTCTGTCATGTCAGGGAAGAACTGCTGAGCACAAAGATAAAGCGAACAGCGAACATATTTGATCCAGACTCACGCCAGCAAACCAAGGCATGAGAGAGAGAGGTGGTTTTCAGATTAACCTGCTTTTATGTGACATGTGAAGCTCTGGAATATCAGAAAAATGAAGGGCTCTTTTTCATATAAAACATTGGCCTCTATTCATACTCCCTGAAGATATTTTTTCTAAACTCCGCCTGCTTGCTTATTACTTATTGCTAATAAAACAACCTGGGGAAAAGAGATTTGCATTCCCTGGTCTCCAGAGGTCTGTGAATACAGAAATTCAGCACACAGCTCCACAGGGGAGAAGGCTGCCTTTTCACAGCCAACAGCAAAAAGATGGAAGCAAATGGCATGAAAATACTTGTTTACTGGTGCTGACATAATTTTACCTTTCAGGAACATTCAAAATCTTTTAGAGATGACAAACTCTCCAAAGCAACCCATGTCATGTTGTCTTTTCTTCACGCTAGCTCCCTTAGTGTCCCAGCTTCATTTCAACAGTAGCAGCCAATAACACCTACAAGAAGCCATCTCCGTATATCAAGAAAGCAAAAATTAAAAATCACTGCAATAACACCAATTTGTAGCAGATGACTACCTAACTCTTAATATCAAGTAGTTTCATCATCACTTGACAGTGCATTATGAAACGTTCCTATACTTAATATGGCTTTGAATGACGAACGAAAATAAGATGAATGATTCGATAACTTGGTGATCAAAAATTTCCATTGTACTTTCTTCCTCGTTAGAGAAAGTTACATTAAAAAAGAGAAAGATTAATATAGAAGTGCCAGATTTTAAGCAGTGATCGAGGACTTTACATAAAAAAGCTTAAAAAGTAAGGACAGTGAAGTATTTTTAGGTGTGCAATAAAACGCAGCATTTTAACATATATATATGTCACTTTAAGTTCAGTGTGTGATAAATTCCCATTAGTATCTCACTGACAATTGAATCCTGCCTGAATACTAAATAAAGCTGGGGGCTGTGCTTCTGCTAAGCCCTGTTATGTGAAAAAAAAGTTTGAAGAAACACTGGAAAAAGTGTCTCTGTGTGCAAGGTTCAATCGTAAATACTTCTTCAATGACCACTACAGAGCTGGAGGGATACGTCCATCCAAGAGCACGCTCCTCCAGCATGATGTAACCACGGGTCCTGGGCTTGACTTTGGTCCGCAACCTCCACCTGTCAAAGATCTCCTTCGACACACCGATATTATATGTAGTTTCCACGGGTTAGGTCTTCAGAAAAAAACAGAAGCAACAGCTCCTAGTGTCCTCCCACCCTGACATTAGTTTGGATTCAGTAAATTGGAAAATACCTTTTAGAGCATTATGGAGTCTCTGGAGCTGTTGTGCCTTGACATGAGGCTGAGACCAGCTGTGCTTGGCAAGCTGCTGGAAGGGGACTGGAACGGTCTTCCCGAACCCTCATTAATTGCAAGCGTAAGCGTAAGGAAAGATATGTCCTCTATGAATCACTGAAATACAGTGATTTTATTATTTCTATGTCTGGACACAAACTATGAGGTTTTAGAGCTAGGATTTCTGTCCTTACAGGTCGTTCCTCAGAAAGCCACACTTCAACCTGGTGATGTTTAAAAGCCAGTAACCCTAACAGGCTCCCCACACAAAATTACACTAGTTTTACTATGCAATACCAAATTTAATCTGCTAGACACATGCAAGAGTGTTCATGGACCCTTATTCTTGCCCCTATTAAATTACCTTTCCAGAATGTAAAACATTTGACCAGTGCAGCCTGACAAGTGCCAGATGAACGCAATAAATTATAGGCAGAGTAACAGAGCACAATCCACAGGCTTAACTAGGCTGTCTTAATTGGAACACTTACATATCCCTTTTCCCCACATACTCATATAAAACTTGTGTTAAAACAGTGCTGTGCTGTGCCAGACAACAGGTCAGACCTTCAATGTTGGATGCTGTGAATAAACAGCCAGAGCTCAGCTTGAATCTACCTATTTGCGAAACGCTCGGACCAGGGATCGCTTCCTCCTTTGGTATTTGAACAGTGTCCAACCCTACAGATAGGGAATCTGGGCCAAAACACGCTACGACAGCAGAAATCAGTGCAGCAGACCACTGGACTTCACAGTATTTTCAACTCAGATAAAAAGAAACAAAAATAAATTAAATAATTAATTAAATTCAAAATTTTAAAAAAGGGGAGCAAGCATTACTGCCTGCATCGGATTTGTTTGACCTACCTGGGCACATAAAACATTTTTAGGGGAAGATGGTTTAAAAAATACCTAATGCATAATGTAACAACCCATCCGCGCCGACTTCCACCGCACAGCTCATAATCACTATCATCTTGCTCTTTTCCATGTCAACAGCAACGAGGCATAAATACGGATGAACTTTCCTCCACAGTAATAATGTCAGGCATTTTACTAAATCCGTGATATAAAGAAATTTCACCCACTGTTAGATCCTCTTTATCACATGCAGAATTTTGTCGCAGCACACCAAGAAATTGTAGCTATGTGCATATGGTTTTAAAAGATTCAGGGCTTCCACATAAACAAACACATGCATACGCCCACAAGCTTAGGGAAACAATAAATTCTTTTTCAGCAGGATGCTGTGAAAAACAATGTTTATTTCCCTTTAAACGCATGAAATTACAATAACTTGATTGTCAGACAGCTGGAACCTCCTTGTAAAACTCTGAGAAATTTTAGCTACGTGCAAAGTAGTCTTGAGCGACTTCTGAAGGCCTTGGTTAACGCTGTCCCCAGAGAGTACGGGGATAATACGGGAATCCTGCCTGCCACAGGAACCAATCAATATTTTAACATCCTTACTGCGATGCTGTTGATCCAGACTCCACAAAGAGCCATCCCTAACACTCGCTGCAGTATATTGTATCATTTGGAGCTAATCGCAGATGAGATAAAGCGGTATATACCTGTTGTGCTGGGAAAATACAAGTGAAACCACTCCAAATATTTTACAGGCCGGCATCCTTGCGATTCAAGGCTTTCTTAAAAGCCATGACAGGCAGGGATTTATTCGTTTGACCAGACCTTAACTTCTCAGCTCCCAGAATCTGGGTTTTCTAGGCACGACACTTAGCAAGACCAAGAATTGAAATGAAGTTGTCAAGCGACAGCAAGAGGCTCTGGCTCCCCTGCCCTCTTCCCCCGGGACTCGCGCTCTGCGCCGAGAGCAGGTCTCCACAAGAGCACCTAATCTAATCTGCCCAAACCTCGCTGAGACCTGGCGCTATCTCAACTAGAAAACTGTTCCAAAATTAATCATAATACGACCTCTCAGTTTAACATCTTGCCTGTCACAGAGGCAGAACGGGGCACTTCGCGCAAGTCACACTCAGAGATGGGCACAAGAACAAGGACAGGAGCTGCCACGCAACCACAGCAGATTTAAATGCGGAGTTACATACCCAGCAGCCAGGTTTATTCACAATCCTGCCTGGTTTTGTCAACCCCAACCTTAGGCTTTGCTCATGCAAAAAAAAACCTTAGACAATTCAGCGGGAGCAAGGGCTCACTTTGTGCTTTACCCAGACAGACAACAGTAGTCAGGACTTGTCCAGAGACCGCAGGACTCAGGCCATAGGACACCATTTCCGATGCTCATCATTTCCTACTAATCACGAAGGCTGAAAACATTACCTTGTTAAATTTCAATTAATTATGAAGCAATTTGCAAGCCCTAGTAGAGGCACACTTTTTTCCTGTCAGAAAAAACCTGAATTATATGATTGATGGATGCTTCCAAGCTTTTTAGTGGATACTTCAACATTTTCCTTAGATAAGTGATTTCCCCAAAGTGAAAATGTTAGTTTTAATGAAATGAAATAGCCTTAATTGGCTGTGATGGGAAGTAAACCCCGAGATAAACACTGCATAAATAATTCGCAACTTTCCATCTGGGAAACTTCTTCCTAAATTGCAAAGTCTCCAAACTGAAATGTAATACACATTATTTTAGCAAACAAAAGCTTCTACATTGGACTTCTTCCAATGTGCCACATCTGGAGTGAAGATAATCTGCTATTCTGGAGTGGATTGCCCATTTTAGGGCATAGTTTTACAAAGTTCTTCTGGTTCAGGATTGAACCACCTTCCCCTAACATGGTGTCTTCCACAGAACAAGTCTCTGCTGAAACTGGATCCAGCTCTAACACCTTGATCTATTTGTGCAAACTCGCATTTCCCTGCTGTCCCATAAGAGCTCCACAGCTGGAATATGTAAAACCTTTCCATATCATCTCATTTACAACATGCTGTAGCCATGGCATCATCTAAAAGACATTTGGAGATCAATACTGTAGCCTTTTTCATGGCCGGTTATGGTATATGACCCTAGTGCTCTTATACCTGCACTGAGTGCTCATTCATTTTAAGAGTCAGTCTCCCATCCCAGAGCACGTTGGGGACCTCTCCTTTCCCAAGGACTTGCAGCCAGATCTGTGCTGGAAAAGGCCCTCGAGGTGGGTCCCCGCTGCTACAACAGGGCACGTGTCTGAGGGCAAGGGAGGTATTTACTGTGCCTGGCACAAACACAGGCACAAACTGCTAAACTCATTTCCACTGTCTCTTCAATGTGATCCTGCAAAATTCAAACCCAGGCTCCTTTTCAGTCTTTATCGCGTTTGCTAACTAGACAAATGATTTGGTTCTCATCGCATCCCTTACTCGGAACAACTACCTAGATGCTTTGTGCAAGGCGTTAAAAATAAAGATTTTCATTAAAGGTATTATTCAAGAAATATAACCTGCCTTTGATGGAAATAGCGTTAATTGAAAGCGGCAGTGTGTGAAACAAAACCCTCTAAAGCAAGAATGTATTGCCTATATATAGTTCTACATATACGTTTGTGTATATATTTAAATCAATAACAACATGGTTAAAGGAAACCGCTAGAGACACATCTATTTTTTTTCTGTCTATTATACAAAATAAATATGGAAGCCTAATGAAGGAATATATTGTGTTTTTCCATATTCGCCATCACAATTTTTATAGAATCAGACAATGGAAATGAGTTTTGCAGTTTCACTATGCCTTCTGGTCATCAAGGGATAAGTTCCTCGCTGATGACCTTTTTTTTTTTTTTTTAACCTCTTTTAATGCGGACTCCAGAATAAACAGTTCCCACACTCTGAGCAAAACTTTTAAAAATAGATTTTCTTCTCTCTCTGCATAAGGTGAAAAATGATCGCACTCACAGCACCAGGTAGCACGTAATTTGTTTGGCAGCGGTTTCAGTCAGATCTTTTGCTTTTATACAGCAGCACACAGAAAGCACCCTGGGACTAGATGGGAACGGCAGAGTTTACCACGCTCGCCCCTAACCACTCTCTAGTTTGCTACACTTAAAAGGCTTCTCCAGTCCTGGGTAACTCTTGAGCAGGAAGAAGTGCTACTGAAGGGGTCACAAATCATTTAATGGGTTTGCGCTCCGCTCCCGGAGCATCGCGAGGCGACGCTCACAGCTTTTTATGCCTATCGAAGTGCATCGGAAAGGTGCCAAGACCCTCAGCCTGGGGAATGAGCTGGAACGGTGACAGGGATTCCATGTGCCTGCGTTTCAAGCCGCTCACTCCCACCAAAACCCCCGGATAAAAGCACCTAAAGCCCTCAACTGTCCACAAACTTCCACATTTTGCTCCCCATATTTAGCACAAGGCAGCCTGAATCACCCTATTATTCTTGTGCCTTTTTCACAGGTACGGAACAAGAGGAAAGACAGGAAAATACAATTTTCAAACTGCAATGGTGAGTCAGGGGGACTCAGAGCAGTTACCAATTATGAACAGCAAGCTCATGTTTGGAAACTGCCTTGATTCCACTTGGCTGCCTCTTTATTAAAACTGCTTGCTGAGAGAGGAGATGCTGAGAGCTTCTTAAATTTTGAGAATGAACTATTTTCATTCTTCAACGCTCAGAGATGCTCAGCAGTTTGGAGGGGAAAAAAAAATCCATGCTGCTCAGAGTCATTTTGCAAAAATCCACAAACCATAGAAAAACAATAGCTTTGAACTTATATTTAATATTAAGGGCTATTCAGGAAATGGAAAATGCTTTTTTAAATGTTTAACCATATAAACAACATCTGAGAAAGCATTTCTTATTAAACATTTTTATGATTACAGCTACTCTGCTTCTGCAAAAGCAACAACTTATAAAAATAAAACTAATATTTATGGGTACTGTAGCTCAGGAAGGGACCTTTTTATAAGACACACTTAATGTAACAGCCATTACATCTGAATCATGTTATTGCAAAAAAAAAATGAGCTTTTTTCTTTTTTTTTTTTAAAGGTGGGTTAACATTTAACAACTTTAGGTAAATGATAACATGTGAAATTAATTTCCCGCAATACCAAACAACAACACAGCAAGGACCAAATCTGTGAGACGCTGACCATCCTACTGCACCGCAAGCGTCTATAACGGGGTTGAGACATGGGGAACATCATGACACCCACAAATACGTGGGCATTGCAAGGCCGTGGGGGTGATTAACGAGTTACCAAGCCCAGCACGGCTCTCGGTTCGGACCCTGAACATGATGCATCTTGCTTTAAAGTCATTCAAGTCCAGGGGCAAAAGAAAAACCCACCCCAGGCTCTGAGCCTTGTGTCCTGAGCCTTTCTCCTCTCACTGGTAGCTGCCATCAATATCAGTTGTGAAAACTTCAGCACCATTCCCTAAGGAAAGCCCTAATTACAAGAGTAAGGAATCTTACCTCTCCAGAACTGGAAGGGATGCCCTTTAAAGTAGGAGTTCAAGGTCATACTTAACTCACCCAAAGTCCCCAAGATAATTACTCTACAACGTATGCGCTAATCAAAGCCATGTTTTAGGATTTGGCAGACAAGCTGTTCTGTCTATCAGAATATCTCACAGATGGCATGTATGTGACACAACATATTCATCATGTTATATTCTTAGTATACGCAGTTTTCCCCACTGCTGAATTTTCCTGCATTCAGCAAGGGCTCTAAGCAACTGCTGGTGCCTTGGAAAGACACACTCCCAACCTCGCTGTCTTTAAATTAACAGAAGAAAAAGAATCTAAAGGTTGAAGAAACTCATTCTTCTGTGTAATTGTAAAGCATATTGAATTTGATTTTTTTTTTAACCTTCGGTACTATTTTTTAACTTCTATTTTGGAGCTTATGTTTGCTTCCTATTCTTCAGTTCACATATTGTAGTTTCTTTTTACTTGATGTGTGCCATATTGTTTTAGCTTTTGCTCTCACTCTTGCTTATTTATGATCTTTTTTGGACCAAAATCTCAATAAAATTTGCTTTAGGGGCTTTTTTTTTTTTTAATCTTTTTTTCCAGGTAGTTGCATGCATAAGCGGACCATTAAAATCGAATCAGTTCAGTGAATCAAACCGGATGACAACAAACTAAAATGAGCAGAAACACGCCTAAAGCAACAAGCAGATTACTTATTTATTTTACTTATTTGTAGTGTTGCTTGCCTTTTTTCCTCTCCTCTTGTTCTTGTGATGAAATACAGAGCCACATTTGTTTTTAAATACTAAAATGAGTTGGCAATCCTGAACGCCATGTAGATTTTATAAAGAGAAATGCCCATCCACACGAGATAGGTCCTTGCAGTTACAGATGCTGGCCCAGAAAGCTCTTTTAAAGCTCATCATCAGGAGTTAGCCAGCAAGCATGGGCCAGAGTTCACGCAAATAAACTTCCTGCTCCCAATCTCTCTAACTCCTATTGCAATTGTCCATCATTTACTCCCACTTCTATTTTTGTTTTAGAGCCTCCAACCTGTGCTGCCTCAACTGCTGATCTTCATTTTGCACAGCGCGTCTCCATGGATTAGCCCTTGTTAAGTGAGGACAAGAGTTAAGAGAAAAATAACGGAAAATTAACTCCTGTGTCTTGGAAAGAGCAAGCCAACAGCCAGGAAAGAAGCTACCAAGCTTCCTATTACAGAATGATAAATGTCACTGCCGTACTCAATTTTTTTTCAGTAGTTTTCAATGTTTTAGCTTTTATGCTGAAAGCCAAAACATTAATAAAGCAATTGAAGTAGTAGGCATATAAGTCCAGGAATGTCAGTAGCAAGGTTTCACATATGTCACTTTGCAGTAATAAAAGACTTCATATATAGTGCCAGGACTCAATGTTACTATTTTTATTTTTTATATAAGGCACTAAGGACAGGAATGCAAGCAAATGGAGGAGAAAAATGAAGGCAATTCCAATTAATCATTTCCCCTAGTGACATTTTAATGCATTATTGTTACAATTATTCTCAAATGCCCTCAAAGGATCATCACACCAGCTTTCTGAGAGTCCATTTTTCACCAAGTGAAATTTTAACAAGCAACCTTTCTGATCGGGTCTGATCTCTGAAGGGGGAACACCCGTTCATCCCTCTCCCTTTGTGGGAAACTGGGCTACTCTATGCTCCAAAATACCAGGTTTAAGATGTTATGAGGGCCTCTTTTCATTCCCTCGTTCTTTCACTGGCTTGAGGTTTTCTCTGCTTGGGTTTGTTTCCTATTCACTTCTCAATGACCTTCTTAAATTCTGCGTTTTCGGAAATCTACTTAACATATGACAAGAGAAAATACATTAGCCAGGCTGGGAAGGAAGAAGAGGGAAGAGGAGGAGGTTTTTTTAATTTTTTTTTTTTGGCTAAAGCTATAAAGTTACTTTAATATTTTTTCCGTTTTACAACCTATGACTAAAATAACCTGTTATGTCTCAGCATAATTAGTTCCCCAGCCTTGGTGTGCCTAAGAGCCTCGTGTTGTTTGGGGTGCTGTTTGCCAGGGAACACTTAATATTCTCATCTATCACATGAATCAATAAAACACAACCCTGTTTTTCACAAGGTGGCAGTGTATTAGGAAGAGTCATATGGGCTGAGTTAATTTAAAAGTAATAGACTGAAATTGTCCGCATTACTTTTATTGAACTGACAGAGCAGGTCCAGTACTGCTAAGAAATTAATTCCATTTCATGGAATCACAGCACGAGGCCATAAAAGTTACTGGATTTATCTTAAAAATAATAAAAAAAATTAAGCTCAAGCTCTCATTTTTACTTCCAGAATATGAAGATTTTTAAAGACGCTACTCAGGAAATGAATGGGTGAACTTGAGCTATCCCAAATGGGCCATATATCCATGGGGCTAAATTCCCGTCCATTAAAAATAAAATAAAATAAAAAAAAGTCTGAAAATTAAATTCAGACGCCTTCAAGAGGCATGAAAGTTAGATATGAAGCTCCCATAAATTCCCTTTATCCTCAATGGTGGGAAGAGGCTCCTTTTGAGGGCAAAGTACTGCAAGACTCCAGCACCCTTGGGAAGGTGCCCGTCCCTGCTGACGTAACCACTGGGGTGCACCAGGACTTTTGACAAGGGGTCTCGCTTGGCTCCAACTAGCTGAGCTCACACTAAAAGGCCCCAAAATCAGCAACAAAATCACCCCAAACTGATGGCAGGGAGGATTTTCAGTGCCGGCCTGCAGGGCTCCTGCCTGCCCCAGGTACACCTCACCCTCCTCCACAGCTCCGTTTCGGGTTGTTAACACATTTGCGTCCTTATTATGTTTTAATAATGAGTCTTGAATGCAATTTTAGAGCCAGAGGAGTCTAAAGAGCTCTCAGAGTCTTATCGGAATCAGTGTCAGCAAAGATCTTACCTTTGATAATACCCATTTTATCAGGACTACCACCCGGAGAAGGGGGCCGCCAGGCTGTCCCCATGCAGCACCCCCAGACTTCACCCCTTGTTATCCTAAAAGGTGGGTCCTCAAAATGATAAATTCTCCTCAGACATGAAATTAAAATCTTCAGCACCAAACATATATTTGCATCCAAGGATACATGTCATCTCTCAGATCTTGCTATTTAAATCATTTGACTTTGAGTGAGATATGGGGGAAATTTAAGTTTCAGTACATTTTAGTCTCCATCATGTCAAATTTACAACCCTGGAGTAAATCACACTGCCAAGACAAATGTCTTCACTTAAATCAGATTTGTTGCTTCCTTCCATGCTTCAGAACATTAATAAAATTGGAGTTCTAGTTCATAATAATAGTTTCATCCTTACTGTGCCAGGAAAACCACAAGAAGTTCATAGGAACCTCAATTCACCCTCTCCATATGCACCTTTGTAGCTTAAATGATTAGAAGACCTCATTTTTATTAGCTATATGAACACAGAAGCATCTGAACCAAATCCTCACCAGTGCATCAGCATGCACACAGTCAGGTTAGAGACACAGATTTGCTTTAAATAGCTTCTCTGCATGCCCTTCTCATCCTCAAACTTCCAGATGATGGGAGTCATTAAAAACAACCAAGCAGCTCCCTGGGAAAGGGGCAAGGGCACATGAATGCAAAGGAAATGGCAGGAGTGCTCACAGCTCTGTGAAATTACCCCAAATTTCCTCCCTTAATGGGAGAAAT
Source organism: Tinamus guttatus (assembly GCF_059628265.1). Classification (NCBI taxonomy): domain Eukaryota; kingdom Metazoa; phylum Chordata; class Aves; order Tinamiformes; family Tinamidae; genus Tinamus; species Tinamus guttatus. Next base: position 3,396,658 of record NW_028288841.1, on the reverse strand, counting down.
TTCTAACAACTGTTTTCCCCTGTCATAGTTCCAACACCTTTGACATCTGCTCTCTCCAGAGAACCAAGTCCCTCTTCTGTTCTTGGATCTGACACATGATTTTATGAGTGCTACCAGCGAGGATTTTTGGATCCCGTCCTCCCAGTTACACCAGGGAAATCATTTCCCGTTTCCCCACCGCAGCACCACCCAGAGACCCCAAGCAGAGGCCACAACACACTGCTTTTGGCTTTCTGCAGCATTAACGAGCAGCCTCCTCCTGCACCAAGCAGCCTGCGGTGGGAAAGAGGTGTAGGCCGCACTCGTACAACAGCAGGTCACGGAGCAGAGATCTCAGCGCATGCCAAAAAGGCCACCTGGTGAAGGCCTTTTTGACCAACCACTAGTCTCCTCATCAATCCTAAGCCTCAAGATCAGTGGAGACGGGGTGAGTGACACATGCCGAGATCTCCAGCGAGGGATAAGGCACGTGAAGGTATCTTTGTGCTTGCCACCCACCGAAAGCCTGTGACACACGCGGCTCCGCTCCGGAACGGGAGACGCGTCGCAGGAACGTCCCTCGGAGCTCTGTGCGCTCGGAGTGCTTACTGCAGCATTATTAGGGCAATCTTTCAGCAGGCTTTTACTCCCCAACCTCTCCCTGCTTTAACAAAACACTCCGAAGCCTGTATTAACAACAGGCTTTAATGAAAACCATACATTTCGTGATGAGTGTTTGGTCATGCATGGGAGATTTGTTTCCTATCAGGATCACTTCTCTGTAGGAATATGACAAGAGATTAAATCATTAAAAATGTATAGTCTGTAATTAGTTTATCATTGCCAGAATTGCAGGAATATTTTCCAACACAAAACTGATGCCACCAGCAAGAGATCATTTTGAAAGATCAATGTTGCTGAGATATCAAAACCAGAGTAATTAGGAGGCAGCATGCACACTGTTCTCCTCCATACTTTTTTCCCCCTTTTTCTTTCTTTTTTTTTTTTTTGGTTCCATACACAGAACAAAAACCTTGTAAATCCAAACAGCGATGGACCAGTTTCTCTGAACCATGCACACATTAAGGACTCAAATTATAGGGCCAAGCAAGATTATTTTGAAGCAGCACCATGCTTTGAGCCTTGAGGATTTTCACTAGCTGCATTATTCCTGAAGAAAGCAGCAAAAAGCACCACAAACAGGATCTCCGTATTAGTTAATTATGGCACTGCAATATTTTCACCGGAGGCATTTTAGAAATAAACTGCAGTACAGTGGTGCTGTTTGTATTGCAATAGTTAAGGTAGTTTCAGACCATAAATTATAAACCCCATTTTTCAGAGTTTATGACAGGGCTATAAAGAAAGGAACCAGCCTTAGCCAGTTTGCTTTTTATGACATAAAAAAAATTAGCTATTTGAAAGCTATACATTTATGCATGAGTTCAATGGTTTCAAATGATTTTCCCCTCCCACACTCTGCCATTCTCTGCATGCACAAAGACACGGTCGCACTTGGTGGCCATCCACCCCTACCTCTGTATGCTGCCCCATCCCCTCACATATTACCACTCAAAATCAGATTCTTTTGTTTTTGGTGAGAATTTGCTATCTCCTGCAAGTCGGCATTCCCAGACAACTCTCTGCAAGTATTTAGTAAGGAAACATTAAAGCCATCATTTTCTAAGGGAGGTTCATGGATCCCTGGGGGACTAATTTAAAGGGGCCTGGAGAAGATAATTAAGAAAAGCCAGTCTGCTGTCAGGAGGCTGAAACTCACTGAACACAGGCCGGCGCTTCAGCAGGAAAATGTTGAGGAAAAACAACAAACCAGAAGAAGTCGAACACGGCACCGACACGCGAGATACTCTTTTCCCCCCTCAAGGTGAATAGGGAATTAAAGCAGAGTAGAAGGTTGATGTCAGCTTCCAGAACAAAGAGTTTTCTTCCAAAGCAGATGTCAAACACACTGGCTCAGAGCTACAGCTCTAGCAGCCTCTGCACACCAGCCCTGCCACTGAGGACACCAGGGTCCCGTGCCATCCCACCCTCCTCGTTTTGCCTGTCCCTTTGGATCGAGGTGGGACAGGCTCCCTGGAGGGACTTTCTCTTTCAAGTTACTTCACACAGGAGCCCCAGGATATGATCATGGACCTGGACCACCAGAATACACAGTGTTGGATGTTGAGATAAAGGCTCTTTCTGCACCAATAGGTGTGTTGCTGCTTGCATTATTTCCTCTCAGATGCCTAGCAAGCCATCAGGCACCAACCCGAAAGCCTTTAGATCCACAATAACTTGCTTTGCAAATGGGATGCAAGATCCTAAGTCACTTGCACATTTCTGACTGCTCTTCTCGCTGCTCATTAATATTGCTGAAGTGCTCTATGGTTTTCTGTTGGAAAGCACTATAAATGCAAAATGTTCCACAATAATCAAGGAAGTCTTTTAGCATACAATTTGATTTTATACGTGCTTTTCATACTCACAGTGTTTAACAGCTCTAGGCAGCAATTATTTTGTTAAAGATAAAACAGTAGGTAACAGTGAAAGTATAATTTTTCCCGACCCAAAAGCCATTCACTAAAGAAAACCAATTCAGCTGACAGCTAGACAACGCTTTTCTGCTGAACTGGGATAAAATGCAATACTTTGCCTTCCTCAAATTATGTACTCTTTCAATGTGAGTTACCTGTAAATGCTCACATTGAGGGGTGTCCCAGTCAAGTCAGGCTAGTCTTTCACTACCACATGCCCCATGCAGTTTCCTACTACCAAATAACCACCACAGCAGCGTTAGCGTGGTTAGATGTTGCATCCTCACCTTGCAGAAGGGGAAGCAATGACACTCAAATCGCCTTACTTGCCCCTCAGTCGACTACGAACCTGCAGGCCCTAACAAGGTTTTGTAGTTAAACGATGAATTTCCAAAAGCAGCATATGCAGAGGTGCCCATCTGGGCAAAGCCCCAACCCGCCTGTTCCTGCACATTCGGCAGCGCTGATGAAGGAGACTCTCCGTTCCCACTCGCTTGGCTCGTTCCCTAAGACGATATCGCCCGTGATTATGCGGATATCTCTAATCCATAAGTCAGCTTATGGAAACACAGTTAAAAAATTGCACATGCTTTGAGAAGAGCAAACCCCTGAGTGTTTAACTGTAGCAATAACTGATTGCTGTGCAGAAATACAGAACTATAGTAAAGCTCATCCCCACAAGCTGACACTAAACCTGTCACCAAGACTTTCTTAGGTGCACAAAACAAACTTAATTATATATAAACATACACACACACGTACATAAACAACTTAGAGGAAAGGCACAGCAAAATCACTTATCAGATCTTAGTCACACAACTTATTGGAAGGGGTACGATACTTCTACTTGATCCACACCAAGTTCTTAAAATTGAGATACCGAAACCTCCTCGACATCATTAACCTGGACTGAAAATAATCAATAAATAATCATTTTATGTGTAAGTATGAAAGGCAAATGCCTAATACATTAATTGTGAAATCCCTTTTTATACTAATGGTTGCCATAACCTGAGGGATCGATTCCATTATGGATATTTACACAGTGACCTATTAGAAATACACGGAAGTATCATTTTTTACATTGATTACCCATCCTTAAAACAGATAGTAATGTATACTTAAATGCATGGATTGCAAAAATCATTTTTAACCTTTATTACATACTCTTTGCTGAAAAGGAAATCGTTTGAGCATCATGCTATGAAAGACACAATTTCAATTTATTGCCCCAGCAGGGCAACCAGGGAGACAGCTACAAATCCAACCAGGAGCCGCTTGAGCAGCCTCAAGGTTACTGGGAAACGCTCGGCACGGAAACTGCCACCAGCAAGAGCCTGGAGCAGCTCGCCACCCTCCCACGCACAGGGGTGAATGGGGATGAAATGCTATATCCTGATCCGTTACGGGCCTCATGACTAGAACGGCCGTGATTTGTGTACGCCTGGAGAAAACGGAGCACGGCCAACAAGGGACAGCAGCACCTTTCTACAAAGTGACGTCTTTGGGTTAGTTTGCAACGTCTTTGGGTTAGTTTTGCAACTGAGGAGGAAAAAGGGCTTTTTCCACACAGTGCAGGCACTCTATGGATAATAAAAAGGGAGGAAATAAACTGAAGGCTCCTCACATCTTTAAAATGAGTTGTCATCGTGTTAACCAAGCGCCCTTGAAGGTGCACGGCCATTACATCAAGCACAACCATGCTAGACTTGTGTCTTGGGGTGACCACCACAAGTCCAGAATAAATCCTCCGGCATCTCAAGAGAGATGTGCACCAAGAAGATATATTAATAGGAAAAAAAATCGGCACTGATTTTAACCCAGCAGCTTTCTGGCATGATTAGCAGGGAGAATCTCAGCATAGAGAAGCCCAGAAACCTTGCGGGCGTCCGCTGCCCCTCCTCGGCACAAGGGCTGCAGAGCTGGTGCTCAGGTCCAAGCCGTCATCCTAAGTCCTGCAAACTCTCTAAACTGCCCTGCACGAGGCTCCAGCTTAATCTTCGGAGTGTCCTTTCTTTCTAAGGTAGATTGAACGTCCCAAGCCTCCTCCTTCAACTGCATTAAAATACAGTAAACGAAAGAGGGCCGACAGCACCGCAGTGAGCCCATTATCTCAACCCCCAGATTGCTATAACTTTACAGCAGTAAAGAAATGAAGCTAAGAACAGGCTTTAAATACCGTTTCAAGGATAAGGTATCGATGTATTGATCTCTGAGTGCTATTACCAGATGGCTATCTCTGGGTGTCAGGCAAATTCGTTCATTGCTGCAAAGACAAACCAGGTTGTCGAGGCCTGAAAATCTTCCTTGCTAATTATTTCTCTCCTACTGTCCTTCCCAGCTTCAACTTCTGGTTGTTCCCAAATTATTCCTCATGATAGCCACCAAAACCAACAGTGTTTTCTTTTGTCTTAATTAATGTAGGAAAACACACAAACTCTCTGCTAACAATTACAGCCATACCATGAAATATCACACATGGTCACATTTAGGTGTTTTACTATCTCAAGTTTTAAGCAGGACAAAATGGTTTGCTAGGAAACTTTCTCTGAAGTGACAGCTTGTCTTTCTACTGAAAACATTAATTTCCTTCTGCCTGTTCTCGTTCCCAAACTCCTCAGAGCCGAGTCCTGCATTTTCTCTCTCACGTTTCATATATATTTCATATTACTTTTCTTTCAAACGGAACAACACAGCAGCACTTGGAGCTGAAAGCATCCAGAAATTGCTGGTTTGGGTTTCTTGAAGGACTACTGTGTAAGCTCTCGATCCCGAATCCTGGATGAGTGGCAGCTTCCCTGGGGTGGTACGGGGTGGATGGCACGACACACAGCCAGTGCTGGGGCTGCAAAGGGAACGTTTTACTAGAGGTGATAGGATCGGTGATAGGAAAAGCGACAGGAGTTTTGACCATCTTGAATCTTGGTCTTGCTGCTGCTAAACTGCCATATGAGCTACCAGGTTTCAGAAATGGTCACCAAGCAGCAGCAGCAGCAACATGACTTGGTAAACAGACTTTGCTATTAGCTCCTGATATGATTAATGGTATCGACCTTGCGTGCTATTTCAGGGGAAAGGCCCCTAAATATTCTCCTAGTTTAATGGGGAAAAAAGGGAAATACTAGATGATGTTAAGAAGAAGAAGACACGGATAGGAATTTTGGATGGACAATTCCATTTATGCTCAGGAAATAATGGATTTTATTTTTACTCTTGAAACTTCACCTTTTGAATGCAGCTTATTATGTGAGCACTCACATTTCTGCCTCCCAAACAAAATGAGACCTCTCAAGCAAAGAATTTCAAATGAATCTTTTTTAAATCCTTCCTGTTATCTCCAATCTCCTATTTTGAACTGGATGTAATGACATTTCTTTTTCTTGAGGGATATTATGGCCCTGCCTAGTGTGTGCCACCACAAGATTAAATGTGTCACTCAAGTCTCAGCAAGCCACCTTCTCCTCAAGAGCACCAGCCAGCCCTAAGAGGCTCTGGAGCTCATAGAATTGAGAACAGAATCTCCCCCTTAACCAAGGGTGATAAGAAACTGAAGAAAAGAGGTTTCCTCCTCTTTATGGATGATTTCTGTCATTTTGCCTACTCATCTGTGGGTTGTTCTGCATTTTAAGGAGGTAAATTTGCTGCTGTTTGGGAACCCTCGAGCATTGCATGCAGGCATCGAGCACTGAATTTGTTATCTGTGCTGGAGGAACTGCCACCCTGAAGGAATGGAAGGGCTTGATGTCAGAAAAAAAATCACCTGAAATCAACCAAAATCCTCATCTTGGCATCCTAAGAAAAGGCAGAGAGCAAATACAAATGATATCCTAGGTACATACATCAAAACAGAGAATACAGTTAAAAGCTCTATAAAGGCAATCAGGACAAAATTCAAGCAAACTTCATTTAGTCCATCCCCATCAGGATCAAGTCCCCAAGGTCCCTTCTCCCCCGGTACCCAGGAGGTGTGTGGCGTAGCTCACACTAATGCTTACTTTTAACTCTCAAGTTGTGCTCACCCCCTGGGTGAGTGAATAAGCAGCCTCTCAGGTCTCCACCCTTATTTGGTGGCTGTTCAAAACCCCGTTTTCCCACAGTCTCAGGGAAGAGCGATTCATGCCAAACATATTCAGAAGACAGTTTCAATCTTCTTTTCCTGGACAATTAGCAGCCCCCGCTGAAGACACTAAGGCTCTTTGGGCAGGACCGCGTGCCACTTTCTGTGCTTGACTAAGCTATTAACCAACAGCCCACCAAAGGGGCGAAAAGCTCTTTCCCACCTGGTAACACTATTTCAAACCTTAGTGTGAAGCCAAAATTTATATTTCATACTAGTGTGTAAATCAGGAACTACGTTTCCCAACACCTCCTCTGCGGTCAGTGGACAGCAATCCTGAGTCCTCTTGGCGGGATACAGTAACAGAGATCTTCCTGTTGAGGGAGCAAGGAGGCAGCCAGGAAATAAAATGAGCTGCAGATTTCCTGGAAATAGAAGCCAGTTTTGCCTTCTTTCTAAAGCAACAGGATAAAGCAAAGCCCCTTTTGAGGGCAGCCAGCCTAGATGGGAAGGGGACAGAAAAGGACCTTGCTGGCTTCTTGAGACATGAGCTGAAAAGCCCAACTTAATGGGGATCCATGATCTTTCCTTACTAAGCTGTGTAAAAAATTCAGGGAGAAGAGGACACATGTATTCTGGGATATAGCTAATTTTCCCCAAATCATTTTTCTCTAAAGAAAGACGAGTGCCTCTTGTCTCAAAGCATGAGCAAAAACGTACACTTTTTTCCAACCGCTTGATTGTTTTCTCATAGCTACCAGGCTGTAAACACTTTTAGTGTTTTATATCCTTTTTCAACTTCAGTTAACCTTCCCATCCTGTCTGAAAATACAACGCCCGTGAACAGGGGAAATCGCAGGGACTATAGTCATGCTGCTGCCTGATCTCTTACATCATGTGAAGCTTTACCAGGGAAGGAACAAAGCAGTTCATCGCGGCGAAGCCGGCGGCCGCAGCGGCACTGCGTAACACAGAGCAGGAGCCACTGCACCAGCCCAGGGAAAGGACGCGCGCTGCCCCAAAGGCTGTTAAAGCAAATGTAAGAGACCACGGAGGGATTCAGTTGGGAGGGCATGAAAGAAACCCAGCATGGTAACACTGACCAGCACAGCCCGCAGCAAAGGCACTTTGCAGGCTACCTCCCGAGAGAATTAGAAAGCCTTTTGGTGAGCATCCTTGTAAAGCCAGCTTTAAACAAAACCTTCTCGGGCCCACGAATAACAAGACAGCAAGATGCACCTTCCTTTTTGGTCGATGCGAGCTTTTGACCACCGTCACTCAGAGCACACTTTTTAACATGTGGTTTAACAGAACTGAAGGGAGACCTGCATAAACGTATCAAGCCTTCTGACTGCAAACGTGTCCAATGCAATTTATTCTCTTGGCATGAAATAGTGGCAAATGTTTAGAATTCTTCAGCAGAGAAAAAAAACCCACCACAAATACAATCAGTAAAACAACAGTATAATAGTCATTTGAAATCATTTCCTGCTTGCTGACTTATATCTTGATTAACATCGGTGAACTCTATTCCCACTGCTTGAGACCCAGTGAAAAGGCTTCCATGGGAAATACTGGCAGACAAGCTACCACCGAGCCCGGTAACTGCATTAAGGTTTTGTTTTGTTTTTTTGTGTGTCAAGGAAACATTATCACTTCTTAACACATTTATGTAATGTTTCTCTTTTTTCTTTTTTTTTTCTTTTTTTGCCAAATGTTATCTAACTGTTATTTCTAGGGGGCCTAGAGATTGGAATAACTACTAAGGGTCACACATCTCAAGAGGAAGACACTCCAAAGTCCCAGAACTATCCCACGTGCTTTAGGCAAGCTGAGCACTTAGCAAACATCGCCTCTATTTAATTTAATCACTCGGGCCCTTCGGTAGGGCTGACCTACAGAGCACTGCATGTGCACACATCCAGCACGTGTGCTCAGAGCACATGCAAATGTGCTCCCATCAGGGGTGCTTCACTGATCCTTAAACCTCCCAGATTTCATGCATACAGACTGTTCTTGCCCCGAAAAAATATCTGCCTGTGCCTAAGTTCCAAAATGTAAAAAGTTATGAGCTGCCCGTTTTGGAAAACTTGGCTCCCTTCAAGACTGAAGTGGCCAATCATTCTCCTCTGGGAGCACTAAACCAGGTTCTCCAAATCGGTGCCCTCCAGCAGCTGCAGAACGAGCTGCTCTCTGCAGTTGTAGCCAGCCCTGGTACGCAGCTGTAGCCAAGCGGGTGCTTCTGCCCAGAAGGCTTTTGCACAGAAGGCTGCTGAGGTTCAGCCGGGCCTCTAATTTGGGTCAGGAAGCCTGGGGGCACCAGCGGGGCCGTCCTACCTCTCCTCACACAGGAGGGCACCAGGTGGTACCGAAAGTCCCACGTCCTTCCTGGGCCTCTTGAGTCTGTCCCGCTCAGCCACGTCCCCTGTCCGGCAGCACATGGAGTCACAGAAGGGACTTCCTTGTACTGAAACGCTCCTGCCTTGCGGAGACCAGCCAAGTATTCTTGACAGGGCAAAGCAGGAGAAACAGCCATCACCTCCTCCCCTCCTCCTTTCCCTCCCATAATCAAGATCTCCAGAAGGTGAGAAGTTCACAAGCTCTCCCACATACTTGTTTCTTTTCCTTTTTCTTGCTGCACTGAGCACCCAGAGCAAATGCCTGTAAACTCCCTGGCCTGAGTCCCCAGGAAGCTCCGAGTACGGAAACCTGCCGCTGCAGCACGAGGGAGAGTCGCCCATTTTTCTAACTCAGACAATCCCACATTTCAAGCAACAATCCTATTGAATCTGCTACCTTTCATTAAAGTAGCTCTTATAACTCTGTCAAATTCTCCAACCTTGGTATTGATTTTTCTTCTATTCAAAATAACTCTCCTTTACAACAAGAGCTGGCTGTCACCCTCTTATCTCTTATTTTCACCCAATCTGATCCTCCTTCTCCTTGCTAGTCGTTCCAGATTCCAATTAATCATGTAGAAAATCAGGGATTTATGTTAAGAGGAATGTACAACCCTGAGCTCATCATTAACATACTGTAATTGCAACGTAGTGCTACTGGCTCAGACCTTTTCAACAAGACAGTGGAAATCCTTTGGGGAAAGCAGGACATTCCCATCAAACACAAAAAGACCTGGCTCGTGTTACTGAATAGTTATTGCCAAATATAGCTCTGGATGCCTTCTAACATTTGCATCTAACTCTGGAAATTACAGGGGTCAGTCAAGCAGTGGGAAGATGCTACCATAAAAACAAACTGCGGCTTCTTCCCTAAATTCTGTCTAGGTCTCTCTCTATACAATCCCAAGACATGCAAAGCCCTCCACTAACCGTATTTTAGTCTCAGACCATCCTCTCATGTTTCTTCTTAATTATCGCGGGGCATTCACAGAAAAGATCAGCCAGATGGAGATTAAATATTTCACTACTGCAAGATGAAGCACCCAGCACTAAAATGGAACCTTGATTGCAATAAAGCCATTAATTAAAGTCTCAACTGATTCTCCTGTCACTATATGGGAAGCACTAAAGACAACTGCGAAGAGACAGTGCATCAACTACAGTAAGGAAAATAAAACAGTAAAACAGACATTTATGAGATGCTCAACTTACACTGCTCATGATCTTTGCAGTGCATGATAATGGAAACCCAAACTATCAAAAATTGGAACTATCTTATGCTTATATTTTCTGATGATGAGAAACCTAAATAAGTTTTAAAAGTGAAAAGCAAAGACGAAAACTAGTGCAAAGGTCTGGTGGAAGATAAGATAGAAAAACTTTTTATCATCTTCTATTTTTAAAGCATTTTATGGCTACCTAACCCTAGAAGGCTGTGGAAACTGGAGACAGAAGATTCTAGGAAAACAATTTGGAAGAATAACTGCAAATTGTCATTTTGGAATAATTAAAAAAAAAAACTTAAAATTGCAAATCCTTATGCAACCTCCTTGTCTGAATAAGTCAGATGTGCTGCAGGAGCTGCAGACTGAATAAGCAGGGCGGGCGAAATTCCCCGCGAAGTCCAACGCGCAGACATCATGAGCACGAAGCCAAGTCCTCACCCAGCGTTTCACCAGCACATCTCCCATCAAAGTCACTGGAAGCACTAAGTATCCCCATATAACTGCAGATTTGGTCCGTAGAGAGAAGATTACAGTCAAATTACTTCAGACAGTTGAAGTATTTCAGTGTGATATACTCCCAATGGCCCTGTTTAGGTCCCTCCATCATTTATCGACTTCTACTTTGCTACTTCCTGCCAGATGGAGGCAAGGAAATTTGAAGAGCAACTAGTAAATGAAATATAAGGAAATAAAACCAGCGTTGGCTCTCTCTCTTGCAATTAGTCTTTACTTGTGCTTGAAGCCAACACCAAATACCCTTGATGGCAGAAATAATAAATGCAGCCACCACACAGCAACACAGTGTGTTAGGCCCCTCCTGGAAATGGAGGGCAGACTATGGTATGTTCTTCTTTACGTCAAAAAAAAAGCACAGAAACATAAACAGACTTACAAATGCAACAAGGGTAGGGATGATTAAAGGATGAAAAAGGTTCCAATTCTTACATTAAATATATACGTTTTTTCTGTCATCCCCAGGCATATACAAGGTTGGACATTTACCATGCAAGACTCCAGGTGTGACAGAAGGAATTGGTATTTAGGGCAACTCCCTCCCTTCCCCAAAATAACTAGTCTTCCCTGGATAAAGGTTTTCACGCATTGAGTATCACACATTAATGACAGAGGTTGTGCTCTGTCTGTGATAATATAAAACGTGAGGATTTAAGTGATATAAGAGGTATGGCAGCACAAAGTGATAAACTTTGGCAGGGAGATCTGAGCATTCAACTTAGAGAAACTAGCTCCAGACAACACTGAGGTTAGTCTTAGGGTGCACATTCAAAGGGAAAAGGAAGAAAATCAAAGAAGTTGCAAGAACAAAGATAACATTAGAACCTGGAAAGTCTTCTAAGACACAGGCTTAAGGGAGGGCATGAATTGCTAATGCAAATGATTGTTTATAATAGTCATTTAGTGAAATGAATCAATCAACATAAAAACTGGTTAATCAACATGAAAGAGCACGGGCTTTTCATTTACTGCTCAGATGGATTGTGGGTTTTTTGTTTTTGTTTCTTTTTTAATGGAGAAGAACTAGAGCTCTCCAACAACACGCATGCTGGAGCTTGTGGGGACAAAAATCACCCCGTTCCAGAGGCCAAGTTCATGTTCCTGTTCCCAATTTGGCCTAGACAGCACAAGTTTGTTCATGTAAGATTAAAGGAATGAGGTCTCTATGGCGTACTGCAGTATGGTCCTTGGAATAAGATTCTCATTTACTAAATAAATTACTGTATATTACTGTATAATGGTGTTCACATTATAACTGACAATTAGCGCCATTAAAGAGAAAGCTCATAAACATCCAAAGCTCACATTAAATTAACACAGTCATGATTAAAATCACTCTTCTGATTTCTGCTCTTCACAGAAATAATCAGCATTTTGCATAAAAATGAGCATGAGGCAGCTAAAAATCACAGTTCTGCTAGGACAGTGGGCCTGAAAGCAGCTAGCAAAGCCACGTCAGCCGCAGCCACCTACGAGGTGACAAGTGGGCAGGTTTGTCACCCACTGCAGGTAGCTGGGACAGTGCCCTCCACCCATGAACCTCCAAGCAGACAGGGCTGCTCACCCTTGCGTCAACACCGGGGATTAAAGCTCTGTAATTACTGCTCTTGGCTCTAATGAGGGAAACCTGGGTTCCCGCCCCAGCATGAGGGAAGCTCGTCTGCTTTACTGGAATTTTGTCACTTTGGCATTTAAATCGTTTCTAGTGCTTGCATGGTCATTTATACCTCAGACTTCAGAAGAAGAAAGAAAAACCTGAGCAAATATAACAGAGAAGAAAAGCTTAATACAAAGGAATCATCCATTTGTTAAGATGTAGAGAATGCAACATTTTAAACTGCTCCTTAGCTGAAGGATGAAGGGAAAAGACTTTTGTAAACTGGCACAGAGCCCACGTCCTCCGTATCAGAACTAGTGCTCCAATCTCACAGCACTGCACTAACGGCACCGCTTTAATCTTCAGCATCACAGCACTAGTTACCAGCCTTGCCCAAAAGACAGTGCCAAAATGGAAAGAAGGAGGAAAAAAGACTGAGGCTTCAGCTCAAAGTTGTCCAGGGCTGGTATCGCAAAGTGGTACGTGGACATCTCTGTTTGTAAAGGGAACTTCAGATACAGCCAAGCTCATCAATGTTCCATAAGGCTTTAATATCAGCAAGGAGAATCTAATCAATACATAAGCAATCAAGACCATGTAATGATAGCAACCATTTAAAATACTGTTACACATGCTATGGATTGAAAAGGAATCACAATACACTACATATGAATAAAAGCACTGCAAGATAATATGCCTTTGATCCAACATGCCTTTAAAGTAGGAAACAAAAGGACATTCTCATATATCTTACCAACTAATTTAACATATAAATCACCAAAAAAATATGATCCAGATGGGCTTCAATGAAAGAAACCAATTAACGCAGACAGCCTTACCATCTGACACATTAGCTGTAATAATAAAAACCAAACAACATGGTCAAACAATAATGCTCTGTATTAAATCTGACATTTCTAATTAGATTCTCCATCCTCTTCAAGAAAAAAGACTAGCAGCAAACATTTTGTTTCCCTGAGGAAAAAACATCTAAACTTCATGTGGATGCAGAACGAAGTCTACGGATGGAGCTGATCTATCAGCATTCCCTTGGGATGTGCTTTGGAACTAATGGGTTTTGCATGGTACACATCTGGTTTCACAGTTAGGTTTGGAAAATGTTTGCTTTCCACTGCATTGCTGCCTTCACTGCTGCAGAGTGGGAATGCCGATACCTGGGCACTGAACTCCTTACCTGCACCCACGGACTCAGAGCAACCGGATTGACGTGGTCTTTGCTTGCTGTAGGATGGCACTGTGATTTTTCCTCTCCACAGTCTTCCTGGAAATGGCACTTCTCAAACAAAGTACAGTGTTCTGGCAGAGACCTCCCAGTGCCAGGCAACTAGGGTTGCATCAGGCAGCTGCAGCCTGAACTACAATTAGCATTACAAATTGAAAGCTCCACTACGCATACGTGTACAGTAACTTTTTGAGGGGTCTAATCCCAACTGTAAGGACTATTGGCAAGAGCAACACCATTCCATCATCTTAGACCTACTGAACATTTTGAGCACCTTTTAAAACCCACTCATGGAAATCCTTTTCAGCAAATCGTTTAGTAACGTTGAAATTTGGAATTCTAGGGCAGGAGGTAGCATCACCACGGGGGAATGTCTGGGTTTAGAAACCGCTCTTTCTTTAAAATAATAAAAGAAAAGCCAGGGAAATTTTGCTAATGCCATTGTGCCTAGAAAGGTCAGAGTTCAGAGATCCAAGTTCTTGTAATGAATGCAACTCACTGAAAATTACACTTTTGTTATTAGAATTAAACCCATCTGAAATAGCAAATTGTTGTGCACAGCATTCATAAAAAACAACAGTGACCTAAATTCAGAAAGGCAGGCTCTGCTTTTTCCCCCCCACCTTTAAATTTTAAAACAGAATAAATTAGTATTCCAGCCAAATGAAAGGGAAATAAAGAATATTTAGAACAAGGAGAACTCATTCCTTAAGAATTTGCTTTTTCTCCAAAGCAAAATAACTTTAATTCTTCCACCTAGCACCAGATAGCCCTGTCTTCAAAAGAAAGATTGGGAATACTATTTTTGACACAAACAGAGTTCTTTACTATCTCCACTTCCTCAAATTTCCAAAGAGGAGATGACTGGCTCCTCCTGCAACCCAGAAAGAGCGACTACAAACACCAGGATTCTCATCTGAGAGAGACGAGGCGGCATGAGAACGTTTGGGCTCCTGCTCTGCGCCTGCATGGGTGGCCTGGCGTGGGAAACCACAGCCCCATCAAGCCGGAAGCCGTCGCAACGTCTCATAGAAGAATTCCCTCAAGGGGTCAGACAGAGGTGGGAAAGATAAAGACAGTTTCTCATTCATGTGACGGATTGGGAAGATGAGAATGGTGGGTTTCAGTGAAGCACAGGAGCCAGCCACAACCTCCCTCTGTGCTTTGGACATCTGTCCCAGCCACGCTAACTGCTCTGCAGGTGCTCACCTGATGTCTGGAAAGCAAAGGTAAAACTGGGGTTATCTGGAATTTCACCATGCAAAACCTTGAGAATAAAGTAAAAATCACCAGCAAACTCTAACAGTGGACAGATGGATGCAGGACTAGTGGGCACCGTGCAAGACCCCACCGCGCTGGGCATCACGGCGTCACAACACAAAGGTTGTCCCATCCAAGGGATGCCTTGGCACTCCGTTACGGACAGACCTCTGTCCTGATCACGGCCAGGCTGGCAGGGTACCCTGTCCCAGCAGAGCCCTTGCAGCCTTTGGCACCAACAGCACTGGGCTGGGAGCAGCTTGTGCAGATCCATCCTCACGTACTCGTAGCACAAGATAAGCCACAGCAGCTGAATACAGGTAGGGAGAAGCCCGTGTACGTGCAAGGAAGCAGCACTGAGAAAACACAGCGTGCTCAGCACAACAGCTCCCAGACTGCGGCTGGTTACTTGTTTGCAAGCGCCATGGGACAGAAAAGATTTGGAGGAGGATGAGGTCACTTTGCGGATATTTGCAAGGAGATCCTCCCACACACGAAAAGCTTATGGGAGAAACCAGAAAAGTGGCTGTTTGAAACTTAACCCATGGGACGTAAAAGCTGGCAGAGCGAGCAAAGCAGAGCTCAAAGCTGACATTGCAAAAGCACATAAGAGATGATAGATAGAGTGCTGTGAGGGCCGGAAGGGCCTTGAAAGTGATATGTTCACTGAAGGAAACATTGCCCTATTTCACAGCCATCTCAAACTACTGCAATACATTCCGGTTTTATTTTTTTTTCGTGAACACAAGCACACCTCTTTCCACTCACCTCAACGGGGAACCTCTTGCCATTGATGCTGTGCTCAGAGCCAGCCGACCCGTTGCTTTGACCCCAGTGAAACTCCACTTTCTCTGCCTTGAATCTGCCTGGCAGCCCGGCGCCGCTCACGAAGTACTCGTCCTTCAGCAGGATGGCAACTGTACACCCAAGACAAGGAGAAAAACACGCTCAGCACAGATTTTCTGAAACATTTGGAATTGTTGCTCATTATACTAAAAGAGTTTTTTTTTCCAATATACGCAAAGGGCAGGGGAGCATTTTCCTCCTTATAGAGGTTGGTTAAAAAAAAAAGGACTAAAAGTAATGCTGGCTAATTAGGGAAGTGATTAGGAAGCTACACAGAGTATGGAACATCGCAAAAACCTCCAAATTTCTCAAGGACTTTCTGCTCTCTTCATTGATTAAAATTTATATGGTGAACTATCAAAAGATTGTTTAAAGTGGTTCCAGGGATTAATGGTTGACCATGCGGCCTAGCCCTGCAAACTGAAGGTCTGCAGATCACAGACGAGGAAAAAACATGGATCCTGTTGGACTCCCCCTATTCTGGTGAAGGAAAAACGAGGCCCATGCCCCAGCTCCACCTCTACTGCTGGTCATGGCAGGTACTTTCCTTCACCAACCGGTTGCTGTAAAATGGAGAGAGTGTCAATAACTTTTGTAGAGTCTCACTCATGAAAAGCCCTTCGTAAGATCTGGGTTTTATTACAGTAACTCTGACGTTATTTGGTTCACTGAAGGTCAAAAAGCTCTTTTTTTTCTTTTCATTTACAAATGCCTTTGTATTTTTCATGACAACAAAAGCCCTAGGTCCTAACAGAGGACAAAGTGATCTGGGGGTGGTCATTTGGAAGATGTTATGGGAGAGGACTATGGTCACAATAAAAACTGAATCCAGCTTTGCAAAATCCCATGTGCTACTCTCACTACATAACCCCCTACACCTTTCTAACATCTCCGACTTTTAATACGCACAGTTGCTAGGAATGGCTCCTCACAAAACGCTTTGTTCTCATTCCTTACAAAAATGTTGCTTAAAAAAAAAAAGAACTAAAATTACTTTTTTTCTAAAAGCCATTGCAGACCACCACTTACTGTACCCAGAATCTTGCAATTAAAGATCTTTTTAATGGGAAAAGCATAACCCCAAAGGATTCTTCTGTGTTCTCAATCCAAGTGTGTCATCACAACATTAATATAAAGCCATTTTTATTATGTAAAAGGGAGGATTGTATTCACTGCCGAAAAAAACCGAAAAGGCCAGTTGTGAAATACAAGTTTTTCCTCCACTGCTGAATCACTGCTTTTGCTGCAGGGTGGACTTTCTGCCGCACTAGGGCTGCTCTTGCCACGAGCAGTCGGCTAAGGAAGCCTCATCTCAGGTGCAATTGTGCAATTCAGAAACAGCTAAGCTCTGAATTGTTTATGTTAAAATGTTTAAATGTCAAATTGCATCAGATTCTTCTAAGTTGCACCAGTGCCATCACAGGGCTGTTTTCTCCCATGATTTCTGTTTCTTTTGATACTCCCTTTGCTTCAAGGCATTTCTGTAGGAACAACCGCGACAAAGGACGAGCTGCAGGATACTGCCCCTATCAGCCATGGGATTACTGGTGGCCACTCTCTCCTCACACCGAATCTCTGAAACTTGAGTGGCTGAAAGCATCACTGCTCTCTGCTTCCCTCAGAAACTTCTCAATGAGCTCAGCAGTACTTTAAATACTGAAAGTCCCATTCAATTGGTTATAAATTCCATACATAAAATTGTAAGGGTTGAGGAATACAGGGAAGCAGATTCATATGCATCTGTTGAAGATCTCTGTGGGCATTCAGTTGCATCTAATAAATATTTGATAGTTCCTAAATCATTTATGGCTCTGTCAGGGGTCATTTTACTTGTTTTAGATGAATAATTAAAAGGATAATTAGGAGGATGTACAATCTGAAATGTTCATCTAATTGTTCATTTTACAGTATTTCTTACACTGCTAAGCTGTACAACACATGTTCCCATCACCTTCTCATCCTAGCAACATCCCCTTATCGCCAGGAATTTGGGGGTGGTGTGTGTGTGTATATATATATGTGTGTGTGTACGTATATATAAAACTAAGTGAGCTGAAAAAAGGGTTAAAAGTGTGTGTAAGGCTGGTGAGGATGCTGCTCCCATGGGGGCATGCCAGGCTCCTGCAGCCTCAGGCCCGGCTGATGCTTAATCACTGGGTGGCAAAGGTAGCTAATGCCAACACATCCCTGGAGAGTGCTCATGCTCTCCTAGAGACCTTTCCCACTTCTCCCTGGGGACACCTGAACCCACATCGGTGCCCGCGTAACCAGCACCACAGCGTTTCCTGCCCAGACCAGGCCCAGGAAGCCGCCTCCATTTTGCGGCCAAAGCTCTGATTTCGGCACCTTTTCTGCCCTTCACCCGAGGATGGACACGGGGTGGGGAGAAGACTGTCCTAGAAATGTAGACAGCAATAAAGTCTTTACCTTTTAACATCTCAGAGAGTAAAAATAACGTGTCTTTCTCTTAAAAAAAAAATCTAGTCAAACAGCAATCATCATAATCCAAGGAAGACTTTTCTTGATGGTTAAAGAGCGTTCAGGTTAAGGACCTTTGCCTTTCCCTCGTAGCTTCGTGTCTCTTATCCAGTCATTAATAGCTAAGAAATGCCCTCTGTGTCGGCCACCACTGCTTAAACAGATGTTGGTTTTAGTGTCTCTGTCCATCAGCAAAACGAAGGCCTCACACAGCCACCGGCCCCAGGACTCCCCTGTCGAAATCCCTAATGATCGGTGGCAGAACCTGCCTCTTCCTGCGCCACAAGGTCCCGCTTCGTTTGCTGCTCGGCCACTTACCACCTTCACAGCTAAATCTGGGCAAGTTGCTTCAAAAGATCCAAAAAAACCCAAAAAACACTACAAAACAAACAAACAAACCCACCCAAAAAAAAACAGAAAAGGTGCAGGACTCCATAAAACAAGGAGGAGCCAAGAGCTCAGCCGAAGAAATCAGAGATGACAGCAAGGCAACGAGTATTCACAGTATCAGTAAAAGGCCGTAAGTTACCAAAGAAAAGTGACAGTTACTGTTGCCCTGAGAAGCAATAACTTGTCAGCAAAAATCCATACCCCAACGGGTGAGGGAATCAAATACAGCAGTAGTGCTAAAATCACCCAGCAGAGGAAACTCAAGATACAGCTTTCATTACCAACTGCGGGAACACTGGAAAAATTGCTAGCACGTTTCACTCCGACACGGTTTCCTATTATACATGCAGCAATATGTTCCTATTACACATGCAGTATGTCATTAGCATCTTTCCAAGAAGAATTGCAACACTGCTTTTTTTCTTGGGTTTTCTAATTACACTTATTGCTGGTTACTACAAACATCCCTCCACGACCACCAGGGCAGGGTGCAGAACATGAATGGATTAATTAAGCACCATGTTTGCACAGCATTCGACCTCCCCAGGAACTCCTTTTGGGCAACAAACTCTGGATTTCAAAGCAAACACAGGCATCTCTTCCTGAAGCTGAAAAACCCACAGCCACCCAAACTCTGCTCGATGGTGGCGTGCACAAACTCGATCTGCTCTGCAGCGAAGCAAAGCAGGATCCCATCACTCCAACCAAGGGGCAAAAATTCAACTCTTGGTATGTTCTCCAAATGCTGGAATGGGATGTAAAGGCCTGCCTGAGTGTTGTGACTCAGATCCAAACCTCCCTGGAAGCAGAGGGTGCATCCGCGGCCGCCCTGCACGCACAGCCACGCTGCAGGCTCCCGGCGCGGGTACCTGCCCCGGTTGTGCTCGCAGGCCTCCAACTAGAGACGTGTTACAGAAAGCACTGCACAGATTCATGTTGCATGTTAATAAAGATAAAAATATAGTTCCAATAAACAAAATTGAATTAATTAGTGGTTTAATCCAATTCCCTTAAAATATGTGACCTTGTCAAATGAAGAGGGTGGCCTGATAATTTCTGCTTTTTACATTTTTAGATTTAAAGAGTAATCAAATGCATACGGCTTTGCATATAAATCAACCTTGACCTTTTGGTGAACTGGTTTGGTAAAAATAAGCAGTACTCTCCGACTGTGCTTTTCTCTAAAAGCCAGAACAGACAGAGCAGAAGAGGATTCAGATCAGAGAAGAACACAGCGCCGTAATCATATCAGAAACACATTAATAAGCCCCTACTTCTGTGAGTAGTTATTGCTCTTTCTTCTGTAAAACCTTCTGACTCCTGAACTTCCTCTTTCCTGCAGAAGGGCCTGAGCCTTGCATCTCAGCGTTCTTTTGGATTAGCTGCTACAGCCTCTCAAGCTGATAATTCAAGGTTACACCTTGCAACTCCTGCACAGCCTTTTATTCTGAGGAACAACTGTCTGCCAAGAAAATTATTTCATACTGAGAAGGAGCCTAAAAAAATAAAAACCCTTAAAATTAATCTGCAGAACTGGCTTTGACTTTGCTAAGAATGCAAAGGTAGAGATAGGTGGCTGTTACTAGGAAACCATGTTAAAAAAAAAAAAAAGGAAAAGAAAAAAAGAAAAAGCAACCCCCACCCCAAAACATAACAATAAAAAAGTTAAAAGGGAGAAGAAAGTTATAACATGGCTTGAATTTTTAATTGATTGCATGCAGGCTGTAGAGACAGATAGAAAAGCACATACCTGTTTTTCCAGTATTTTTCATCCAAGTCTTGTTAGAAGATTCATTGTCAAACCCATCGAGCTGCAGTTCTTGATACTCATCTCCCACACGTGCCTGATGGTCTACAATGTCGATGGGAGACTGGTGATACCCTCCGCACTTCTCACTGGAAGTGACCCAGTGCTCGGGACCGTAGGTACCTGTTGAAAAGTACCAACCCATTAACATTCCTGTAGCTCAATAGTCTTGGATAACTCTGAGTAAGCAGATCAAGCATTTAAGCTCTCCAGGTAACTCCATTGCTGTTCTATTTCTGACATTTGAAGGAGGTTAAGACTTGTAAACTTACGAAGAGATCGAAATCCATTAGCTTTATGCAGCACTCAAACTTTGCCTCTAGCTGTAACGAGCAATGGCCTTTTTTAATTGCTGTTCTGTAAAACTATCTGCAATTCCCAATTTCCCCTGATGTGTTATGAATTAGCACAATGTTACAAGAGCTTTCTTAAAGCTTCAGCCACAAGACATTAGTATATAGTTTACCTTTGTACATGAGATAAATAATGTATCAACAACCCATTAACTCGTGTTTGTGTAATACTCTGCTTAGATAATACAATCTCAATTAATGATTTCATTTCTTTTAGAGGTTTTTGAAGCTAAAAGGATGAGAAGAAAGGACTTAAGCTGAAGAAGGTATTGGTACATTTGAACAAAGCAATTGTGGGAAAAAAGGAACGCTAGAAGGAAAAATAAAGATGACCATGACCTTCCAGGAAAATAACTGTGGCTTTCTTCTGCTATCCCTCTCTAATTTTCTGTTTATCTGATTAACAAAATCTGGTTACACCTGATATAGATTACCCTTTTGGAACAAGTCAAGTCAAATACTAGCAGTAAATGTAAAGCTCCACAGACCCAGCAGCAGAGTCTTGCAGGGGCCTCTGCACCTGGGCAGGTCAGAGCAGTCTGTATTGCATGACACAAGGCGACGCAGATGCAGAGCCAAACTGCTGCATCTGTACTCTTGCCTTCTACTATTGTTTTGGTTTGAAAAAATATATGTATATTGCAAGGCCGGAGCTGCTTTGCATAGGCCAATGCGCAACTCGCAGCAGCGGAGCTGAGAGGAGCAATGCCACAGAGCCCCTTTGCCAGAGGTTGCCCACCCCAGCCCTAGCTCAGCCTGCTCGCCTGTGAGACTCCCCAGTACAAACAGTCAATACAAATAACCCATAAAAAATAAAAATTTAGGGTAAACGCCTTGTCCTCCTCTCTACATTGCAGCTCTAGCAACACCAGAGACCTCAGGAGGACCAATTTGCAGCATGCAGACTAGGATCTCCAGTGAAATTCAAGTTTGCTTGCAATCTCTTTCTCCGACTCCTAAATTGTATTAACAGAGACTAAGAGCTTACCTTCCTATCAGCACAACCAGTGGCTTAAGCTCTTGTAGCACAGAGGACTTAAAAAAAAAAAAAAAAAAAAAAAAAAAACACTTCCTATTCGCAATTCCTGAAGTGCTTTACAGCAGGGATCAACACTGTTATCCTTACATAAAGACAGGGCAATCCATGGGCTGAGAATGGGTGCAACTTGCCCTAGCTCCCTTGGCAAAACCAAGTTACAGCCCAGGGCTGAATCCAGGTCTCCTGAGCCCGGCTCCAGAGCATCATCCATGGGACATCTGATGTCACATGTCCATCACACCTCCAAAACATGCAGGGAGCACGTCCTCTCCGTAGGCATAAAGAAGAGCATCATGTCCTAGCATGCATTTATTACCCTTGCATCTGACAAGCATATGTAAATTCACTTAGTGCCATCCAAACCCAGCAGTTGGAAGGCCAACTGCTGTGGGCCTTGGATTTTCATAACTACTTACAAAACGCACTGGTTCCTGTCTTCGTATGGCTCATGTGGGATGCCTAATCCATGCAAGATTTTGTGCACTACTACATCATACTCAGAGTGCATGTTATCCAAATAAACCCCAAAGAAAGTGTTTTATTTTCAACCACAATTAATCGAATGGACTTTTTAACTGGGCAGATGATGTAAACGATTTTTAAAAGCTATTACAATTTTTTTTTTATGTCAAGATTCAACCTTTATAACCAACAAAAGCCACTTGCAGTTAATTTCCCTTGTACCACACCTAAGGAGAACAGTGTTATTAAAAGCCCTGCCTGGGGAAAACTGAACATGTTCCACTCACAAATCGGTGGTTCTTGACTCAGGATGCTCTTAGTAATTGTTTTGCAGTGATTTAGATGTCAATTCAGATCTACTTTTTGTATGTCACTGCACTTACTCTATGAAATTTTGGAATTTGCTCTAAAATGTTTAGTATTGCACATAAACATCAAACCTGCCAGCTCCCAGCTTTCGGCTTCATTATAAATGTGAGGTGGTTTTTCAAAGTGCTCTGCTCACAGAAGCTATCACAGTGGTTTCAGCTGTGCATTCAAAAGGAGCTGTACACACAATTTTTTTAAAATACCTTGGTGACCCTTTAGTCAAGAGGGAGATTTATTTATTTATAAAGTATGCTGATTTATTTTAACCAGGACTGTTGGGTTATTTCCATGCATCTTGTCACAAATACCTTTCTTTTTTTTTTTTTTTTTAAAGGAGTCTGTTCTTGACTAATTTGCAGTGAAAACTGTCTTGTCAGAACAAATAAAGTAAGCCATAAGGGTAAACAAACAAACAAAAAACACAACTGAATTAAGACCTCAAGTGACTTAGGTACCTTAGACTGTCTCTCACTGAAACTTCCTTTACTATACAGACCCTTAGGCATTTATGACTTTCTATCACTTTTAAAAGAATTATCTAAGTCTTTTTTTTTTTTTTTTGGTCTGCTCTATTTTAGTAGTGATGTATCTCTTCCTATAAATACAGTAGCTTCATTTTATTTTAAACCTACGTCTTCCAAAACAAAATAATAGTACCATGCCATCATATCAGATTTCTATGTGCAAAATGTTTCCATACCACTGCTGAATTGTTAAAGAAAAACCTAATGCAATGAAATTCTCTCAGCAATTCAAGCACCCAACTTGAGGCCAGCGCCGTGATTCCAAGTCCTGACATCCCAAGCTACAGCTGTACGGCTAAGCCCTGATTTAGAGGTTCAAGACCTCCTAGTTAAAATCAGCACAACGACTGGGTTTTCCATTAATTTCTTTCAGAACTTTTTGATATGCAAATTATTACATGCAAAATGACCCACACCATTATGGCAGCAATTCCAGACTGAAATGGAGGCCATGACCTCAACATCTTCATTCCCAGCCTCGCAGGATTGGGGCCACCCTGGCTCCAAGCAATTAGTTTGAAAAGGAGACGAGGGAAGGGAAGGGCGGGAGAAAAAACAAATTTTATTTTTGAATGTGAGACCCAGGTAAATAAATTAGATCTCATCATACTCAGAAAAAATGAGCTCCAAGGCTTGCAAAACGCAATCAAGGACAGTGCAGAGGGATTCATTTATTCACTGGTAGCCATCAGAGGGTTTAAGCCTAACTGCCTGCTTTTCTTCCATGTACATTCAAGTGCAGTTTTAATTGAAACTGATCTTCCACTACAGATTTCAAATTAATTCTTCTTCTAAGTGTCTCATGCTCCAGACATCCTTGCCTTGCAAAAAACCCTATATCATTAGAGGAGGAAATAGAACGCTTTTTCTAAGCTTGCAGGTATTGATTACCCATTCCTTCCATCAAAGCACAATTGCCATTCTGCACTGTATAAATCTCTTCGGTGCTGGACACTTTATAAAGTACCGAGAATTATATCATTAATCATTTGCAGTTGCACCTGTCTTGCCATATTGAATTCTTTGTTTTTTAGAACTTTAAATAAATGCTTTTAAATAAAAACATGACACTAAATAAAGACTCTGTTTTGCTTAAACCTAGTAAAAAAAATCCCTTTGTTCTTCCTGTGACATTTACCCATATGAAATGGAGTAACACAGAGCTGCTGGTACTTCATGTTACCAGCAGCAAACATCACCGCTTTAATCAAATAAACGTTGGGACAAATCTGAATGGGCCTTTTAAGGCTCAACAAATAATTTAGTTATTAAAAACCGAACAAGTGAAGAGCCTCTCTGTTAATAAATAATACAGGTTTGCACCGAGGCAGTGGAAATACTTGTCAAGGGAGGGTTGGGCAACCCCATCCGTGAGGGCAGCATCTGAGGGACGAGCAGCAGAGAAGCTGCCAACCCTTGGCCTCCTCCAGCTTTAACGCTAGGACCCTCCATCCAAGGTCTACCCTGAGGCCACTCAGGACCTGATCTGGGGCTTGGGACTGGTCTCTGTCAATGCGATCGTATTTCTGCTCAAATCGGCATCAAAAAGGCCTCTGTGGGGAGTAACCTCCCCACAACGGCAGCCTCCCCAAGTCCGTGTTTTCTTACCTCAATATTTTAAAGGTCACCTAACAGCAGAGACACCATCATCTGTCCTTAGCCAAAATTACCCAACGCTTCCTAGAAGGCTTCTACAACCTTTTATTATGCAAAATCTTTCTGTCAATTACTGCAGTACCTTGAAGAGGGTACAACACAGGCTGCTCTTTAAATAGAATCGGAGATTGCTTTCTTTTTTTTCCCTTCTTGCTACTGTACAACCTAAATAATGAGCAGGCTTCATTAATGAAAAACCATTAAAATAATGTATTCCGCCAAAATCTAATTAAAACTTGGATAAATACGTCCACTTCTTTTTAATCAAATGTATTTATTTCTCTCCCACAAATCTTTTGTTTAAAACATCTTTTATTAAAACTTTTAGAATTTCCTTGATTTCAAATAATTTTCCAATTAACAGGTCATTTAATCTGGTACAAATGCTCTGTTACACACATACGTGCTTACACAACATCCAGACATGACTTGGCAGACTAAGAATTCTCAAGTCATGCAATGTTTACCACTAGTCTACCACAGCTGGGAAAAAGAATTCCTTAATTCTGCTTTATTTTCACATTCACACAAAAATCCATCTTTAAACCCCAAGTCTGGTATGCAGAGAGAAATAGTTTAGATTGAAGGTGTATTTTTAATTATTTTTTTAACTCACTGATCTCAGACAAATCTAACCATATTTGGTTCCTTTTGGATGAAAAGGATAGTAATTGTTGCAAAGCAACCTAAGCCTCTCACTTCTGTTATTAAACAGCATTAGCTTGTTCACTTCATGGGGACATCCCCATCCCATCCCCTGCACTCCTGAGATGATTCATCTGTGAACACATGCAAATCAGATACCCACAGGCCCATAAGAAAAACAGCAGTGCAAGAAGTTTTATATCCCTCGCTCCTTTCTAACCCTATTTCAGCTTCACTGCCTCATACCCAAAGAGCTCTTGCTGCTCACTTACATACTTGGTTTTCCAACACAGATAGCGACTACCTCGATACAAAGACCCAGTCTACCACGGGCAGCATGACTGATGCCATGTAGAGTGGCAAAGGCTCTTTGCTATCTACTTGGGAAGTATGTGGGACCAAATAATCCCAAATCCTGCTAACCAGAGGCTCAATATCTTCTTGGATGGTGATGACACTTGGTTAAGTATGTGAGCGATGCCAACGAAGCAGGTTGCTGCTGGCATCTGCCACAGGTTGTTTTCCTGCTTAAAGCAGGAAGAATAAAATCAGAAAGGATTCAAGTGCTTAAAAGCAAAATCTCATTTGAAAGTCAATGGGGACAGTCTTTGACATCCTAGATACTTTTGGAAACGCTATTTCGGATGTGTGACAGCACCGCGTCACTCAGCACGAGTAAGAATAAAAGGGAAAACTCCAGGCCTCTCATGACAAAATCAAAGCAGCTACTAAGGATGGAGAGAAGGAAATAATATTTTCTCTGTGTACATAGAAATTCCCCATTTCTTGTTTACACAGATCTGGATGGGTAGCTTAAAGACTTAAGGGACCACAGCAGGTAGGAACCTCTGCAGGTTTCTTGGGCTCTGGCTAAATGAGGAATCTTTCCTTTGAGTGGATTAGCAGGTATGATCTGCCCAACCACCTCAGCCTTCAGCTGAGCAAAGACAGAGACACGAATCTCACAATCCCCGTGTCTGAGCCCTTGTCATAAATGAACTGCTCCGTCACGAGGCAAATCTCACAAGGCACTGAATAGTGACCAGCAGTAAACAAAAAACGTTCCTTTCTTAACCCCAAGGAAGTCATGCCTTGGCATAACTGCAAGGCAATGCACTTCAGCAACAAGCTGAATTTTCAAACTGGAAAATAATGGTTTTAAACACTCATGTATCACAAGCTCATTGCAGAACTGAGCTCATTTTAAGATCATTCAAATATCTCAGTCTGTGACTTCTATGTTATCTGGGACAAAAAGACTGAAATGGTTGCTTGATGAAATACACCAAGATTTCATTACTGTTGCCATTTAAAATCTAGCGTATTACTAAATCCTGGAAGGTATCTAAGGAAGGTGCTTCTGACCATGGAAAAACACGCTCCCTTCAGCCTCTCCTCTCACCTCCCAGTCCCTCCTAGGAAGAAATAAAACAAGTCCTGCAGGGTGAAATCTAAAGACTGTGTTTCAATGTAAGGCAGGGAAGAGTGATTTGAATGACTGACTTATCTCTTGTGCAGTAATTTACCATGAGGCTGCTGTGGCAAAGGCATAAAAATCCCTGAAACCCTAGATAAAAATCAGTGGCATCTTTCAGAGGCCTTTCCATAGCTGAAAAAGCAGCCAAGTTGTTGAATCATTGTATTAGGGAGAAAAGTTACTGAAATTATACTCTCTTTCTCTAAAAATGATGATAAATCAAACTCAAAGAGATGGAGAAACAGAGCCTATAGTTAAGAGTCCACAGTGCTGTTTTGAGCAAAGACTCCAGGATTTTCTATCCTGAGGAAATAGGGCTTTTCGTTTTATTATTTTCTGTCATCACTCTGTTTAACATGAGACACTGATGCTCACAGAAAATGCCAATTACTGCTTGAAAAACGAGACTGGATACCAAAAGCCAGGTCCCAAAGAGCACATTGAGACCTGACCCAAACCGGAATAAGCATCATCCACTCCGCAAGCTTGGTGCAGAAAAGCATGCACAAGGCATGCAAGAGCAGGCCACAGCTAAGGACTAACTTCTTTTTAGAGAAGAACTGAGAAAAATTTTCCCCAAGAACAATCTCTGATAAGGCCTATTGTAACCGGCAGTTGTTGGAATAAATGCAAACACAGGAAGAGGGAACAAAAAGGGGTCGGGATTTAGATAACCTCCAAGCAAGTGCTAGCAGCAATATCAGGAACACTGAGGACTCTCTTCTGCACTGAAGCTACCAAGCCTCCAGCAATCTCCAGCCATTTGGCTTAAAAAGCAAAGCCTATCTCCAAAACCGATTACATCCATGATGTTGTCACTCTGCTAAAGTGTGACAGAGACAAAGGATGAAGGAAAGGCTTTAAGCCATATTCCTAAATGTAAACTTTCCTATAATGTCTGCAGCTTTTAAACCTGCAGGTAGAATAAGGCCACATGTTCTTGAATTTACCTATGTATAGATACTAAAGTTATCACTGGAGTCTTTAAAACCTTCTGACCTTTTATTATCTTTGGCAAAAAAGCTGAGCATACCTATTTTGAAAAGCTTTTTTATTCCTTAGTATGTGTGTGCATATGTAGTTAATAATCACACATACTTAGTTTTGTTTTTGTATGTACATGTATAGGTAGTTAGATACCCCCACACATGTACACATACTTTCTGCATCCCTGTATTGTTCCTCAAAAGAAGTATGAAGCTGCCATGAATCTTGCAGGAAGCTCCCACTGTACCTATCAACCTGCCAGCAGCACAAATGTATGATAAATATCTAACATCAGGAAAACACCAGGACCTGAAGACAAATGCTGCAGGAAGCTCGCAATAAAGCGGAGTTAGTGTAATTACTAAAACAAGCTTTTTCCATAAACATTTCAAGGTTCAGTATTTGTGAGCTAAATAATTTACCACCACACCAACCTGAAAATGGGTCTAAGCTGGTTAAATAGTTTGGGGGCTTTTTAGGGATGCCTCATATAATAAAATCCTCATAGGCAAGAATAATGAGCTGGTGAGTTTTGAAATGCTAATATTTTCAAATGTTTACATTATACTTAATACAGTGCAACAGTATCAATGAAATTAATATGCAAAATTATTGAGTAGGAGGATAAATTGTGGCACAGAATGTGCCTGCTGGCAGCAAGTGACTGAGACTATATACATCTACATCCTCTATTTTTCATAATTTTCTGCATTTTTCATACACGTATCTGACATCTCACACAATTCATTTCATAACTGTCTGCGGCCTTTTTAAAACTGCTCACCCCTGAGCTGCATATAATAAACGAGGTCATAACTTATAATATAAGGAGAAAACACAAGATTAATTTATATGAAGGCACTGTAAATTAACTTTCTTCTACTTCTGTACTAGTTGAGTAAAACTCCGTGAAGGCTAGGGAGATACATAAAAATAGATTTCTTCCTAAATATAATTTTTAAAAATATAAATCCTAATGGAGATTACTGAATGAAGATGCATTATGAATCAATGCAAGGGCTCAATGACAGCACTTTGCATTGCTGGAAGGAAGACATATATTTCAGTAATGGGGTTGGCCATGGGTACCTCGGACTGGCCGTGCCTGCGAGCGCTGCAGGGTGCCCTTCTCTGCAGGAGAGCCTCTCGCCACCTTTTTTTTCTCTACAGAATAATAGCTATAATGATGGACCTTGACAGGTAAAATATTTATACTGCAGCAATGCCCCAAATCTATGGAAGGAAGTGGAGCTTTATTCCTCCAGAGGGCATGCGCTGCTCCTGCCACAAAAACCCGTTTAAGCCAAACAACATACAGCAGATCTGCAAATAACCTAAGAGAAAACACCCCAATTTTGTAATATACAAGCCTCCTAAGCCAACTTTCCCTAGTCCTCAATTACTTTGTTTCATTCTCTCCTCTCCAAAGTCATCTCCCCAGGGTGGGTAACCTTCCAGCACACACCCTGTTCCTCAGAAATCCTATCAGCCTTTCCATGAGACAGATTTAAAAGAAATGACAATTCTTTCAAACATCAAACTTAAAAGCAGATATTATGCTGGTGTTTCATAGAATTAAACAGATGAAGAACAGGAACACAAGCACTCATAATGCTGATGTAAATCATGGTCCCATCTGGTCTTCTCCAAGGAGAAAGCACAGTGTGAAACCAGCTCTGAAGGGAAAGAAGACAGCGAAAACGCAAAGGAGAAAATGGGTGGGCAACCTTCCTTCCCCAGAGCTGTCAGATGCAAAAGGAGACCTGGGGACCTTCAGGAAGTCTTTGCTGAAAAAGAAGCAAGGGAGAGGATCCAAGTTCTGCTGAGGGCTGGCGACTACCTCTCACCAAGGCCCAGTGAGCGGAAAACTCATCGAGAGGCTGGGGGCCAAGGAGACAGTTTGTGGTCCTATGTCTGTAACAGAGTCCGTGTTACAATGTCTGTGCCCTGGTCTGCATAACCAGTGGCAAACAGCCCCTACGGGCCTGGCCTAGGCCTGGCCACTTGGGAACAGGGGTTGCCATGGAGCCAAAGCCAAGATCACAGCCAGGACACTGCAGGCTGGAGGAGATACGAGACAAACCTACAAGAATGGCAGCTGTGGTGGCCCACGGCGATGCCTTGTGGTTACCCATGGCAATGCTTCGTGGCAGCATCTTATCTCCAAAATAGAAATGCTGCCTTCTTTGAGGGCTTTACTAAGACCCTCCTAAAGGTGAATGCTGAACAGCAGTGACAGGAATAAGCCATGATGTTTAGGTCAAGAAATCTCCAATTCCCATCTTGCTTCTGTGTCTCCTTTCACTTCCTCCCTCCATAGAAGGGGAAAATCACCAGGTCCATCTGAGCATCTGCAAAGATCGGTCTGTATAGACTTCAGAAAAACAGCATACAACCGTCCAAGATGCCTGCCTCACCCCAGGTTGCTTGTAAATGCATTTAAGGAAAATGCAATTCCAATTATTTCTCTGAACACCACAGACTTGAAATCTTGCTTCTAACATGCACCCTTAATAGCCTTGATCTCACCAAAGAAGCTGCTAACGTAAATGATGCCTCACTGTAAATTAATTATCTCCAGTCTAGGTGGGCATGGGAACAGAAAAACTTTGCTGGATTCCCATCTGTTCCTTCCAACTAGGCAAGGGAGCTTTCCCCAGAGGTCTGACAGCCAACGTGAAAAAAAAGAAAAAAGATAGAAAGAAAGGAAAAAATGTATATTTTTATTGAATTCTTGCAGGATACAGGTTAATAAAACACCCACAGAGAGCACAGAGTAATATAGAAAGGGAATAAAGAGAGGGAGGATTGATATCAATAAAGCCTATCCAGAGGCACTCGTGGAGTCGAAGTACTCATGACTGCAAAAGAAACCTGCCACAAAAATGGTTTTTCACTTGTTGCTTTGGCTCAAGTATAAAATTTACAAAAAAAAAAAAAGAAAAAGTGTCCTCAGCAAAGGACGGCTTAAAAAAAGAAAATGAAAAAAAGTCATCTGCTGCCGGGGCATTGGTGTCACCTTCAGTTTTCCAGCATCCCTTGTTGATCCTAACCTGACCAGAAGCCTGCCACTGCACCAGGACCTTAATGTTAAATATATCACATACAACACTGGAGTCCCCGAATCATTCGTTAAACTTTGACAAATGCTGACTTTGCTCTGATTTTTTTTTTTAAGGTGAAAATCACCTTTTGCCCAGGTGAGGTCTGAATGACATCGCTGTTAGAGCAGTTTTCCCATTCCAGCTGCCTCCCTCGCTGACACGCACCACTACAGCGGCTCCCCGGAGGCTGGCTGGGAGATTGCCACCTTTATTTAATGACACGTCGTGAACCCTGGCCTCAACTACCATTGACATTCAGTCTATGTTTCTACCATTAATTTAAGAGCATCAGGAGTAAGAATAAGTAGGGAGGCAGTAAGTAGCCATAATATTCACCTCAAGGTATGGGAGCAAATACAACTGCTTCTGGAGCTGAGGAAGAAGAGTTTTAATACCTCTCCCAACTTCTGTTTCTCTCTCAAATAGAAAAACTGCTATTTTTCTCACAGACGGCATCAGAAGAGCATTGCAAGAGATTCACTCCCCACCAGTGCAAAAGCTATAGACGAATTTAATAAATGCACTTCCTTCGGCACTGCCCAAATATTTGCAGGTCCTTCAGGGACAGCCACCAGGGAGGGCGCTGGGGCCAGGGGAGAGCATTGCCCAGGCCCCGCGCTCGCGCACCGGCCCAGCCGCCACAAGCGAGGAGGCAGCGGCGCGCTTCACCGCCGGGGCTGCTTCCTCACAGCAGCGCTGGGACAACCCGCGGTGACACCGAGCGCCAAACGGAGGCTGCGGCGTCGCAGTTAACTGTGAAATCTGTAAGATATTGGATTTATATGGTGTTTGCAGAGCACATTAGAAGATCATCATCATCATGTCTTTTCAAGACAGCCATAATTATTCAGGCTGTTATTTTATCTCACCAGTCCTTTTGAAAAACTATTTAGTATTAGCAACCCCTCACTAAAAACAATGTTTTGGTTGAGAGACTAATCTTCATATCAGTACACAGCCATACCTGGTCTTATCTACATTACCAATTCCCCGCTGATTGAGCGGATTCATTAACAACACAATCTCTGGCGACTGAAATGAAGTCTCATTCTTCGTATCACGGGTGCCTTGCTGTTTGCTTTTCCTTCACAGTGTGCACACAAGTAATTAACTTACTATGCTCCGCTAGCTCCTGACACGTTACTTGGCAGAGAAAAAAATCACCAGCAGGTAGTTAAGCATGCAAAATATTTTCAGTCAAACAAACTTCATAACAAAGTACCGCTCAGGAGAAGCGCGGCTCTTCCCGATACAACATTGGGGCACTCCACGCCGACTGCCCCAACGGGAGCTTCCTGGGCGGCAGTGCTGGTGTTGGGGATAAAAAGTCACTTTTAACACTTTCACTCTAAATGTAGGAAGCTTCTTAGGGGAGAAATAACTGGTAACTAATAAAAGATGGTGACTGAAAGGATGAGCACAGAGAGTGCCTTGAGTGTCCCTTGTGACTGTGAGACATACGGATGGACAAAGGACACAGCATAAAAAAAGGGGGCAAAAAAACAGAGATTCGCTTCAAGTGTGGCATAACTGAGATTACTGGTGTCTGGCAGTAGAAAGGACAGCACATTTCAGCTTTTATTTCAACTACGAGGCAATTTGCTATTCTCTGTTTAACGTCTTTTCATTGACAGTGGAACCTCTAATGAGAAAACACGCATTTTACTCATAAACCCCACCTAAAATACTCCACCCAAGAACATCACTTGAAACGTTCAAGTAATACCAGTAACACCAAGACATAAAACTGCAGTAAGTTATCCCTGTGTTTACCTGCCGCTCCTGTGTAAGCTGCAAATGGATGGTGACTTATTTCTTTAAAGGAGAAGTGCAGGGCTGCCCCACTGAGGGATGGTGAGGTGAAAGGCAGTCAAAGGCAGTCAAAGGCAGTCTTGGCCTGCAGTAACAGAACTGTCATTGACTTTAGCAGTTCTTTTCCTTTAGAGCAAAGTAGCCAAAATTCCAAAATACATGTAAAAATACTGGGAAAAGGCAAGAACTGGGCTAACTAAGACAAAGACCCATTGACCATGTTATTAACAGCAATATTGACCTTTTGTGACAAATTCTTGTTCAGAAGCTCTATGACTACGTTGACCTAAGAGTGGAAAACTTGATCTCTAAGCTTTCTTCAGCGCAAAGAAGCCACCTTCTGAACTCATGGAAAATGAAACTTGCCCTCCCAGTTGCTCAGTTTTGTCCAGAAGATATTTATTCCTTTCGCATTCATGTGCCCTGGGGCTAACCGCCACTCCCAAGGCTGTTGTCTCTACCTCTTCAGTTAGAGAAATTAGTTCCTCATGTCCTATTGCACCAAATTTTGCTTACAACAAAATAATTAAATTTGCAGAGGACAGAATTCACTATGATTTTTGTGAATATCTTTTTTCCTCTATTCTTATACTGCTTTCAGCTCAGCTCATTTACATTCAGCTCCTCATTCAGCTCCATCATTTTCAGTTCACCTGTTACTTTCCACCTCCAGCAGAGCTGGTCTTCACCTTAGCTACGCAATCTATACCAGCTCTCTAAAACTTGTGCTCTTGACTTTGAATTCCTATAAACTAAACACTATATTTCCATGTGGATCACTGATAGATACTCAGGTCTGCAGACAGACTCTCTGAATCAAGAAAAACCCAATACTACATCTCTGAAAGTCTTTTGAAGCCTGCTTTGTCCCAGAGGATGAAATCTCAGGTTCTGTTCAGCTTTCCACACTTACAGGGGCAGCAAAAAGTAACAGATTTTAATGCCCGAAGAACATGAAGAACTACTGACACGAAGAGCACAAGTCAGTACATTTCATAGTTACCTTTTTACAGAGCCTCAGAAAAAAAGACTTTGGCTCTTTCAGAAAGAAATTCAATGCTGTAGAAATCAATATTAGAGAAACTACTGCACGGGTTTAAAGAAAAAATTCCCAATGTCCCAAATGATCTCCAAATTTTAATCCTGTGTGTTCAGTTTCCAGACTTGCCTGTGTTTTGCCTTCTTGCAAGAGGTGTTTAAGAGACAGACTCTTCTTTTCATAGTGCCACTGCCGTATACATCTCAAGCGATTTGCACATACACTTGGGAATACTGCAGGGGGTCTCGACTGACAAATAAAATTGGGGTTGGAAAGTTTTCGTCTCTGGAGAAGGCCACCCAGTGCTCCAAACTTTCTTCTTCTCAAAAGGCAAACTGGGCTGGAAGTTACCCTTCACTTCAGCCAAAATCCTGCATAGAGCCAAGCAGCTCCCTCTGCTGTCTTCATTAGAGGATGTTTCTTGTAACAAAGATGAGCAGGGGAATAGGCTGCTGCTTCTAAACCACAGCTAATCTTCCAAAAGTCTAGATTTCTTCCTTTGATCCAAGCAGAACTAATAATGGACTTGTAGCAGCAAAAGGACAAAACGACAAATAATCAGATCCATAAGAGATTAATGGACAAAACAGGTAGATAAACTCTTGTGCCCATAACCTGGTTTCACAGAAAAATGTTCCCTCTATCATGAGATTTTCTTACTGATGACAAACATTCTCCAAGTTCTCATTCTCCTGAGGCTTGATTCTTGCATCAGCTTTTCTGTGGCCTTGAAAAACAGCCTCACTGCATGCACATAGCCAGAACATCCACTGGGTATATTCTGTGACCAAGTCTTTCTACTTTGCCATTTCTTTCTGGTCTTTTCTGTCCTGTCCTAAATGCTTTCTCCATTCAGCCACCATTAAACAGGTATGATTATTTGCATGGCCAATATCATTTCCAGATCTTTTTCACCTTCCATCTGGTTTACAGTGTCAGTCTTTGTATTCTCCATTCACAAGATACTCAAGAAGGCAGTTTTTCTTCCATATTGTTATTTTCCTTGTTCTTTCTCTAGTCCAACCCTTCACGATTTCACCCACAAAAATCCTGATAAAAAGGACCATTATTTTGGTGAGATCATCTCTTACTATGCTAAGCAATACTGTCCCTCTACACTGCACACAGTGTACTTCTCTGTATCCCAACATTATCTTGCACTAAAGTCCTTCTTGAGGAAAAAACTTTCTGTTCTTTTTTTGCTTAGAGTAAAACAAAAATTAGTGTTTGATTCATGATCTCTTGCCACTACATGGTGAAAATCTGTGATCAGAAGTTAAAGTATTCTGAGTATTATAAGGTAACTGCACAGGCTGTCTTTGGGATCATGTACCAAAATAAGCAATTAAACTTAAGCCTCTTGATTACAGAGCATCTTAGGCAATTTAATGCTTTTATTAAAGCCACAGCTGATGGACTTGAGACACTGCAGTCTTGGTCTCAGGAAAATGATACATGTCCACCTTTTTAAAGCAGAAAGTTTCCAGGCTTCTGAGTTTCAAAGAAAGTCTAAAGACAACAGAAGCAAGATCCAAGAGCCAGGAGGCAAACAAGACCTTAAAACTACTATGTGTTTTTTTTTTTTTTTTTTTTCAATTTCTCCTGATTTGTTTTGGTCTCTCTCATTACTTTCGAGCAACCCATCCTGGCTGTACTCCACTGTACCTGAGTTTATTCACAAACACCAAACAGAAGCTAATGCCAGGGGAAATAACAGAAAGAAACCAAGACCATCAGTAGTGCCCTCAGTACTGAAACCCTGGGTTAATATAGGGGCCTTGCACAGATGATTCAATGCCAACCACTACTCAGGGCTCATGTGGGACCCGCTTCCACTGTGACTGCAAACTAAAAGGGGAAAAGGAGATTGCTTTGCACTCAAGATGTCTTGATTCTAGGAGATGCCTACAGACTTCACACTAGCTGAGCAGAAAAGAGATTTTTATTTTGGTAAAATCTCATCTGTTGCTATTTTTTCCAGAGCTTTTATTACACAGATATTTAGAATCATATATAGCACTCTAGTTTCTTCCCTGCTTATCATGAATCCTGCCCAAGTGCCTCCTTTCAGGAACAAAATTCGCTACACAGCTTTAGATGGAGAAGATTATTTTCTGAGGGACACAAGCTCACACAAATAGTAAGATTTTGCGAGAGTGGCTGTACCACTGTATCCTGTGGTTGGTCTGAACTGTCACCGAATGATGATAGGTGACTAGTGCCCATATAATATTCCTTTTAGTCTCCCTGGCCTTGTCAGACCTTCACAGCTGTGAAGAAAGGAAAAACGAGTAGGGCTTATTCTGAAGTAAATTCTGGATGTAACCGCTTATAACTCTGCTAACACCAAGGAACTAGTAAATCAGCAAGAGAAGTTTATTAATTTAGTAGTTACTGAGACAGATCTTATTGATCTTCTCTACTCGCCCTCAGCTGCCAGAGTTCACCTCCCAGCTCCGGTTGCTGCCGCGGTTAAGCGGCTCAGCGGCGCCCCGTGTTTCATCGCACGCACGTTGTAGCACGGCGCTCACGCTACGGCGACTCGCACACTAAGCAGCGGATTTATCACCCCGGAGCAGCCTCCGGATCCGCTCGCTCCGGGGAGCCAGCGCAAACACCTGAGGGCAAAGCTCGAGCTTTGCGCCAAGAGGTACGGAGCGTCCTCACCGCACGGCCCACCTCCTACCCAGCCCCGGCCCTGCAATATTTTGGACACAAAATCAGTTCGCTGAAGATTAGTTTCCATTTTCAGCGTTCACATGTTTTGGCAACATTTCTTTTTAGAGGCTCTGGTTCAGCAAAGCACTTCGGCACATGCGTTGCTTTAAATAGCTGAATAATCCAACGTCTCTTAGCAAACGCTGAGCTTTAATTGTGCGAATAGTTCCAGTTCAAGGACTGCTCGTGCCTTGGAAAAGTGAGCACTCACTTATGTGCTCTGTTCATTGCACAGATATAATGTTATTCATGAGCTTCATGTTATGCATTTACTTAAGTACTTTGCTAAACAAGGGCCAAAAAGCAAATACGCCCGTCAAGTTTGTTTAACAGCAGCTCTACCATTCGGTTCTAAACTGTCAGGAATTTTAACTAGGAAAACTAATCACAGGATTTACTGTCATTTCTTTCATAGCCAGGCCTTGATTCAGCACTCACTACTGTGGCAATAAAATTGAATAACGTAATTTTTTTCCTCATTTCTAGGCTT
The DNA here is from genome assembly GCF_059628265.1 of Tinamus guttatus. Lineage (NCBI taxonomy): Eukaryota > Metazoa > Chordata > Aves > Tinamiformes > Tinamidae > Tinamus > Tinamus guttatus. The sequence continues at coordinate 3,359,651 of NW_028288841.1, read as the reverse complement.
GTATAGTCCGTAAACTAAAAATATATGTGGATTTATATACATATATATTCATAATATATAATAAATATATACCAACTGGGGAAACCATCCCTGGCCTAGGGTTTTGCCCTTGTAGCCCATGGGACTCACCACATCACGGTCATGAAGGGGCCTCTCTGGAGAACCTGCCCCTCCATTTAGAGTATCCCCAGGCCCACCATGTATTCTGGCTGCCAAATCATGGTATCTGATTAGAAAAACATGATCAGAGAATCTGGGGGGCCTTTTAATATGATTTCTGTTTTTTTCAGTCTTATGAAAATACTTGGGGCCTATGGTTTCAGATGAAAACACCTAGTATGGGCCTGCCAGGAAAGCAATTTCTTACACTGAAGTGGGCTGGAGAAGCTAAATTAAAAAGGGTCAAGGGGAACAAAAAAGTAAATGGAAGCAGAAACAGATGCACCTGGAGGAAAAAAAAAAAGGGGGGGAAGAAAAAGTAGAAAAACTAAAATTGTCTTGAAGATAAAAGAATTAAGCTCTTCTGACCAGTAGCTATAAAACATTTAATGAATTTAGACACTTATTTCCAAAGGAAGAAAGCTATTTAATGAGATAAGTGTTATTAAGATGGAGCAAAATAAACTATAATGTAGAAAACTGCTCATTAGTTGATGCTTAATTGCTCTTATAGTTGGGGAAGAAGCAGTAATTACTCTACCAAAAAGATCTATATTTAGAATTTACAGGGTGTTTGTTTGTTTGTAATGTGCAGAAAAAGAAAGCCAATTTTGGTTTTAATATCAAACCAAAATTTAGCCAGAGAATAGCCAGCGTCACCTGCTTCAGAACTGAACAAGTGACAACTGTATAGCTTCTGGGAACGTGAAAAGGAAATATTGATTATAGCAAGAAATGTAATTGGAGCTTGTTCTGAAACAAGTCTTCCATACATTTATAGTTATTTACTCACTGTGGTCTCACTGTTTGTCTGTTTTCCTTATAAATATTTACTATGCACTATCTTCATAAAATAATTATTATTCAGTGTTCACAGCACAGAAAAGCCATTAGACACTGGCTGTGTGCTTTGCCATCCTAATCTGTATGACAATATTTTAATCCAGTTCTAATACCTAATCCTTTCAGTTGAATGTTCTAAATTTTCTTCGCCTGGTTTTTCATGCGAGTATCTACAGAAAAGTGATACCTGCACACACAGCTCCTTATCAGACCCAGCTCAGGAGCTGATGCAGGGATTTTCCACGATTGCTGTGGTTCACCAATTCCTGGCGGTTCCACATCTGTGCACAGGTGGCCCCATCCAGAAATCACAAATGTTCCATTAAATTACTCTTTAAGACATGAGGGACTCTTCATCAGAAGATGAAAGTTTTCCTCTCAAATGTTACATGGACATAAACTTTAAAATGCCCCTATCCACTCCTGTCACAAATAGCATCCAATTGTACTAAGGCTAAACAGATAAAAGGAAAACGTCTTTGGATTTATCATCATGATCTGGTTGGAATCAGCAGCACCAAGATGAAGTGCAACCAAATTGGCAATCTGTATATCACCTCGTTCTCTCATAAATCGTGGTTATAAAACAAATACTGGCAGGACAGTCAGAGTTAGAAACCATAACAGACATTTAGGCCAATTTTTATTTAATTTGATTGTGTATGAAGACAACGATACCCCTTTAACTGCAGGAAACACGCTCCATCTGCTCTCCAGAGCTTCCACTGGGCTTGCAATTTCCTTTATGTGCAATTCCAGATGTTAACGGAGACCCTGAAGGCCCCGAGGGCCCGGGCTGCTCCTCCTCGCTCCCTGCACCGCGCAGGTGAAGCCCACAGTCAGCAAAGACGACCGCACAACGCCCCAGGCAACGCACTGAGGATCTAATTGAGACTTTAGCAGCACAGAGGGTCTTTAGCAAAGCCACTGCATGGGCGGAAACTCACCTGATGCCAGAAAAAGCAGCGAGCATCGTCCTGGCCAAAGCTTTGGTGCAAACCCAAGAGAGCAACATTTTCCAAACGCAGGAGCCCCAACGGCTCACTCCTCTTCAGCCAGTTAAACTGAAATAGCTTACAGATGCAGCTCAAGGCTTAGGCCAACATGGAAAGAGCTTAATTACTTATTTATTTTTGGAAATCTGGAAAGATATCTCATGTGAAGACTGTCTCTTGGAGCATCTTTTGCTAACTGACATCATGCAGGTGCCTGTTCTTTTTTAAACCAAGCATGTATTTCTAATCAATTGAAAATCATATTTAAGAAGAATGAAACCCCGGAGATTCTTGTGATGATGTATTGAAAAACATAAATATTATACACTTTAAACATCATTAAAGTATTTTATAGCGTAGATTTCTGCTATCCCTCCAGTAAAAACAAACAAAAAAAAATCAAAGCTCTGATGTGCAGAACTATGAATTTTAATTCCCTGTAAGATCATTCTAAGATAATTACTAATCCCCATCTACTGGTCAGGTAAACTTTAGGGAAGAATATTCTAAAGGAATGGGTAACTGTAGGGCAATTTTCTGTTCTGCTTTTACAAAGCAAAAAGCATTTCTAGCTACATTCAGCATCCAAACTTGCATATAAACATATTCCAGTCCAAACAGATTCTTCATACTGCTTCAATTCCATATTGCTTGCATAAATCATATTTATTCCTTTATAGAGATTTTTAAAGACAATCACCATAAATAGCATAGCACATCAAATATTATTCCAAATTTAAACAAAATCTGTTCATCATTATGGTCATTAGCTAATGGTTTTACCTTCCTTTGGGACCATGGTAAACATTAAAATTCAATTTATTTAACATTTACTTCTCATAAAACAAACAAAAAAAAAGAGCATGATTTCCTTGCTACAATAACAAACTTGGGGTCACAAAACTCAAGAGAAACAGGTCTAAAAAAAAGAAACCAGCAAAAAAACACTCCTTTGAAGACTAATGAGGTACTGAAGGAGGATGTAAATACACACAAAGCTTGTACTGGACTCTAAGCCTAATCCTGCAGCTAAGCGTCTTCCTACCATTGCAAGTGCTGTAAGGCCCAGGGCTTCCAACCTTTTTGATTTGCAAAGAGCAAAACATTCTCCCACGGGAAGTGCAGCCCCCAGGACCTGTGGGTTTAAGCCCTTTGAAAATCCATTTTCTTTTCCTAGAGACTATCTGGGCCCAGCTTAAAGAGCCCAAGGATGCTCAGGGGCCCAAAGCCGAGGACATACTACCAAGCACACGTCTTGAGGCAGCTATAACAGGCACCACCATGCACAACTTTCCTTAAAATGACCATAACTTATTCCAGCTTGCAACCTTGAGTTATTTGAGGGAAAAAAATAAAATTTTCCCTGTGATACAGTTGCATTGTTTAATCCAACTCTGATAAATGCATTCTTTTCACTCAAATTGATTTTCTTTTCAAAGCTCCCTTTGTCATCTGATTTGTTAAGTACTATAGGACTCCACATCTTGCTGACTGCGTATTTGTGCTCCAAACAGTTTCCCCTGCAGGACCACAGTGATTTCACCACAGATTATTTTTCTATAGATGCTCTCTTAGAGTGCTCATCAACATACTGACCTAAGTGCTTTTAATTATTCCAGTGGAGTCTGCTTTAATGGTGGAGATTTACTTAAGTCAAGAAATACTACTGCAAAAAGCACTGAAAAATCCATACCCCACACTTCTCCCTGAAACCTGAATCAATCAGAAGTTTAACGCACATTGTTAATGTTTATGTGCATGTGTATCTATGGTGCATGTATGCAAGTTTTATATGGGCCTATTTTACATCTATACCCATCTGCATGTAACGTAAGCTTAATGGGACCAGGAAGACAGCAAATCCATTTAATTCTCACCTTCAGAGACACTGTTTTCTTAACACCTCTGAAAAGGATGCAAGCAAATTTGGTGTTTTCGCTTTATTTCCTAGCTCGTGCTTAGCAAATTGTTTGAACATTAGCTATCCATCTTGCCTGTTAGCATTCACATAGACACCCCTCACGCCTAGCTGTATTAACAACCCTCCTTGAAATACGCAGGAAATTGGAGCCACCGGGAAAGGCAGCCGCTCTCCATCTCTCCGTTTACCAGACAACACATCTTCAAGTGCCATAAAATACACAAAGCATCTCCAGGGAATGTCAGGATAGGTTAGACCGCTCGCCTAAGGCAGCGGTGTTGAGGAGAACAGTTTAACGTGAAGATGATGATCACCTTTCAAACAGGAAAAAATGCAAAGGGCAGAAATGGGGAGTGGAAGAGGTGACGAATGAAAGTCTGTCTCACACTCGACTTCAGAATTAGCAGCAGGGAGAATTATTAGCACATTTTTATACATGTCCAACTATCACTTGTCCCTTAAGATTTTTTTTCTCTCTTTTTTTAAATATTTGAATTTTGAATTTAAGACTTGGACTAAAAAAAGAACACATGGAGAAGGGAACACATTAAAAGATGGTAAAAGGCAATTTTCTGTAACTCGTTTTACTGTATCAACAAAACCAGAAGAGCTAAAGGGAAGATATTCTGATAAAAATTTGCTACTCACGACAGCTGCATGCGTTGAAACCAAGCCAAATTCCTTTAAGTTCTACATTCAAATACTACAGGAAATTGTTATTGCTCATGAATAGATGTAAGCTTACTTTTGAGAATCATTTTTTCAGCCAGAGACTTTGTGAAACAAGCAGCTAGTATGTTATTCTTATCATTAAGTTTAATATTTTCAGGAAGAAAAAGAGGTAGAATGTAGCACTTCAATTAAAAAAAACGAGCTAGTCAAAATAACATGGAAAAAATATTTGTGAAACTGTCCTTCTTGACACAGAATGAGATACAGTAGAAACATCCTGCCAGTTGAGAGGCTTCTCTTTATTTATTTAGCAAAAGAGTTTCCTTGCAAAGAAGCAAAATCTTATGTTGACGCTTCTTAAAACATTTTCCGAGCATTGCAACTTTAAAACGATACTGCTCTGGTAAGAGGCTTTTAAGAAAGCTGCAAATTAAGATTTCAGGAATTTGCACAAGATACTCCTGACAACATGAGTTTTACACTAGCAAGGGCACCGCTCCCACCTTTGGCTTATTCCCACTGGCACTGTGTTTAATCCTGTTCAAAACCCTTCACTTGGCACCCAGAAGTTCCCTGGAATTCAACCCACAGCAGCCCACATAGCACAGTTCAGGACAAGTGCGAGTCCCATCGAAAGGCTTTTCCACCACTTGTCCACACTAAGAGCTTGGATCTAGCCACGCACACAGTTCTGTTAAATGATCACGATCAACGTTCACGTCTTCAAGGAGCTACTGTGAGAACAGGGATTTCTTGCAAAGACCCCTCTGCGGAGAGCTGTGCCAAACACAGAGGGCTGAGCATGGCACGACCTCAATTCACTCACCCGCCTCAGTCACTCTCAAAACATGCTGAAAATCAGTTTTTACAAGTCCTTCACTTAAGGTCTTCACCTCACTGTGCTATCTTATCTGACATAAGAGCCACTGAATAGAGAGGAGACCCCTTCACCAGCACGTTTACTCTGGCTGCAGAAATGTAACTCACATTTAACATGCAAAATGAGCCTCCTCATTAGGGCCTCCTTTGGGTCTTATGCCTTTCCTAAGGCTGTTATTGTACTACTGATCACTGCACAGCACTGTAATATATAGTGATCCTTCAGGTTGGGAGAAAGCTATGTGCCAGTCAGGTTTATGAAGCCTATAAAACTTTTACTGTGCTTGTAGCATAACCAAAAGAAAAAAAAATAAAAAAAGTCATCCATAAATTTAATTATTCCTGGCTTCTGTTCTGGGATACATCTCTCTGGGGTACAGTCTGAGATTGCTGAACAGCACTCGGTTTCCTAGATCAAGGTGATACAGGTTTTTTAATACCTCTGTGGCAATTAATAGAACATTTCCCTGCCTATGGCGTGAGCAGGCATATCTACTGGTGGAAGAAATGCCAGCAGATTTTGAGGGGCTTCTCCTCCACAGATGGGTCTCATCACTACCCACTGCTTCTCTGAAGCCACTGGCAAATCCTCATGGATTCCTCATTTTGGGTGTTTCTTGCAACCCTGCCTCTAACCTGGGAATAGATCGTTCTCTTTAATAATAATAATTCCAAGCCTGCTACCACATTTATCTCAATTTGATCTGCTATTAGAAATACGTGATTGCTGAATCCCACTATCCCACACTGGGGTGTTCACACGGATCTGCTTTCCTCCAATTTCAACGCCTCTTGGATTAATTCTCAGCAGAAGGCGAAGGCAGCCCTAGAACAGGGCTCTGGCCGTGCCGGCCGCGGGACGTGCACAGCCCAGCCTGGAGCTGGGCTCACATTTCTTCCTTGATTTGCCCAAAAACCTTGTTTGCAACAGACTCTAGCAAATCTAATTCAGACTAATCTAATCTCGTGAATACTTTCAGCTAAACAATTCAGCATTTGCAAAGCCAACGTGTTTGGTTTCAATAGATTTAAATGTCGGGTTTTTTTTTGTTTTGTTTTGGAAAAAAAAAAGGTTATTTTTGAGGTGGAGCTGCCTTTTAGAAAAGGATTAAAACACCCTTTAAAAAATATGTAGTTCAGCCAAAAAGTTTGGGCTTGTTTTACATTTCAGCACAATTTTCTTCTTTTTGGGTCCATCAAAGATACCTTCCATCTCCTACTATCTCTCTCCTACTTTTCTGCTTGGCCACTGACTCCAGAAATGAACTACTGACACACCACCCAGGAAAGGGATAATCCCAGCATTAACAATTTAGTCTAAATACACAACCAGATAAAAGATTAGTGATCTTCATTTAAAACCCAACCCCATGGGCATTATGAGGAGCTTGCACAGCTCTGCTACATGGATTACAACAGATTCGTTTTAAGCAGTCTTATTGTTAAAAAACAGAATAAAATAAAGCATAGGGCAGACACTCATCAGGGATTACGGGACAGGAAGGCAGCGCAGGAGGTGGCTCTGTGCATGCACATCCCAATCCCTATCCTCGTGGACTGGACAACAGTTCCCACCTCCCACTTGCTCGAGAGCCAGGGCCTTTTCCCTCTTCCCTAACGAGTTCCAGTATCAAAAACACACGTTTCCACTGGGGCAATTTAGCAGCATATCAGACACCAGGCAACGAAGAGATGCATCAGGAGATCTGCTTTCTTATCCACCACAAAGTAGCCGCTAGCTGCGAAGTTCCTTGTGTGTTTGTTTTCTGAGGACACTCAAAACACAGATTTTCCCATCTGAGAAAAGCCCACCCCAATACGAGGCTCTTCTGGCTCAGACTGGGCTGTTCTTTCTGTTCCTCAGCAACATTACCCATAGTTTAATCTCGTTTCCTTAGAAATAATCACCAGGCTATTTAATATTTTCCTCTAGTTAATATTTAACACACCGTTGGGGAAACAAGATGAATCCGATCCCACACCCAGTAAGCTTTCCTGTCCTTAAACAATTCTAAATTACATTACACCATTACACCCAAAGCAGAGCTCCGAGTTCCCAGAAAAATACAAGCATTTAAGCGATTCAGCAGAGCTCATCTGACATCCGAGCACTGTCCGAAGAGGCAATCCCTTTCCTCTCTCCTCCCAGTCCCTGGATGGTTGCCCCTGCGATGACAGAAACCCTGTACGCGTCTTCGGTCCTTCTGATTACAACAGAGGCATCTGTGTTCCCAAACAACAGGAAAGATTGCTGAGATTCTGTTGCATCAAGAATCTCATCACGTAAAATCCTTCTAAAACATCAGATTCTGGTTTTCACTTAAGCTCCTAACACATTTTCAAAGAATAGCTGAGCTTGAATCAATTTCCTTGACATCTTAATCCCGGGTACTTCAGGTGGCAGTTTGCCATCAAAGCCAACACAGTGGAGCATGACCAAGGACCCGGCAGCAGTGAGCAAGTGTCCCCAGCCTGGCTAAAACCCCCTGTTTATAAGAGGCTGCTCTTAGGAGAGAAACAGAGAAAGTCCTGGGTGCAGGACAAGAGTCAGCACAGCTGGGACACAGCTAGGAAGGGAGCCAGAAAACTTTGGCAGGGAAGGGAGACTTTCATAGCTGGGGAGGAGCACCCAAACATTTAACGCTTGCGTGCAGGAGGATAGTGGATCATATCTGCACAGGGTCTGATGGGGTGGTCAAACATGAGGGAGGATGCTGAAGCTCAGGAGAAATGAGCCCAAGGGCCCCAGGAGGACCCTTTGCTCCTGCAGTTACATGGGGTGAACCACACATGGAGCAACATTCACACGCGTGCAGCTTGGCTCGTGCATGCCTGCTCTGCCTCCAACCATCTCCCTCCAGGAAAGGAGCCAAGGAACAAATGGTCACTAGTTCCTGCTCCTCTGAGAGCTGCGTTTTCATCTGAGCTTTTCAAATGTTTTATTCCTCTCTCTCCACTAGGAATGATCATCTTGCTAATATTAGTGCTTACCTATTTTGTTGCATATCTGGCATAATAACATCAAACTTGACTTCAAGGATGTGAGAAAGTCCTTGTTCATGACCTAGATACCACAAGGAATTCTCCCCGAGAAGTTTCCAAGATGAATCCTCTTTCTCTGCACTCCAAGGAAAAATGGTTGCCTGACGACTGTGAGCTTGTGCTTGCAGGCGTTAGTAAGAAGAGAAAAGGGAAAGAAATCCCCACGCAGACACAAGTGATACCTGCTTTGGGCTTCCAATATTCCAAGTAATAACTGCTCAGGTTAACACCACCAGCATATCCTGGTACAAACAACTCCAGCCTGCACCAGAGGCAAGTTCACAACAGAAGAAAAGCAGAAAGACCAATATATCAGAATAGCACTTCATATTTCACAGGTTCAAAGGCTCGCATGAAAGAACCACACCAATTCACACCAGCGGTTCCTTTGAGAGCTTTTTCCTCACTGAAGGTCCTGCCTAATTTCAAGGTCTTGAGACTGAAAGGCTCACACACAAGCTCATGTAGTATTAAGGCTCATACCTCCAAAAATTCCCATGGCTGTAATATTGCAAAATATTCCCCAACCTCATACATGTATGCACACGTTTGCAGCAGTTACTAAAACAACTATGTCATCTTCCAAAAGGCACTAAAGATGCAGAAACGGAAGGGAGAGATGGGACAGGAATGCTGCTTTGTTTGTGTGCCTCCACCTTGCTCATCAGACACACTCGAGCCAAAGCATCCTGCTCTCCAGAGGGAAATCTGTTTCTGCAATTTTGCCAGAGCTTTTATATATGGCAGTGGCCAGCTGGCTGCTGGAAGAGCCATGTGTCAGTGGTCCTGGCGAATGCTTAATGTGTGATATGGATCTGCACAAACTGCAAGCACTTGGTTTGCAAACATTCCTGGTTTATGCATTTACAAAGCAGCGAGTAAAAGGAGAGATGGCTCCTGATGTCACGCACCATAGCAGGCAGCTCGTATATACCTATCTGTGTACATGTGTGTATATATATACACACACATATATATAAATACATACACAGAGTAGCTTCTCTTTTTCTTGGCACTATTTGCCTTCCTGGACTGCATTTACCCATTCTGCCTCTCAGTACTGTCACATCCTCTGCTGCTGCCACCCTTGCACCTGAGGAGGCCAATATCCAAAACCATCGAGCCTCCAAGATGATTGATTCTCCCTCCAGACAAGATGCGGGAAGCCTCTGCACAGCTTCCCTCCAGCCTTGCTGGATGTGTAGATCCCAGAGGAAGGAATCACACCTGCAAGCAGGTGGGAGCACAGGAAAGTGTCCGATGATGCCCCTGACTACTGGCACTCCTGCTCCTGGGCTGTGCCTAAGGGTCCATGTAAATCAAAACTGCTTCTCCTGCATGGAGAAGCCAGCAAGTCAGTCCACACAACTGTGGGAACCATGTGGGGAGCAGTAAAGCAGGGACAGCGGCATAGTTTGAATCAATCTATTTTTTAGCTAAGTACTTTCTACTGTACCATCCCAGAGGATGTGTTAAAAAAGATGCATCAACCAGTGTGGGCCTTGCAGAAAGAGGGAGAAGGTGGGCATACTAGAAGAGGTCTGTGGGTACAATCCTGATACATATAAAAAAAGTACTCCCTAATTTTAAGGCAACCATCTACAGGTGGATTTACTAACGTATGGCTCCATGCCCATGCCTTTGTTCAAAAATATATATATTTTTACTGGCTAATGTCAGGCAAGCCAGACCTCCACCCCAAGCGAAGTTTATCCCAATCACTGCAATCAATGTGGAGAGCAAAAGTGGAGGTGAGAAATGAGTCTGCCACAGCCTCCCGGGTGCCAGCAGACACAGACTGTCGAGCCAATAGGGAAGGCAATTCCCAGCCAAGGTTCCCTGAGTGAATAGACTCTCCTGGTGACACCAGACAAGAGGGTTAATGTACGGATACAGATAAATAGTTTGTGTAAACTTAGCTGTCTAGTAAAGGAAACAGAACTATAATAACTGTAATAACCGTAGACAACATGTCAAATGAATCCTGATTTAAATAGTAAGCCATGTGGTATAGTAAGTAGGAAAAAATGGTTTTGTCCTTTAAGCTATCACAAAGTACTTGCTTCATGGAATCTGTTCTTTCTCAAAATTAAGATCAAGGATACTTTTTAAACTTTTATTATATCACCTAAAAGCTTCTTAGTAGCACCAAGAGTTTGTATGAAATATATAAAATAAGCAACTACAATAGTTTTAGAGACTCCTAAATAAGTTCCTATATAAGCAAGGTTAGAAGAGGAACACTCGTTCCGAGACTGCACAACCAGCCAGCCACAAAAGTCAGTTCAAGAACACAGTTAGCAGCCATATGACCAAATGGACCCATCATTGATCAGTTATTATACAGAAAAAGCTATCTGCTAGAATTTTTCAAAAAAAATCCAACTACAAACAGGGGCTTGCACTATCTAGTGGCAAAACAGGATTTTAGTATCAAATGCAAATGTTTCATGGTTCGTATGTTACAGTTGCACTAAACTTTGGCTAATACTACTGCAAAAGTCAACCTGATAAACACATTCAGTGAAATCCAGCTGTAGTCTCAAGAGAAGCTGTAACCCACAACGTTTATGAGTTCTATCTATTATGTGACACTCACACTGAAGCTGCAAGTGAAAATATATGCAGACAGTGTAAAAGGAGCTTTTTGCAGGTTAAAACTGGCATGCAGCAACACCGAGAATGGGTCATTAGAACTGTGGAAGGTGCACACAACAACACAGATCAGCGCGGGTGACACAGCCGGTGGGGATCAGAGCTGCGATACTACATCTGGTTACTGTTAGTCACCCTATAGAGGAGACAGGAGAGAAAAAAAGAGAGAAGTCTACATGAGACATGACTGCTTTCCTGTTTAGGAATCAAAAACTCCAGAAAAAGCTTTCTCAAAGCTGAAGAGAGCATGATTTATACAAAGAGCTACAAGCCTTTTACGCTCCCATTTGAGCAGACGGACATCAGTGCTACCTGTTTTTCAAGACTCCTGTTTCTGATTTTATTTACATTTGCTCTCCGTTATGCTTTTAGAGCAACTTACCTATCCAGTCAATCAATTCAAACTATTTTTGCAGGCATTTCATGTCATTTTTTTTAACATCACCCTGTAGGCACTTGCTTCTTTGTAATTATAATCATTTTTCTGCAGAGATTTTCGTCAAGTGACTTTGCCAAGCAACAAGAAAAGGCAAGTGCATATGAGCACAGGTAGAAAAAAATACAGGAAACCCACAGCTAAATTGCATAGGGCCACCACAGAGAGAGCAGGAGATAAATACCTTTCTTCACCTCTTGTATGGCTTTGCTGAAGGCTCGTACAAAGGCTATTCTGAATTTGGTGGCTATGGCTCAAAAGTGTAGCTAAAGAAGAACTCTTGAAAAATGTACAGTAAAATTCAGCATTTTCAACTTTTTTAAAATACCAAAAAAAAAAAAAAAATCAAGCTATTTGGAGCTCTTCTATGGTCCTCTTTTGTAGGAGCAAGTTTGTATACCCCATAATTCTCTAATTTCTTTTGGGGAAAAAAGCCCTTCCTCATTACAAAATAAAGTGCAGCTTGCATATAAATATCCAGATTTTACCCTATTAATGTATATGAAAATTGATCTCTCTTGTTTCAGGAGATAAAGCAACATAAGACTTGAAATAACTTCTGTCTGTTGAAACGGGTGATTAGTCTAGAAAAGTCACTCACCTCCTGCTCTCCTAGCTGGAAAAGAAACTGAAATAAACAGATTTTATTTTAGCAGTGTAAGCCCAGAAAAAAATGTAGTCAAAAAAAAAAAAAAATCTGCAAGCAGAGAGTCTTGGAATTGCAATACTACAGGCTCAACAAATGTGAGTTCCCAGCCGGCCCATAGTAACTCAAAGTCCGATACTTTTAAAAAGAAAGAGGTTCCCTTTCCTTGCTGGCAGCTTCCCTCACTTTCCAGCAGTCAAAGTTATTTGAGACTGACCTCATCAAAAGCTCAGAAAATCCTGGCGACACCCACGGATCACACAGCACCAGCCTCGTCACTAATTTTAGGGCTGCCTTAAAAGTAATCAGAGCATTTCTTAAAACTGAATAAACTCGCCCCCACCCTACATGTTGATGCGGCCACTAAATCCCGTGGGGTAATCTCCCGAATCCATCTGTTCCTTTTCATTCGCATCCTGAAACCCTCCCAGAGCCCCTGATTATTTCTCAACTTGTCTGAGGAAATATCCTGCCTTGTGGCTTCCCAGCCGCTTGCCTCGCCGCCCCTGTCCCCGAGGTTGCAAAAGGCAGCTGCAAAGATTATCCACTCCCATGTCACGACCAGGCGCTCCTCAAATCCTGCCGAGGTTGAGGCGTTTTGTCTGAAAGGGAGATGAACAGCAGAGGGGAACGAGCATCCTTCAGACACGGACTGCTTCCCACTTGTGCCTTGGGGAGGAAGATCCAACTATGGGTATTTTCACACAACTGGTCTTTACGGTATGTTTGGCAGAAGCAAAAGTTAGGCCCCCACATTGGCCACTTGTAGGCTCTCCCCACGCTGGACAGCACAGCCCAGTGCTGCCCACCAGAACACGTTCACTGCCTTGAGGAGTTACTGGGACTATTCACCCAAGGCCATCCTCACACAACAGGTGTAAAAGCATAAAAACAGTGACATTTGTCTAAGGACCACAAAGAGACTTAAGTTACAGGCATGTGCATCTTCCCGCTCCGCGGGTCAATGCAGCCAGCACGGCTGTGCATTTAATGTGGCAAACCCAGCTGCATAAAACACTCTAGATGCTTCTCATTTAACTTGAGAGCTGTCAGAAGTGGCGGAGGAAAAGCACGTTGTCTGTCCTGGCGTGCACGCACGGTCAGAACACAAGGACCAAGGCCACTTCGTGTTTAACTACTCGCTTGCATTTTGCTTCAGCTTCATTTGCAGCCTCAAGCCCTCATGGGATATTGTAATATTTCCCACCAATCTCCTACATGTTCCTGAACCAACCCAAAGTTGGTTCCAAAAGTCTAAGCAAGAAATAATAGTCCACAAAAATAAAAGTTTTCTTACAATCCCACCACTGCTGCTGCTCAAGCTTTATGCTAAGATTTATTGAGATGCCAAAGGGTTATTTTTGCTTGAAATTCTCCTATTGTCAGTTGCCTCAAATGAGGTAAATATTGAAGGAATTTATGATGCCCAAAACTGACAGTCACTGACTGTCAAACAAATCTTTCTTTCTGCTTTCAAAATAGTTTTGTGTTAATCTCCCAGGTCACTCTCAAAGACAGTTTAGAATATAATTTATCACCTTTTGGGCAGGGATCCATGCTGAAAAATTCACATCCAAACTGTAATTTGGTTCAGTTAATGGTCTTGTCTCAGAGGAACTGGACAATTAAAAACATATGGAAATGGAATGAGCCACTCACTTTTCAACTAAATGTTTGCTCTGTATCTTGGGAAATAAATTTAGGATGAACAAGCTGAATTCAGTCAATGGATTAAAAAGAGGTTTGAACTACTGCTATAAATCAATCCTCCTGCTTTCACAAGCCACATGACAGGATTTTTTCCCCCCTTGAAATTGAAAATCACGTCCAACAATGGTAAAACGCCTGCAAGAAACTGCAGGTTCAAACTAGATTTGTGCTATTTTCAAAAGAAAATAAGAGTTCTTTATGCACTATAAACATTTGACATATTAAAATACCTAGATATGGTAATCAGAAATGTAAGGTCAAGCAAGAAAAAGCATAAAGGCAAAAGCAGTTTAAAATGTGTACATCCGTGTGCACTGACTTTCATTATAGGGGTAATCAATCACAGGGTTTTGGTAGAACCATGACATTTTATTACATCTAGAAAATACCATGGTACAGTTGATACATTTACAGAAACACAAAGCTTGGAAACATGCACAGCATTTTACCAGCCTTTTTTCCTCTTTCTAAGCATCAACGCCCTTGTAACAACTCAGAACTGCAACAACACAAGCCCTCACCATACCTCAGTGTCCAGCTGCACCAATATGGACTTTTCCAGGTACTGGACAAGGACAGAAAAGTGTCAAGCCAATAACACTGATGTCCCCTCTCTGACCAGTTATTTTTCCCTATTTCTTGCCCTGAAAACTTGGAACCCTCCAAGCGCTGGTGCCTGCCTTGCTTAAACCCAGCACAGGGTCAGGCCCAAGCCAGCTGGGGCACCCAGCTCTCATAGCAGGAGCGTACCAGGATGGAGCCGTAAGGACAGCTCAAGGACCACAAACGTGGTGGCCTGCATTGCCACTTACACTTGGCAGCTGCCCAAGAGGAGCAGGGTCACAACCAGCTCTTCCTTTGGGCTTGGCAACATTCATCCAAATTCAACGTCAGGCACGGAATCGAATCCTGGTCTCCATCCCAGTCACTGGAGCTTCTCTAAGGGGTAAACCTACTACATTAGAGAGGTGTGTTGGGTCTCAGAGGCTCTTCCTTCCCAGTAAGACTCTTGCTCTTAGGCAGCGTGCCCTCTGCTTTGCTGGCTTCACCAGAATCAAAGCTGTTGAGCACGGCACTGGCTGTTGAATGAGCTGGCCCAGGGACCTCCAAAGCACCAAGCACGAAGGATCTGGGGTTAACACCTTGCCATAACTACACAGTTACACTTACACAATAAAGAGCAACCAGAAAAAATAAACAACACTGTTCTACTGCACTTTGGCCAAAACTGGGGTCTGAACTGGTCATTTCCAGAACTAAAACAACTTAAAGTTTGTATCTTAAGCTAACTCATTCTTCTGGAGCACAACTAGGCAGGCCCTTTTCTTTAAGGCAGAGAAAGGAGGAACGCACCAACACATGGTTTACACTGCATTTTTTCAATTAAAACCAGCAAATGTAGCCCCTAGCAACGACAGAGACAGGATGGGGAAGAAGGGGAAAAAAAAAAAGAAGGAAAGAAAAAAGGAAAGAAAAAGCTACACCCTTGAAATGCCTTTTGATGTTAATACGCTGCAATGAGCCTTTGTGTAATCTGCTTCATAAAACACTGAAAACACTGAAAGTAAATAAAAATCAAGACCACATAAGCTCACAGCCCCCCACATTTCAAGAATATCTGAGGCCTTCCATCTTCCTTGCCACTGCATTAATTTCATTTATTTCTTTTTTAAGCTAGCTAAAGAAGGCCCTCAAAATACCCTTTTTGACTCCCTTTGACAAAGAACTGCTGATGAGATCAATTAAGCGAGACAGGAGAAATAAAACCCAGGCGGTTGGTTCAAGTAAGTCATCTGCTTACTGTATATTCCACAAAGCCCCAACGTTTGATGTTAATTTTGTGTGATGCGTTTTCCAATAATCCATGAGTGTGAGCTCGAGCACTGACAGAAAGAAGTGTTGTATTTCACAGCCACACAGAAGCCGGCAGTTTTAGGATCATTTATTTAATTATGCAAATGCTACTCTTGTGACAACAAGAGACAGACTCAAGCTGAACGCATACATTGGATAATAAAGTTCAGACCCAACTGAAGATTCATTACCTGCTGCGTCAACGCCAGCTATTACCACATTATTATAGCTTACGCCACCGTGTAGTTAAAGTTGAGATAACGCTTCCAATCTCAAACGCTATTTTTAGGATATTTAGAAGTAAACGTTCTTTATGTATGCTTTCTTTAATTGGCTCATCTACGAGAGGCTCCGAATGAACAAGTGAAGAACAAAACCCAACCGCTGCTCTAAAACTAATCACCACTGAATAAGCAAAGAGCCTGTTTTTTTTTTTTTTTTTTTAAGCTCAGCATAAACCTCGATCACAGCCTTGCACCCCTCCCAATGGACAGGCCATGCAGCCGTGAGCCCAGCAGACAGAATCTCATGACCTAGGAGGCAAGAAGGGGGTGTCGAGCTCATTTTCAACCTGGCGTTCATTAAATCAGATAATCAATTTGCTACGTTCCCTCGAGCCATGGCACAGTCAATAGTGGGGAGGGAAAGGCCACGCTTATAGAGGTGCCAGCTACCCCTCTCAAAGTCCTACCTATCCCTCTTGAAGTGTTTTTCTGCCCCGGACGCAAAGCAGAAATGGGAAATTAATTAATATTTTCCCTAAAGCGGCTACGAGGGGGTGAGAGGAGCCCGACAGCACATGGCTGGGGCAGAGGACAGCCCTGCGCTGTGCCGGGGCTGCGCGCGCTTCACCTGACTCAGCCCCGCCATAAAACCATGAATCTGAGATAACTACATTTTTATAATATTCCTGCTGAAAGGAAAGAGCTTTTGCATGTAATGGAATGTCCCTTTGTAGCTGATGGGCCCACAGAGACGAAGAGGCTTGTTTGGGCTGCAGCGAGGTGTTCAAAGCTTAAAAGCTGCAACATTTCATCTCAGGTACCACTTAGAGCATAACAAGGGCAGGGAAACCTGTCCCACTTCGGCAGCAGAATTAGCGCGTCCGATCTAAACAGACACCTCTACGCACAAACTTGAGCTGCTTAAGCGATAAGATTCAGGGTTACTCTAACATGTAATGTATACATTTGTTCATTAGTATATTAAAATACTACTGTAAAATAAACCACAGTGTGTAAGTGCCATGTAAATCAGTAAATACTAAAACTTGGCCTTCCTTCCCTCAACTCTTCTGCCCTCCTCGTCCTTCCCCTTTTCTTTTCTCCTCAAAGAAAGTGCATTTTTTATGCAAGTTTTCTGGATAACGCACAGTTACTGCATGCCAAATACTGTACATGGGATACCTAGATCACTTAGGGGAAGAATCATATTTTTAGTGATATTCTGGGGACAATTTCTTTGATGTCACTAAAGGAACACTGCAAATAAATACTAGCCACTACAAAAATCCATCAGAGCCTGCATTTCTCAGGGCTAAGAGAACATGATTGCATGCATGTGACTACAGATAGGGCAGACCGAAGGTATGCACAGAGAAGCTTTTCAGCAGGATGAAAGATAAACAGAACACACAGGTGATCTCCCGGCTTGAAAGATGCTCTCACCACAGAGCTCCCTTCTCCGGTTATCGTCAGGGCCTCACGTCCCTGCTCTTGGGAGCAGGATTTTACCCATCGCAGCAGCTGCTCAGACTTGAAGCAGCTCCTTCAACAAACCCCAAAGCGAGCAGATCCAAATCTCACCGAAGCTAAAGGATTTGGTCCTTATCTTCTATTGCTAAGCATCACAAGAGCTTACTTAAGCATTTGGAATAAATATCAATATTATTATGATACTTTCTCACTATTTTAGCTCATATACAATAGAGACTGGCTCGCAATACAACTTCTCCCTCTTTTCATCTATCCTGTGACTCTCTACCGAATACAGGCAAAAATATCTTTGTGCATTAGCTACTTCATCTGCAGACAGTTTGGTGCAGAAAAAGGTTATTTTTAACCTGGGAGAGATCCCAAACCAGTTCTCTGCATAGCTCTAAAACTGGCACAAGACAAATGCACATGACTAGGAACAAGCTGGGGGGGGGGGGCGGTTAAAAAGTATTTGTATACCCAGCTTGTCCTCAAAAAACCACCACCAAAACCCATGCCCTGAAGTGGAGGGGAGCAAAAGGCCCAGTACAAACCCTGAATGATGCCACCATGTGTCTAGCTGGCATTTCAAACGCCCCTCTGTAGCTCATGCACTCCGTTGTCCTGACAAATCCGCAGGACTGAAAGGCGCCCAGCTCATCCAGGCGGCCGGCAAATTCCCCTGCACACGTTAATGTATCTCCCGAGCACAGCCCTCGCTGGTCTGCGAGTCAGAGCAAAAGGTCGAGGGCAGAAATTCCAGCTGTCAAACAGCCCAGGGCAGCCAATATCAGCAGGGCCGTGCCGAATTCTACCAGCCATGGATCTGGTCCCAGCACTTACAGCACAGGTCCAGCTATTTCGATGCATCTTGGAAAAAAATTAATCAAAAATAAAAGCTGAGGAAGTTTTATGTATGAACAGACAAAAAGGTGAAGCAGCCCAGCTCTCTCTGAAGGCTGCACATTTACCATGCACCTTTGGTTGGAAAAGCCCCAAACGGAGGGCAGAGCACGAGCTCTCCCCTCTAAGCATCCGGCACCATTTCAGAGCCAAAGGGGAAGCTGCGGGAGACACAGGCGGCTGTACAGCACGCTCCTCACTTAAACACACTATTTCATTCCAAGGTTCCAAAACGATAATAGACTTTATTCTAATTGGATTGTCTGCAATGAGCCAATTTAAGTGCTAAATGCTGCGAATTATTCAGCATGACATAGCAATGCAATGATGTGAGCCACTGCAGGGCAGGAGGCTGGCTGGAAGCTACGGCTCCTGGAGCATATTAAGGAGATGCAGGTCTGCCTTGGCCTGACTCCACCAGCCCCCTTCTCATCCCTGCCAAGCATTAACTAATGCTCTCCCTCCAAATCAACACACCTGATGAGAAGAGGACTTGCTGAGCACACCTTTAAAGTCCGGATCAACGTAACTGCCGGCTTTCAAAGGCACCAAGCACCTTTAAGGTGCACTACAGCCTTGACGTGAAATATTTATCTAACCACAAGCTTAAAAATATTTCACCGAGTGCCCATCCGAGATGTCAGACTGCTCCATTCATTTGCAAGGACTGAAGTGATAGGAGGAGACAGACGTTTAAAGCTTCAGATTTTATTCTAGTGCAATTACAGGAACATGAATTACAAATGCAAATGAAGGACTCCTGTATTACTGCTCAGCCCTGCACCTAACAGTTCAAAAGACAAATATTTTTAGTAATCATGTACAAACTGATATTTGACAAGTAATTCCACTGAAACATTTACTAAAATCTTGTTGATCTGTAAAAACGGGGAGCAGAAACTGAATTATAGGATTCTCTTCCAATTTAGAAATTTAGATTATAGGAACAACCTCGCAGGACAGCCCCAGGAGGCCAGCAGAATACCTGGGGACCTGAGTGTTTTACTGGACTTAGGGTTGTAACTAATGTCTAGACTCAAAAAACAATATAGACACCGTCAGGGTAGGGCTTTTTATACCTGACTTCTAATCACTTAAAACTATTCTTCTAATCCTGCACAGTTACAGAGACAAGAACCTCACAACAGATCAGTCTTAAATTTTGTCCCTCAGCTGTGCATGCAACTTCTGAAGGACTCCGAAGGATTCATCCTTACTGCAAACCACCTCCTCCATTCTGCAAGAGCCCTTGCATACAAGTTATCTGTCCCCACTGAATTAAAAATGACTGATGATAATACATACCTTCTCTTTAATATGACGCCTAGTTATCAGTGCAATGGAAGTAGCTAATCATCAACATGTAATGTGAATACATCATCTGATTTCCTGAAAAACTCTGCCCTAACTTGACTTTCCTTCTTGGGTCCTGTATTTATTAGAACTAACTCCAGTAGATGAGCAGTTTACTGTATTTTATTTTCCCACATATTTTCTAATCCACAGAGGCACAGGAACATTAATTCAGGATTTGGCTGCAATTATTTTTTTTTGCTATTCAGCTAGGGGCAGTAAATGCAAACAGAATTGGCTGCAGTTCAATGTCATTGCGTAAGATTTGCTCTATTGTTCCCCGAGATGCAGATGTTAGGGTATACAGTGCTAAATCAAACTAGTGGCAGTATGTGCCTATGTACTTTCTAACAGGTTCCCAGAAGGCTGAGATTTCTTGCTGGAAAATTATTATTATTTTACATAAAGTTCCCATAAAAACAACCAAAGAATTATAGAATTAAGACCACTTTTTCCATAATCAAATTTTTAAAAGTCTCAGCTGCTGTTTATATATGCATATATAAAGAATTCAGCACACTGCTAAACTAAAATTGAAAGGTTTATGCATTCACCTGAATCATGAATGCAGTGAAAAATGATAAGATAAATAAGATATTTCACACCACTACTTAAGCAATGATTCTTTCTCTTGCAAATGCCAGCTCCTTTCACACTGAAAGCACTGGAGAGGCTGGAACAGCCTGTGTGTTAATCAGCGGCTCGGCGCAATTCTCCAGGTCCTCAAACCAATCAAGAAATTCTGTTGCTCTCTCAAAACACCAAGGGCAAAAAAAAAAAAAAAAGAGCAGAGGCAGCATCTCCTTTTCTGCCCGCGTTTGCTAGAAGATGATGTTCATCTTTTACAAGAAGGCAGCTGGCTCTGCTCCGGCTGCAGACCGGTACTGCTGCTGCCTGTCACATAAGAGCTGCTTCTCCAAGGAGCAAGGGGCATGGGACAGGCACGGGGGTCAGACCCGTACCACAGGTCTTCTCTTTGCTGTAGGTGTAACCACAGCTGAAAACACCAATTGCTTTCCCAAACAAAGGGCTCTCTGTAGCTGCAGCAGCCCAAGGAGGGATCCGTACAACCCCCCGAGGAAAGCCAGGCATCTTCGACTCATTCCTGTTTGCTGGGGAAAACGTGAAGGAGGAAACCCTGCAATTAGGCTGTCCCTCCCCACCAAAATATAGGCATAGAACAGCAAATCCCATCTATCTGCCTTCCAGCGGCGCGCTCGGGCTCCCGCTGGGAGCTCACTCGTCACCACTTTCTAAAGGCCATCCCAGGCACCGGTTCCTCTGGGATTAGCAGCACTGGACAGGGTTCTGCCAAGGTTTCATGCAGGCGACCACGCTCTGCACAACCCCAGTGGAGCATTGCAAGGCACCTGCCAGCAGCCCACACTACAGCCCCAACGACAAGGAGAAACCTGTGCAAAGCAGAGCATCCTGCAGAGAAAACGAGCTCCCCAGGGAGGCACTGAACACACTCCCTTGGAAAGAGGTCCCCCAGGACTAAGTTTTTATTTACGCTCACTTTAAACATGCATAGTTTTACTGCAGGAGGCTATATCTTGACATCCTCAGGTGCCGGCTCCCGCCCTTCCCAGCCTTTTACTACTGACCTTCAGTGGCTCTTTAATTGCGAATAGCACTCTTGATAAAATTAAAATATCCACTTTAATGGACCAATCTAGCTTTTTAAATTGCAGATGAAAAGCCATGCATCGCAATTGAGAATCATGGCCTGGCTGCCTGGTCCCATCTTCTTGATAGTTATTTTCCACTGTAGTAATGCAGGGAAACCTAATGCTTTCAATAAAATTTCATTGCTATCCTGGCTGATTTTTACTTATACTTAAAACAGGAAGAAAAAAAGAGAGAGATAAAGAAGGAAAAAAGTTGGGGTTGCAGCCTGATTAGAATGGGAGGTCCCAAACCTCCCAACATACTCTCCATGCCCTGCGCAAGGTACAGCTCCTTCCAGAGGAGGACAGGGATTGCTCTTGGGCCAAAGAATCACAGGACAACAGTGAGGTTCTCCACAGTGTCCCAAACCAAGGGGTAGACACTTCCATGTCATATCAACTTCATGATTCACCTTCTGGGGCATTAAAAACCAACTGGCCACAACCCAACCCAGGACTAGAGTCTTGAACCTCTGCAGCTCTTAACTGGGCAACGAGGGGCTGCATCTGTTTAGTGTCCTCTAGCTCTGGCCTGGACATGGGGAGCATTACTTCAGCCCACAGCGAGCAGGAGAAAAGAGCATTCAAGAGAAAATTACCAAATTCAATAATTATGAAGCTAGTTGGAGCTCCTGCTAACAAGGTTTCCTTATTACACTGGGTGAATATGCTGCCTCGTAAGAGTCTGCTTATTATCAGATTAAGAGAAGAGTGATGTTTTGGAATAAAACCACCACCCATGCTACGAGGTCAGTGCTCTGCACGACCATATTCAATTCCAGGTATATATCCCCAACCTCTTGTGCCCTTCCACACAGACACATCTCTCTGGATCACAACAGGGTTTGCTGAAGTCTCCCAAGGGAAGCGTGTTCCCCCGGCAAAAGCAGCTGGCAAAGCAGGAGCAGTGTTGGAAGTGGGAAATTAACCTGTGATATGTGCCTGAATTACCTATGGCAGGACTGAGGACTCGTAGGGAAGAGGTGCAAAAGGAAAGGCAATGAAGGCAGCAGAGGCTCAGGCAGGAGTCCAGCCAGGGGAAACCTCAGGCAGGGACACAAAAAGTCAGCAAAGGGTAAGTGAGGGTGTAACCTTGGAGAACATCAGCTGCCAGGGGCCAAGCAAACGGGTCCTCTTCACTGTCTCCTAAACTCACCTCATGGTTACTGTAAGCACAATAAATACAGAATAATAGAATCAGCATCATAAAATCAGACTTAAAGAGCAGCTGACTTACAATCCCTTGCTGCTAGGAGTTTACTCATACATTCATGCCTAGAGTTTCTACAAAGTCCTGTCAGGAAGCAAATTTGCTGAGGAAACCTTTTGTCTAGATGTTGATACTATGAAAAAGCTCAACAAGATCAAGGAGAAGTCATTACAGTATAAAAAGGCAGAATAATTGAAAAACCAATGCTAATAAATGGTATTTATTGAATAAATGATAAAGTAAGTGAGAGCTTAGGTAAACACGGTGCCAGGAAGAATAGGATCAATGACAGACTCCCATATCTACGTGTTTTGTGTAAGAATCTCTACTATAATCCTCTACTTGTAGAAGTAATTCTGCATATTCTGCCAATTTCTGGCAGAATTCAGACCTAAGATTCAGAACTAACTTACAGACCTAAGATAATTTGTTAACTAGGAGGAAAAAAAAAATTACAAATGTTTATTTGTCTTTAAAGCTTCTAGCCTTGATTTAATGTTAAGGATATGAATAAAAGAACGAAAATTGTCTCTATTGTTTTATGCACCAATCAAAGAGGGAAATACAAACACCAAAGTGCTTTCAAATCTCACCAGTTTTTAGTATATACAAGTCAATCATAATGACAAAAATCTGTAATCTGAAATTAAAGGATAATTGTTTTGTGCTTATGTGAAATTTATGGTTAGAGTTTAATACAGAAAAACTAATGCAAAAAACGCCATAAACTATGAAATGTGAATCTGTAATTAAATTTTAATTGAAAAGTGAAAGAAAGAAGAGCAATCTATAAGTATCAATTTGTTTTCCAACATACATTCTTTTAAAAAACAAAATTAAATATTTATTTTCTCTGTAGTGCAACAGCAACACCACTTATATATAATCACTATCTACCAGTCAGCTGGAAGCAGTACAAAATTCTACAATAAATGTTTCTCCTCACTTTAGATGAAAATATCCCCAAATTCCTCCCCCGAACATCATGTTCTCCTGTACCAAAGGAAGCCTCTTAAAGAACGTTAATACATAAATATGTAAGATTTATCTGCCCCTAGGGTACAGGGTTAGTGTAATACATATTAGTGTTACACTTGGCATTATTATCATTATAGCTGTGCTTGGTTTGCATTTCTACAGCACATGAAATCAAATTAGCTTGCTCTTCCGCTAAGTGCACAGTTCTTGGTGGCCATTAGCGTGACTTACGGGTCAGAAGGAACCTGGAACTTGGCAAACATGTGTCCTAATTTCCAGAGGCCCCCATCTCCTCTAAATCTTATTGAAATGACTGAATGGGAGAAGAGCTCCATTGTTTTTTTTTTAAAAGCAAGTCACTGATGCTCAAGAAAATCGGAACCATGAAGCTATTCGAGTTCTTGGATGAAGAACTTAACAAATCCAAAAAAAAAAAAAAATCACAACAAATTCAGTACCTCGTATCAACGAGAGCCATTAAACTATTTGGCACATCTCTCCATGAGCTTTGTTTTCATATTCTTTTGTGGATGAAAATGTTTTGGACAGTTTCTGCTGCATTCCCTAATGAATAATCACATAAATAAATCAGATCTTGTGATTACCCTCTATGACTCTTATGTCCAGCCTTTCTCCTCGAGATGAGCAGATACAACGCTGTGACCTCAAATGGAAAACTTTGCATTCAGGTCATGCCAAAATTGCTAACATTATTTTTATAACAGTATCATTCATTTTTAGGTAGATTAATTATAATATATATGTGCTATATCAACAGACTTTTCATTATGGTCCATTTAACCTCATAAAACATAATTGATTCCTATTTGCTCTATCTGATCGATGCTTAGAGCTCATTGCTGAACTGTGCGAGGAAAAAAGAGTAGCTACAAAAAGAGGTTCTCGCTAAGATAAATAATAAGTTCACATCCTGTGTTGCTCTGATTGCATGAATATATGTGTACGTGATTATGGAGGATAGAAAGGTTAATATCCAAGGCTTTATTAACTCAAAATCACAACCAAAAAACCTGTAATTTACAGATCTTTAACATTTACTCATTTGCAGCTTCAAGATAAGCATGACTTTCCATGCTATATAAATAAAAGGAATATTGATGTTGCCTAAAGAGATGCCTCCTTAAAGGCACATTTCCCCCAGCACTTTGGGAAAATGAGTCTAAAATGAGCTGTGGTCTTCGGGTTTTGAGAATATGTTACACAACAGAAGAGGGGAAGAGGAGCAGAGAGCATCCATCCAAGTCACCGTGTCCCGTCTCCTCCTGCCTACAGGCTCCACATTCTCAGCAACTAGAAAGCTCCAAATTTCATTTAGAGTAAAAGACTAGTTGCTTTATGGACAGGACTGCTGAAGCCCTTCCCTACTTAGGTTTTTCTGACACATTCTTGGAAGTCAACTCAGTGAAGCAAAACAAGCAACATAAGACCTGTTATATCTCAAAAAAACACTCTGATTTAGGCAAAGCTAAAGGATATTATTTGCATTGTTGGGACCACAGCATGACTTTGATCTGTGATAAAAACACTTATGGAAACACATGAAATTTTTATGTGCTTTTCTCAAAGAATACAACAATGGCACATGCCCTTGATTCCTTAATTATTCAATCTATGTATAGAATTCATCACTTCTGTTAGTAAATAAGATAATTGCACTGTATATTAATGCAATCTGTTGAAAGAGCCATCTTCCAAAAATATTTCACTACGAACAAACAAGACATTAACTTCACATCACTGAAGTTAATTTTCTATTCAGTTCATCTCTTAAAAAGGAAAAAGCAAATTTGAAGTTCAGAAAGAAAAAAAAATGTTTTTCGAACAATGACGTTAGTGAAATGCTTTTAGAAGCAGGTAAATATTTCATAGCCAAGTTCTTTGCACTCATACTAACTACAGAATAAGCCTGCTAAATACTATTTTTTCAGAATAATAATAGTCAACAGGACTGACTAAATTACTACTTGTTGCAGAGGGGTTTAGTGTGACACCCTAGAAAAAATGAACCAATATATATAAGTAAGGGAAATTTCAGATAGTATTTCCAACCGTTACCTTCCCGGGGAGAGATTACAGAAGGAAAGGGGGTTTTGCTTGCTTCCTCTACCAATGTTTGCCCTTAAACTTGATGTCAATTAAACTCAGTTTGAATCTGAAATCATTTTTAAACTTAAACTTTTATCTCAAAACATACTACTAACAAAGGTTTTCAGTTAAATAGGTATGTCAAGGAAATCATTCTCAATCACTCTCAATCAGTTTTATCACATGAAGAGCCTCCAGTACATATAAACTATATTTAATGCTTCTGAGAAACCACCATTTGGAAGCTCACCTGCCCTGCAGTTCTCTTAATAGGTTTATCAATTTTTAAAACACCCAGGGTATAATAATATTTAATACTACGTACTAAATGTTAACCAACATTTAAAAGCAATAAAAAAATTGCCAAGAGACAGTTTAAGATTTCAAGATGCCAAGCTGTCCGGTCAGCTAATCATCCCACAGCACAAGAAAAGCAAGGACAAAATGGCTATGGCGCCGGGACGTGGTGATTAATTTAACTCTCCCCAGTAAACCCGTTAGGAGGAGTGTCTGAAGGCACAATTATGGGATGCTGAAGGAGGGTTTCTAAAGAAACCTGTGACACGATGCCACATTTTCCCGTGTGGCTAAACGGCAGAAAAGCGACACGGAAAACAGCTGGAGGGAGCTGGCATCGCTGGCTCAGGCACGGAGACCCCAAAGCTTTTACTTCCTTCTCCTCTCCGGCAGAAGCAATTTCTTTTGATTAGGGACTCCGACAGCCCCTTAGGTCAAGATGAAAAATCTGTTTCTTCTGGGTGCATCTGACACGCCAGTCACGCAGCCAGCCTCGGCGGAGGGGGATTTGGCAGGCGCACGCAAACAGGTAGACGCAGCCGGCCAAAAAACGCCCCAGCGGCCGGGGCTGGCCCGGGTCTGGGACTGCCCGTCTGCTCCGACCGTGATGGCTCCCGTATGTCCCCTCTCCCCAGCAAGATGCTCAACAGCATCAGACCGCAGCCAGATGCCACCAGGGCCACTTGCAGGAAGGGAAAAAATAACAATTCTTCTGCTGATAAAAGCCTGGGCAGGATTCACTGTCCTTAAGCCGAGAGTTAGACGCTATTTGAGCGAGCCATGAAGATCACATTGAAGTCTCTAGACATCGGAAGAAGAAAAATATGAATTTCACTGCATTTCCTGCTTATGGCCCCTTTCCAAAAGGCCTTTTTCATTAAGCAGTAGCTGCTGTAGGGCATCAAGGTGCTCATGTCTGTTTGGACGCTGATGTCTGTGCGCCGGCAAAAGGCGCTCGCGTTTATGGGCTCGAGGCTCAAGCAGCTGGACGTGCCCTGCGGGGAGGCACGACGCTTCAATCTGTACATGCTGCCTTTAACAGCTGACATACAAATTCACACCGTTTTACCTGAAAATCTGCAGTCTGATTAAAGCAGAGCTTCTCCAGCATGAATTCTCCAGGGGTCATGAAAGGCAACCTCAAAAGTTAAGAGAGGTTATGAATTTTAGGTGTTAGAAAAGCCAGTGGAAGCAAAAAAGGAGCTTTCGCTGTCCTTACTTCTCATCTGCTCTTGCCCTTCCAGACAAGTATTCCCTGCCAGCTTCTTGACTCACACCCACAAATAAGCTGCTCATGCTTACCAACATTTGTTTTTTTAAAAGCAGAAAAGCAACAAAAGAAAACAGGAAAAAGAAGTAGTAGCGGAGCTAAAGAAACCACGGCCCCGGCAGGGATGGGTCTACAACCCCCTGGATCCAACACTGCTCTGAACAGGCCTTTCCAGAAAAAAACCCCTTCGTAGGTGGACAGACACACACACATTGCTCAGTGAAATGATCCTCTTGCCCAGCATTTTGCAGGCTCTACGCCAATTTTCTCACAGACAATACCCAGTGGGTGCAAGAACTTCCTTCTGCCAAAGCTGCAGCAAAGCCACACAGCCAAAGCTCATCCTCCACCTGCGTGAGGTCAGGAAGTTGTATACCCGTATGTGGGGTCATAAAACTGGATTTTATCTGAAACTGCAGGGATTCACAGTAATGGTTGTACAGTCTATTTGCCCTAATTGCGGCCCTGACTTAAGAGATCTCCCAGCATTTGTCAGTTTAAACAAAACCTTTAGCATTGTTTGAACATACCTAGATACATTTAGGAATGTAATGAAGACATGCTTCGCCCAAAACTCTGTGTCTGTTGCTCCTAAATAGTTCATCAGGGGATTTATTTGAATTTATAGGCAGAAGCCAAGTCATATATTACTTTCTTAAGTGCCTTATATAAGCAAAAATGCTTAACCAAGAGATGAGGAGTTCAGCATAACAGCAAACCGATGCTTCATGAAAAGCATTAATTTTATATGGCACCTTTTTTAAAAGAAGTTGTTAAAATGAAATACACCACCTGCCCCCTCCTCCCTCACAACGTGTCAAGATGATCACACCCGGCCTAATGAATTCCCTGAGCTACAGTATTTCCCACAAACCACCCTCTGGCCGTCATCTTTACTCCTGTTGGATATCCCGATACCCATTACCAACCCACCATTAAGAGCAACTAAACTGCCAAGGAATCTAGAATTTAAATCGTAACAAATTCACTGCCTGCGATTTCCTGCCAAACAGGCAACACGCTACCACTCCAACAGTGGGGAGCGAAGTCAGCTCTTAAAATACGTTCTCCATTTTCTAGAATCAGGACTTTTTCAGAAAACACAAGGTCGGGCCGTGTGGTTCAATTTGCAAAATTAGCTACTGATCATGGTTCATTTTGACTGCATCCAAACTGAGAGATTACGTGAAGGCTTGCATCCACACATCTGAGATCAAGAGGAAGCCACAGAAAAAGCTTTCATTTCTACAAAAAGGAACACAATACCCAATAAACTTTTGCCAAATTTCTAAGTTCGGGCTTACTTACAAATATAAACTAGAAAAAAGTATGGAAAATAAAACAGGAGAAGTCTTTTTGCCAAACTTGCCAAGATCAGCTGCCTCCATGTAACATTTTCCAGTGAGGTGGGATTTTGTGGAACCAGATACACATGCTTTTCTCCAAAATATCGTACTCCTAGTAACTCAGCTAACAGCTTTTAAATTTTTAACACACACAGATGTAAGTGTGTTCCAATAAGGCTTCTTCACCTCTACAACATCATGCCCTCAGGGGATTAAGATGCACTTAATCAACAGTTGTTGGTAATGATGTGTCACCTATCAAGATAAAAGTCTGAATGCAGCAACATCTGTTACACTCCTGCGTTAGGAAACAGGTAACACGGTTTTTGAACACATCAAATTTGACTTTTAATTACCCTCTTACACCTTCTGTTCAGTTACTAACCAGCATTAACCCATAAGGTCATTTAAAATACTGATAACTTTAAAACTAAGTCCTATAATGTTTCCTCATGAACAAAACAATTTTCATACAAAACTAACTTTTTTTGTAGTATTTAATCAAGTTGTGTGTTCCACAGTAAATGTTTTTGTCAGACAAAAAGAAATTGTGCTGCCTCAGGTCAGAGAGGTACAAAATAACTGGACAAAAATATTGTACTGAATTTTGTTTCACACGACTTAAGTAACAGCACACTCCAGGAACTTAAATAGCACAGAATTACTTGTTACTGTTCTCTTTACTACAATCAAGACACCTTTTAGAAACATATCAAGCAAGTGGAAAACTAAACAACTAAGGACACACATCAAAAAGTGACATATGTTGCATAATTATGAGCGCTGTTATTCCCTTACCTCTTACCAGGGCCGAGTTCCTCTTCATCACCACAGTAAACTTCAAATTCTAAAGACTTCCCTGAATATTTATCCTCTCTTTCCAATACCAATATTCACACAGGAACTGTGCTCAAGCGCCCAGGGAAAGGCAACGCCTTATGTGAGCAAACGTAACTCGAGGAGCACACGCTTGTGCTGCGGCACTGCGATGTCTCTGCCAGCGAGAGGAGGGAAGATGCACTAGGCCATTTGCTCGGTGCCCCTGCCAAGCCAGACCCATCCCCTAGGCCTTGGACGACCGCGCTCGACCTTATTCTCATGTCCCAAACAACGGGACTTGCGCGTGCTCCAGAGCTGTCACAGCACAACTTCTTTTGCCACTACTTCACCACATGCAACAGTCTTTGGAGCAAACACATGTATAGACACAAAACGCTCACTTTCGCCCGTAGAGGCATGTTAAAGCTTAAATTTAAGGCACAAAAATGTCCAAGGAGACATGCAATAACAAAACTTTGCACACACGCACAGCAGCAACCTCAGTCTCAAACCGTGGTCTGGCTTCACCTGAGCTCACTGAAGCCACCTACCACAGGCACCCGCTCCACCATCCAGGCTTCTTCTGAAGCCTCAGGGAGAAACAGGCACCTAGAGAAACTTCTGCTCACGTCACCCTAAGGCAAAAAGTTTATTTCCAAATTTTCCTGATGAAAAGGCAACATGGTAACACTCAACCAAAAAGAAGTCAGCTTTGGTAGCTGGCTATTCTTATCCTCTGGTTTGCCCACAACCTTACACTGGGCAAATTTAACTTTTGCGAGTCTTAAGTCAACTGATGCATGTGAAAAAAAAAGAAATAAAAATGAAAGCCACCTATAATGACGTTCATCCTTTTTTAAACAAAATGTGGTGACACCTCTGTTACTAACCTCTTCCCCACACACAGCAATCCTACCCAGGATGGTTGCTTGTAGTTTGACCAAAAGCACAGTGCAACTTCTAATCACAAATGTTTTCACTAGGGAAAAAAGAAAAAGAACAAAAAACCATACACTCCATAGTTACCATGTGCTAACAGGGGACCGTGCACAAGAAACATCTTCCCCAAAAGCTGCTGGGAGAATCGACACAGGGATCTGCAGGGAATGCAGAGCCCAAAGCTCAAGGTATTTCATACCAGGAATGAAATACCTTGAACACAACCAGAGCAGCCTCTATTAATAATGTAAAAAGACTTATAGAAGCTGTTACTGCTGGTACACACTTCCTTCCTCCAGAAACTCTCCACAGCACGAGGCCCTTCGTAAACGTTCAGGCATTACTGTGGAGTTTCCACCGACGACAGCACGAGTCAAACTAGTGCCCCTAGAAATATCCAGAATAACTGTACAGAGCCAAAAGGAGGAACACTACTGTGAGATTACCAAAAGACACGATTTTTAACAGTGCCTGCATTTGCAAACAAATGCTGTTTGAAAGTGCACAGAACTATCCCCACTTTGCCAGCTTTCACCGTTCAAAAACTGTCAACTTCAGGATATTTCTCTCCCTTTCCTACTCCTCCGAGCTTTAGAATTGTTTTTATCTGCCACAGTTTTTAAACATTCAACGTGCGCTGTGGTCACACTTCTAAGCAGAAGGCTGGGAAATGACTCCTTTTGCATTATAAATGAAAGCAAAGATTCTTCTACAGACACTTCGCTATATTAAAAAAAAAGGGGGATCACCAAAAATATTCACCAAAAACTTCATGAAAGTGAAGCTCTTTCACTAAAAAACAAACATGTTTACCCACTAGACAGGAGTGCGAGAGGAGGTCATTTGTGGGATTTCCAGATATGAACAAAAATAAAGTAAAAATGTATGTATTTACTGTGTCCAGTTTGGGTAACTGAGTAGAGGACAAAGTTAACAGAAATTGCAATTTTCTTTTTGGCTTTTTTTTCCCTTCTATTTTAATACCATCTACATTAGTAAGATAAACAGGCCTTGTATTTAATACCACCGTATAGGACACATTTATACCCATGCAGTCTGTGACTGCATTCTCCAAAAATCCAACCTTTCCAGCTCCCAGTTTCTTTGAAGAAAGTAAACTCATTCGAAAGTCTCGGAGCAGCTCAGCGGGGAGGTCTCTGGTTCCTGGAGCTTCTCCATCGTCCTCCCCGCGGACGGGATTCCAGGACAGACCGGGAAGGCCGCGAGCCCTCTCGGCGTGCGGTGGCGCGGGGCCAGGGCGGTCCCCACCGCTCGGGGGACGTGACAACAGCTCCATTCTTCAGCCGCACAAAACGCTCCAACTTGGGCGCCCAGTAACTTGGCCAAAGGCAGCCCCGCATTCAGCCAGCTTCCCAAGCAACTCCTTGTCGTTTTGGCACGAGCGCTTTACAACTCAATTTGCAAGAAAAGTGGTGGTTTAGCTCCAGCTGCAAAGCTCCAAGAGTAATATTTGGAAAACAGCAGCTGTATTTCACCTTTCATTGGCAGTGTACACGTAGTATTTCATTAGTTTACTTATCATCCAGGAACTGCATGTGTGTATTGATCGTTGCTTTGATCAAGCTTTCGCATATTTAAAATAAAATAAAATAAGGCCTGTCCTTCCAAAGATCAATTTTTCAGCCCAGACCAAAAGCAAGCAAATAAAAGCCCAGAAGACTCAAAAAAAACCCAACCCCAAAACAATCACTTATTTACACTTAATTAAGCATAAAATAACTCCCCTCCTCCTCTGGGAAGGATATAGATAAAATATGAATGGAAATAAAAGAGTGGCTGAGTAATCACTTCAGTTCAAACAATATTTCACAAGCAAAACAAGTGCGATAAGATGCAGTAGCCTGTGGCAGACGTCTGCTCGAGCTAACAACACGATCGTATTTTCATACTTTTGGCCATCCCTGCAGTCGGCGGCAAACAGCCAAGCTCTACTGTCAACCCCCAGACCTAATGGAGATGAAAGGCAAAATACAGCTCGGCTCCAAGCACGTTATTGATTCCAGCAGGGCCAGGTTCGGGCCAATGGGGCCCAGGTCGTAATTCAGCCATTAGCGCTCGGGCGGCAGGATTCGGATACCCGGGACTGCAGGACTACGGGCCACGCTCTCCCTTTTATGTCTAATCAATATTATATTTTGCAGATGTCTCTCAGGCGTAATTGAAGAAAACGGCCTCAGCACTGGTTTTAAGAATGTTTCTAGCGAAAAACCAGATCCTGCTTCTAGACTAGGTTGTCACAAACATTGGCCAACTCCTATTTTTCTGCTAGATTCCCTTTGTTACATTAACACTCTGTTTTCTCTCTATAAAAAAAAAAAAGGAAAGGAAAAAAAAAAAGAAAACATAATACATTTAAAAGAAAATGGTGCTGGTAAGAACAGCTCAATCTACACCTTGGGATTTTCACACCACTGTAATGTTCACATTTTGGCTGCAGCCAGCTTCTCATATCTAAACATTAAAAAAACCCACAAACATAAAACAGTATAACCCCAAATGAGCCCTACTGCTGTATAACATAATGACATTTGTGGCCCAAGTACAATTTATCACATGATCCTACAATTTTTCACTTGCCCGCGGGCAGCCAGACCTATATTCTGCCCATGAGGAGCTGGTTCAGAAGCTGTTCCCAGGCTCGGCGCGTGGCACACACAAGGTGCAAACCGACCTCCAACCACCTCCTCCAGAAACTACTTCTACTTTTCCGTGTTTTTCAGCAGCTTTCAGTTGGGCATTAAAAACATTTTAATGCAAGCTCCCCAAAAAGCATTGCCTTGCCCTCCTCCAAAATGGGACATCCACCGAAGATGGAAAATCTAATAGAGATATTATTCCATGCACACACTTGCTGCCTCCTCAGTCACAGGCTTCACTTCTCCAAGGACTGCTAAGTGGGCTACAGACTCAGACAAAGATGGGGAAACTCAATTTTTCACTTTTGCAAACTATGAGATAATACTTGGTTTTAAAAACCTACTTAAGAGGAAAGCCCTGTCTTATTTGCAGATTCACACAGACATCTAACCGAACTTTCCAGTTTCTCTCCTGGGATTTCTCTGAGGACCTGTCATTTCACTCCCCAACCTTTCCAGATCTAATGTGCTTCATTGGCTAAACCAGAGACCATGAGTGAGCAAAGCTGAAGGTTTTCAGCAGCTGGTATTTTGGAGGTTTTTTTTTTTTTTTTTTTTTTAATTCCCTTAATTTAGAATGATCAGCATTATCCTGCCTTTAGAAGTAGCTTTTGGAGTGCATTGCTCTTAATTATTTGATGAAGAGAGGGAAATCTCTAAATAGAGGTTTTTCAGATCCTTAAAATATAATATACGGTAGGGCTTTATTAAAACCTGAAATATTTAGTTGAATTCAGTGACTCAGACAAATCCAAAGTATATAAACTCAGAGTAGGAACTTTATATATTAAACAGCTGCCTGAGGGCCCCAATTTATTTAAAAATATACTTTATTGATTTTTTTTTGCACATTTTGGGATGAAATGTTACTGTCAAGTCCACATATGCTATCTTTGCAAAGGCTTCTCATATAAATTAAGTTCATACTCTAGTCTAATTCAGTTGCATCAAAGTGGTTAAAAATAGTAAAAAAAGAAAACTAAAGGGGAAGGTCTTACAGTGAATGAGCTCAAACTTGTTTCCATTTATTTAAGTGGCAACAGCATAAACCCTTTTCACTTACAAAAGGGAGCCCATGGGTTGCTAGGGGACTACCTAGGGGCTTCACTAATTTATCAAAACAAACAGATGCACACACGGCATGTCAAATTCATGTAACACTGATTAAAAATAGGAAATACATACAAATAATACACTGAATTTTCCATGGAAGGCAGGAGACACTGAAGGGATTCCCACCCAGGAGAGATGCTCAAATCTTAACTGGGAAAAGGGGTAAAGAGAGATGTGGCAAAACCTACTGATCACTTAACATTATCTGGGGGTAATTAACACCAAAAATTACTGTAAAGTGTTGTACAAGGATCTCACAACACTGAGCAATAAATAGCAGATGCATTTCAATGACAATCAATGCAAAATCAACCCTAATTATATATACAATGATGGACTCTAAATTAGCTGGTAACACTCAGGGAAGGCTTCAGAATCATCACTAAGGTAGGTAGCTCTTTGTGTGCCAAATAAATGCCTCAAGGTAGCCTGAAGGCGACCAAAACACAAAGAATTTCTCTGAAAACACTAAAGATGACCAGACTCCCCGTTCAGCTACCTTAGAAGCTGCAACATGAAGGCCCCAAAGAGCATGGAAGAAGCAGCACAAAAAGGAGCGAGGGTAAGCAGAGATATGCAGTGGTTTCTGCTCGAGCAGAGGAAAAAAATGGAAAAGAGATGACTTGGGTTAGAGAGAGAGAAATTTAATAATAGTCTTTAAAAAAAATTATAATAAAATAATATTAAAAAAATCAACAGTTGCACCAGAAAGGTGAATGCTGAAATAGTGTTTTCTCCAGCCACAAGAACTGCAGTGTGTCTGGTGCGCAGATGCAAAAGTGATGCAAAAATCAATTAATCAAAAGCATGGAAGAAAATTCAATCAAGGGCTATTAAAAAACAAGAAAGCAGATGCCACCACTTGCTCCTGAAGCCCCTTTAGCAGAGAGGGCCCCTGCGCTCGGGCAAGGCAGACTGCATCATACAACCATTGCACCAGCTTCCTCCAGAACTTCTGCCCCATCCTGCTGGGCTACTGAGAAAAGGAAAATGCCGGCGGCTCAACACACCTTTGGTTTGACCAGGATGGACATTCTCCTGCTTTCGTAAGATGAAGCTGAGACACAGTTAGTTTTGATGCAATGGGACCACCTGCCAAACACACAGGTCCACAGCTTCATCACCTGCATTAGAATAAGCAGAAAGTGCTAAGAGCCCCTTCCAGGTGATGCACAATTAAGGCGGATTTTGCCATCCGAGCTCTTTAGGCTTTTCCTAAATAAACTAATAACTCCTTCTGCGCATCCGTGGGCAGCGTGAAGCTAGTGCTAATTACAGGGATATTACAGTATAAGTGCGAGGCCCAGCTGAGCCCAGGGCCCCGGTGTGTCCTGCGCAAACCCAGGGGAAGAGACGGTTTGTGCCTCACTGAGCCTGCAAGGAACATGGAAGAAATAGCAGGAGGCTCTCGGGGAGCAGGGAACAGAGGTGATGCAGCTCCTCTTCCTCCTCCTCCTCCTCCTCCCAAGCCAGGGTCAGGAACAGGTTGCTTTGATATCACAGCCTCTGCCTTTCTCCCAGGAGGAAAAGCTGCAAACAGGAGCTAAGCATCTTGACACACACACGTGCTAACGACTGTAGAGATGCACTTGAAAATATCATGCAGATAAAGTGCCACATCTGAAGAAACGCGATCCACAGCAGCATTTTTACGTATTTGACATATGCCGAAACCATGACCAAACCCAACAGTAACCCCCGTGCATGTTTCAAGGGACTTGGATGGGAACTGTGCCTGGCAGCACTGGGCTGGCGCTGCAAAATCTCCGGAGACGGGAAGCACAAGTCAGGATGAAGAAGTGCAAGACAGATATGTAAAGACATCTGCTGTAGCTTTCTGAAAATTCAGATTCAGCCATGTCAGCAGAGAGCACAGGCTTTCTGCACTCAAAGGGTCTGATCTTTCATTGTTATATATTTTTTTTTATCTTATTATTTCTATTGCCTTGAGACTGTCACGGGAAAGACATAAATCAGAGACACTGATCTACAAACGTAAGATCCAGCCTGGGAAAGGAACAAAATATTCAAGCATAGGGAAAAATGACATGTCAGTCTGATGATTTTTGGAGGTTTTTCTTCTACATATCACCTTGCTATCTACATAAGTATCTTGCACCATACACAAAAGGCAACACATGCAAGATCCCCCTGAGGTGGAACAACATGCAATTCTGCAAAGATTCAGCCCTGAACTTGGCCAACAAACTGGTTGGCTTTTGATGCACTTCAAACATTTTGGAAGTGGCCTTTGACATTTAGCCCTGAGCAGACCAGAAGTGACATGAAGCAGCACTCTCATCTTTCCAATCTGAAAAGCAGAAATACAGACCCATCAAGAGGACGCAGCCTCATATGGCTTTAATTTAGGTGACAATATGAATGAGTCAGAGGCAACTGCAAGGTAACACTAGGAATACAATTACCCTCAGTCAGCAACATGGGCCACTGCCAGCTACGTCCATCGGAAATAGTTTCAGCAGTAGGAAAAAGACTCAGAAGCAGAACAGCAATAATCTGTGAAGAATTCATATTAAAATTGATATTCAGAGTAAAAAGCTTTGGTGCAAGGATTTCATTATTATCAATAAATCACAACAATACTCCTATTAAGAAGGATTCATATTCCTCGCACAAAGAGTAATTATTTTGCAACTATCTATGCATATATATACATATGCATACGTATTTACATACACGTATACACCCCTTAAAAACATTCTTCCAAGGCTTTAGACAGTACTAATTGCACATTGCTTTTATCCCAGTTGTCTCTGGAAGTTCTTCTAAATTGCATGTAGATTTCTGAGCAAGGTGGGAAGTCCAGCTTCTAATATCTGGCTGAAAGATGAGCCAGTATCTCTCTAAATATTTAGTTTGCCGCTTAAAATTAACACAGGACTATCCAAAAACAAACTTGGTGACACCTCCAGTAAAAATCCTCTCCTAGAGGAGTCCCAATTTTAACAACAGAGATCTCAGGAACTACTTCTCTAACTTAATGAGCCTTGGCAGCCATTCAAATTAAACACTCTATTGTGCAAGGAGCTAATTATGCTGAGATTAAACCCAGAGAATGATAGGGACATTTACTGTACTTCTAGCAATTACAAGAGCTCTCAGTATTGGAGAATACAGCTTGTATTTCATAATTTTGAAAGATGTCGCTGCTAATCCAATAAAAAAATTGCATGTGCATGCACACACATACAAGATTAATTTAATTTTTAAAACATTTTTCAACTACTTCCGTCACATATGCATTCACAAATTATTAGTAGTAATACTATTTGTTTTGCCCTATTTCTCCTGTATCTGAATGTTCATCCTGTATTCTGCATATTAATTTGTCATAATCCTCCACCATTTCTCTGTTAGGCAATTAATGTTAAGTTATCTCTTTGCCTAGGAAGGCCGAAGTAATGACAGTAAAATATTTGCTCATTTAGTATTCTAATTAACTCTTCCAGTATCTCCTCCAATAACGCCCCTTTCTTTCCTGGAAAAGCAAGTGGTCAGTTATCTTTTTCATTGCTACCCATCGACTGCAAAAACCATGCCAGCAAATGCACGAGGCTTCCTTAGGTGGCACACGCGGGGAGACGTGCAGCCAAAATCTCACGACTCAGACACGTCCAAGGATGATTTCAGCTTCCTCTTGACTACTGCCTATTCCAAGGAGAGCTGATTACGCTCGTACAGCTTGTGAAAGGCCCCAGGAGGCAGCAAGGCTGAGGGCGAGTGAATGGTGACGAGCTGGAGCTGCAGGTGCGGAGCAGCTCCGGGGCAGCGGCCCCTGCTCGCGCAGGGAAGCTGGGCAGCCAAACACGACTTGGACTTGCTATGGATTTTGTGTCTTGTGGTTAGGCTCACTGTGTACCTAATAATGTGAGAAATCTGATTTGAGTTGTTTTCCTCCTCTCCCCTGAGCCAAGGCGCTCACAGCAGCACTTCCCCCAAGGGATTCTCTGGTGGCTGATGAAAGCACCGTCCTGCAGCACCGTTCCTCCTAGGGAGAGGCACTAACAGGATCGCTTTTCTCTACGTGGGCCTCAGTCTTCATGCAACTCGTCATACTGCAGCACACTCAGCTCTCCTAACCCTCCTGCCCCATCACATCCAGCCAGCAGAGGCCAGGACTTCAGAGCAGAGAGATGTGCGGACGTCCCCGTGCACAGCACTCAGGCACCTCCTTTCCTTAGAGCACCAGGCTGAGAAATTAAATCTGATCCACGCGTTTCTTTGAAACAAAATGGGACAAAAGCAATTATCCAAATTATTGACCAAACCTGCAGGAAAGTCCTCTTGGTTCCCTTGACCGGGACATGCAGCTGGAGCAAATCCCTGAGGAAGTCACGCAAAGCCCACGCTCAGGGAGCTGCTCACGTAGAAATTTGGTGGCAATTCCTTTCCGTATTTCTGCTCCCCATCAAGATCTTGTTCTGCTTAAAAATGGCAAACAAATGTGCAAGGCCTGACCCTGCCCAGCCCACAGGGGAGGGAGGCTGGGCACAAACGAGCTGCATCTGCAACTAATTTCAACTTAAGCAAGTCCCCAGAGAGTCAGAGGCAGTGTGGGGCTGCCACCATTAAATGGAGCTTACTGTAAAGCAAGATAAATCAGAAAGACAGTTACAGGTAATTATTAGCATGATGCCATTGGTCAATCAACAAGTTGCATTTAAGCACTGTGATAAAGCAATTTCATAATTAACTGCTTATCTCCAGCACTTTTAGAGAGAATTGGGTGGGGGTTGCTAATTGTATTAATAAAAACAGAAACTAAATGGGCAACAAGTGACAAGAAATAGGAAGCACAACAACATACTTAACAAATGCATTTTTAAGCTTGCATTTTGCTCTGCTATATGAGATTGGCTTCCACAGCAAAGCAGTCGCTCACAACCCGGTCGCCAAATCTCACTGCACCCGTGAGGAGGGATCTCGCTGCGAAGCGGCTGGGCAGCAGCCGCTGCCTTTTCTCTCCAATAGTATTTTAACCCAAAGGCCATTCAGTATTTTAACCCAAAGGCCATTGTACATTCACGTCTACCTTCCCACACCAACTCCTGCAGAGCAGGGCAACATGAAGCCCCTGGCAATGCAGCCTCCAAGCCCTCCCGCTGCTCTGTGGCTCCACTCTGCAGAGCAAGGCTAAGGTCTAGGCTGGAAAAACAGCATTAAACCTACTGCACTAATGAGCACCCTTGCAGTTTAATCTTGCATTTTTATTTATTCTTCACAGAACCATGCCCAAGTGGGTGCAAAGACATTAAAGCCCATCCTGCTCTGCCCAGAGCCTTTGCAAAGGCTGCTTGGCCGCTGGTTAAATCATCACCCTGCGATACCACCTGAGAAACTCTGGCCCCAAAGCCCCACTGAAGGTGGAGGCTCAACTAGGTTGTTTCCCCTCAAGCTCTTCAATAATGATGAAAAAAAATACCAGAAACCTATTCAACATAAGGCTCCTACAGCCCAGCTTACCAAAAGTCTGTTGCAGGTGAATCAAAGGTTTGGAAAAACTCTCCCAATTACATAGTCAAAAGCTTTGAAAAAAGGAAAGATTTTGGTTAATTAAAAATATATCTTTTTGAATACTTGTGTATCACCATTCTCAACAGTTGCTTCCCTGCCTGGCCATTATAAGCCAGAAGGTACAGTTTTCTAGTTTATTTTCTCTACAGCTAATGCAGTCTGTCTTAAACATACTGCAGAAGTTTTCCACTTCCGCACCCCTCAGGGACTTCCTGCATGGCAGTGCTTAAATAACATTCTCATGTTTACTCTTCACCTCTTTGGGTAAATGGATGCATTTTAACATTCTTTTCTTCATATGAATATTCTGCATTACTTGATAGTTACCGTAATTCTCCTACATCACCATGTGGATTTTCAAATAATTTAATATTTTCCTAACGTATTTGCCTTTGAAAAAAATAAAGTCAAATGTCTATATGCTGTCAAAGCCATAAACCAATAAAGCTCATCTCTTCATCCATTCTCCAGTCTGCTGTAATTGAAGCACAGTTTCCCAGATTAATAGATACAATATCACCATTTAATCCTCTCCCCAGTGACAGGCTATAATGATCTGATGAACACACTAGTTAATGGACTACCAGAAAATATTCAAATTCTGTGGTGACGAACACAGGCTGGGAAACTACAGAAAACATCCTAAAACAGATGAGAATTAAGTAGTAAATCAGCGTAAGAAACAAGATTTACTTGGAGTAAATGCTTTCTTCCCTTTCTTGTAAGCATTTCTAGTTTTAAGTTCTTTATTAGTATTCTTATTGTTCCCATAGCTTCACATGAATGCATTGGAACCATGCGAAGAATAATCTAAATTATCTTGCAGAGCAAGGCTGATGTCTCCCACAAATTAATATTGTCTCAGTAGCATGGCAGATTGCGTGTATAAATCACCAAAGATGCATGGTGCCTCCCTGTTTGAGTATAAACATAATTTACCACAAATTTATTACTTTTAAGATGCACCATCACTCTGTAGCAATTATTTATTTGTTTTTAATTTCAATAGGGCAGAAATTAGTTTGCCAGCCACCCCAGCTCCTTGTGCAGCAGATGACCAGAGGCTGGAGGAGCTTCTCCAAGGCATCCTCCTCCACTCCAGGAGGGAGCTCCAGGCCGCTTCCCACGGGGAAGTGATTTTCCAAAGGCAACAACTTCTCCAGCCACAACCTCCTCCCAAAAAAGCCCTGAGAACCAACAGAGCATCAGACTTGCTCATCACTTTGGGTGGAAATCCCTGTTCTGTGATCTGCAACCTTCAAAAGCTACATCTAGGGGCTGAAGATATGGACCAAAATCCATTAACATCAGCACAGATCAGCATTTCTACTGCAGTCTGCCACCTTTTTCTAAGTCTGCAAATAATAAAAATTAGAAAGTATATCTGAAGACACAGACCATCAACAGAAAATTGCTGGAAATGCCTATTTTGCAGGTGAAGCCAATGTCTAAAGAGACTAAAGAAAGTTCTATAAAGATCAAATGTTCTGTAAGGTGAAAAGTTATTCTTATGAAATGTGTCTTATTCGAATCTGTTCAATGTATTTTGAACATCATATATGCATATACACACACAGGTCAAGCTTGCAAAACGAGAGTGTGTATTGTGAAGAACCCTGGGTTTTAAAGGGGCTGAGGATCACACGACTCCCCTGCACGATGCTGCAGCTAGAAGCCGACAAACTCTTCAGAGCTAGAAGCAAAGAACCATCGGGTAGGACAAAAATGGTATTTTCACTATTTGACATACACATGAGATTATTGCTAAATTACTGTTGCTATTCCAACATCTGAACTTTTGAAAGGATGCTGAAAAATGAAGCATTTCAGTGAAAGCACTGCATTAATGAATCAGACTGAAGAAAATCACAGGTTTCTCACAAAGCAGGTGGGATTCTGCCTCTGTTCTCCTCCAGGATACTAATAATCTTTTAGTATCTATTTTAGAGTCAATTCTTAGTTTAGCCAAAACCTTGATTGGTCCACAAACAGCAGCAGGGACACAGGGAGAAGACAGCTGCAAAGAGATAACACTGCTGAGGCAAAGGACAAACATCAGCAAGGAATTCTTGGCTTGTGAGCCACCCCGCTCACTGCAAAATGCAAAATAAACATACCATACCCAGGTGGATCTCACCCACCAAACACTCAAGTCAAAATCAGATCATAAAAAGACAAAAAGCTCTTCATATATAAGAGATTCACCCTTTTGGAACCACTATGAAATATTGGCATAAGCCAACCCTCTGAGAAATTACTGTTCTAGAAGGAAAATACTGAATTACCAACATCCTTACATCTCAATTGAGTACCAAGTTAACTTTGCTTTTAATTACTGATGAGATTAGATAAGACCATCACAGGCTGATTTAATATACAAAGTGTAAAATCCCTTCAGGTTTTGATCGTTCTGGTATAATTTTATATAAAAACACATAAAAGGAAGCCTTCACACCCAGACATTTATCAAAAGCCGAAGAGGGTTTATATAATGAAAATCTGATTATTAGAAGCATTTTGAGAACAACTCGTCAGGGAGGAGAAGGGAGCAGAGAAAGACAAGCCCCCAAAAGCAGCAATCATTGCACATTCACATTTAGCCCCTCAGCATAGACCCACAGACACGCTGTGCAGAGCGGGACTCCTGTCCAAGGACCTCCTTATGTTTTAGTGTCTGATTGCATCCCTATTTAACTAAAAGGAAAGGTTATCCATCAACTGCAGCAGACACTATATCGCTTCATATGTGCTGTATCCTAACTCACTTCACTCAAAATACCCACCACTTTCCATCTGGCAACCTCAGAAGACTTCATAGAGATACGTGGGAATCCACTTTACCAACATGAGAGCAAAAACTCTAGAGAGACTCAAGGTCAAGGTCCCCTCTACCGCAGGAAACAGCTTCCTTTTCCACCCGCAGAATGTGCCTCAACTGTAACTTTGGACATAAATAGGGCAATAAGATGTAAACCATGCAGACCGAGGCACTTGACCCACCTTAAACATCCATATTATACTTTTTAAAAATAAACACCCTGAACAAAAATATCAGTTTAAGAGAAGGGCAAATGTTTTCCAATAGCAGCTCCTAACATTGCAAGTCTAATATAGTATGTAGGTGATTTGTACTTTGCACTACAATGAATTTAAGGAATAACCTGCAATTTCAGCCGTTCAAGTCAGAAACATTTACTCAGTTCAAAACAGGACTATACTTATATGGCTATGTCTACATAGCAAACTCTGGAGATAATATTCACTTTTCTTTTCCAAGAATTAAAGAGGAAAGAGAAAAAAGATGAAAGGAAATCCTGTCACATCAAAAAAAGGTAAAAATGAGGCTTTCAGAATAGAGAAGTGCTGAAAGACTGCTATCTTATTGTTAACCTCATCCGTTCCAACAGGCATGTATTTCTTTATCAAAGTCAGAAGATATTTGAAGAATCAGCACTTTGGCCAAGTTTATTAATAGAACAAAAACATGCCTTGCGATTTGTTCTCTATTTTCAAACTAAAGCACATGATTATACTAATTTAGTTGCAAAAATGGAAACCACAGTGATTTCCAAATCCTTTGCCTATTAAAATACCTTAATCACTTCATAGCTTTATTTAGAGTCATTCTGTTATAAATAACTGTGATTAATTTATTTGTAAGATATACAGCCCATGCTAACCCACTTACCACACAGCCATGGGTTATATAAAGTTATTGTCAATAAAGCAGAACATGATTCACCAGAAGACACAGTCCTGTTATTTGCATAGACACAGAGGGCAGAGATGAAACCGTACAGCTGCTCTGGCACACAATTTATCACTGATAAAAAATGCTCAGCGTGGAGCAGAGCTGTGCTCACATGCAGCTATTCCACGTGCTCAGCGTCCGCACGGGGAGGTGAATTGCGGCAGCAGAGCTGTATTCTAATGCACAGGCATTAAGTACATTACCATGAAAAGGCTTAGAGACATGAGAATTGTATCTTGCCTGTTCATATATATTTGGTAAGTTAAAATACTGACGACCTCAAGCACCGTTATTTCTAGTCAAACGCACAGCCCAAGGGCAGCAGTACAAGCCATGTCTCAAGTCTTGCTATCCCATTTTGCAGTCCCCAGTGCTCATCTCCAGCTGCTTGGCCCTTCCACTAAACCTGTCTTCGGATTTTAATTTGTGCCTTTCGCTCAAGCTTTTCAT
Source organism: Tinamus guttatus (assembly GCF_059628265.1). Classification (NCBI taxonomy): domain Eukaryota; kingdom Metazoa; phylum Chordata; class Aves; order Tinamiformes; family Tinamidae; genus Tinamus; species Tinamus guttatus. Next base: position 3,315,748 of record NW_028288841.1, on the reverse strand, counting down.
TAGTTGGTAAACAGAACCAGAAAATCCCAGGCACTACAGCAGGTTCAGGACCTTCGTGCTCCCACCAGGCAGCCAGCTCACAGGTGTCTGTGTCAGATAACCCAGAGCTACTGCCTAAGAAGGAGGTCGATTAGCTCAAATACTCTGCAAACAAGTCCCCCTTAAAGGGGGACTCATTTCCTAAGACCAAAAAGGAACAGGAAGAGAGACCCAGCTCCATTCTACAGTGAATTAGCTCAGATCACTTTGCAAAGCATTCCCTGTCCCTCCCATGTGAACTGTACCTTAAGCCTCATCCTCCAGCACATCCAATATTGAAAAGCAGCCAGAACTCAGACAATTGCTAATGGAGACATGCACAGGGACAGGGGACCACCAGAAATACCCTATACAATGAGACCAGTGGTCCACAGCTGTGCGTCGTCTTCGATGTTTTCAAAACTTCAGCTTCTGACCACTAATTTTCATTCCTCCTCTCTCTGATTAAAACACCTGCAGCACCTCTCATCTGAAGAGCCATGTTCATGCGTACCTAGTGCCTGCTGCTCGGCAAAAGAGGCCAAAACATCACCCCATTTCATGCAAGCCGCTGAAAAACATCAGAAGGGCACAGCTGACACCAAGGCTAATATTAAACCAGTTACCAAAAGAGAGGAATGATTCAGACTATCTTTGCAAAAAAATCCTGAACAAAGGTTGATAATACATCAGGATTTTAATTGTCAAACCCAATGGTTTTGGATATGGCATCCTACCATCCTCTGAAATCAAATACTGAGACCTTGAGGTGACTGGGATATGCTACAGCAATAAAGCTAAGAATAAAAAGAGACAAAGAAAAGAAAAAAATATAAAATGGTCAAAGAAAGAAAACAGACATTTTTCTGAGTATACCACAGTGGCACACAGAAGTAGGAAAAAACATTCTGGATTGCAAAAGAAATATGACATTTTTGTCGCAGAAACATTTGCTGCTGTACAATGGTGCGACTACCTCTGAAGCACAGTAGTATCGTTTTGTACCTGGAACAGGAATCATATTTATTACATTTTAGTTACCTGGATTTTATTTATTTTTACTGACTCAGTCTTTTCTAAGCAAAGCCAAGTAGGTGCAGATAGAAAAAAAATATATAGGTCTGTTCGGGCGATCCTCCAGGGTGTAGAGCAGGTAACATTTAGGCAGTTCAGCCACACACAGTGGTCAAAAGACAATATGAAGTTCCAAATAACGTTAAAAACAGCAGACCAAGAAAAGCACCCATCTGCAATGTTTGATAATTTGGGTAACACAAAAAAATTAGGACGACAATCTAACTTGTTGTAGAACTATGCTTTAGTAGGAGAAGAGGGTATCTTGTATGACTGATGCGTACATCAAGGATAATTATTTCTAAAAAACACCATCCTTTCAGATTCCTTAAGATCTGTATCTGTGCTTAACACTTCACATAAATTTCCTGATCTCCTCTCAACTTCTCTCAGAAATACTTTCCACGGGAAATCAAACAACCAAAGAGCAGAAATAGCCAAAGCAAAGAATAAATCCATCTCTAGGGAGCTTCGCTAGTCGGCTCCGTGAGCAGACCTGCACGGAGCCACATGGCAAGAGGCCGCTTCTCGGTGGGAACCCGCCAGTCCTCCAGGCACCTGCAGTCTTTCTTCGACGCAGCCTCTCAAGTATTAACATTGCAGCTGAACTGCAAAAATAAGGTGATAGTCTTAATTCACAGAGATGTCCTGTAGATCAACTGCAGCACTGTGGTTCAGACAAGTAAATCCATAGGCTCGTCCTTAAATTTGCTAGCTAGTTGCTTCTACAAGAGGGATGTGGAACTGCTGGAGAGAGTCCAGCGCAGGGCTACGAGGATGATCAGGGGCCTGGAACATCTGCCCTATGAGGAGAGGCTGAGGGAGCTGGGCCTGTTCAGCCTGGAGAAGAGAAGGCTGAGAGGGGACCTGAGCAGTGTCTGGAAGTACCTCAAGGGAGGCAGTGAGGAGGATGGTGCTGGCCTCTTTTCACTGGTGGCCACCGACAGAACTAGGGGAAATGGCCACAAACTGAAGCATCAAAAGTTCCACAGGAACTTCAGGAGCTTAAGGAAAAATTTCTTAACAGTGAGGATGACAGAGCACTGGAACAGGCTGCCCAGAGAGGTTGTGGAGTCTCCTTCTCTGGAGATCTTCCAAACCCGCTTGGACGCAGTCCTGTGCCACGTGCTCTAGGTGACCCTGCGTGTGCAGGGGGGTTGGACTAGATGTCCAACCTAGAGGTCCTAGAGGTCCCTTCCAACCCTAAGCATTCTATGATTCTATGATTCTGCATTACCCAAGCAAGACAAGGAAACACAGGCCTAGAACAACGGTCACAACCTGTGGACCAGGACAGCAGCAGGCTCCCAAGCTCCTTCAGCAGACCCAGGAGCATCAGAAATGTGCTTTTTCAAAGATTGTTCCAGCAGAAACGAAGCAGAAATTTGAATGAAGCCTGAGGATTTCAGCTTGAGGATATCTTAAGTCGAATAAGTCTATCAGAAGCTAACATCCCTCTCCTTTCTTTGCCTGGCTGCTGAACTGAGCATTTTTCTTTTCAAGGATCAAACACCAGTGACCTATTTCTGACTTAAGATATCAGAGATACTGGACACATTTCATCCGTGCTATATTGCATATAACATGGGTGAAAAGACAGAGACTGGGAGAGGAAAAGCAACTTAGCTTTCTAATGCTGGAATCAGACCAACAAAGTTGCTCCAGATTTATAGCAGTATAACTACAAATGAAATTGGACCGTTATCTCTGGTTTTATAGCCACTGGAGTGGTGTAGCAGGTATTGGGCCGGCTGCCACAGACCATATTTGTTAGTGAGGGCTTATTTCCCTCATAAACCATATGAACCAATTTCACTAGTCAGAAAATAATTATATGGGTTTGCATACTTCAAAAGCCTGTGGAAAAAAATGATATGTTTGCTGTCAATTTAGAATTTGAGCCTATTGTTCTACTTTATTTTGCTCAGAGTATAAAGTCATTACGAGACTAAAATTAAATAAAACGGTTTTCTTGAGAGCTGTTTAAAAATATTCAAATGTATTTGTCTTACAGCTTCATTAATCCATTTCTAATTCATTCTGCAGGTTTACTCAACAGCTGTGCCTGATGTAAACTACAAGTCTGGATAAAATTAAAGCTGCTACACTACTAAATCACTTCATTTGCCAAGACTTACAAAAATCTTCCGCTACTTCATATCATGATGCTTTATATGTTGTTCTACCTATAGGTAAAATGAGCATTTTTGCTATAAAAGAACAAACAAGCACAAATAGCAGAGTTAAAAAATGAAGTTAATGCACATTTCAAGAACAAACAGGCCATCTCTCATCTACTCCCTTTTTAGGTGTAGACAAGTTTTCATTTTTAATCTTCCATGTGTAGAATTACTACAAAGCCGGAATGACCATTTTATTATTTATAGTGTCATAGCATCCACAGGAGCATGCAGTTTTTCTTAAAACACACTGGTTTCAAAGAACGGTGAAAAACAGCTATAACCGAGTATTGTTTATGTCAACGATGATTTACTGCAACCAATTCCCATTCCTCTTTCTGCTTAAGCTAAAAAAAAAAAAAAAAAGAGAGAGAGAGAGAGATTAAAGATCCTTAGTTGTGCAAGATAATCTTAAAAAAAAAAAAAATCCACAAACAAACAAAAACAAGAAATGCTGCCATTAAAGCATTTCTGGTGATCCGTGACACTGCAATCCCCAGAAGAGGCAATCTCCCTGCGCTCGCCATCCAACTGCATCTTGGGGTGCGAGTGTTCCAGTAATGAGTTAAGGTAGTTCATAATGAATTTTATCTCAGCACCCTTCAGGGCCTGCTGTAAGGTATCACTGTATGGGAGAGCTGCTTTCCCATTTCAGAAATGTTACACTAATTGAGTATGCAGGCACACGCTCTCCCCATCTCTGATTAATTAGCAGCACTCTAGCTCTTCACATCAATCTTGTGAAAACCACTGTGACTGATCTTGTCTCACTTGGAGCTGAAAATTACTTTGCCAATAGCATAACATAATACTTTGGTATAAACAACAACAAAGACGGGGCTCTTTGGTGGCCCCACGATCGTTCCTTTTATGTTGCACGTCTCTCTGGTGCTTTTGAAGACAAAGGACAAGACTCTACTAACAGCAGCCAAGCACGAGTCAGAAAAATTAAGACAGCACGCAGGATGCCCTTTATTTTTCCAATGGTGCCTCTGATCCACAGCACCAGCGGTTTTCGCAATCCCTGGTTTGACAAGAGCATTTCAAAGGTCATCTCTGCAGCCCTCTCTCTCCTCATGACTAGGAACAGGCCCGTCTCGGAAAGCATCAGGGAGCGTCAGGCGTTCAGGAGCAACTCCTGCAGGATTAGCACTAATGCTTGACATAGCCAGACTATGCAGCCTGACCTACTCTATCGTGCTGCCTTTTCTTTTTTTTTTTTTTGTTAAATAAACTTTGGAAAATAGATTTTCTTCCCCTTCTCTTCCCCTCTGCCCAGCACCCATTTTGAAGGAACGCAAAGGAACACACAAACTGCGATTTGTTTCTTCCTGCTCCACTCACCTTGTTTTCTTGCTATTAACATGTCAAACACTTCCGCCCTAAACATCAGCAGGGCAGAGATGAAGGATGATGACTGCAGAGCGCCAGAGCAGTTTGCGGGTAGAACTTCCCTACTGGACCAGCCCACTGTTGTTACACGTATTTTTAAGTCCCAGTCTGCCCAGTCTGTCTTGGATGCGCGTGGCACCTCCACATGCTCCTAGCCCCACCACTTCATGTGGTGACAATCACCAGGCCAGATTTCACAGGCCACACTGTCTTGCTCTGAATTCACCTGCTACTTTTAACCCAGAATTTGCTAAGCTCCTTAAGCCATGTGTTTCCAAACAAACCCGCCAGAAAGGTTTTGTGGCTAATGCCAGCCTTTCTCTGACCTCTTTAGAGTGCTGCAGCCTTCCGGCTCAGTGCGCTTCTACTGCAGGGTCCACCTGCTGAGACACGACATGGAACAAATCAATAGGGATGAAGTCTACTCTGGTCCTCCCATCATTGCATTTCAACGCTAATGAGAAGCTCCGCATGAGGAACGTGGAGAATCTGGCAGATCCGGGAGGGAGCAGCGGCCCCAGGTTGGTTCACAGCGAACACCAGGTGACTTCTGCAACCACCTATGACCAGACCTGCCCTCTCGGGCCTGGTGAGAAGCAGCTGGCATGGAAGGACCAAATACAACTTAGCTCCCTCCGGACGAAGTGGTAGGACTGCAGCAGTGACATGGCCACCACGATCCAGGTTGTGGGCCTGGTCCCACAATGGGGCCTGGGCACCACGATGCAGGTTGCATTCGTTCTTGACTTTCTCTGGCCCCGATCTCCCAGGAAAAACCTCCGTTCCTATTCACGGTTGCGGAAGCTGAGCAAGAAACAGATTTCCTGTTAAGATGAAACTGAAAAGATTTCAAAACCAGACGCTGCCAAAAGGTTCACAAAGGCTGAGATTTTTAAAGTGTCCTCGGGGAAGCGCAGAGCCTCTCAGAAATTAATGGGAATTAAATGCCCAAAACCCATGCGTGGTTCTGAAAATCCCATCAAAGTATATAACACTTATATCTGCCACTGACACTAACATTTAAAACAAAAATGATTTTATCACTGGCTGAGATTCTGTTTTCAAGTGAAAGAATAGTAAGATATTAAACCAATTAGCCTATTTGACAACTTGATGCGATTCCTCCCAGATGATGGGAAGGCTGCAGCTTGGCAGAAAATAGTAAGATCATGATATAAAACAAGAAGGAACTTCTTAGAAGTCTTAGACATCTATAAACCAGAGCTCAGACTTGACTATTTACTACGTAGGTGTAAGATTTATGATCCCCTTAACTACTCATTAACTTGCTTTTAAATGCTTAGGTTGTGTATATGACGTGATAGCTAATCACCTTTTAGTGCTTCTGTCTTCTCTCTTGGTGCCTGAAAGAAAGGTCTTGTATTTGTAATATGCATATTTTAAAATAGCACGTGTTAATCTTTCCTTAGAGTCTCTCTTCCTAGAGCTAGCGCCAGTAGATTACTCACATGAGCACGAGAGACTTGTTCAGCTTGCGTAAGCCCAAGCCATGCCAGTTCCTGCAGCACAGAAATCTAAATTTAAGCTTCATTTCACATGGAAAAAGAGACCCGCAACATTTTGAGAGCTCTGCAAAAGGTCACATCCACAAGCAGGCGCTCAGTCACAACCGTAAGCGCTCCCTAAGCAATAACAACATAGTTTCTAAGACAAAACGAAGAATTATGACATTAAAAAAAATCTACATTCCCTGCTACTTCAAGCATCATGGTTAAAACTCAAGTCTCGCTTCTTATTTGACCTATGAAATTAAGCTATGTGCATCCCAACCCACACAGCCCCATTTCCATACGGTCAAGGTTAGCGTGAAAATGCTTTGTCTGCTGTTAAGAATGACTTGCCTACAATTGGTTTCATCGGGACCTGAAGCGGTATCACAACCAGTTCAGCCCGCCAGTAAGATGCCAAAACAGCATTTTGCCACAATTCCCTAGACCTCTATTTTCGACTGCTGTGACGCTTTAAGTAAGAAGATTCAATTAAACAGATTCTTTAGGCTTACTCATCCAGCATTTTATGAACCATCTCACCTCTTATCAGGCTAAACCAGATATTTATTATAACAATAAGGAGATTTCATACTAATGTTTCACATTCACTGAAGCCTAGAGATATTAAACAAGATCATTTACTGCTGTCTGCTGCCATTTAAAGGACCACATTGAGAAAACGTGAGGTGTTCGGAGGTTAATTTGGATTAATGTCAATGGTTTTTGCTTATTTCTCCAAAACCTTGATTTCTGCACTTCCTTGAGGCTACATAGGCCTTTTAAGACCATGAGAAACAATGCATGGACACATAAGGATGGAAATGCTTCTGCTCTCATTATATGCTGTAATTCTTTTATCCAGCACACCTAGCCAGTCCTTCCAAGGCAACTCTACTTGGTATCTTAATTTTCAAGACATTCATATGGACAAGAGCAGGGGAAAAACTGTATTTATGAGTTTATTTATAAACCCCTGTGACCTGGATCCCTAGGACGATGCCCCATAGCACTATTCCCTGCCCATCTCGAAGGACCCAGGTCCAAGATCAATCCCATCAGCTCCATTTCCATCATTTCCACACACCATCCTCCCCTCCAAAGGGTTTGAATCGCGGCAGAAGGTTAATACAGCCTTCAGTTCTGGCAACTGTCATTGCTTTTTCCCCTGCACACGGAAGTCTGGGGCAAACTCTCAATCAGGGCTTTTGGGGACCACCACTTCCCAAGGCAAACAGGCTGCTCAGCACAGAGATCTACACCAATGCTGGCCACCCTACAGGCTGGAGCTGTTGAAGCACCATTCAGTCCATAAGAAGCGTATGTCTCCACAAAGAGCTAAAAAAATAAAGTAAAAGTTTAGCCAACAAGCAAAAGAATGAAAAAAAAAAAAATCTCCTCTGCACTGCACTAGCAACTGTCAGCAGAAGCTAATGCAGAGCAAAACCACACAGGATCGGGAAACAAAGAATAGCAAGATAGACTAAAATCCGACTCCAAAAATTAAATACCAAATTTCTGTTTCCCCTTCTTTAGAGAAAGGTGAGCTAACAACATACAACAGGCCCGATAATGAGAAAACCAGATGGCTGAATCTTGTGGAATTTGTGGAAAAGAGAAATGAGAGAAGTGTACAGACAGAAAGGCAAGAGTATTTAAAAACCATTCTGCAGCTGAAGACAAATTTTAAAATATTATTAAAACCATATGGCTTTTCTTCCTAAAACAGGGCCGCCAGTCACTAGGCCCTTAAATATAAATCACGCAATACCAACTCTGAGTACCAGCTTGTCATTTATTGTGAGATAATATTAAGTACCTAAGCTGCAAGAGGACACTATTCCCATGTAAACCACTCACTGTCCTGACATTTACTTTCCTTTTGCTAAATCTTCTAATGTCACTCTAACTTTTTGTCTCACACACACAGGAGAGGATGAATGAGCACCCACGGCACCGTTCGTCCTCCTGTATGAATTTCCCAGTGCCTTCTGTTGGCAGGATGGTTTGGTCCACAACAGCATGAGGAAGGGAAAAAGGGAGACAGATGAGGTTCTGTTTTGCAAGATGATTGCAGCAGGGACAGCCATAGCAGCGAGCAGGATTGTGCAGGGAGAGCCGGCGCGCAAACAGCTTTGGTGGCTCCTAAAGGGCTTAAGCCAGCGTTGCCTCCCCACTGCTGTGTGTGCACCGTCCTGCTGTGGAAACTGCAAAAGAAATGCACGTTCGAGCCCCCTTCCCATGCTGCGAAGCAGTGAAACAAGCCTCACTTGCAAGGAGCAGAAAGAGGAAAACAGGCACTTAAATCATTTATCTGGCTATGGGGGTAATTCCATAGTATAGAAAACATAACACAGATGTGGTAACAAAATTGCATTGCACTAATTTTATTAATGTACTGTGGCCTACACATCCATGTGCTAGATGTAAATATAGAAGAGGAAAACTCTGGTATAGCAATATATACCACAGAAGGAAGCGCAAGCGTGGTGTTAATCTGTCAGCACCCTTTTAGTCAGTGATACTGCCGTCTAGAAAACAAGTGCATGCCAACTTCAGATGGCATCTAAAAACCAAAGCAAAAACAGATTCTGTGTTCCAAAGCCTTTCCCTGCCCTATTTAGAAAGTCTGTTTTCCACCTCCTTCTCCAGAAATGCCATAGTATAAATCTGTGGCAACAGGAAACGCCCGGCCATCGTGGAAGGAGCTCTGCCAGCACAGCAGCTCAACCACCGCATACTCCAAGCCCATATTTTTCATTCTTAACTTAACCATCGAATACTTTCCAACACCAGAGAGATATTTTTTGTTTTGTACTCATTGTTCAAGCAAGCGAGGGAGAAATGAAAAGAAAAAGAGGGGTAGCATAAGGCTCTGGAACCCAAAAACACCTAAGAAAATTGACGTTCTGTTTTTTAAAACATGCTTATCCAAAGACTATATAGCACGTAGTAGTGGTTTGGGGTTTGTTTCTTTGTGTACTTTCCTTCTTTTTAAGAAGAGGAAAAAAAGAAGTATGGACTTTTCTTGATCCACTGTTCATAGAACACAATGGATTGAGAACACTCTGACAGCAGAGTTAGGAATTCCACATTTCCATTCCCCCAGATTTGGTTCTTAGCTGTACCTTCCTGGAGCACAGGGCAGCCAGAAACTTCTCAGCAGTCTCCACTTCATAAAACAGCTTCATTTCTGCCAGCGCTACAACCCTGAGGATTTTCAATAGCAGCACTGTTATCTTCAGATCATTCACTGCATCTCCTGCAATCGTGACCTCACACTTCATTAGGGCATCCATGAAATAGCTAGTCCAAACTTGGCAGATGGTAGGAATTTGGCTCCACTTTGTGGATCATATTATTCTACTGTACAAGCTGAGGAAAAAAAAAAAGTTTCATAAAAGTATTTTTCATCTCATTGAGCAAAGAGGGATGTTTAGTCTTGTTCCCTTTCTAGTCACCTACAGCCCTCAATGTCCAAACTGCAAGCAGAGGTTCTCGGAGCACATACGACACCGCTTGGCTATCAGCGCGCGTTGGATGTTCTTGGCACTCACTATGACCCCTCAGATAGAAACTGAAGTTTTTAGAAATTAGACAAACATTTACATCCTTTGTCTGACCGTACTGCATGATTAGAAGACCATCAAAATACTTTGATACTTTTTCAATTCATGGCTATATTTAGTTTGCATTCCTGAAATATTTTTAGGACCTACCCTCATCAGCAGATACAAAATAAAAGATTCAGAAGAATTTGCATTGTTTCTGCACAACACAAATATGAAGATTTCTCCCTTGAATTTCTCCCTTGCATTTCATCACTTCTCTTTTCCTAAAGGCCCATATTACTACCTCTAACTGAAGATTTTACCTTCTTTCTAAACTATGCCTAAACCCAGCACTGTCAACACAGACGAAGCACTAAGTCTGCTTCCAATCCTATTTCTCAGGAATGCTGTTTTTACATAAGGACTTGGTTGTCTTGGCCATTCCTTGTAACAAAGAACGAATTCAAATACCATATGTTCAGTAAGGGATGGTTGAAGTTGGACGATGGAATAACTCGTTTATGTGAGAAAAAGGAAAAGGATAAAATCTTGTAAGTTACTCCTATAACCTCAAATTAATTGTGGCTAGTAATTTAAAACAGGAATGTTATCTATTTTCGCCCTGTATAAAAGTAGAAGAAGCCATGGTTTCCTGTTGTAGGGTGTTGTCCAAAAACTGCTCCACAGAAGTCTGCAAAAATATCTTTCTAGTTTTGTTTGAAGAGAAATGCTTGGAGCTTTTCCCATTAAAAAAGGAAATGGGCTTGTCTGAAGTGCAAAACCTTTAGATTCTTCAAAGAATACAAACAACTAAACATCTTAAACCTTTTTTTTTGGGGGGGGGGGTGAAAGGAAGAGAAGTGCTCATAAGATGAGATGACTGTACTTTTATCTGGGTGCTGTAAGTCAGACTTAACTATGCAGTCTGAATAATACTTGTTTAACTCAGAGCTTCACTAAGTAATTAGTTTAATATACAGCACAGTTAGATGACAGAGCAGCAGGAATGTTCTGTTTTAAATAAAACAATAAAATGAAACTTTCCCGAATATCTTCTAATCTTTAAAGATAAAGCTGCTCTTAAAGTTTACACTAGCAGAATACAAAATGGTTTCCTGAGATATTCTGGACAGTAACTATGTGCTATAGAGGAGCTGTTAGACAAGAGCCATTTTTTATTTTAAATTATTCTGAGGTTTCTTCTGTTGCTGTTTCATTTGCTTGTTTTAAATGCTGCAGGTGGTTCTGTCATTCTCATGCTCTTCAAGGATACAGGATGCTGCAGCCACAAATGGAAGATGGTCCCAAGTCCAAAAAGTCATCACCTCCCTGATGGTCCTAGAGAAGTCTGCTGCTCAAGGACAAAACCACCAAATACCTGAGACAGAGGGGGAGGAAACACCTCAAAGCGCTATCCCCAAAGAGCATTGCAGGATTTCATCTCTAATTTACGTACAAGCCCAGAACTTGCAAAGCATCTGTGTCCAATGCTTCTGTTCACAGGGTAACAGGGTTCTGCTTTTTGTAGGCAGCATGAAGGCAACACGGAGCAAGGTGAGACTCTAGACCCACTTCACATTTCTCATGACCCATCCTCCTCAGTTTGCACTTTTCTCAGCTAAGAAAAAAAACACACCAGGCACCATCTCACCCAAGAGACAACGGAAAACCCAACACACTCACCCAACCAAGAGATTGGGTCTTTTGCCATCAAAACACATTTTAAAGAAAAATCTAAGCAGAAGGAGATTACCTCTGCAGGGTGTAAAAAGGACTAAAAGGAAAGCTAATGAATGCCCAGGAAGAAGGCCAGCCGTAGCTGAGAAGTAGAGTCTGGAACTTGAAATCAGGGGTATTTTTGTGTTCCAACGGCTGTTTGCTCTTCTACAGGAGCTAGCTAAAACAGGCAGTCAGGTCCCTGCAAACATTCCTACAGTTTTGACCTACAGACTGCAAAGCAAAGGGGTTACTCCACCTGCATGAAGACCGTGCCCCCAAAGCCACTGAACTACAGCAATCAAATTCTGATCTGCTGATAACGCGGCTTGCAAGTAAGAACTGTGAAACATTTAAGAAGATTCTTGCAAACAAGGACAATTTCATGCACTTCATATGATTCCATAAAGACATGGCACCATAAAAATGAATCGTAAAACCAGTGACAAAAATGACTGATTAGTTCATCATATCCATTTCCTGCCATGGCAGGATTTTTCTCCAGAGTATATTCAAAAGCACATTTCAGAGCTTAACAAAATTAGCTAACCCTACAACTATGCGCAACATAGGAAGAATAAAAGGATTCTGCAAAGGAATAGTCTAAACACATTAAAAAAAGTATGCAAGGATCTTGCCATGGATTTCTGTTCGCTGAGAAATCCAAAAAGGTATAATTCCAGGATATCTGCAGCTGCCAAAGAGTCTGTTCAGGTGGTAGAGCCAGCCCATTTCATAAGGTTATGAAAAGCACAACAGAGGGCAATGAAACAACAAAGGACTTGAAAGCACTCCAAAAAAGGTCTCCTCAAAAGAAAAATACATTCAACATTACTGTTTTTTTCAACTGGTAAAACCTTTGCACCTGATTTTCACCCATTGCTCCTCATGCTCATTCTACTCCACATTAAACAACCATTTAGAGAAGCTACGAAAAGGTCTATATGGTGTTACGGTCCCTCCAACCTCCCTAGCCCTACAGAGGGGCTACGATCCCCCTTCCAGAACCCAGCCTGTCTGCCCTTCCATCATTTGCAAGGAGTCCAACAAAGCAAAACCTGAAGACAGGCAGCTAAAAGAAGTTAAAGTTATTCACACAAGAGGTGGATCTGGGATATTTCTGTTGTCAGCTTTCATTAAAATCCCTAGATACTGCTAAGTACCAGACATTCCAGTATGTGGAAAACACATACAGGATATGAATGTTTTTCCTAAGCGTGTAAAGGGTTCACACTCTTTTTCTTAAAAATCACATTCTTGCTCTTTGATGTTGGAAATCTGATTATGTAAAACAGTGTGTTGTGTAAAATAAATGATGGTAAATGATCCTGCAAGAAGCTTAGCACCCGTAAGTCACCGGAAAACCAACAGAAATAAATAGCACTCAGCATCGGGCAAGTTTCTACAGTGAACATGTGCTAGTCGGTTGCTGAATGAAAAACATTTTGAGAAGAATAGAAGTTAACATATGCACACTCTGACCAAATCACAAACTTAGATGCTTGCTGAAAAGAAAGAATGCTCGGTAAAAAGCCTGGGTGTTCATGGAAAAATTGCACAAGTCTTTCCTTTACCAAGGAGATGTCTGAGCTACCAGTCCCAAAATGCTGCCTCCCAAAACGAGACACTAAGAAACCAGCACACCATCATTCTGCACCGTAACCCTTAGGGATCCCTACGAGGGGACATGTCTCAGGTGAACATACACATTTCATATACTCACTGACAGAACAAGCTCAAACCCTGGGCACTGTTCTGATCCATCAGCATCCGTCTGATGACTAAGATGACAGAACTGGACTTTCAGCAAAACTCCCATCAGTGGGAAGAGGACCAGGGCAGCTCAGTGGGCTCTGAGAAACTTCTATATTGTCTGCAAAACGAGTGATGGATTACTTTGCTATCAGGCGATGCTGAGCGTGAACTGCAAGCTGTTGCATGGCAGCCTCTCCGCCAAGCGGCCTGCGCGCTCCTCGGCAGCAGTCACTCCAAGTGGCAGGAGAACAGCTAATCCTCTATGTCCTGCCAGGCAATTCTTCTCTATAGAGTCTACAAAAAGGCACAATTAGAGCAAGCTGCTCTTTCAGGAGCTGGAGTAAAGCCATCAATTCATTTTTTCCTGTACCCCACAGAGCCAACACTGGCACCACTGCCCCCCTTATGCTGCAGGTAAACCAGTGACCTAAGGTGGGAAGACTATTTGAACTGTCTACCAAATTGTCCACCGTTTTCCTTTTCCGCAACAGGACCCTGGGCGCTTGCTGAGCAGCTAAATACTGTGGATCTTCTCCCTGCTATGTGGGCCACAGCAGGAGCCCGTGACCCTGCTACGAGCAACAAGCTCCTATTTACCCTGCTCTGTGGAAACGGCATATACCAAAAGGACACTTATTTTTAGCCGGTCACTTGGTGTAGAAGTGATCACACCATGTTTACTTGCATTTTTAGCTTAATTACCTCTCACTTCCTGCTCCCCTCGGGAGAGTCCTAATGAAATGCTAAGGAAGCAGCGCTTGCCGCACACATTGCCGCAGGTTAGTTCAACACCCCATTAGCCCCTCTAATGGCTTCTCACCTGCCAGGTTTTGGGTGGTTGTCCTGAAGCCCACGGAGAGGAAAGGCTGAGGGAAGAGCCCTCATCTTCCCCGGCCTAACCCAGGCAACGGCGTGGCCTTTCGCTGTCAATAACATCGCTGACCCAACCTGAAACCTGCCCCCATGCAGACATTAACGGACTACTGCAACTCAGGAAACTAAAGTTTAGAGAGAACTGTAATTGCTTTTGCAAAGAGAAAAAAAAAATCACCTTAATAAAGTATTTTTTCCAAGGTGGTTTTACCAGGTGGTAGAAACTATTATATTTTGTTAAATTCTTACATAGCATTTTGGTTGCACTTCTCTGACGTAAGAAAGCTGCTATTTTTCTTTTTTCCACTGGTAACCTTTGGTACCAAATCCCACACTGTACAAAAGTACCCAAAGATCACCGCTCAGAGCGGCTACTTCCCACGGAGACCCACAGCTGGATTTTACTTTGTTCCTCATCTATTCTAACAGCTTAGTGAAACACCTTCCCATCCCTGCCACCTTCTCACCTCTGCCTGTACAGACCGAGGGGCAATATCACAAAACATGCCAGATGTACTGACCCCTGTCCTCTTTGTTCAGCAGTAACTGCACTGGTGAGCTCAGGTCAGGAAGGAGCAGGGAGATGCCTCCTTGCTCGGGAGCACACCTGGGACTAGAGCAGCCTTGGCATAAATCACTGCAGCACCAAAGCCCAGGACTGTGCTCTGATGGCTGTCCTTTCCCAAGGGTTAGGATGTGATGGCTTTGCTCCCGGTGGATGCAGGAGGACACAGGAAAGGCAGGACAGGAGGTCAGGCCTCAGCACTGGGGTTTGTGGCTCCCCTTGCAGCCGAAGTCGGCAGCCAAAGCCATGGAGCAACCGTGGATCAGACCTGCTTCCCTTTGGCCAGCCCTGGGACAGCACTGATGGTACCAGGAGAGGAGTGGGGACAACCAGGCGGTCGGTCCTCCAGAAGGACCGACCTCCTGTGTCCGGGCTCCAGCACTGCATGGATTCCCTGTATGCTGACACCGCTCTACCTCCCAAAGTACCACCTCGAGTATCAGTAGGTCTTACCTGGCTTAGACGGCTGTCTCCTCTCTTCTTCCACGTACGTTCCCTTATTTACAAACTAGTGTTATTTTAATCAATTTTTTAGATGACTCTGATTAAAAACACGAAAGTGCAGTGTTGACCCTAGCTAGGAGCTTGCCCTTCTTTCAACACATGCCCCTCTTCCCCTCATCAGAAGATTTGACTCTTTTAGGGAGAATTCCCGCAAGGAATATAAAAACGAGGGGGAACAGGGCAGCACTGCTTCCTTTCACCCATTCGAAATAAAACCACCTCTAGAGCTTAATATTTAAGCATCACTCCTAAGACAACCCAGTTTACTCCCATTAAACTCTTATTAACTGCTGTTAAGTCAACTGGTAGATTACCAGTTCATTATTTATTCTGGTAGGAGAAAAATAACAATCAAGACGCATTTAACAATCAAGATGCATTTATGCAAAGCGCAATTACCCACGCAGGGCACGACCTTCACAGCGAGAGGCACCTCCACCTCCAAGAGCAGGGAAGGGATGAAACAAAACCAAAACATCTCCCCAAATGAGCCACCAGCAGCATTGCTCCCTGCTAGTAAATAAATTTCCCCATTATGATCACTTAAGATAAATAAGAACATTTACTCGAATCATACCGATGTTTGAATTTTCGTATTTAACCTATGCTACTCTAAATCACCTCTCGATCCCCTTGTGAACCCAGGTATACTGATATCACACTTAATGCTCTCCCACAGACCTTGCATATTACCTTCTCCTGAATAATTTATGATGAAACCTAAAAGAGAGCATTTTGCTTCACGCAAATTGCACAGCACACTTCCCCCGAGGAACATTTCAGTAAACTGCGACATGCAATCCTCTGCGACAAACCACAGTCAGAGAAATATCCCCGTTCCTTTTTAATTCAGTACTTCTGACCCCAAAGTGCAAAGAAAGGAGTGGCAAGTGTCCCATGCTTTCTGGACACCAGTTCAGGATGTTATTTATTTGCACAAGTCCCAGTAAGCTTGAAGGGGTTCAAAAAAAAAAAAAATTCTACAATGTACTTCCAAATAGCAGTTATTCAAACAAAAAGCAAGTTGAAAGAGGTACTTAAAGCACCAAGTACTTTACATTTCTCTTTCTTGGACCAGGACTGATTTTTTTTTATTATTATTATTTTTGACTACTAGTAATAAAATTTAATTTTAAACGTGGAAAAAAGCTTCTATATTTTGTCTAATAGAGTGAACTGGGCTTTGTAGCAAAAGCTCTGGTCTGGGATTTAAGAGATGTGCTCAGTTTTTACTGCAGGCCACAGGTAACCTCAGGCAACCACTTAATCCCTTTTCTCCTAGGGTTCCTCATCCACATAGGTCCTGCTCCAGCCTCACCTATCTTGCCCATTTAAATGTTACACAAATTGTTACGAAGACAGTGTAACACCATGATTTTCCAGCACAGCTATATCTGCAATGCAAAAATCACCATTTTTAACTGATCAATACAAAGCAGCAGATTTGAGGTTGGCAAAAAATATGCATACATGCACGAAGAGCCAAAAACTGCCCATTTAGTTCCTGGGCGCTGGTCAGATATTTATGCTAATACAGAACAACCTTGGCTACGTGAATGTCACCGAGACGCGAGATGTGCCCGGCAAGTTGAGGTTTTGGATAATCGCGGTAATTTTCAGAGTAATTAACTAATGTCTGGGGACACGACCGCATTCCAAATACCAGGGAAGGTTAGATAATCGAATCTTGTCGACTTACCACTTATCTTACTGAATACTGTAAAGGTTTTTATTGAAAAGCTTTTACTGAAAAGAAGTTCAAGATCAAACGAGCACAGACCATTAATTTCACACGTGAGACGCACGGCTGCAAGGTGTTTTGCGCCAAGCCACATACGACTCATCCGCCAGATCAGAGAATAGGGTTTGGTATCTTAAAAAAAGGGATTTTTTTCCCTATGAAGCTACCTTATGGGGCAGCTCCTCAGGTGAGCAGCAGCCCCGGCAGCACCTGCACAGCCTCGGCACAAGGGTTGAGGACAAAACCTCCCACGTTACCGTTCCATCTCGGCAACCCGAGCCTCGTCGCCCCAGCCCGTCTGCACGTGCTGAGTTTGCAGGTCTCAGCCTCACCCCGTCCTTCAGCGATGCCCCTGCAGAAGCTGGAATTTGCTGCTCCAAGGCTGTAAGAGTTATTTGGAATAACAAAAAGCTCTGCGAGCTGGGTGACAGGAGCGAGCTGGGTGACATCTCTGAAGCACCCGCTCGACCTCCGCAAGTCCGTAAACGTGGCTGCAACTCAGAATACGGCCCAGCTACCAACATTTTCCGAGCGATCTACCCATTCTGATAGTCTGCATGTGCAAATGCCTCCTGGGTCATGTTCTTGCAGCATCTGTGTGTTCATACACCTGAAACATATGCTGTGGTTTTAGGTTCACCTGCATGACACCCAGAGCGAAGGCTGCTCTGCCACAGCTCTCCTTACTCTCTTCCATCTTTTTCTACTTCTGTTCAGCTCCTCCTCTCACTTAGCATTTCTGCAACACTTGTAACAGCAGCAGCCTAGCAGCACCAGCACCATTGTGCCTGGTTTATAAGGCAATAATCCACTTCCCTCCTTGACATAAACTACTAGAGGGAACAACAGCTGGATTACTGGCTTGTAAAACAGGGTGGTGATGGTATTATTGTCTATACTAATGTCATTTAATGCTTACACCACAGTTCCAGAGGTCCCACCTCAACATTAATAACGCATTTTCCTTTTTAACTTGCCACATGGGAAAAGACCCATTCCTGACACCCTAGGGATCGCGCCAGTAAAACGTAACTAATTGATGCAATCTCCACAATCAAAATAGGAGACTTTGCCTGTTGCCAGGAAGGGCTCAGCTCCCAACCCTTGCCCTGCTCTCCCAACGCAGTCCTTGTGCTTCCTTATGTTATTCCTTCCCGCACAGTATGAAGGGCAATATAACTTCTTCGTATGCCTTTTCTCCACTGAAAAGCACACGCATCGCCTCTTCTGAGCTACCTCCTTCTCATTCATGTATTCTATCCCATTTATCAATGTAAGAAACAGAAACAAAGGAATCACCAAAAAAGAAAAAAAGAAAGAAAGAAAGACAACAAAACAGGCCCTGCATTACTAAGACACAGCAAACGAGCCCTTGACGGATAAATTTGCTTATGACAATATTGGCAGTAACTTGATTCAAATTCAAAGAAAGTCAGCTTTGAATTATAGCAGCCAGGGATAGAAAATAGCCGCTTTTCTTAGCTGTTAACCCCATAAAACTCCTTTTTTGAACCATAACATAAGTCTAAGATATTTCCCCGGTGGTGCAGCTTGAACCAGTGATCAGTATAAGTGAAGCATGATAAATAGCTCCTGCACTACACCCCCATCAGCTGAAGTCTGCCCAGGTCTAGCTGTGGAAACAGAAAGGTCATTCATTACTCAGTGTGAACAAACAGACAGCGCATTTGTGATAAATAATAGCTATTACAGAGCTACAAAACACACGGAGGCTTTCTGCGCCATAGCTGTGCATGGCTTCCTCTGTATTACTCTTTAAATATTAGCTACCTAAAATTGGCTTTGTTGATAGTGACCCCCTATTTCTACAGGTTAAATTCATAAGTCTGGATATGATTTTTGGGTGTGTACATGCATGTGTGTGTGCTCGCGTGTAAAAAATACATATTTTCAACTATTTCTCTGGTTATGGAAAGCAGGGTATGAGCTCCTTTGTATCATGCACCACAGATGAACAGGATACATGTTGCGTATTTGCCTGCATTTTCAGCTTCCTTCATCAATCATAATGTGGATCTCAGCACCATTACAGGAATGGCAATTACTCCACCATCGCTGGTCAGAAAACTCCTGGAACATTAGTTCTCAGTGGTTGCTTTAAAAACAATATCGAGCAAAACTAACAACCAGCATGAGGGTTTCTCTCTGCTGCCACAGTGGGCACTGCAGCCTACGCCAGAACAATCCTCACGTGCTTGTCAATCTTCTGAATAAGACATCTTCACTTCCAAGTATGAACGGGTTGAATATTTACTCAAATCTGGGGAGCGCTGCAAGTACAGAGACTGATCCTGAATCTTCTGATCTATGTCCAACACACAGAGCGTTGTAATTCTCCCAGTATAAGCAACTGGAAAGGCCATATTCTAAGATGATTAATCATATGGAGAAACACTGTACCTCACAATTAAAATAAAAGGATCATTTGGGATCTTTTTGCAAACTAAATCATAGCCACAGTAAGTAAATATATTAAAATACATTTTCTATGTGCCTTTCTCCAGGACTGCAGTAACCAGAAGTGTCTGCAGTGCCTGCTGCCTGCTCTCACCCCTCGGGCACCGAGCTGGAAACTCCCCCGTAATTATATCAATTTAATTTACACGCCTGCTAGCTGTACCAGCACAATCACCACCCTGCCTTGCCTGGCTCCAGGTCAGCTGGAGTCTTTTGTGCCACAGGAGCAAAGCATAGCTTGACAACTAACCTCCTTCAAAGCATATTAACATTTTGGAATCCTCTCCAGAAGTGTTTAAGACCAAATTATCTGGTCTCGCCAACATACTGTTGTATGTATTTCTTCTCAGAGAATTGTTGGTATTTAACCCAACATGAATTGCAGTCCTGTAGCCTCTCCTGCTTCTGGCCTTTTTTGGTCGAGGATGACATGACCTGCTCACGTGGCACCTCCAGCTACGGTCGTGCAGGGGAAATTAACTGGTCACTGCATGAACACAAGGACACGGGTGCCCGAATCCACTCCCGGGAAGGCAGTGCAGAGCGCTGCGTGCTGCAGTATTCAGCAGGAAATTAATTTTCCCACATCTCCATCACAAGCCAAGGCTGCACATGCAGCAGCAGCAATTAACTTTTACAGAGCTGGGGAGGGCGGAGGGAGGAGAAAAGGGCAAAAGTTTTGAACTTTCACCCAACTCGCACCGTTAGTCACGAGCTGCGAGTTCCCATGCAGAAAGCAAAGCAGCAAATCATGTCCTGGAAATGCCAATTCTTCATTTACATGGCAAGCAGAGCACGCAAGACGTAACTCACAGCAACTGAAGTGCAAACTATCAAATTAGCCCAACAGAATACGGCTTTGTGCAGCCTCAGAAGCAAACAAGAGCCAGCAGTGAAGCCTCCTGAAAGCCCGAGATACTCAGCTGAGCATACGACAGTGCGAGGATGAGCCTGGTGATTGCTGGCAGCAATGACATGAATAGCAAAAGTGATAGGGAGCATTTAATTCAAGCACTGAAATCTAGGAAGCCTGCAGCAATTTAAATATTAGGCTTTCGCAGCTAAAGGCAAAGTGAATTCTTTTAAAAACTTCCCTAATGCACAAAGAAAGCTAGAGGTTTACTCTCCTTTAGGTATATTTTTTCCTAGCTCTCTGTGAAAATGTTACAAAAATGTGAAGAGCAATTGCCAATTAAGAAAATTTCCCACAGATATCAGGTATGTATATCGGATTTCCTGATATCTACATATCTGATTTTCTACCCACATGCAGGATGTGCATGTTGGATACAATGTATGCATGCAGATTTGTGCATACGTGCCCGTATACATACAAAAGTCAGCACATAACTGGCTAATTTCACACAAGTGCCACGGCTAGGAGTCCGGTGGGTTTTAAATGCTGCTTCCCTTTAAGGGTAACTCCAGATCACCAGACTGAATGGCAGCAGGTCAGGGGCATGACAGGACCTCTCGAGATTCAGGAGTCTCATCTCCACTTAAAATCCATTTTCTAACCCTTTTTCCCTGGATATCAAACACCAATGTTGGATTGTAATGTTTGTCTCGTAGGTAATAGCTAACACCATGGCCTAAAAGGCCAAGTGACCTTTTTGTATGATCCAATGCAACCAGCGTAACATTCCATTCACCCTATCCTGGCTAGGCAAACAACAGAAATCCGCTCCTCAGCTCCTTAGTCTCATCATCTGTGCCCCCGTCAGCAGCATCTCACGCTTCCCAGGCTTGAAACAGCAGTCAAAAAAGGCAGAAATGGTCTCGCTGTGGCTACAGCAGCCCGTTACCTCTCGCCTGCTGCCTCGGCCCTGGTTCGCTTCTTCCTGACAAGCGAATGAACACGTAGGGCTTCTCCCAGTGCATCAAAGCAAATAAACTGAGAGTCAGGGGGCTGGATGCAGCTACGGCAGAAGCTGCTGCCAATGCAGACATCTCTTTTCTGCAGGAGAAAAGATATTAATGCAAGAGAAATTGAGAATGGCTCCACTGATCTGAAATGCAACGGGAGGGGGACTACAGAAGGAGTCTCATCATCTTCTACCATAACCACTCCTTTCTGGACAAAAAAAAGATATGTGTAGCCGGGATGATAAAATTCTCCCAGTTAGAATTCAAATTCTTCCCATGAGAAATGTTTCAGCCAGATGACGAGCTGCAGTTCTGGGAGTTTCCTTTTGGAAAACTCTTAGAGGTGCAGCTCTGGGTCAGAGGCACAGCCCTGGTTTGCACTTTGCAATCACACTGATTGCGAGAAGCCTCGCGGGGAGACGCAGGGAATGCGCCACCTGAACACGGACCTCAGGGTACGGCTCTCATTTACATTAAGATAGTTTTAAACCACTCCCGAAGCGCAAAGAGCACCATAAATGGCTTCTACGTGGGTGCAAATTATATGTGTACAAAGGATAAAAATAATGCCAACACTACACATACCAGCTAAGACATTTTTTATTCAGGATTTGAAATGCCTTCTGTCTGTACCTTGGTTAGAATTCTTTATAACACAATTTCAAAGGAACTATGGACGTAGCTCTAAGCAACTAACCCCTTCTTAATGAGTGTATTCACTTCATTTTTGAAACTGATAAAAGACAACAGCTGAAACAGCCACAGAAAGTTTCTTATAGCTTCTGCCTGGATCACTAATACTCTGGAAATTTTCATTTCAACCCTTGTTCAAGATACTTCTAAGCAACAGAATGGCGGGCAGGTTTTAAGGGCATTTTAGGTGATTTCATACCCCATTTCTGTATCATCTAAATCTTGCAAAGTTCCCCCAGCTTTCATACTTGCTTTGCAAATCCGTATTTTCAACAGCTTAAAAGTCTCAACCACTGTCTACTTCACAATAAACTGTTAAGCGTGAATCCTCATTTAATTAATTTATTCAATTATACAGTTTTTGATTCATAACATGAGCAAAAGCCTAAGAGGCTCGATTTCTTTGGCCCCTCAATTCAGAGGAAAAAAAATAGTGTGCACTTTGACTTCAAGCATATGAGCAGTCTGTTTAAGTTCAATGACTTATAAGGTCAGCCCAGAACATTTATTTACTCACATCTGAGGCGAGTCAGGCTACCTGCTGCAAGAGCCAGGGCCAGGATGCCAAAGCTGGGGTGGAGGTAACACACTGAAATTTGGTTCCGGGTTAGTTCAATTTTAATGATACAGTGAAGGCAACACAAATACAAAATGGAAAAGAGTTAACAGAAAAACACCCTGCACCATCCAAAAGCAGAAAGCAATTCTCTGCAGAGAAGAGACATGATGTGAAGTTTAAGTGGAGTAAGTTGTGCTTGTTCCTGCACACTCTTCCATTCAAGCACCAAAATGGGGAAGGAAGAAGCTTTTTTGTTGGCCATTAGTGGGGGCGGTTTGTTTAAGGAGTAAAATAAATTATGCCGAGAAGAACATTGCCTGACCACAACCTGGCATGCCACCAGTTTTTAATGGTAGTCTGAATGGCTCACCCACTTCCTTTCATCCCAGCCCCCAGTGCTCCTTTTGGAGCCTGCTCAGATTTCTTTAATACATAAAGAAATAGCACAAAATGCCTGAGGAGTTTAATAGTTTGCTATCTGCAGCATCTCTACACGATTTGGTTGAGCGAGTCTTTCATTTGCAGGCCTTCTTGGAAATAAAACCACCCGGATGGAAGGCGCTGGCATCTGCAGCAGCATTTGCTGTTTGAGCTCCCGAACGGGGCGGCGCGACGTTGTGCTTGGGGTAACGCCGAGTTCAAAGAGGCTGGAGTCAGACACCAGAGCGTGGTCTGCTGGTCACAGCACGGGTCTAAGCACAGGTCTGGGAGAGCAGCCCTTGGAGCCCAATTCCCAGCCTAGCCAGGGACTCACGGGAACCCTGTGGTTTGCAGGATGCCGGCAAAACCACTGCGCTCACCAAGGACCTGAGCGGTTCCGGGCCCGGATGACTCGTGTTTGATTTAACCTCTCTGCACCTCGGCCCGCAGTGGATGCGGTAATTTAATCTGTAATATGATTTGAGATCCCTGAATAAATATGCAATTCTTATAAATATTAATACTTAATCAAGTAAGTACTTCTTGCTTGTGACTGATCCAGGAACTCCAGAAATATCTGTTGCTGAACGGGTGGGCAAACTTTGTCATTTATATTAAAACCTAACACCAAGTTCAAAAGGTATGAGCGCATAAACTGACCAAAAATCAGGTGCCTCCTCTGCCCTTTTCAAAATTGCTCCCCAAAACCCAACAAGCCCTCCAAGCCACTCAGCTCTTGACTGAACAGCCAGATCTGTGGCAGTCCTTGCTCTGTCCAAGGCTCTGTGATGTCTCAGTACTAAGACCAAGCTGACGGAGCCCTTCACTCCCATCACGTCAAGCCCATTCCGAAACAACACACCGCATTTGAACGGCAGCTGGAGGGCTGCTGGACCCCGAGTGCACTTCATAAAACAGCAGCTGACCTCCCGCACCCTTACCGCTAGAATACTCCTAATTAACTGCAGCCTGGGAATGGCTGGAGATTCCTAAAATAGCCGCTTAATGAAGAGTGACGGGCACCAAACCGTAGCAGCCCGGAGAGCCACGAGCATGGCAGCAAGCTTGGGACGGCCGCATTGCACGTGCCCAGGACCGCTGGCAACGTTCTAGTTCATATATACATATGCAACGTATATTTTATTTTCTACATAATTTTTGGAATCTGAACAGTTCATGTTGTAATGACTCACTGAGTACAATGAAGTCACTTGCAGCATCTATCTGGTTACCTAACAGTCGCTCTGGAAAGCCTGTTTATCGCCAGAGGTAACCAAGAACCTTTATCACAGGATCTCTTACAGCAGAGGCAGCAGATTTAGACAGGACTAGGGTAATCAACAGTGTTAACAGCAAAAGCACCTCCCCTCCAAAAAATAAAAAGTCCATCACCCACAGTGGTCACCACTGGTTTGTAATGTTCAAAACTTCCCACCAAGATGATTAAAATTCAAGACATGACAGTGCATAGAAGGATACATAATTTTAAAGTATTGCAAATGCAAAGTGAGCTGGTAACAGACACAGCAGATAGAACAGGGTCTCTGTTGTTAATCAGATTCCGTATTGCTGTTAAGCAACTCCTCTGAATCCTAGTCACAGTCAGAAAGATACTAATTATTCTCACTCTCTGTTACTACTCATTAATATCATGCTGAAATCTGATTTGATAATACAGGATTGGGGGGCAGGGGGTAAAGAAAAAGGAAAAGAAAAAGAAAAGAGTCAACTTTGGGGCAGAAGCAGGAGTTTCAATGGCATCTGCGCCTGACCCAGCCGTACCCACCAAGGCCAGACATCAGGAAGCAAATGCAGCCCTTGACTGACTAATTGCAAAGTCAAATAAACAAATTTCATTATCATAATAAAGTCTCAACTTCCTTGCAGAGTTGCCAGGATTTTTATGCCTCTCTTGCACCCTGACAACAAAAAGAATCTCTGCTGAACTGAAGGAATATCATACAGTTCCCTACATATTACTTCATGAAAGGCTTTCCCCCTCCAAGATTGACCTGGTGCTTAATTAAAGCTATAGAGAACAGCAGCAAAGGGATCTGAAGTCCTAAGTCAGCAATGACTAGAAACTGTTAGATCTGATTTGCAGTATAATGATATCCTCTTATTGGCACAAGAAAAGAAAACAAACAAACATGAGCTGTAATAATGGTCAAGGTGTGTTAACACACTTTAGGGAAAGCTTCTTGTTTTTGATTTTAAGCCTCTAATTTTGGAATGTAGCCAAGGTATAATTCTGCCACACTTGATTGACAAAGCCTGCTATACCTTTAATTAAATCTGTGACTCTATACTTTCTTAGTGAAAATAAGGAATTAAAATTAATTTCTAGAGGTAGAATTTCTCCTCCTTACAAACAGTATATTTAAAATATATACATAGCATGATTAGCTGAGATGATGTGTATGGCATCTCCAGAATAAAACTAATCAGTGTTACCATGCGCTCCACCACACAGCCCTATTTGCATTTTTTCCTGGAAGGCTTCCAAAGAGAGGAAAATCTGCTTTGGAAGAGGCAAAATGCTCTGAACATACTGTAAGGGGGGACAGCCAGCGGTGAAGCAGGAAAGCGAAGTCTCCTAAAACTAACTCTTCAACACTACTCTTTGACTGCGAGAACAACGGTGGACAAGCAGAGGCGGCGCACCATGGCCTGCGGAGCACGAGGAACACGTCTAGGTCTTGTCACCTCCCTGCAGCAAGGGCAGTCCAGCCCTTGGAGCTGCCACCTGATAGATGACCTTGCACTGCAGCTCTGGAGACCTCCATAGCCTAAACCCTGCAGACAGCAGGTGCACCCAGGTCCATCCCATCCATGGAAGCACAAGTAGAGCAGACTGCCTGCTCACCTGGGCTTTCGACCCCACAAAACACTGACCAACCTGCTGAGGATTCATCTAAAGAGTCCAAGTACACTGTCACACAGCGAGCCTTCCAGAGCTCTGCAGCCTACCCTGTGCCCAAACGCATGGTAGAAACCATGGCCATGAACTGACCAAGACAGAAGGGCCTTGGTAACCCTTCAAGCTTATAGCAGTCAAATGAAACCAACAGAAAACACTTCATGCTGCATTTCGGGAACAGAGACTGAAAGCAAAGTGCTCCAGCTCTTCTGATTGAAATGCAAGGAAATCCTTCTGAACACTGTGATTTATCGTCACAGTCAAACTATTTTGTGTGTGTGTATGGAAGGAGAAGGGAGGAGGTTCCTCATACATGCCAACTTCTGCAATCTTGCGATTATGGAAGGATCTTATCAACTTCCAGCCAGAAAAGGAGGGAGGAGCAGTGAGAGTCAAGCCTTTCAGGTTTCACAAGAGCTGAGAAAATCCACAACCAAAAAACTGGAATAAAATAAAGAGGGAATAAAATAAAGTAAAAATCACACACACAAATCTCCCCCTTTCTTCTTAGCATGTATTTTTTCATGCCAGTTTCCCGATTGATTGGGTTTTTCAATGATTAGGGCACAGGGAAATGCCAGAGTCTGAACTTTCAGCCTCACTAGAGCAATGGCCAAGACACCAAAAGAAGCAGGAAATGTTTTCAGCATCTTTCACTATTATTATGGGTTTATTAGGTCTGCAAAGATTCCTCTACCTCCATGAGAGCCTAAGGGAATAAATGAAGGACAGCACAGGACAGGTTGTTCTATCTAAATTGCCACAGAAGAGAAGGCAAGAAATCCTAAAGCAGCAGTGAGGGGGATACTACTCCTAATACCTGTCCTCTAGAAAAGCAAGTACCAATCACACCTCCCTAACACCTGCAGCCTCAAAGTCAGCATTTTCTGGATTCAGAATTTCAAGTTTTGGGGAAAATACTAATCCACAGATCCATCACAGAAGGAAATGGCACAAGCTTCATCTTTCAGCTATGTCCTGGCAGAGTACATTTGCTCCTACAGTGCAAATACAAGACCTCACCAAGTGACAAATAGACTTGTGAGGATCAAATCTGAGATTCAGTGGCTGTGAAGAAAACATGATGTGACACCACCTTTAAGTAGCAAGTTCCCTCAGGCATATTCTGAGGGCTCTTTTGAGGTTTTACAGAATTATTTGCTGAATTTTGAATCAAAGCACTGCTCTGGGGGACCTTGGAGGGTGCATCAAATGCAAGCTCTGCCCTCAGAATTGTTCTCACTGAACAGCAACTAGATTTCTGCATATTGTAGATGGTAAGATTCAAAAAAAAAAAAAAAAATCACAACAAGTAAATTTTTGTAATTACAATTTAAGTGCCAACCCACTTGGTTAAGTGAAGCAGAGCAAAGCACCATCTCTTTACCTATTCCTGTTACAGGATCTGGCCCTGCAGCTCATTATGAAGGGTCTCCGAGATTTTCCACAACATAGAACTACTGCAGACAAGTGCGCAGGAGACTTCAAGGGCATTCCTCCCTTTTCAAGTTTCAGCTCTCCCTAGAACAGAGCATCTTCTTGGTGAGGGAAGAAGGAAAGGTCTGATGCAACTGCATCCTTGGTAGGAGTGAAAATATTTGAAGAGAGGGCTTTGCAGAAGATCCTGAGCATGGCTGGGCTTCAGATTTCTCTAATTCCATGAAAGCTTTTAGAGACCAAGTTCCATATCCAGCTGCCATAACCAAGACACATGCCTGATAACCGCAGGGAACGCAACTCATCAAGGTCTAGACTACTTAAATAAATCTGCGATTTATCTGAGACACCTCGTGTTTGGCAGCTGAACACAGAAAGCAACCTCACCCCTCCTGTGAGCTGGATGGGAAAGTGACTGGGTCAGAGGGAGGGGGCCCACACATCTCAAAATACATGGCCTGTAATTCAAAACTACACAGGTACAGGAGTCGAGTTCTCCGTAAGCTTAGGATCTTGATGAACGCAGGACAAGTTTGTTTTGTCAACTACATTTCCCCCCAAACTCACACTGCTATAACCCTTTGTGTTCAACTTTAGACTTTTTTCTAAATGACTATCAAATTCTTTGATTGCCAGATGTTACACTGTATTACCTATTATTTTAATTCTGAGGAATGTGAGACACAGTTTAATTTCTCATGTATAGCAAAGGCAGTGTTTGTGTTGCTTGTACTCATTTCTGCATGATACAAACACATGGGATTACACAAGCTAAAACCAGATACTCAAGATGAAATTCTCCCAGAAAGAACTAGGATCCTAGTTCTGCTCTCTAAGGTACACACATTAAAATCCACCCAAATACTCCTACTCAACCAGGTTCTGTGCTAACCCTACCAAATTCACAACACTACAACACTTGCCTGGAGTTTGCTGGTGCACCCCGAACTGTGACTTATTTTCATGCTGTCGAGGCCGATTTCTTCACTCACTACAAGCACCTTTGATAGGAAGGGTGTTGCCAGCCGAGTGCTGCAGACCTGGCCCCCATCCACGTGTATGTTACACACAGCTAAGAGACCTCACCAGCTGGCACGGGTACTTGAGATCTGGACTGACAGCAGAACCCTTTGGCACTCAAAACAAACTTGATGTAACAGGCATCCACATTCACATAACTCTCAAGTCAAACTGTCAGACGTTGCCTAAAATGTAAATCTTGACTTGCACTTCTTCAAGGAAGGAGCCACTACATCTTCCAAATGATCTGACAGTCCATCTTAATATTCAATCAAATATGCATAATATAATTGATTTCCTGCTCTCTACTCTCAGGAGTCACAGAGCTGATATGTCAACTCATCTGTCAAAGCCTGCAGTGGTTTACATACCTTTACATAGAGCTCCCACCTAGTGCGGAGGCTGCTGACAGACCAGTTCCGACAAAGATCTCCAGATCTGAAAGATTTGGAGATAAGGAATCTCTCTCCTTCCTTTGCGCTGATAGATGGCTTCCACCAGACCTGCTTCCAGAATAAGCAGTCTTGTGTCCAGAGAGGTAATGCATCATGCCAGCGAGCAACAAAAAACACTCACGTAAGCATTTCATAACCCAATTGCCATGCACACCCATGAACACCAGTGCACAGCCTCAGGCACCCTGCGCCAGCCATTTCTGGCAAGTTCAGAACACTCAGCACACAAGATGTGCTGGTCAAAAGGACCTGCAGGAGACGCTCAGACTTCTCTACTCCCCCTGAAACTATTCTCAGGGGAATAAGGAAATCAGGACGCATGTTTCAAACACCTCATCTTTCAAACAAGTATGCACGTGCATCTTGCAGTCAACGCAACTCACACTAGTAAAGCTAAACAAACACCTAAGCAATTCCAGGTCAGAGCAGCCCGCCAAGTTTAGATTTTACCTATCAGTTTTCAGTTTCCCTCCGCTATTCCACTTCCCTTCTAGATTCTACGCTTTTTTTTCCCAATATATTAAAAGTTTTTAGAAAGTATCTCCTCTTTCACTCAACAACAGTTCAGTACAGTAATTTGTTACAGGCAATGAGATTCTTCAAACAGAAACAACTACCTTTTTCAAAAGCTTGGCAAGTTTTGATTTGTGAAATCAAACAATTAGGTATCTGCCAGAAGTTCTTTGCACACAGGAAGGCAGCCAGCAGGTCATTTAATTATTTATCTGCCGGAGGTCTTTTAGGGTGACTCTGGGAATACCTGAATGTCTCCTCTTGAGGAAGTATTGATCAAGGCAAGTCATTAACAAGTGACTACAAACTGCAGGAAAAACCTTGGCAGCTCTGTAATCCAACACTTCAGCACCTCTTTAGAAAGAGGTCTAAAGAGTATTTTTAAATATGTAAACAAATCTATTCCTCAATGTAAAAGACTTGTGAAAAAGTAATAAAATGCTGATTTACTCTTTTTTGCCTAGAAATTGTGACTTTAAAGCATTTAAAGTCATGTCTTTAGTTTACCACAATCACTAAGTCTATTAGGTAATTTCAGAGTGTACAGGTGCTTAACAATACATTCTATGTCCTGTGTATACAGGGGTAATGGGTAATAACTGGCTAATGACTTTTTTTTTCTTTTTTGTATTCAGGGAGTGCAGACTTCTATTTTCTTAAAAGTATTGATGTATTAAATCAATGGCATATTCAAAGGCAGGTCTGAGGTCTAACCAAGAGCACAAACATAGTTTTTCTGATTGAAAGACATGGCTTCTCTGAAGCTCAAGAGTATGTTCATCTTTAATGTGTTGCACTATGTAAAACCAAAGCTAAGAGCTGACAAGGAAAAGAAAAATGTTCCAAAATGGTGGTGGTGGTGGGGGGGAGGTCTTACATCCCTTATAGCATTTAAGCACCTATTTTTTAATTGACACATTAGTTAGGAAATATACACAAAATACATGGATTTCAATGAAGACCTGAGAAAGGGCTACTGGCTGACTTTGCAGCCTTAGAATAAGCAGTCAGCTCCAGTGAGCCCATAAACATTCAATACAGAGTTGCACTGACTTTTGTGTAACTACATCCCAGAGCAGTCTGCTTTTTATAAACCCTAACCAACAACAAACCCTCACTTCACAAGCTACTGAGCAATGGTGTAACCGTCCTCCTTCAGTGAAGCACGGTGACAGCATAGCCTTGAGTCCATGAAAAGCCAAAAGACAGCCCTTTAAAGAAGAAACTTGACAACAGGCCAGCCTGAGACAGTAAGGGAGGTCATATAAAGGAGATGTTATTGTCCTACTCAGATTTCCATCTGTATGGGAGAAGTGTGCGAGGAGGCACTCTAACAACACTACAATATTTTGAGAAAATAATGACCTTGGTTCTTGTCAAGGACTTTGGAAGATACTGCAAGGGAGAAAACCCGGGGTTTAATCGATGCAGAACATAAATATTTAAAGAGATGCTATCTCTCTTTCAGATCCCCCAAACGTAGGGATTTTTTCTTCTTCTTTCATGCCAGCTTCACCCCATCTGGCATGACATACGGCCCCTGTCAGAGGAGACCTGCTAAACTCGCCTACTACTCTGTACTACCCCAGCAGCACCCGTAGATGAGGGACCCAGCTCCATGCTATGAACCTCAACTCGGCAGCTCGGGTCAGAAAGACAGACCTGTTTGTAACATAACACTCTTCTGCTGTTCCTTCATTGTGTGTTGTAATTTCCTGCTAATCAACGCTCTTCCCTTCTTTGTTTTAAGCCTTTCCTAGCAGGGAAAGGAAGAGGCAGTGGGTGTGCTCTGCATAGGAACCATGCGAGGTATCCACCCAGCAGTGAAGAGGCTTTCATTAAAAACAAACTGTAATTACTGTCATACTCTGAAAGATCCTCCCTTGCCGCCCTAACACCTTCCTTTTCAGGCAACACGTACTTAAAAAAGATCTACCTCAAAATCCCTAAAGACTGCCAGGGCCGTAACTGCCCGCACACATGCACAGGGCAAGAGGACACGATGTCACTTGTGACCACATATCTCTTGAAAATTTTGCTTATGTTGCCAGTCAACCAATTTGCCAGCATGTCCTGCAGCCATCTATTTTAGGAAGATGTATTACTGCCTCTTGACACACAGAGGCAGCATATATAAAGGTTAGAGAAGACGACTGAAAGTCACCATTGCCGAGCTCCATCGGTAGCTTTACTGCTGCCTCTTCCGTGGCGGCTGGGTCAGGAATTGAAGCCAATGCCTTTAAATTGTGGTCCCTGGAACACCAATTGCAGAAGGAACATTTGCTGGTTGATGTTCTGAGAAATTGGCTGGCCAAGTGCTGCTGGCTCTCCTTGCTCCCACATATGTAATATAGGATGCAGTGCCAAGCCAAGGGGGAAAAAGGCATCAGATATTTTCCTAATTATACTCCACAAACAGCTACTACTGTTGTTTGAGAGAATGTCACGAAATGGCAAACGGCTAACGCCTGGAATATGGCACTTGTGAGCTAATACAGCCAGTCATGGGAGGGGGGGGCTGGGAGGGGAGTGAAGTATAATCCTTCGTCTAAAATATTCCAAGCTTTAATTTGAAAGAAGGGTACATTTCTGACATGCCTAATGGGAAGCTATCGTTCTTAATTGAGTTCTGTTTGCTCTATCCTTTGAAAAACACAGGGTTTGCACAAAGAAAACAAGTGTTTTGTGCCCATAAATGCTTTCCAAAAGCTGAACTGGGAAATAAAGCAAAGATTCGAGCAGGATTCTGCTGAGCTGATGTTACACAAGGGCTCATCTGCGCTGATGTGTATCAGCAGAGCTGTATTGATTGCATTGATTTTACCCAGCTGAAGGTTTGACCCACAGCCTCCAAAAAGGAGCTAGAGCTCAAGAACCTACATCCAACTAAAAGCATACAACTATGGAAGCAATAATCATCTTCAAGAAAAGAGGAATCAAAAACAACGACCATAAAACAACAGCAGCCCAGGAGCACCAACATGTGCGTCTAGCCTACACAGACAAGGACCCAAATCAGAAGAGCTCAAAGTGGCAACAAAAACACAAAAATACAAAAAGCAAAGAAAACATCACCGAACTCTGAGGGAGTGAGAAGTGAACAGCTGCCTCACCCTGATCCTGAATCAACACATTTTCATCAAATACTGAAGCACAACATACATTCTCATTAGCTTTCTCACTGAGAACAGGAAATCTAGACTACAGATCCTGCTTTTCAAAATTCCTTTTAGATGCATATTTTAAACCCTCATATTACATCCTATCTATCAAAAGTTTTTTCCACTGTATTAGTTCTTGCAGTTAGCAGACATGCCCGTATCTCCTGGGGCTTTAGCTTAAGTGCAGTGTCATTGCCATTGTCTACTCTTCTCTCATATGCACTTGTTCCTTCCAAGGCTCACCCAATCCACACTGATGCTTGGGATTTGTCCAAGCCACATTTAAGTCTCCAAATATCCACCTTGCAACGGTTCTTGTATGTACGCAGGATGGTTTATATGCATGAACATCAGCAGCACAGGAAAGAAATATATACATATATCTCACTCATGCACAGACACCAAGGAATGCATCTTTCCTTGTGCATGTAAATGATTGTGCTTGCTGCTGCTGACACCTGAATGCTACAAACCATGCTGCCTTCCTGTACATAACTGCACTGTCTGCACTGCACTCATATTTAATCTCTCCATAATACAGAGCTCTTTAAAACACATCTGTACACAAAACCATTTTCTAATAAGACAGAGCTATACATCATTCTCAGCCAAATAACTCACTGTATCCAAGTTCTACCTTATCTACTCACAGAGAAAGGTCTATCAGTAAAATCAGTCTATATTCTATGCTCTGTCAGCATGAAATGACATTTACAGACACATTTGCTGACCATACAACTTTACCCTCAAAAATACCATGATGAAATAGATTATCAAAGCAGCCTAATGTTCAAACATAAGTTACTCCCTGCTGTGTCTTCTCATTTGGCTTCAGACCAATGTTACTGTGACCGGGTTGCAGCAAGACACCGGGCATTTTAACAGGCCGTATGGGCAGAGGAGACATCCTGCCAGGTCAGGACGATGGCCCAGGTAACCCTCCAATGTCCTTCCAATGAAAGCAATTGAACAGGCTACTTAGGATGCACCAAAAGTCTGTTAGGTCAGGGATGCTAAAAAGGACATCTTTGACCACTCCTATGATTTTTTTTTTATGGACATGTTATTTTAGTTACCTTTCTTACATCCTTCTTAATTCCGCTGTATCTTTTTTGAGATGAAGAGACCAGAACAGCACAGAGAATTCATATCTATGGGCACACCAAGGACCGACATAGCAGCAATACAAAGTCAACAGAGATAAGGATTTCAGGGACTTCCTACGTGAGCCATACTTCACTGTCAGGAAGTTATAATTATGCATATAGCGTTACTGTGCCACAATAAGATCTCTCAACCCTTGGCTCTGCTTCCGCCTTATGAAGATTACTGGCACAAAGAATAGTAACCATTTTATACCCCATTGTATCAATAAACTTCACCCTAAGGGGTCTCCAAGAACAGTCTTTAACAGCCCCACAGGGCACTAGTGCTGTATATTCTGCCCATGAGCCAGATACTGAGGCATTACCATTACGGATCGCAGGAGCTCCAGAGGCGCTGCCACGGTCCATGGTCTCAGTGATCTGGCATTAGAGAGTTCTCAGAGAGGCCTTAATATGAGCCTTTAATGAGCAAGTCACAGGTTGTTGTGTCATATCCTACTTGGGGACACTTTAGTTCACGGATCACTTAAATGAAAGGCAGTAAAGGCAACTCTTCAGAACATCTATCAAGCAGCCATCCGTGCACGAGCACTAACTCCTTAAGCCCTTATAGAAAACCATTTGTGCCCTCCCCGATCTTGCTATGCTTGTGTCCTGTGGCAGAAAGGAACCCATATTACAAATGAAGCACCTTTTTTCCATCCCCTTCTCCCTCAGCCACCAGTAGAGGACAAAAATGTAAAAATACCATTAATAACTGGCTTGCTGACTCTAATTAACACCTTCACAGTCTTCCTACCAGGAAGATACTGGCACAGTTAAATACAGCTCAGAAAGGTGTTATTTACTTAAGAAAAAAGAAAACATTAAAGCTTTATGTGAAAGAAAATTATCTGTTATCTCTCATTGCTCTCAGATAGATTTACAGCAGTGACTTTTCAGCCTCCACTAAGAAAGAAAAAAACCCTTTGAAAAGAATCAGTTAAGAACTTGCAGTATTACCTAGCACTATCCCATACTCTCCTGATGGAAAGAGCCAACAAGAATTTCTTCAAATTAGCTATCCTCTACTGCAGGGGATGAGAATGCAACCTGAGACACAGAGCTTGTCTTGGGGTGATGGATCAGGCTGGAGCTTGACTTCTCATCCCTCATGTGAAGTGGGAGAAGGGACTTCTTGTAGGGGTTCCTGCTTTAAGTGAGCATTTTCCTGTTTTTCTAAGATTAGCATATCCTGCTGCTAAAAAGCAGGTACCTATCAATATCCATCTTTCCTCTAAAACATGACTCTGAAAAAATTCACGTATTTAGTTCTTTTAACTTATTATCGGGCATCACTAGCTACGTGGGCACTAACCAGCCCAAATCACTCTTCCCCTGGAACCATATGCCAAAACCCAGGATAAGCATCAGTTAATCAAAGACCAAATCAGTGAACATCAAGACGCCTTCACTCCTTAAAGGCGAGGCTCTATAAAGCCAACCAAAACACCAAGGCAGCTAGAATAGCACATGTAGCTTGTCCACGGCTTCGGGCAAAAGGACATATGTATGGACAGGGTTATTACTCAGCTGGCAAACCAGCCTGGGGCAAACCTACTTGCTTCTTTCTTCTCTACAGGTTACCCAGAATCCAAAAAGAACGTTTTAACAAATCTAGCGTTCACATTTCTATTCAAATTCAGTGTTTGCTGTGTAAGAAAATAGCTCTATAACAGGAGAGATGTGTTTACATAAATCCAGAAGATAACCCTCCAGAGATTATTATAATTTTGAAGGTTGTTTCCAAAGTAGTTGACTGCATCCATTTTGCAAAGAAAAAAAAATCTTCCTCTAATTGTACACAAAAATATAGGACATCCAAATACTTTTTCAATATATTCATGTAAATAATTTAATTCCATACTAATCTCCGTAATAGCATGAAAGCATAAAAACTCTCCCCTTCCTTGCCGCTACGCAATTAGCAGCAGCCATTTGATGATCATTCCAACTACCTGTCAGATACCACAATAACTTTCCCCCCTCATTTCATGAGTTAAAAGGTCCTATATACTACAAAACCTTGCAAAATAAAAAGTACCCGGAAAAAAAAATCAATATCTATTAGCTATTCTCTTAAGGAAGAAGACTTTTGATTAATTTTCTTGACTGTTGAAAAATCTGGTAGCAGGAAAAGAGAAAGAACACTTGTATTTATAAATTGGTTTGTCTAACAAGTTTGAAGATTTTCTCCTTTTCTCAGCTCCCATTTTGCATACAAGTGCTTCCCCTCCTTTGTAAAACCTTCTCTGCCATATGTCTTGTTTAACATTCTCTGCTTTTGAAAGCCACTTAAAATAACTCCTTCTCTATTCAGGCACCAGATTAGCTCTTAAAGACTCCAAGCAGTGGGAGACTCATTTTATGTCAGGACAGCAGACAGCATGGTGTCATGTTGTTAGCTTGGCTATCACCACAGCCACACAGGTTGGTCTGTATCTGCGGAGATGGTATGGGTAGATGGAAGTCTTAAAGATGTTTCAAGACCTCCTAAGTTCACTTCCAAACTCCCTGGAGAAGAAGGGAAGAAAAAAACACTAACTCACCTCAAGCAAACCTTTCACCCTGAATATTTGAGGAGGGTGCCAAGAAGGGGATGCCAAGCCCTGGTCCACCACACCAGAGCTCGGCCAACCACACAGGTTGCTGTTGCAGGAGGTCTCTACAGTCGAGCTCTTTCTGGCCAGAGGACTAGAATTCACTATTAATGCTAGTGTACCTATACCTCAGGTCACGTGTGATCTCGTCTATCCACGCTGCAAAAGAGCCATCGTTTTCATACCTTGAGACACATTTTAATCTGAGAACCAAGCCCAGCTAGAAACAAACGAGGTATCTTTCCCTTCCGAATTCAGTGCTTTATGTAAAAACTAAAAAAGACACCCACACGTTACTCTGAACAGCTGAACCAGCTGAAGGATGGTGCAGACAATTCTACTACGGCAAGTATTGACAGAGGTTAATGCTTAAACAATATAGTTTACTTTAGTCAGAACAGATTAATGGTTCACAGCCTATCAGTTCTTTTAAGTGCCTCACTCCCAAATTTTCCTATACATAGCCTGTATGTAATACCCTCTCTCTTTCCCTTTTGGCTATTTGTCAGCACACAAATGCATTTCTACCCTATATAATGATGTGAGACAGCGACAGCATATTGATATATAGCACTACTTTGGAACGAGGTATGAATATTACATTAGCTGAGTTATCACTATAGGGTTCTGACCTTCAACTATCCAATTTTAAATTCATTCATTTTCAGACTATTAAACTGTTCTCTATCACATCACAGGAATTGACAGGAGGAAGGTAAGTTTTCCTGACAATGTTTAAAGCAAAACAAACTCAAAGTATATTAGAAGAATTTAAAAAATATATAGTTTGCTATATTAAAAAAATCAGGGACAATTCTGTAAACTGAACTTTTTTGCCCAACATGAAGAGGGAGGACAGGGGCTAAGAGAGGTGCTGTTTTCTGTTTGCTGCCCTCAGACTTCCTAGCAAGTTTGCAACCCGATAACAAGCCTCAACTTACTAGTTTTTCCCTTCTAGGCCATACTACATAATAAATAAACGAACAAATAAGCTTATTTCTTAAAGAAACTAATACTGTCCTCTGGCATTTAGCTAGAGCAAGCTGTTCTGTCTTTGCAAACTACAACGTAGGTATTTGAAATGGAATATTAATGTCCCACTCAGAACAAGAGGAGCCCCCTCCGGACAAGCAGCAGGGAAGCAGGCAGCTCAGTCCTCAGTAACAGAGTTTGGGAGGAAAGAAGCAGCAGCAGCATCACCACTTAGGACAGACAGCCAATATAGCACTTAAATGCAGTATCCCTTTGGCTTCTCAGGTCTTCCCACCTGCATCTGCCACCAAAGCTACTTGTTTAGTAACAGCCACTTGCACCGTGGTACACACTGACATCCTCAAAAGGCTATGCAGGACATTTGCAATATTATCCCAGAGCCAAATGCAGGAATGTTTTGCCAATTTTTTTCTGTGCCTAAGCCAGCCAGCACCTACATCCGTCGAGTTTTGTGAAAGTTGGGGAAAACTTTTGTATGAAAAATGCAAGGGATTGGCTGGGAAGGTGAAGCACGAACTGCTTTGGCAA
Organism: Tinamus guttatus; assembly: GCF_059628265.1. Taxonomy (NCBI): domain Eukaryota; kingdom Metazoa; phylum Chordata; class Aves; order Tinamiformes; family Tinamidae; genus Tinamus; species Tinamus guttatus. The sequence continues at coordinate 3,278,083 of NW_028288841.1, read as the reverse complement.
GGATTGGAAAAAAACACTGACAGACTAAACCAAAAATCTTCCCTTCTGCTTCACTTTCAGAGCATCTTGAATCCAAAGGATTTAAAGATGCAAGTTATACAGGCAGCAAGTCCCAGCTGTCCTTAGCAGTCTTCTACTGAGGGCAAAGATTTGATGGCTGTTCCTCTCCATTCAGCAAATAACACTTGAAGAGGAATGAACGTTTCCAGAACGAGAAAAACAAATCCACATGGGAAAAGCCATTCTTTTTATCAGATCGATTACTGTTGAAACCTCGGAACCCTGAACAAGTCTTTGCTAAAGTCCTATTGGCATCTAGGTAAACAAATATCTTTTTACAAGCTCTGAAGACAAACCAAAAGTAATAGCACCCGCTTGTTAACATCAAGAGCTAATTGATGCAAAAACCTTGGGCAAGCAATTCTAGAATATTATCGCTAATAAGTAATCAGTCAGTCTCTAACATTCTCACTAATAGTACAAAAAGAGAGATTTTCATGATTACTTTGTAAGGAAGACAGCAAATGCCATAGCAGTGGGAAAGCTTATAAGAGCCTAGACAGTCCAACGAAAAAAAGGTTAACAAAAATAATGGAAGTGTCAGAGAGCTTTTAAATTTAGCTTTTGTTTTAATAGCTTTTAATTATAAAAAGAGAGAACAGAAACTCTGAGAGGGATTTCCCCTTAAGTATTCAGGTTCTGGGTACCCCTGGGAGCTTCAGGCATCAGGTACAGGTGGGTGGCTGTTTTAATCAATCTGTTCAGCACATGCTTTGCATGTCTGTATTTATGAAATATGAATTCTTCCCACTTGCTTTCTGAAATGACCTAGTGCTTTTAATGCAGCCACTGCATCCTCTGCCATTTCCTCTCTGGATAGTCAGAGGCAAATGCCCCAGAATCACAGGAATCTGGGCTAAAAACAGACTCTTCCACTTAAGGTCTTTCCCTAAGCACAAGGGCTTCACTTCTGCCCAAAGAAAAAAAAAACTCCCACAATTCTTGAACTTCATTGCACAGCACCATAAATTTCTTGCTCAGTTGAAGATTTATCAGGTCCTAAAATCACAAGATTGCCTTCCTCAATCCGCTTCTCTCTTTTTTCCAGCATCTTCCTCAGACAACACAGCTCCAATTTTTATAACCTTTTTTCTAAGGGGTCTTAATTTATGCCAAGAAAAACATTGCCTGTTAAATAGCATCATTAGACTCACATGATTTCTTATGGTGCATGTGAAGTTTTCCGTCTCCTGCATGCTAAATGATCCTTACAGTAGGAGAGAAACCGGTAGAAACAGCTGCTTTATTTTGTGCTCTGATAACTGAGGAAAAACAGCCCTCAGTGAAGAAGTCATCCTTCGCTTGGGGGAAAGTAAACGGGCACCTAAGAAGCACATGAATAAAATTAGCAGATCAGGGACTGATTTCTGCCCCAATGTGCACGTGGTCTGCAGGGAGATATCCCAGCAGATATTTTTGCAAGCAGAGCTCTGTCTTTTCTCATAGAGAAGACTAAGATAAGGCTCTTCACCTGCCCTTTTTTTTTTTTCTCCATTACCCACAACTACTACATAGATCAAGAGCCAGAATGGGAAAACACACATTCATATTTTCTTCAGTTCCTGTACCCAGATGTACGACACAAACAACGAGCCCAAAACTTCTCTCCAGCCAAAAAGCCACAGAAAATGGACACCAGTCACATATGGGCTATCTAGGACAGAGGGGTTGTGATGATGCCCACTCAAAGCCTTATGATGCAGATTCACAAAGTTCTGCAAGAAGTTTTCAGGTTTAAATAAGAGTAACTGGGCAATCACCAGTACGTATTACCACAGTACACATTCAGCGCCAGCAGATCCAGCTGGGAAAGAAATAAAGTGAAAAGCAGGAGCGCAGAGGAAGAATAAGATGAAGTCAGATCATTACGTTCTTATGAGACTGGGAGTGAGCGAGGCAGGAAGGGAAAAATAGCATTTTCCTTTCTATCTTCTGAGCACAGGGGACAGAAAAAATATTAGGGAGGCAGACTCAAGCTTACCTGCAATATTTGGGTTGTCAAGGAAAGATGTTTCTTTAAAAACATCTAAACGAGTTGATTGCAGTCTTCGGTCTGATCCAAAAGCCTGACATAGCAACTAGAAATGGTTATTGGATTAAATTCTTAGAGAGCACAGAAAAGAGCAGGCTAAAGAATCTTAGCAGACTTTCTAGGAGAATTTCATTCACCCTTGGCTTGAGAAAAGCAGGCAAAATGTCAGACTGAAAGACAGTTTTGCCAGGAAACTTCAAAACTGCGTTTGAACCACAAGAACAGCTGGCTCTAACAAGTGTTGCCCAGAGAGATAATCAAACAGGTGCTAAAACCAGAAAAAAAATAGACAAGTAAACAGAACAATAAAACAAAATGACTTGCTGTCATGCAAGTAAGCTTCTCCATCATGGGTAACAGAGCAGCAGCTCATGAGGAGCTTCTGAAAGGCATAAATGTCAACTCAGCACCTGCTCTCACTGACCTTTGCAGAGGAGTTTTTCATTTTCACAGCCATTTTCTACAGGAACAGAGACTTTCAAAATCTCCTCCTAAAGCAACTGCTGGGCAAGTGCAACCCATGGCTGAAGAACAAGATGGCCTAGTAACTCTAGCAGCTCAGATTGCACCTTCTGAGAGAGATGTGGACAGGGAAAAGCAGAGCTCCCCCGCAGAGCCCAGCTGTGCAGCTATTGCAGGCTCCACATCTGCCGGGCTCCGTGGTGCATCCGGGCACGGTTGCACCAGGGAAGGATCTGCCCAGGGAGTCACTGCGAGGGCTGGCAAGGAGGGAGCTGCTACAGCTTTTAAAATTCCCATGGCAACATTTCTCTCTCTGCAAACTCCAGCATCTCCAGCAGCCTTCGCACCGCACAACGTGGCACCTCCGGAGGAGGCTCCATACCTGTAGTCGGGCACTGTCACTTCTGTTCAATAGTAATAACAAAAAAAGAGGAAGAAAAAACATGTAAGCACTAGCTACTGACCAGATAGAGATGCAACCTTGAACTAAGACATCTAACCATTGACATGAGCGTGGAGCCTCCTGTGTTCCCATCTCTGCAATAATGGACTTAAAGCGTCAAAATTGGGTGATTAAGGTCTGCAGGAGACCTTTAAAAGCTCTCCAAATAGATGTGAGGTCATGACTACTTGTGGTCACTGACGTTAGGGCAATTTTGGTAAGTATAGGGATATTAATCCCAGTGGCCTGACGATTTCAATTTTAGTAATGACGTTCCGTCCATCTAAAACTCTCCTGGAAGTTTTGAACATGATTCACTTCACAGGCTGATCCACGTTGTGCTGGTCCTGCGTGTTTGGTCTGCTGAGGATGGGGCTGGCTGTGCTTCTGCCAGGCAGGGAGTGAGCTCCTGCCTGCAAGGTACCACCACTAACCTCAAAGCAACATAGCTAGTTGGAACATACTGTTTTTGGGTTGTTTTTCTTTTGCTTTTTGTTTTTATAAAAGAAAATGCATTTTGTAAAAGTAACTTTATTTCTTGTCCTGGAAAACACAGAATAAATACAATAAGTATAATAAAAAAGTTTAAAAATCATGCCATAGAGTATGGCCCCATCCTCTATTAACCAGGTATATGCAATGTAATTCGCATGAATAGTTATAGAGAATTATTGACATGAATTACATTTCATGACTGCTTAGAAGTGACTGCAAAGTTTGAGTTCACAGACTTTGTTCCATGTAAGTAGGATCTGAACCAAATGCCAGCAGACTTTTTTTTCCCCCAAATTAAAGTGATTCTGTTTTGTAGCATTTTGCAGCATGAAACACGTCTCCCCTGAGCAACGCAGCTGGCTGAAAAAGGAGTGTCCTCAGCACAGTTAACAGCATCAGCACGGGCGTCTAATCTCTCATGCTAAATATTTTCATCTTTGAAGTGATAAAAATCCAACCATCAAGCGCTGCTTGATCTGACGTAACGCCTGGGGAAAGCTAATCAAAAACAAGTCTTATACGTTCCCCCTACTTAAATCCACCCACCCAAATAAGCACAAGTTAGAATTTTTATGAGGTAAAAAAACGCTGCTGTCACAGCCCAATGTTAATTGGCACAAAGGTTTGAGAACACCTTAGTTTGACTGAACTGCTTTGATTTCAGGACTTCTGAGCTGCGTTTTCTTGCTTCTTTATAATCCTGTCTTAACTATCACTGAATTTGAAGTGAGAAAGGAGCTTAGACAGATCTGTATCAGTGCTCCTTCTTGCCAGACTGCTGCATTTTCATCTCAAACAAGGTTTGGAAAAAAAAAATTCAGATGGAGGGTAGAAGTAGCAGGGGAGTACAGGGAATGCAAAAACAATTCAGTACTTGTGGAACAAGAAGTGATGATTAGTCACTAGCCACCAAGTCAACGGACTCTTATTTTCTTCTCCAGCTCTTCCAGACAAGAAAAACAAACAAGAACCACCCACCCCCTGATCCCTTTGCTCCTTTCTCTGGGTTTACACAGCGAGCACAAGGGTACCGGCAGCAAATGTTAGAGGTCTGTGCAGGACCATCTCCCAGGACACTTCCCTCCTAACTGCTATGCAAAGCAGAAACATTAACAATTCAGTCACAAAATAGGCCAAATTCAGTAAAAGATACAGCTATGCTTTACTTCCATCCACTAGATCTGCTCCAGTGGCCCTTTATTTCATGCCTCCAGCCTTGCATCCTTTCATTTACTAGCATTAAAATGTTCCTTCACTGCTGCAGTTCCCAATCATGTCACAGGTAATGCAAAGTTTGAGGTCCTGCATATTCATCAGGTGAGACCATTATCACTACTGTTGAACTTAAACCATCGCTAATCTCCATTCCCTTTGGAAAAATGAAATCCAAGATGCAAAAAAGCAGAGGACAGGCCACACACAGGGATATGCTTCCATTTGATACTGGCCTTCTGCAAGAGACATGATGACAAGCCCTGACCAACCTTGCAGTTACAAAGAGGAGAAAATGTCACTGCTTGAGAGTTGCCAGATATTTTGCTTTTGTCGTGAAAGAGGCTGTTGTAGATCACCTGGAAAACTGTTGCCCACAGATGAAGAACCTCTACATTAGCATATTTCAGATATAGCATCCAGTTTCAAAAGCTAACTAGCCTTTTTTTCCTTTATATTTTAAGCTATGTATAGATATTTTAAACACAAAATTCCCTCTGTGGTTAAAAATGAGCTAATGGCACTTTGCCTAAACCTCCAACCTCTGACTAATCATGCAAGATTCAAGCCATCTCTACTAGCAAGAGCAGAACTTCAAATTTTTATAAAATTAATTCCTATGAGATTTCTTTTTTTGAACTTGAAGTATCTGATTAAAGGGCTTTAGAGACCACACTTCCTACATGTTACTTTGCAGCTTTCAGTTTCTTTTAGTTTATTTTAGCACTAAAAGGCACAGATTTGCTTGCTTATTATTTTCATAGGGCAATCTTTACTAATAAGAATACAAGACGCCAATCCTGCCATCATTCCTTACCAAACTGGAGCAGAGTGTAATAATTGGTGCCAGCTATGGCTGCTGGACAAAGATTTTAATGAGGTACCCAAACACTGTAATTCTAATAACTTTTATAATTCACAGTACAATGTGAAAGTTTTATGTTATTTTACTTTCTTCTTGGCAAGACTCATGCAACTTCCAGTGTCTAGTAAATACTATGTCTTGTCACAGATAAGCAGCTATTCAACTAATTGGAGATTTCTATTAAGATTTCTCCTAAATTCTCTAGCATTTATTCATCCGAAATCATCTCCCTGCAAATCAAGTCCTACACTTTTTCTGTATTACTACTTTCTGTAAAAGATACTGGTATCATTTTGGATTAAGCACATAGAAAAACTTTCAAGTCTGTAAAATTTATCTATTCTATATGGTCTCAAAAAACACCTTCTTAAGCTACTGAAGACACAGCTAAATCTATTTTAACGTTGTGGAGCATATATGCCTCTCTTCCATCAGTTGGTTTCACTTTTATACTTGTATACAAGAAAAAAAACAACAGGGATCACTAAATATTAGGAGAGAAACTGACTACCAAAGCACAAACTCCATTTAAATTCACTTAAAATGCATTTCCTATATATATAAAAAAAACACTAAGCATTTCTAAAAACAAAAATCTAAAACTCTTCATTGGAGCATTAACATAAAACACAACCTCATTTTACATTCAAACAAGTTTGTTCATGAGCCACTTGCACAACAAGAAAGGAGATAAGTTACACACAAAAGCGAGTGAATATTTTCATTAGCTATGTCCTGACTTCCATCCACCAAGGCAATGTTGCATTATCCCTATATCAACTCTATCAACACTAATTAATCTAACAGTAACCTTGCTCTAAATCTTCCCTTCCATATTTTAAAGATAAATGTTATCCCATAAATCAAAATCTTTGACTGTCCTGGAATTCTGCATATAATAAAATCCGCTAACTGCGGCTTCCCTCAGAAGATGCTTCTTCCTCTATCCGCTCCTTCTCTGAACGAAGTTGGACCTGCTTTGCCAGGTCAATCTGTGCACTGTTTAGGTGTGCACTCTATCCGTCCACATGTTCACGCAATCCGTGCAGAGTTTCTGTGCAGGTTTTGGGTTTTTGCCCATTGGCACAGAGTGGAAGGAGTGAAACACTCTCCGGGCCTATCTTGACATGGACCCACAGCCCGGCCTACTGTAAAACAATCCCTATCAGCAGATGCTGGCAGACTGCACAGGTTTAAATCACAACAGGAAGCAGCCAGGACAGGTGGCTGCAAAATATATAGAGAGTCTAGCAGTGAGACAAGAAATAATTATTTTGAGCTGATTTTATTTAAAAAGTAAGTTTTCCCTGACAGCCTCCAGGAGCACGGCTTGAGAAACTTGAGAAACACCACTCAGAGACACTGGCTGGCAGGACAGTGCCAGACACTTCCAGTATCTTGGTTTAAAACCATCCAGAAACGACATTTAGAATCATTTCATTGATTAAAAATAATTTGCCCTTCATTTAGGTAGACAATGTCTTTGCATCAAGATAATGGGATCTAATGCCTAAAGAGTCAGCAATATATTCTGTTGTTAAAGCGAATCTTGGGGAGAAAGGACACAATTATTGAAGAAAATTTTTGCAGGAGAGACTAAACACCATAACCTGCTGGAAATCTCTGCCTTATTATGGCTGTTCAAGGAAGAAGGATGTGTGGAGGCAAGGAAATTGGGGATTGAAAAGAACAGATAATGAGACCCATGTCTACAACCTGCAGCTGAGGATCCCCTAAGCTAAATGAGAAGAGAAACCAGAGCTGCTAAGTGGTGGGAAACTGAGGACATCCCAGCAGGTTCTGCTAAGAGCCCCCATCCCAACACACTTTGATAAACACCAGGAGGCCTACAGAAAGGCTGACCTTACTCTCCACTCCTTTGAAACCACCGGTTTGGGCAGAGGCCTTCTCATGTGTCTACGTGGACGACACTTGGCCTGGATGCATCACATGCAAAGAGGATTCGAGTCCCCCTTTTACCTCTTGACTGGGCAAGAGTTGTGAATGCAAAAGCAGTCTTGCTCTACCAACAGAAGGGCCCCAATGCTTCTCACTTGCCCAATCCAACACTGGCAGCCAGGTACCATCCTCTTGCTGGCTCTGCAGGTTCAATAAATCACTGTTATCCTGCAAAAATGAGCTCTTTTTCCTCCAGCTAGCTCAAGACACAGCTGAGGAGAAAAGACACCAGGCACCTGCCACCCCAACAGCCCAGATGGTTGAAAGGAATGTGCTAACATTTACAGAAGTCTTCAAAGAAATGAGCACAGCTACAAACCCTGACTTCAGGTCCACCCACCCCTGCTTTCTCATTACCTTCTGGATAGGCCCCAGGCAGATGGCCACTTTCTTTGTAGCTTCACCCCATTTTTACCCTCTCTCAATGAGGCAGGGGGGAAAAAAACCCTTTTGCCTCACAGGAAAAAGTGAGGCCAGCTACTGCAAGAATATTGAAAGAATGTCTAAGAAATTTATATTCCTTCAGTAGCTGGTATTTTGACTTTATTGAAAGAATATTGACTTTACTGAAAGAATGTCTAAGAAATTCATAAAATCAAAATTAATCATAATGAGTGCAGGAGGCAGAGTGAGCTCAATGTGATTTTTATGGTCCAAACCAAGTCTGAAGAACTGACAGAGAGAAACAAATTTTTTCCCTGTCAAGAAGCACGTTGAAAATTGAAGTCATAGATGTGCTAAAGATGTTTAAAACTGCATTACTACATTCCAGGCTAATCAGACCCATATGATGTGGTACAAAATTAATCACCTAGGACTGCAGTAATAGAGTCTCACTTGGAGGCTGTATTGCTGCTTGGCATAGGCCCAGACATGCACACTATGTCAGATAACTGGAAAAAAAAAACAAACAAAAAAAACACGGAAGACACAGAAATAGTCATCTTCCCTTTCCAAGTGCCTCTGGCATTCTTTTCATCACAGCAAACAAGGACACTGAACATCTTGCTCCACAGCTTTGCTGGATTTAGTGCAGGTACGAGAAATTTCTCTGTGCTCTTTCAGTCATACGGTAACTAAGAGTTTCATTACTATAATGTATCAAATCTCTATCACAATTAGCTTTATTTGCTCTTAGTTCTTATTCCCAAAAGGCTCACTAGATACTAAAATAGATAAGACTAGTTTAAAATAAAACATTAACTCTTACTGACTGAATAATTTTCTCATCAACAGTGAAATGAGTGCAAACTGTCTAAAGTTAAATGGTAATGACTTTTCTGCAAAACTTCTGGTAAATGAATATATTGGTGCTGTTAATTGCTATTAATTCTAGCTGAGTTATAATTGGTGATGAGCGCAATTGTAGTGCTTTTCACCAAAACTGCATCCAACTCAGACATGCTCCAATTCCTATTAATGTCATCTCGCACGGAGCTGGGGGCGCACACAGACCGGAGGCATCTGCCGCGTGCGGAACGGGGCACCGCAGGCACCAGGATGCAGGGCTGGCCTGCCGAGGAAAAAAACATTTCGTCCTCCACTGAGGATGCCAAAATGTCCTTGTCTATGCACGCCGGGAAGATCAGGAGAAAGAACCCGTTTTTGATCAGTGCACAGGGTAGCAAAGCATTTGGGAGAGAAGGAGGGAGGAGTATTCACAACTTCTTCCTTTCTTCTTCTCATCCTGAGCAGGATTACACATTGGCTAGTCCCAGCTCTACACAGTAATTTAAAATCAATATAATCACAGTGAACTTGGTCACCTCTGCTTCAGCTGAGTAGGTTTTCATTCGGGTCCCTTGCCATTTTTCTCCCTGGGAATAAGTTCTTCAGTTTCCTGTCTGTCTTGAAATGAAATAAAGCCACACTTGGCTCCAGCCCGGGAGGAAGAGGTCCCTCCAGGAATGCAAGGCACAGAGCTCACTTCCATCATCTACCCATCCTTACATTCAAACACAGTGATTTCCATTAAATATTTAGGACTCAAATATTTATTTCCAGCCAATTAAACCAAGTTTTACTCATCCTCCAGGGAATTCTTACTCTCTCTCAATACAGAAAAGAGTAGCAAAGTGCATTTCTAATACTTATTAATAACACAGTAACACCTAAGGATATAAAGAAATTCTTCTGACTGGATATAAAGACCTTGAAAGAAAATACACAAATCTAGTATAAGGAAAGAGATAAAGACCTTTTTGTTAGCGAGCATAAACAAGTGACCTCCTCTGCCCCAAGGAGCTTAAAGTCTAAGCTCAAGAGACATTAAGATGCAACACTGGGCAGGAGAGGAAAAAAAAAAAAAAAAAGAAGAATAGAAAGAAAACAAGTGAACACAGTAGACTTCCACAGACATAACTGCATTCAAATACACTGAGGCAATTCATGAATCTGACACAGCAACATCTCAAAAAAAAAAAAAAAGTCATTCCAAAAGATCACACAACCGATGGTCTTTGCAATTTCTAGTAGGACGACTTACAACTAGCATTTTGTAGAGAAGAAATCACCAGCTAGTCGTCTTTAATCGAGTTATCATGCGCCCTAATTTGTACATCTCTCATGTACAGCAAAATCTTTTTATTACAAAATTCCAAAAACCAATATATGAATTTAAAAGTTTAATATGAACTTACATTTTAAAACATTAAATTATCCAGCAAAGCGGACGTGAATGTGAAAAAAGGCCATTTCCTCCATCATTTCATTAAATTTGAAAGTACTTATTTATTTTAATAAGTTGAGATGTCCATATGCCAGGAAATTAACATCAAAAAATGTTAAATATGCCCAGTATCACTTAAAAGCCTGTCGAGTATTACACATTTTCAAAAACAGCATAACTCAGCAAAACTACTTTCCCAGCAGTTACTTTTTATTACACTCTCCAGTATTACTTAGTTAAAAAAACTGAAAGTGTGTTTACAGTACTCTGCACTATACAGTTTATACAAAAATCATAAAATGCAATGATTAATTATGTGACAAGACAACACCACTACCACCTTCCTTAATTTAAGGTTTTTGCTTGATGCCAACCAGATGGTTTTCTACCACACACTCTTCCAAAGGTCCCTGTACACCGCTCATTCCTTGGCCCACATGATGTGAACCATGGCCTCAAATGGAAAGGTTGCCGGGGCCTGGACTCTTTCCTTGAGAATTTATACTTCAATTCAGACAACGGGACAGAGCTGTCACTAATCATTTGATCATTTGAGCTACCCAGAAATTTTCCAGTCTAAAATGATCCATCTGTTACAATTGCAGGAACTTTCGTGCAGAGACCCGGGACCCGACGGCCACATACCCAGAAAGGCTACTCAGACAAGCACGCGGTTTTGAACAGGAGCCCATGGTGGATTAGCCTAGTTTCCTAAGGAAACGGGTTTATGCACTTGAGACCTCTGTGTGCCTTCGGTCTACCAAGCTCCTCTTCCTTCCCCACTGTTTTGACCAAATCTGAGAACATCTTAAATATACTGTGTCCTACTAGTTTTCTGAAGTTCAAATGCAGGCAATGGTAGCAGGAAGCACTGTGGAAGGCTTCAGAATAAGCTCAAAGCTTATTAGATTTTTCACATGAATACAGTATTAAGACAAAGCATTTAGGAAATAAGAGCCATGCAGTTGGTTTTGAACAGCACAGAGAAAGGAAAGGCTCTTAGTACCTGTTCCACCACAGTCCCACCTCATTACACCTGACTTCAGCCATTTATGCGTTCAAGACAAACTACATCTCAGCTTACATATTGCCTATATAAACTTGAGGGCAGGGGCCACTTTTCTGGGTGTTTTTTTGCCGAGGTAATGATGGCTGGAGGGCACCTGCAGAGCCCTACTGCAATAGGAACAATATCTGGATAAGATACACTCACGTCTGCTTTCAAAAGTCACTAAAGATTCTCCATCTGCAAACCGATACCCGACACAGTCAGGAACTCTTCCTCAGAGGTCAGCCTTGAGTACCTATGCTATAATATGGTATCATGCAAACAAACATCTCAATTTTACGTATCCAACAACAGAGACAAGTTCTCTGTCTTATTAAACAAGACCTGAAGCACCATGGAAACCTGTAAGTTAAAATCTATCTGAAGATATTAATGTCACCTCTGGTTAGGAGCGGATTAGCATCCAGAACATAAAATAGCTTTTCATTCCCCAAAGAGCACAGCCAGCTGCAGCAAGCAACCTGAGCCCAGCAGTGCGGAGCACAACACCACACTTTGGGAGCAAAGACGACACATGAAACTGAATGGCAAGTGATCTAAGTCCTCCATGGCTCCAGTGTGGTTGTTACCTCAGGGTAAATTTTATTTCTGTGCTTGAGAAATACCCTCACAAACACAAAGCAGATCACATAACACTCACTTCTGCATTTACCATTTGCTTCATACGGGAAGATGGCACATGGAGTGGCTCCAAGGCATTCAAAGACCAGATGATATCGAATGCAAATGAAAGCGCAAAACCAGTCATCTGAGGTCCTGATCCAGCAAGGTGCAAACCATGGGATGAAGAGCAATTAAAGGACACCAACCACCTCAGCTGTAACTAAGTGATTTGCAGGTGAGTTGGGAAGGAGACAGAGACTTTTTTCAGTACTCCACATAGGAAAGAAGCAAGGAAGCCACAGTCCACACCCCTTGAACTGGGCACCTTCAAGCTGCCAACTGTAGGGCTGCTCCTTTGTTTGATTCTCAGCAAAGGTATATACCAAGACAGTTCAAAAGAAAAAAAAAATCTCAAAATTGGGTCCCAAGCAGAATAATCCCAAGCAAAGCAGCTCCTCCTGATATATATGGTAGCTACACAACTTAGAGGTTGACCAGAATGTTCTAACTACAGCAAAGTAAAAGCAGGCCTGGCCAATGTCAGAGCCTTGGTTCAGCCCTCTGCTCGGTCACACTTGGGTAATCCAAGACGCAGCTTCAGGCTCCCTGTGCTGTCAGTGGCTGTGTTTGACCATGACTCTAACTCATAGCAGCTATGTGGGGTAGGTTATATGCTATATTACATGGTTATGGTAGGCTATATGTGCATCTGAACACACCTGCAGTGCTGCAATCCTGCAGCAGCGTGAAGCAAACGTAACTGCATTCAAAGAGAAATCATGAGCGATCCTCAGCCCTGCTCACCACATAGCTGTGCTGTATTAAGAGATAGGAATAAACACAGACCTGGGAGATACTCGTTCAGAGTTCAGCTGAATTAAACCCACTTGCCTTCCCAGCTCTACAAAACAAGAGCCTGATACTCAGGTTCACAGCGAGGCTTGACATGAACTTTACACCATGGAGCAACATACCTCTTGAATAAATCATTCTGGTGCCTTCTCCATTTGGGATGCTACCCAGATGACCCTTATAGGTTCAGAGGAGAGTTTAAAACATTTCCAGAAAATCATTCAAGTGATATTTAAAGATGTAATTTATATGCACAGCTCTGCACTCCATTGCAGGATTTCATATTTATTTAATTCGACAGTTAAAAGTGTCTCCATCCAACTCTCTGGGCACATCCAGTCTTTAATAAAAGCCCTGTAAATTAGAGCCAACTGTTCAGTGCATTGAATAGAAAAAAAAAACTTCTTCCTCAAGCTGTCCCAACCCAAACCTCCTCCTTCCCTCTCCTCATGAGCTTTAGCATAGCAGGCAGCACAGCCAGAGCAGCAGGGAGTTGTCCCCCTTGCCGCTGCAGGATGGGTCACACTCCATGGCTCTACCAGTACCTCAGCAGCTCACGAGCTTCCCAGCACCCGGCTGACACTGTATCCCACCAGAAGAGGCAGTTTCCAAGACAGCAGAGATCTCTTCAACTACCACTTGATAAGGCTGGATGTGTGGTCCATCATACAGCACACAGTGCAGACCCCCAGGCTGCACTTGGAGCTTTGCTATAAGCTCAGCAGAGTATATATCACATAGGTAAAAATGCCCTCTTCTTCGGTCTCCTCATATAAATATGTCAGCCTCAGATGTTTCAAGAATTAAAACTCCTCTGACTGCTCTAAGCACTTGTACTGCAGTACTAGGAGACATACAAAAACCCATACACCTGACATGATGATCATTAATTCCACCTTTTTCCAAGTAACAGCCACATGACAATCAACCTAAAAGCAGTGACCCCACTCGTATAAAGCACTGCCTAAAAGCAGTGACTCCACTCGTAACAGTCACTGCAAGCAGCAGTCAAGGAGCTGTATGGGAACCCCCAACCCGCAGCCAGCCACAGCACTGGTTCTGCTCACAATCCCTTTGTAAGCTCATTCAACAGGGCAGGTATCCTCCCTCTTCAGGCAAGTGCTGCTTTTTCAAGATTTGTTTTGTTGTTGTTATGATCCTGAAGTCTTCAGTGTCACATTCTGCAAGATGGAGGTGCTTTCTGGAAGGAGGAGAGAGATGGGGACAGTTCCTGGGGCAGAGATACTGAGAAGATCTTCTGCACAGTCACTGCATGGTTCAAAGCAGCCATCTCACTTCTCAGAAGTAACAAAAATGAAGCTGCAGATGCAGCTTCAACTGCAACACTGGCCCTGCTCCGTCCTTTCAGACAACGATTGCACTTAACAGCCTGCAATTAAAATTCTGATCGATTCCCTGATTATTTCATGCTTGCCCTACAGCAATAATGTTAGTGCCAGTCCGTTTGCAGAGCTTGTATCACAGCTGCTACCCAAACATCCCATTTTTCTTTTGTATGTTTAAAATACAGAAGTTTTTCACATGTTTATGTCTAAAACAGAGAACCAGAAATACTTTACATTGTTTCCTATTCAATGACTAGAAGTCAGTTAAACTGACAACATTCAACTTCTTGCTGCATTTCAACACACTTTTAGATTTATGAAAGAGGATTTATGAAAGAGTCATAATTATTATTGTTCCAGATGTTTCCTGCGAATGTCCCAGTATTCACATTGAAGGAAAATGCAACAAAAATTTCATGTTTAAAGGCATAGTGGGTCCATTCGTCCTCTCCCCTTCCCCCAAATCATTAGCAGTTCTTTGTACTTCTTCCTTTTAATGTAGGTAACCAGAGGTGTAAATACAGCAGTAGAAAGTAAAAGAATTCTGATGCATTATTGCAGCAACTGTATCTGCAACTCCAAAGATTTCATCTCGAGTATTATTTAATACAATTGTGCTGTAGTACAGAAATACTTCATGAAAGAAATCAAGTTAACATCTAGTTCTTTGCACCTCTTATTTAAGCTTCTCCACACTATTAAGACATCAATAGACAACCTACTCAAAAACAGTATAGAGAAAAAACTGTTTTAGAGACAGCAGGGATTTGCTTTAACATGTTTAAGGCATAAAAAAAAAGAATTTCCATAAAGAACCTTGCCAAAAAGAGAAAGGCAATTTCACCATAACCATGCTCATTATTTAAAAATCAGTCAACCTTTTCAATGTAGAGTGGATACCATGATTGTCTGTGACAGTACTTGGAATAAACCACATGCAAGAAAAGGTGGCAAGAAAAGACAGAAAACAGTATTACTGGTATTCAGTAAAGAAATCATGTCTGTATCTAAATAGAAACTAAGTTAGTACCTGAGGTTACATAGAAATTTGCCAATAGACAAACAAAGTAAATGACCATAGCCTCAATCAGTGCCAGGCTTCCCAGCAATATGGATTAGTAAAAATGCCACTACAGCCTACTTGGACAAGTTTTCCTTAGAGAAATGCTAATGTAATATTCACTACATATTCATCACAAATGATTGTGGATTCCTTACTCACATGGGGCTAGATTTTGGAAGATAAATCCTACTCTCAGGGATAGGGACTTGAAAACCTCATTTCCTCATTTTCATAACAAAACAAAGATCGTATTTTCCATATGTTACTTCAAAACTATGAATAGCTAAAAAGAAAGATTAAAAGTACTTCTCCTTGACATATTCCTAAGTGCGGACTTTGATACAGGTACCAGAGTCAAGTATGTTTCTGCTGTACATTTGTACAATGCCCAGCACACAGAAGAGAAAATTCATGTGCAATTACTATCAGAATAAAAATACTCAGCAGATATAGTCAGTATTTCGTGTTTATTTGAGACAACTTGGCAGTATGCCACTTACTCTAGCTGCATACATGGAAAATCAAGGTTCATGCTTAGACAGTAACAGCAGCAACAGTCTCTAGCTATGGGTTTCTTATGAAGGACTGCAGCAGTGATTTCCACAACAACTGTCACACTAATAAGATTGCACAGGGAAACGAATGCGTTGCAGATGATTTCAGCAAGGTTCAGTGAAGCCAACCATTTGTCTCTGATGAATGCAGATAAAATATTCACATTTCAATTTACTGTTTACCTGATCAGATCAGGTATTAATGGGAAGACTTTTGGTTCTGTTGCAACTTAGGTCCCCTTTAGAATATCAGCTTAAAAAAAATAGGAAATAGATACATAGCTGAAATCTGCTCATTCTGACCATCCAGCATTTACCAGAGATGCACACTCTTACAGTGGGAAAACTGCATACCATGTGCCAGAGTTTTGGTCAATATTCAGATTTATTATGCAGAGGGACAGAAAAAGAATGAAATACTGACCAAGGCAAATAGGCCATTAGTTACCTTTCGGTTCAATAAGTCTTGATGCTCTCCTAACTGTGCGCCGATTATTTCCTGTCCAATTCACATTAGCAGCTTATCTAATGAGAACAATCTATGCGACGAGATAGAAATTCACACATTTACAAAGGACATCACCAAGTTACATTTCATCACAGTTAACACCATTTGCTATTCTCTCAGGAAATAACCTTTACTGATCTTTCCTGTTTTAATGCCAGCAATTGCTTTCAAGAAGAAAGCTCAATTCTTATACTCACCGCTGGTTACATTTTAAATAATAGCATCTTAAAGGACAGCAATAACTGCCTAAGTGTTGTAGGACAAAGCATTCACAGGCTGATGGTGGCCAGCAGCATAACAGGGGGACCAGAGTTCCTGTTCTTAATGGACTTTTCTTCCACTCACAGGGTCATCCCTACCCTTGCAGAGCCTATTTTTCTTCTATTAACTTCTACTTACATTCCCAACAGTTGCACAGTTTCACACAGAGAAGGGATCTAACATCTTAGAGAGAAAGAACATCAGTCAAAACAAGCAGACAAAAAAAGCCCAGAAGCATCTTAAGTAGTGCTAATAATTTTACACAGTAAATGAGAGATATCAAAGGTACAAAGAGGGAAGAAAATAAAAGGATGCCTGAAATACGCTACAAGATTAAAGATGTGGGAAAAAAAAAAGAAACTGTACGCGTTTCCTGCACAAGGTTCTCTTTACAAACAGATAGTTAAATAAGCTTGAAAAGAACGTGCACGCATCCTTGGCCAATGCCTGCTTTCTTTTGTTCCCAAAGTCCGGATGGTTTTGATTACTCAGGGAGTGTTCCTTGCATGAGGCCTCCATGAGGCAGGCGGTGGGGCAGGGCCGAGCAGCCTCCAGGAGAGCGGAGCTCCGGACCGGCGCCACAGCTCGACCTGGAAACTCCAGCCAGGAAAGCACCATCTCCCCCCACAGCCTGCCCCGGGGCAGCACAGACCCCCCTCAGCCCTGCTCACCTCACAAATACTGCGGAGGAAAAAAAGAAAAGAAGAGATCACGAGATCACACCGTTAGTGATCTCCAAAGACTCCAAGAGGAATTTCCAATCTGCATGGCAGAGGAAGGAGAAATGTTTCCCCACAGCCGCTTCTGTTTATCTATGACCTCATGCAACAGTTCTCCTATCAGTTTTTCGTAATAGTTTTCCAGAGGAAAAAAAAGTAAAAGGAAGAAAAAGAAGATATCAGTAGGTGGATATAGGTAAGCTTTTTAGAACTGCTACTGCTTCAGGTGCAAGCATCTCAGTCAAGACATATCCCAGAATCTCATCCAAAACTCCTGACCCTCTCACTTCCCATTTTTAGGCCTATTGCGTGGTAATATGGGCTGAAGAGGTCCCTGGCAAACTGCTTTCTGCACTCACAGAGGCAACATGCCGAGAGGTTTGTTTAATGCCTAGAATATTATTGCTTTATGAAACACCACATACAGCTCAAGGGAGGGCCAGGCAGAAAGCCCCAGAATCTGGTGGGTGCTTTGACTGCATCCTGCTGTATGACTTCTTTGTAAATATAATGTTTTTTAATCTAAAAAGATATTTGCAGATAGGTGAGAAGGCATCTGAGTTGCTACCTGTCACTATTATGGATATTAGTAACATGCAGCATTCTGCAAACAATTAAAGATGTGCAAAATATACTTCACTTGTGCTTCATCCAATATGATTAATCTAACTGAAAAAATTATATTGAAAAGAAGTCTAATGGGACTACCCTGAACCACATCCAGGATCCGCACCTACCTGCTTCCCCTGTGCTGCTCCCAGTCTACACCTCGTTAGCTGCAGACGACACAGCCAGGCGCTATTTGGCACGTCTCAGGCAAATCACAAAACACAGTCCTTGGCCAAAAATACACATATATACATGCACACAGAGAAATCCCCCTGGAAGTGGGATTAGCTGGAACTTTCCATCAGAAATCCTGAACAAGAGCATCCAGGAGGCTTCAGTGTCCGCTCACTCCTGCTGTTGAAGGACAAGTTGCTCTTTTTTTCTTTTTTGCAGTGTTCTTCGCTCATTTCTGAATGTGGTTTAAAGAGCTACTAGCCTAGACTTAACAAAGTTTCCTTGGAAAGGCTGATTGTGTTTCCCTCTGTCTTTTTGACAGAACCCATTTAAAACAGGCCTTGATTTCTTTCCTCATTTAATTATCTAGTCTTTATTTTCTGTTCAAATCCCAGGTTTTATTTCTCAGCTGGAGTAAATGTTATAGTCGGACTCATGTCTGGAGACAACAGGCTTATTTTATAAAGTTTAAAATCGTTGTCCTTTAAAATTGCCCAGTGAAGGGCGATCACCACAGCATAGACCTCAGTGCTTGGTACGGGGCATGCCCAAGGCATCGCAGTTCAGAAGGATCTTCAGGGACACAGCACATTTAGGTGCCTTCATACAAGCCATTACAGACCTCAAAGCTCTGATTTCTAATCAGTAACTGAAGTTTATCCTTTCTGAACTCGTGTCAGAGTAACATTACATTTTCAAATGCAAAGGCGCCTCGGCGCCGAGGGAGCCACTCTCCTCCAGGAACGGCATTTCAGGCTACTCTGTGCAAACACCAGTCTGACAAGGCACTGTGAGAACATGCTATGATGTCCTCTTTTGCTTTCTTGACAAGTTCTGGTAAATATATCATTTCTGCCTTTTCCACTTCCTAATTTACTCCTTTTCCCAGCAATAGTGACAAAAAGGTTCTAATTAGATAGCGCTAATTAGGTAGCGTGGCATGTGATTGACTACTGAGAAGTTGCTGTCTGTTCTCCAGAGGAGCGTGAGGGGGAAAACTCACAGATTGACTATTTTCCTCGTAGAAGCAGGGGATTTATCAGGAAACAAAAAGATGCAAAAAACAATAGGTAAGTTATAATTACATATCAGGGCTATATATTTTATTTTGACATGTTTCTGAAAGGATTAGTGGGTGGTAAAAGCTTTTTTTGGAGGGCTCAACAAGCGATATTACTCAGAGGAAAAACTAAACCATTACAAAAATAGAATTACAAAAACTGTCACAGGCAGAGACAAGTTTTTAAAAAAAAGTACTGGACTAGTTAAAAAAAAAGTCCAATAACTGAAGCAAAGAGTTTTGACATGTGACAGACTAATTTGAGTATTTTTTCAGATATTTTCCTTTAACAACTTGCAATTAATATTCCGAATACATATTTCAGTAACAAAAAGTAAATAAATATATAAATAACCTGCCAAGGGCCACTTAAACTGCAATATTTTAGAGAGCAGCAGATAGGAATAGACCATTATTCCAACATAAAGATTTTACCTCGAATCACTTTTCTACAAAGAGTTTGGAGGCTTAAACTTGTGTCAGCACTTTCCCACCTGTTACTAATCTCAAAGTTTAACTAAAAAATATCCTCTGACCTACACTGCTAAGTAGTTTTACTTGCATGACCTCACCGTCAAGTGAGACATTTTGTATTCTGAAAATATGACATCCGCTATTTTATATATTAACAAAAAAATTCTGAGTTCACCTATATTCCTTCATTCCCAATGAAATTTATGATCTGCATAAGAGACGGGTATTGGCAGTCAAAATTTGACATTTGCCTGTTTATCTAATATCACTATCCAGACTTCTTACAAGTCATATTTCTCCTTCAGATGAAAGACTAGGCCTGCATGACATTTCTCTTGGATGAGTACCAAATATTTGAAATCATCGTTTTTCTAAAAAGCACGCGGAAGGTCATGATGACACATGAAATCTTCACAAATTCTTGCAAGACGCTAGATATTTTTGTGCACAGAGTCAACACGTTTACTAACATGATTTCTAATTTCTTGAAAACTTCAAATGCAGACCTGGAATTTTCTAAACCTGTATTAACCCACATACGGTATGTTTAAGGAGCGTTCTGAAGTATGTTTTGATTTGTAGCATTTTAAAATTGTGCAGACACATCACTACTTCTTTAAGAGACTTACAAGAAACACCAATCACATCCTGGCTTCTCAACATCACTCATCATGCTGTGATACTACACTGATGTATCTCAATCATCATTACACCACAGTGGAAAAACATTTATTCGCAAAACATTAATTGGAAAGTTCCAAGTAACTTGTGGTCTGGATTTTTAGTTTTCCTAGAAGGCTCAGAGGCAAATGGCAAGCGTGGAAAGCTACTGACTGGAGAAAGAGGGTAAAGAATAAGCTTGTGTGATAATACAGGTTTTGTTGGAAGTGCCAAAGTACTAAAAAAAGATGCAGAGAAGCAGGAGAGTAATAAGGGAAACCCTGCAGGTAACTGGCAGGCATGCAAGAAAGCAAGGAATGTGTGTGCCAATAGCAAAGGTGGAAAATGAGAGCGACCATGGGAAACTGCTGCCTGAACGGGAGGGATACAAGGACAGGATTTATTGTTGATTTAAGGTGAAGGGGAAAAGAGCACAAGTTTAAGTGCAAGCCTAAGGAAAGCCAAATGCAGAAACTCAAATTTAAGTAAATAATGTTTTTCAAAGCTATTGTCTCGAGGGCTTTGCCACATGGTTGCTTCTAGGTAAGAACTTGATAGTGAAACAGTTGGCAAGGAGGTAGGCAGAAAAAAATAAGCTGTAAGACTAATTCAAAATCCTGAGCAACTAATTCAAAATCCTGTTTCTGAGCAACAAAATGTAACCGTTTTGACTTCGAAGGTCCTTCACATTTCATGCCAGTCCTCTGGAGGTGTCAGCTCACCTGAGTACGCCCAGTAAGGATCCCCCGAAGCCTTGCGCCTCCGGATCTGCACCGAACTGCCATGTCTGCTCTCGTGCAGGGAGCCAACATAACCTTCAGTCAGAGCTGCAAAGAGAAGAAGCAGGAATCATTAGAAAAATGGTACTGAACTCCTGGATTTTAAGCTGCAAACTCTAAATCTTAGCCAAGCAGAGATTATCAACTGGCACTGCTTAAATTAAAGGCAAGAGGTGTATTGTGTATTAATTGTATTTATTTTGGCCTTGAAAACCCACCATCCAAAGATGATTCACATTAAACGGGACTCATTGGTGCCCATATCCAGCACAAAATCTGCCTAACTTGAGATGTTTCCATAAGGTTATTCTGATGTACACAAGCAAATAAGTACAAACCATGACATATCATCCCTATTTCTCAGTCTAGATCCTAAAGACAGTGTAAGTTTATTGTAATAATTGTAAAAAAAATTGTAATACTACAAAATTATTTTCCAGATCTCTAAAAACATAGATGCAAGGCTGTGGCGTGCGGCTGTACCATGTTACATCCTGGTTGCCATAACTGCATCCATCTTAAAATGGCCGCCTGGAAGAATTGTGCTCGGGATGGAACAAAAACAAACTGAGAGGAGATCTGGTCAATATGTCTAAGTACCTGAGGGGAGAAGGTAGGGAAGATGGGGCCAAACTCTTCTCCATGGTGGCTCGCAACAGAACAAGGGGTAATGGGTACATAGTGACCCAACCACAGTAAATTTCATCTCCATGTGAGGAAGCACTTCTTTCCTGTGAGGGTGCCAGAGCCCTGGAACAGGCTGCCCAGAGAGGCTGTGGAGGCTCCTTCTCTGGAGATCCTCAAACCCGCCTGGATGCCACCCTGTGCCCCGTGCTCTGGGTGTCCCCACTAGAGCAGGGGGTTGGACTAGATGATCTCCAGAGGTCCCTGCCAACCTCAACCATTCTGTGAAAGGCCCTCTGTGCCCGCAGAGCTGGGGCCTTTGGCGCAGCCTCTTGACAGCAGCAAGGCTGGAGCAGCATCGCTCCGTGCGACTCGCTCAAGCGGAGCAGACACGTGGCGCTGCCTTCAGCCACAGGAAGGCTGCCCAAGTCACACAAATATCCAGAGGGCAACTGCAATGCCTTGTGACGGGGGAGTAAGGGTCAGGAAAGAATCAAACCTCGTTAAACTTCACAAAAGAAAACAAATTGCATGCAGCAACCAAAACAACAAAGAAGGCACTCCACATGGCATCCCAGGATTTTTTGCATTTATTTTTTCCTTTATTCAGCTAATGATTTTTTTTTGCCTTTACAAGGAATAGCTTAGGCATAGCTTTCATTAAGTTTTTTTTTTTTTTTTACATGCAAATTTATTTATTGTTTCTATACATCTGACTGAACCGAGCTAGAGGTCCGCAAATTCCCAGATGTCAGGAAAAAAAGAAGTCTAATGAATTCTACCTTTCGCAGAGCACTGCAGCTCAAGAGCTTTGTGTTACAATACATGCATACACACAGTGAGAGGAAAAAAAAGCCTTAGATGCAGAACGTGAAGAGCAAGTATGCACCACCTGGTTCTGGCAATTCAATTCAAACTGATCTCAAACCACTCATTTGATCAGTG
The DNA here is from genome assembly GCF_059628265.1 of Tinamus guttatus. NCBI lineage: Eukaryota > Metazoa > Chordata > Aves > Tinamiformes > Tinamidae > Tinamus > Tinamus guttatus. The sequence continues at coordinate 3,255,588 of NW_028288841.1, read as the reverse complement.
AGGGACTAGCTGAATAATTCTAATTAAAACTTTGGAAAACCCCCTCAAGCTTCGCTACCTGCATGAATCCACTCTGAGCATTATATTCCCATCTATTCTCAAGCCAATTACAGCAGGGCTGTAAGCAGAGCTTGTTATAGACCTTTTCAGAATATAAAGCACCAAAAACTCAGAATTTGGCTTTCCCCCAATTTGGGATACTTTCTGGGTGACACCTCCTTGACGCCACAGCAGTAGAGAGTGTCCAAGGAGTACATATGCTCAACTTTACAGGCAATATTCATTCTGCAACATGGATCATTGATTCTGCTTCTTTTTTGGAACCCTAAATAGGTAGAGAAAGTCTAGAAATCTCAGGGAAGATATTACAGATTTGCCAATGTCAGATCTCCTCTTGTACAAGCAAAGGTACACTGTGCAATTAATTATGAGCCTCTGATCTGAATGCATTTTCCAAATTTCTTGGCAGCTTTCTGAACTCTAATTCACTCCAGGCTGTGAGCTAGAAACATTAAAACAGATTATGCTACAAAGATTTTTAGGCACCTCTCTGATTTATCCAGCATCTCTATCTGGAGGGAAGGTAACTGCCACTCACTCAACAGAGAGATAACGGATGAGGGGCGTGGGGAACCAAATCCTCTGCAAAAAAACCCTCAAATATCGAAGACAGTGAAAGTCCCAAGGAACTCAACAGAGAAGTAACTCAGATAGGTGGAAGGACTTTCAGAAAAACTGTCCCAATTACTCATTTAAAATCACATGCCCTGAGAAATACACTGAAGTCCCTCCTCGTTATGTTAACAGGAGACTACAGTAACTTATTTCTGGTCATACTCATGAAGAGGGGGTAAATGCCTGTAGATACCCCTTTCCTTCCCAAATAAGCTGATTTGTACAGCCAGGAGGATACCACGCAACCACCTCGAAGAGGTAAAGTGGTCATGCAGGAACCTGCTCACTGAACACTTCTGCTTGCCTTGCAAATCAGAAAAAAGAAAAAGAGAAACTATGTCAAAAATCTATATTTGTTGAAGAGGTCAGTGCATAACATTTGAAACAAGTTGTAAAAACCCTTTGTACTCTCTTAGCTTGAACCATCAAAGAATATTCACATGGCAACTATGGTATGACTGTGAAGCTTTCTATTGATTTTCGGTATGCTTTGTGCAGAAAATTAAATTATGCAAATCCAAGTCTTCATGAATCCCTCACTTTAATATGAAATGGAACATTTGCTTAAGTCAGCATCTTATTTATGCAATTAAAAACTTGATATTCTTCTGAAAACACACAGTTTTAGTTTCCTGCATAGACACTTTATATTTTCGTAAGTTTATATATACTTATAAAAGATGAAGAGCCATCTTGTACACAAATTTAATTCTACCAAAAAAGATATCACAAACTAAGAGAGGAGCTCGAGTATTCATCATAAGAAGCATGGAAAGACACTTGTAACTTGTGTTGCTATGCATCTTCTGTAGGACTACAGAAAAAAAGAAAAAAGAAAACAGAAGAAAACAAGTTGGAACATTCTGTTCTAACTAAAATCCTGCAATCACCTGCTTGGCAGATCAATGTGAATGTCAACACTGCCCTTACGAAAGGGTGATAATGTGCCAATCATCAGCCATTTATAGACATGTCCTTCCTGAAGGCCTCCAGAAAGGATGGAAAGCCAAAATCTCCAGCTATGCTATGAACTGGGAAGGTATAACTGGACTGCCTCCACCTAAAACCTCGACAAAAACCTCTTCTTTATTGGGCTAGCTCCATTTTCTGGTCTGTTCACAGGATGTGGCCACACACTCCTGCAGTGGGGCCTCTGGAATAAACATTGTGGGAACAAGTAGCTACTGGTGGGAGCATCTTCCACTAGAGAATGCCCTCCTACTAACCCATTAGACACTCCCAATGAAGATGTACCAGGTATTTCAGTGCTGTTGAAACTGCTTCTTTCACTGGAAGAAATACACCCAGATGATCTCCTTCAGCTCCAGCCAGTTAGGGCACAGTTACTTATTTTGGTGAAACACTCATTCCACAGTTCCCAAAGGCATCATGAAGGTGACTCAGACAAGCTCACACAAGACCATCTGGTGTTCAAGATCAGAACAATTTTTAGAAGAAATGAGAGTTAAGACACCAAATCACTACGAATTTCCTCTGTTCTCTTTCCGGGGGGAGATGGTTAACAGCTCAAGAGCAGAGAAGAGCAAAGTGATTTCCTGTTCCACTCCTGCAGAACTGGATGCTGGAGAGCAGCCAGCATCTAGCACAGAGCAAAAACAGGGAGGCTGCACTTTTCTGGGAGCCCTGGACAAGGGGGCAAGTCAGGAAAATAGGAGGGGGAGAAACATGGTCCAAGAAGGCTCAGAATAAAACGGACAAAATAGAGGAAGAGGAGGGGGCTGGCACAAATACACAGAGCAGGAGACAGGGAGGAAGCAAAGGGATGGCAAAAGGGCTCTCGCTGCATGGCTCAGTGTGATACATCATGCCAACGCTGATGGCAGAGGAGTAATGAATACCAGAATACATGGTCTGAGACTTGCAAATACACGATTAAAAGAGAAGGGGACCAATTTGACACTCGGATACACAAGCGTGAAATTAAATCCTGCGCAACTCCTCTGGCTGCTGCTGCAGTATTGACATCTATCAGGCGTAACACCTGCAGTCGCTGGAGATGTCTCGGTACCTATCCCAACTATTTCAGCAATGAACAGAAGATCCTTCAAAGCTAACGCGGAGGAATCTCTTACACCTAATTTCAGATAATTTTAATCGGTACTGAACACTACATGATTTCAGATGATGTGCTAAATGAATCAACCCGTGCTGCATATCTGCAGACAGCAAAAGCGATGCAATGCCATCATGTTCCTTAGCATTCTCATCAGCTTCCCATTCACTGTCTCAATATATTAAGTTTCCAATAAAAATTATTTGATAAGTACCCTCAAAGGTAAAATAAGGTAGCTCCTGCCTGAATACGTTACTAGCATTCATACTTCACATGAAAACACAAAATTTTATCCCCAATCTACCTTAAATATAAAGCTATTACACTATTCAGAGAGATTATACCCTGGGCATTAGCGTTTAAAAAGAATCAAGCCATCAGCTCTGTAAGAAAAACCCTTTAAGGTCGATACTTTATGTCTGAACGGTGAAATCATTAGTTATGATGGTAGATTAACTCAAGGTAGATTGTGTGCCAAACTCTGATTCTTTAAAGCCTCCTCAGAAGAGTAGTACACAAATCCATTTTCAACTATTCTGATTAAAATGGTGCAGAGTCCCTCAGGTACACACAGAGCCCAACTAATATTAATTCAGTGGCTTGCCACTGCAGGCTAAGCTCACTGCTGAATCCATTTAGTCTAAGTCCCTAACACGGACACATTTCAGCAACGCAGCTCAACCAGGTGCTACTGCTGGAAGACTGTCCGGCTGCTGGAGCCACACTTGGACTAGTAGAATTTGGTCAGAAAACGCTTAAAACAGGGGCACAAGAATAAAATCCTGATAGCATTTAGCCAACGACTGAGCTGTAAAGAACGTTAGCAATTAGTTCTGCATCAAAAAGAGGCTTGTAGACAAGAAGCTTGTACACAGTCCAAAAAAAAAAAAAAACAACACCTTTTCTTGAAGACTACACAGCAGTGCATTTTAAAATGGAGGGACGGGGGAAGCAAATAAACATAACCTGAAGGGTTCTTGTATCGTCTCTTTAACAGACCTTAACAGATCAGTCAGCAGAGACTCTCAGCCATCTGCAAATCAAGCAGCTTTGAGGAAAAAAAAAAGTCTTCATCTAGGTGCATTTACGATATTTTTAATTGGACTGTACTAAGAAGAACAGGGTAAGGTGTAAGCTGCATTCACTACAGCTATTCACTACCCCGCATGCCCAGCTGAGAGTTCAGGCTTCCAGGCAGTTTGTTAGAATAAGTACAGAGCAGCGGGCCAGAAAGGAAAAAGAGTGAAAAGAAAATAACTGATAGCAAACTGATTTATAATGATGCGTAACAATTAAAATATATTTGTACAATTAAAATAAAAAATGGTTAAATCCATCTCTCTAAGCTCTTCCACAAGCAACTCTCTAAACAAAACTAGGCCATTTGCCTCAAATATTTTACCACCTTTGACAGGAAATAAATCTAGAAATATTTCAGGCACAGCCAATCCATTTTAATAGTGCATTACTTTTAAATAGACTCTTCAGCCACGTACTCCCATATTTTGCAGAGATTATTTTGTATCTTGCCAAAAAAACGATGAAAGTTAAACAACATATGGTGGTCAGACAGCACCAACAAATTATATTCTGAATGAGCCTTCCTCCTTTGATTATGCTGCAGTGATTTCTTCTGATTATCAGATAAAAGACAAACTCTCTTCTCCCACGAATGCACAGGCAATTTGCACAAACAACCTGCTATTAATGCGGGAGTTACAAGCAGAAGTTTCTTGGGACTGAGCGGAGTAACAGACACCTGAACTCTTCACGTGCCAAGGGGTGCCATTTCTCCAGACGACAGTCACTCAAGCCAACACTCAAGCGAACATAACCCACAGATCTAGCCCTAAAAATGCCGTGACATCTCGCCCCATTCGCTCTGCTCTTCTTGTGCCTCCTGGATGATGTGGCAGCACTGCAGAGCACAAGAACAGGAGCAAAAATGCAGAGCACAGCAGCCCTTTACAGGAACTAACCAGCAGACTGCAATTTAAGGATGAAAAATAGACCAGGGAACACACTGTCAAACCGTGGGGATTAATTTAACTAGTGGAATTAAAAGTCCTTGTCCCAAACATGAGTAATATACCAGTCAACAGATGCATTAACCCTTCGTAACCTGTTTCACTCAAAGCCCAGGAGTTACAAGTAATGCATTTTGCTTTATTCTAACGCATCAGTACAACCCAAGTCCTATAAGCATTAGAGCTGATATAACAAGCAGCAGAAAATAGATTCAGTGCGATCTTTTCCTTACATTCCAAGGGACGGAGTTTAAGGACAATAAAAAAAGTCTAATTCAGAGCAATCCTGAGGCAAAAGCAGAACAAGGACAGGCACCGCAGTATGTGCCAAGTGCTGCCAGCCACTCTCAGGCAGAGCAGATGCCTTCCCAAAGAGGAGCAAACCAAACTCTCCCCTGTCATGGCCAGTTTCCATGGATCTTTCTCTTAGCCTGTCTGGCTTTGCAGCAAGACGTGAAGCTCATTAGCAAGAGAGCCAGGGAACTTCACAACCCACTAACTGCGTCCCACGAAGGGCACTCATAAAAGGAAGTTTGGAAGGCCAGGAAGGGGCAGATGCTGCTGGATGATCCGAAAGGGCTTAGTTTTGCATTTGGTGGCTTATCACACTCTTGGCATCAGCTGGGCAAGGTAAGACATGGACAGTGATTTTGGATCATTGACATCAACTGGCATGACCAGCAGCACTTCTGCTAGGAATAAGCAGAGTTAGCCAGAAAACCAACAGTGCCAACAATTCCCATTTCAGGTTAAACAAACACAAATTAAACTGACTGCAGCATCCTCCTTCCCATGAGGACTATGCACTGCTGCAGGGTTTCTGACAGAGGATTTACGGAACACTCTTAGACCAAGGGATCTTGGACCACGGTATGGGACCTCACATCTACCACTACAAGCAACTTGTCAGGAAAAAATCCTGATTGTCATCTCTTCCCCAGAGAAGACAGAGATGCTGAGCAGAAGATGTGACCAGAGGGTTGAACTTCTCCAGGATGGTACTGCTGCTATTGGCAAACTGCTCATACCAGAGGAAACTCGGTTAAAGGGCCTGGCTTTAGCACCACTCATCCCAGATCACTGATAACTACAAAAAGACTAAGACCAGCCACATTTGATTCAAACTCAGAATAAAACCTTCACCCCCTGAACTATCCCCGACACCTCCCTGCATGTCATTGACAGCCAAAGTTTTTCAGACTGGTATTCTAGGCATTTCATTTAAGATACTTTAAAGACTAAGGCACAGTACATCCTGAAAATCAGACTCCTTTCAGACTCCTCCGATTTAAGCAGTCAGACAAAAAAATAATTGGAAGCAACTGAAAATTCTGAAACCTTGAAAACGCTGGGCCCATGCATCCTGCACAGTCCCTCAGACTTCTGTTAACCATCATTATCTGCAATTCTCAAAAGGAGGGATCCTCGTCCTTGTTCACAGCCTCTCCATGCTGTACTTCAGAGAGGTCATGTCACCTCAGAATTTTATTCATAACGATGCTTCATGCAAACACAGAAATAAAACTTCAGAACAGAGGGTCACAAGCAAGGCTGACCTCCCTGGGAAAGCAATGCTCTCTCAGCAGTGCCAGCTGAATCACAGCAGACCCCAGGGAGAAAATGGGCAAACTCCACTATCAGAGTAGCCAGGTCAGAGCTAACCAAGACAACGAAGACCTGGGAATCAGGGCAAAACGACTGCTCCCAAAGCCAGCTCTGGTGTCTTTGGGCCGCTTCCCCAGGTGCAAGCTTGAAGTCAACCATGGAACGAAAGCTGAAAGCCAGAAGCAGCAAGAGTGGGTCTTTATTACACCTCTTCCTGTACTGCAGAACTACCTAACCCTACAGGTGTTAGAACATGAGGTAAAATTGTGTCTGGAAATACTTGCCTCACGAATGCAGTCTCACATAACGAGATACGTGCACAGTACCATAAGGGCAACTGCTGAACAAATAGATGTGACCTTAGTAGAGCATTTTGTAGCTTTGCTACTAAAAAAAACTGCTAGAAAAAAATTTGCAGAATCACATGAGATATCATTTAACTAAAGCTAGCAATACTCACAAAACCACCCCAACTCCAGCAAAATCACCAGCTCTACCTCTCTCCTTAGGAAAGGATTTGCACATGCTCACTGCCAGTATTTGCTTTATTACATTAAAGCCTTTTTCCAGTTTCAAAACAGTCTCCTAAGTCACGTACCAAGAAGCATCTTAAAAGAATGACTTGTCCAGTCAAAATAAACACAGCAAAGGACTTTGTGCAGCAGCTGCTCTGTGTGTGACCTCTGGCAGGACAGCAGCCCTGGAGGCAGCCTACAGGTTATTACTCATGTAACTATCCCATTAAATCCACCTGTGTTCCTAGCATAAGCAGAGACAAGCATGAATATAACCACTGTGGCCTTCATGGCTAATACACCTTATACTGAGCCCCAGCAAGCTGCTCTCCTGACCATTGCTACAGGATTATTGCTGTAGCCCCAGGAACAGTTGAGGTCCTTCCCACTGCTCCTTCCCTGCCCAAGAAGGTATTTAAACATGGCCAGCACTACCAAGAACATGGGATATCAAAAGCCTCCTGGATGAGAAAGGGCTCCTTCCTGAGGGCATGGCAGAGCACTCCTGGGGAGGAGTTTGGCACCGATGCTGCAAGGACCCCCCGCTACCCAAGGTCACGCATCCCCAGCGCCTGCGCACCCGCTGCTGTGCACAGCTACCAGAGCTGCTCCCCTGCACGGCACGGCATCAAACCTGCCCCACTAGACAGTCTAGAGACACAGGGGGCCTGTCAGCCTCTAAAAATGCCTCATTTTTAGACAAAATGATTTTTTTTAACCTATGTCCTTTAGGCCATTTAACAATTTATCGACTGTGTGAAATAATGTGAGGCCGCATCAATCTTCTCCTGGTTATTTGGTTCAGGTTCTCAAATTAATGCAGAAGGTAGTTCAGTAAAGAGACATTTAGGAAGGGAAAGGTAAATGCTGTAGTCACGTTGTGGGACATCTCCCACACAGTTCTTACCCAGATCCCAATATCTATGGCTGCACATTCTTCCAAAAGACAGAAGAAAAATTTATAATAATAAAAAAATCGCAAGCCCACACGCTCCCCCCAGCACTAGAAGTGACTTCGAATTTGTTTCCCTCTGCACTGAAGCAGATCAATTGCCCGCAGGTGGCCAGATTTACTGTCTCCAACATGTGACAGCAGCCATAAAACCATTCCAGACAGATCCACAAAAATTATTTAAAGACCAAATTTAAACAGAGTCAAGCAAACAAGCCCACATTTTTATTTGTATGAAAGTGTATTTAATTTGGCTCACGATCTACAAGATAGAGTATTTTGGTCCTTTTTTTTTAAAATGCTGACAGCTTGCATTACACACAGATTTTTTAGCAAAGGGCTTCATCCATATCTATTTCCCAAAATACAAACCTCAAAAGGAAACAGAGATTTTTGTGCTGACTGAACAAACTGTAAGGCAGAGATACATGCCCCAAAAACATGACCTACCTTTCAGAGAGCTCTCTCCCTTCCTTCCAAGCAAGTTGTCTTGTTCAAAGGGAAAAGACACTATAAATGTTAGAGTTGATCTGTAAAATTAACCCAACTTTCATTTTTGCTTTCTACTTGCCCACTGTTATTTCACCAAGGCAAGAAGGTCTCTGGAAATTTTCCAGCAGGAATGTTTGGTGCTATTTAGGATCCAAAAGGAATGCTTGGTTCCTTGGTCATATGCCCCAGAGAATGCAATTAAAAAAAAAAGAATCTGCACAAAACCCCACACTGCTATGGGTGCGAGTATTAAGGCCTTTGGCAACAAGAACAGGAAAACAGTAATAGAGTTCAGATGAAGTAAATAGTTAAATTGGATGTATAGGCAGGAACAGCGACGCCCTGCCTTTTCAGGCTGTGCTGCATACCATCTCTACATGATTATAAACTGTGTATCATCACTAGCAATTTTTACCTATCTGGAGGATACTGCTAACTCCACTCTCCATAAACCCAAACGATGTTAAACTGTGATGAAAAGCAAACAAGCAAGAACACCTCAAAAATATTCAACTACCTGGCAAGTTTGGAGAAATGGGCTGCTCTAAGTGAGACATCTCACTGAAGACACTGACCGAAAGACAACGGGGGAAATAACAACCAGTGCAGGAATGAAGGGAGAAACTGCTGTTTAGCGGGCAGTAATGCAGAAACACCTGAGCATTAGGGTGGATAATGAATTAGATGAAAGCTCATGCTACAATGCCACTGCAGAAGGCAATTACTATCCTTGCACAGGCACAGAGATACTGGAAGTGATAACTCTGCTTCAGATGATGTTTGGCAAGACCATCGTTGTGGTACTTGCTGTTTAAAGCCCATTACTCAAAAATAAATAATTAGAAAAAGGAGGTTTTAATGAAAACGTTGGATAAGGAGGGGGAAAGCGGAAGAGGGCACTATCCTTCTGTACCACACAGTGTCTTCTAGGAGTCCTGAAGATACTAAAGTACCTTCTTACTCTGCAGACCCTACACTAATTGCTCCCATCTTTTGTACATTGTCAAAAGAGGCAGGCAGGTAAACGGAACATTTTTGAATTGCTTCAACTACCAGTTAGGCCTTTACACTAGGCAACCTGAATGTTCTCCGTTAGTGGCTCATCACCTACATGGGAAAAGGGAGAGCTATGAGGACATATTAACAAAGGACAGATCAACACTATCAGACTGTCAGGATTCCCATCAGGTCTGAGCAATGCCCAGGGCCAAGACTGCTAGAGAAACAAACCATCTTCAAAATCCGTCTCAAAATACCTTCAGGACTAGTCTTGTGCACTGCACCGCCAGGACCATCCCGCCAGGCTGCTCCGTGTTGCCTGACCTTGCTCTGCTCATTGCTCACATCCTCTCACGTCTCAAATCCTCCACTCCACACCTCCTCGTTTCATACATCCATTTTCATAACAAGCCTCATAACGAGTTAGATTTAGAGCACTCAAAAGCATTGATCTCCAGGCTGGAAGTGCTCTCACAGAACACAAGAGCAGGAGGAGGAGACAGAGACCTCCACGGGGAACAAGGGGCTTCCACCACATGATGACACAGCAGGAGCTCCAGCACACACATCCCAGGAGCCGCGGGCAGGTCTGAGGGAAGGCGCTTGGCACACACGGGCTCGGGGACGCTGTGCCTGGCTTCACTGACCGGGCAGACCACAGCATGAGGACCAGAGCCTAAATCAAGACTCAAAAATAATCAGCCAACTTGCAAAACACCCTTGACAACTGCTGCAAGTTTCTCCCTTCACAAGTCGAAAGTCTTTGCTACTAGTCACAATAAAAATATGTATTCTACTTGCATAAGAGGTATGTACTTAACATAAAAAACATGTACCTAACCCTAGAACAGCCCAGCGCATCCACAGAAAGTTTAATGCTGCAGGAAAGCAACTTGCCATGGAATATGGACATCCTTGTACCTAGCTGCCACAGCACAGCTCATACAACTGTGTGGGATCTTATTTTTTCCTATTACCTTGTAAAAGTTTTGTTAAATACTTATTCCTAACAGAGTGAGCTAATTCCAAAGGGGTGGCCAGGAGATGCAGGAATGCGGGCACGTGGGTGTTTCACAGTTACTATCTCCATATTTTATGCTTCTGTTCATTGTAAACTGTAACAATATTTCTTTCCCTTCTACAGCTGGTGTCAGTGCTAAAAACAGATTTATCCTTTTATATAATGCCTGAAAGATTTCTTTATGGCAACATCCTATGCTCGAGTTTGTCCACAAAAGAGAAACTATCAATCTCACAACAGATATTCAGTCTTACTCCAAGAAATTTAAAGTATATTATAATAAGGGAAATTCTTTTAAATAAGTAACCCATTAAAAATTGACAGCGCATCAGTGCCTGTTCTGCGAGAGCATTAGCCCTGTTCATTGTAAGCATCTGCAAAGCTGCATCTTACAACTACAAAGAACTTCTATCAACACGACACAGGCGACCAAAAGCGAGTTTTCCCTGAAAAATTGTTCACCATTAAACATGCTTTTACTGTTATTCTTCTTGACATTCTTCCTATACATTAGTCTTTACTAGAGAAATCAAATGTAAAACTATTCATGAGAGAAGCTCAATCTCAAAGTTGTTGCCTTTCTTTTTTAACCCTCAATTCTTATTTGGTAAACAAGCAGCTCAAAGCAATCAATTCCAGTCAGGCTTTTCAGCTTTGGATTTAAATCCTTTCATGACTTCTTCAAATACATGCATCAAAATTTCAGAAGGAAGGGAAAAAAAATTCTTCACATTGTAATTTTCTCTGATGAACAAACTGATGCATTATAAAGAGGCATCTATATACTCAAGCTATTTGCCAACTGACAACCAAGTCCAATTTAAACACAGGACTTTAAATAACTGTAAAAAAGTTAACACTGATTAGTAAAATATCATTTATTCTCTGTGATTAGCTTTAAAGCTGCAGGAAAATAAAGACTAGTAAAGAGACATGAAAGAGCACATTTGGCAACTAGCATTACCCATGTTAGTAGAGCATAAAGACCACTTGGCCCATACGGTGTATGCCTCATTACTGCATTGCTCAGAAACAAGCTTCAACAACATAAACATGAGATGAGATGTTAATTCAGCTAGATCTGCTGAGCTACCAAGAAACTGCAAGTTCAGAGGGTAGGGAAACTAAATGGGGGGAAAAAAAAAAAAAAAAAAAACGGTGCCTCTACATGGATGACAATATGGAATGAATCAGGTTGCAAGGAATGCTTTGAGAAGATGGAAGCTGTTCTTCCTTAGGAAGGTCATTAATACAGCCGAGATTCAGTTCTCTCTGCACTCAAGCCCCTAAAAATTAGATAAATTAGAAGGTGTTTTGCCCCCACCATATCATTTACATAATCCAAAGGCCTCTAGGTTAGTACAACTTTTTTTTTTTTTTTTTTTTTTTTTTTAATCACCTAAGTGACAAGTTGAGACAGTTTTAATCTTTTCCCCCTACTCTATAGTTGCAAACAGCACTGATTACAATTACAGGGAGCGGATGAGAAGCCATCTCTTCCTTACAGAAACACTTGACTAGATTTTAACTTAAATAGCTCCCGAAAAATAAAGACATTGTTAAAAATGCAGTGTCAGGAAACACTAGCCAAAGCTTGGCACTCTCCAAAATTGGGCTTCTCCAGAACGTATTTACTTTAATTTTCTTTTTAAAAACGACCGTGGCCCAGTAAAAATCTGCAATTTTCAACCAGCTACATTAATATTTCAATTTGGTAAATTATTGTTTTTAAGAAGTTTCTAATAAAGCAGCACTCTCGTCTTTTAATAAGGTTACATTTCTATTTATAATGTTAGAATACTTTGTATTAAAAACAAAAGAAAGATTACCATAGGAGAAATAGGGAGATGCCTTCTTTCGTTTTAAATTTCATTTAAAGTGGAAGGATTTTTTTTTAATTAGTATTTCTTTTGCTGTGTTATGAACCCAGGTACAGCTATTGAATGAGAAGCAAGAAAAGTAACTTTTTCTACAAAGTTAAAAAAAAGTGTAATTACAGTGTGTCTCATAGGCTATAAAACACATAAAGGTGGCCAGCATTGGGAAAAAAATGGGGCAGCACAGAAATCATTACTCAGTATCATCACAGGGGCCATCAGCCAAATTGGAATTAAAAAGCGGGATCAGAACTGAACATTACCAGAAATATCCCAGCCAGCTCCATTGATTTGTCCTTCAAAAGTTAAAGGCACCCTCTCCCCAAAACCCTGCTGAAAATTGTGAACAATTCTCAGAACAGGTGAGCAAAATGCCCAGAAATTTAGTCACAGCAATATTTTCTGAATAAAAATCGATGCCTCTGATATATACCATGCCATGTAAAAGGTCTTTAAGGAGCCACGTCTTGGACAGCAGACCACGTCCATGCGTAAAGGCTCGGGGAAGGAAAGCCTGATAGCGAAGAGGATGTCTTTTAGGTGGGATTTTACAGGGGCTTGGTGGTCAAGGAATTTCCACACAAGCGCTTCATTCCGAGTGTGCGGAAATGAGCTCTGGTAACTGCTCTTGTCAGGACAAATCAATGGGAGCTACAGGTCTGTGGCGGCTGACGGCACCACGGACATCATGTGAAAACACGCGGACACGAGGGAAAACTGCTGCTGAGACACAGGGCGAAGGGCCTGGGGGAGACGCCTCCCTCCCTCCCAGGTTGGTTTGCGGGAATTAGCTCATAGACTTTGATTCTTTCAGCTTGATTGTATCAGAGCCTTCAGCCTCTCTTCCCAATTCCCCAGACAGTGGGTTATAATTAACAGGAGGCAAAATGCTACAAATTAATCATAGGACACATCTCATTAGGACGCTTTCTTTATCTAGATTAAAGAGGAAACTGTCACGATGGAAAATGGAGAAGTTTCCTACGCTCCTCCGCTACCCCCGCAATCCCCCAGCAAGTGTCAGCCGTTATTCCCGGAGATAGAACCCGGGAGGATGGCACAACTCGCAGCAAAGTGATAAATGGTAACAAAAAAAGGGAATAAAACGCTAAGATCCCGTTCTAATAAATTAGAGTTAATAACGCTCCTAGAGCGTTTCCCCCTACATTTCTTAGATTTTTTTTTCCAAGACACTAAATAGTTAGTGGTTACAAAACAGCTCTACTGTAAAACAGGAGGACACAGTGGAACAGATCCATGGCCCAGTTTTTTGGCCAGTGTTCTTAGACCAAAGCAATGTAACATGCATTACAAGGAAAGGAAATAACTAACATTGTCAAGTCAGCAGGGTCTCATGTAGGTTAAAACATAATGCGAGATCAGTGCCATAATTATCCACACCAAGCAATTTTTTAGTTTATTGACTATGCTGCAGTTCCTGAATTTATGCCTCAAGGCTTAAATTGCAAAATATCTTTGCAACGTGGCAGATATTATAATCCAGATATTGGTAGCTGTGCAGGAATGCTTGGAATTTCTCTGGACAAACAGATTTCTTTTTTCTTCAAAACCACAGCCTTTTTTTTTTTTTTTTTTTTAAACCAATGTGAATAAGCAAAACTACCAAAATACAAACATGGACAGTATGTATTTCCCAGTAAAACATATACAAAAGCAAAAAGCCCAAGATGCTCAAGGAAGAGCTAATTTCCTAAAGAATCATAGCCAGCTCAGACATCCCGGTACTCCTGATTTAGACCGTGATGAGGTGCAACTTCCAAGCTGCATCACCTGTATGATCTCGGCTTCTGAAGAAGGGACTTCCCTACCTTCCTTCCCCTCTTTCCACCACAAGCCTTCAACACCTTTGCAAATTTAGGTCATGTTCCAGATCCAGCTCGGGTCCACACGCTCAAGGGCCTTTACCATGACGTGGCTGCTCAGTGATCCACAGCACAGCATTTGGTGACGAACGGCATCGACTGCCCCTCGCTGGGTGTCTCACGAGCTGGGCCGGGCACGCCGGCCACCCCTCTGCACCAACGGGACCTTCGCCACTTCACCAAGCAGAGGGTCAGGCAGCACAAGCACAAACCCGTCCCTCCACTCCCTCCCCATGGATTTATTCCATAATAAAAAAGTAATACTTTTCTCCTCAAATCTGTCTAAGCCAAACACACGGCTAATCCTGCAAGGACTCATCAAGCACACTTCGGATCTTTCCTAAAGTTGCAAATAGGATGAGGAGAAGACGCATAGCCTTGTGATCTGCATCTGAAAATAAATGCAAACCAGAGGGAGGAAAATGGAGTTAGAGAACTTCAGCTTTCCATATAGGCATGTATTTTTTAGTTTATCTTTGTCTTCTCTCACTAATAACAAGCTCATTTCCTTCATGGTAATGGTGATGTTGAGGGGGAGCAGATGAGGTTTGCCCCACCAGAAACCCTGAAAACGTAACGGCTGCCCAAGAGCCAGTATCAGACAAAAGCACCGAAGCTTTTTGATGAAATTCATTCCATCATCTTGAGAGCAACTACGCAGACTTAGAACAAAATCAACTTTTTCTTTCCAGCTGCTCTCTGCAGATACGAGCGTGATCACACATCCCCCCAGAACGCCTGCTAGTAAGAGGCCTAGTTGCAATGCCGAAGGGATTCCCGGCCTCCCAGACCTCCATCAGCCCAATTGCAACAAAATGTGCTGCAGTTTTTCACCTATCATTAAGGAGCGACGAGGTCTGAATACCGACTGCTGCACGCTGGAAAGCCGCTCTGAAACATGAGGCATCTGCAGCACTGCCCTGACTTCACGTTAGCCTGATAATACTGGAGAAAGTGCACAGAGTCCCCCAGTCTGTGCTTTGCAGGAGGTCAGACCATGATTTAAACAATCCTCTAGCTTTAGCTTTTAGTTATTTTGTACTCATGTGGGTACGCAGGACCATACCTCAATCTTGCCAACAAAAAGAGAGAGGGAAGAATTATCAGTACAGACTGAAGACACTCTGAAAGAAGGTATCCATACACCATTTAGCCCAGGGAAAAGACCACGTTCTTGTTTAGAAATGAACTCAACTGTACATCTGCTAAAACCATCCTCCTTCCCTGGAGGAAGGAGTTTCCACCACTTGTGCTGGGGCAACTGACAAGGTTGTTCCTCCTCTGCGCTTTTGTTGACACTTGGTTTCAATGCTTTACTGTTGCATTAATCCTATTTTGTCTTTCAGATAATAAGGATATTGTTGTTACTAAGTACTATGCTAATTGTTTTTGTCTAGTATTAAAAATATGCTGCACTGCCTTATTCTAATTAATTGGAGATTATTTTTGAAATAATGGTTTTATTATTTTACCACTGGCATTTTGCTGCCTTGGAGTCTTAGCTGTACTCAAGCTATTATGACTTTGTAGCAATTGACTAGCTACAATTATTCCATTATCCAGCTTCTAACATTTAATTGGGCAAGTGCAAAAAAATACTTCCCCATCACAAGATCTTTGCTTTCTGATTTATTAGAATTAACCTTCGATACACAGCATCTTGATTCAGTTCATTTTTCCTCTTCTTGGGAAAATCCCATGAGGATCACAATAAGCTTCGCTTGGTTTAATTAGGAAGGAAAAAATGTAAAATATATTATGAGATTTACATGGACGCCCTCCAGCACACATTCTTCATTTTGCACTTTACGTAAGATATATCAGTGGCCAATAGGCTTCCCCGTTCCCCGAATGGGAACGCACTGCAGGGCAGGACTGATAAATGCCATTAGCATGAACTGTTTTTTTCTATTGATTTTTGTTGCTCTAGATCCCCCCGTCCATATGACACATTGCAAAGTCCAGATTTAAGTTTTAATTGAAACACTTGCAAACCTTTATATCATACCAGACTAAATTTTTCCTGAGTTCCAATGAGAGAAACCCATCAAGATTTACAGTATTGCATAGGTACCGACGGCAGCAGGATTTGGCTCAGCAGCAGTCTAAAGAAAACAAAGTTTGCTGCTGTTTTTACTGATGGCAAATGCGGATAGTCTCAGAAACAGTCTCCAAATAAGACCATTCAACTCAGTGTGCTCTTACTGCCAGCAGAAAACTTGTTAAGCTACCAGCTGCCTTTTAAATAAAGGGCTAAGTGATTGGCACGCTCGGGGACAGCTCAATCACCGCCTGCCAACGTGGGCAGGGCAGGTGCTGCCTGCTGGCTGCAGCGCCGGTGCCATTAGCTACGTGCACAGAAGGTGCCCAGAGAACAGCACAAACTGGCAAAGGAGATCGGCATATCCAAATGCCCGTGCACGGCCCCTTCTCATGGCATTTTCCATGCCCTGATCTGTGAGGAGCTGGTTTAAACCCGAGCGCAACGTGCGCCTTTGCGTAGAGCCTGGTGCAATGCGCAGGGAAGGGGGGGGCCCTAGCAAGCAAACAAATCAGCCGAGCGGCAAGACGAAGGCTGGAGTGCTACACTTTGAACTCCCACACCCTCATTTCCTGGTTTTATTGGCATTAAGTTAGGTCATTAACATTTTATCAATATATTATGTGTATATAATGTTACTGAGATTAATGGACGCAGGCAATGCCTTGCTAAAGGCAATCAGAGGGCTGTAGTAAGTTATACGCTTGCTCTTCCAACAAGCTGCTCAGTGGTAGAGATCCATGGATTTTTAAATGCCTCCAAGTTTAATATGCTAGAATTAAGTGCAACTACCCTGCAGAAGCAGCTTTAAAAGAACAGATAACTTAACCCAGATTTGTATGCTGCTCCTGACAACTGAAGTTTTGAAACACCGAGTAGTTCTGACTTCAGCATATGCTCTGAGTCGATATGTATTGAATTGCAAGCCTCCGCTGCAGCTGATTAAGGGCAAAGAAAGGACACGATACGGAATCCAAACAGTTCTTTGTGTTCTCAAAGAAAGAACATTGCTCATTTTTATTAAGTCTTAAACTTTCTGTTATCTGGCTGCCTAATATCAGCGATGTTTACTGCCCTCATTCCTGGTTTTAAACTTGCAGCACAGCCTGAACTGCTCTCCCCGTGTGCTCTCCCTCATCAGAGCTTGCTCTCCTTTCACCCACATCCGCTCACCCCAGTTTTAGAAGCCCAGCAAGGCAAAACCCACTGCCTTCCTCTCCTCCTCCTCCCCACCTCCATCCTGTGAGCGTAGCCTTTCTCCTACAAAGCATTTTAAAATTTTATCACCGGGATAATTGACAACACTTAAGGACACCCTGCAGCTCAATATGTTGACATTGGAGCAGTTAACTATTAAAAACCCCACTGCAGCTCTTATGATTTACAGGGAGGTGAGACAGAAGCTCCTACCTCCGGGTTAGCCTCCGAACCGTGCTGCGAGGGAAGGGGACACCTCCAGTGAAAGCAATCTCGTGCCACGCTGTAATAAGTAACAGCATGAGCCATTAGCTCTTCTTTAAGGAAAAAATATTAAGGACTTTTCTCCTCTGACCGCAGTAGACATCCATGAAGAATTTGTAACTCAAAACCCTAGGGGAGGAGGTTCACAATACTGGCAGAAATAGTTACTTTAAATGTGCTTCTATGGCTGCAGTAATAGGGAGGAAATTCCCCTCGTTCCCAAAATACTTGAGGACCAAAACGCTGAGCAGACCCCAAAATCTTACTCAGAGGTACCACAACTTTAAATGGGGGCACAGAAAGGAAAGGGGTGTCTCCACTTTCTCCGCTTGGCCAGCAGCTTCTCTCTCTTGGACCACACTAAGTCTCTGAGCCAGGGGGAGGAATGGGCAGCGTGGCTGGTGCAAAGCTCGGGCAACTGCCCATGCGCGCACAGACCTCTGTACACCACATATTGGGTTAAGTTCTATAGAATACACTGCAAGAGTAAAAACTAACAGGCAGAATATGCAAGGTCCCTTCTTCGTACTCCCCAAAATACCGCACCAAAACTCAAGCTAATGATCCTAAAAGTTAAGTACAACTTGTGCCATGGCAGCTCATGCACCACCACAACTTAAGATGGGGCAAGGGCGTTCAGCACCAGGTCCCAGTCTGCACCCATCACTGCTGCCACGTTAGGACACTTGTCCCCCACCTCTGCAGCCCCTGACCCAGTGGGATTTCCAAGACCCTTGCATGAGTCACGGTGGCACCAAAGGTACCCAAGCTGGCCAACCAGCTCAAGAGAAGGTCGCTCCCCTCAACGTTTTTAAAAGATGGAGTGTTAAAACAGCGGTTGTGGTTAACACTGTGATTACTCACAAGCTCAGGAACAGTTTCCCCAATTAATCGATCAGATCAAATATATCAACTAAATTCTATCATTGCTGCCCACATTATCCCAGAAAGACATTTATTTTTCCTCCTGCTGATTCCAAATGAAAAAAAGATTAAGTTCTCTAGAGCTTCCAAAAAGGTGTTTCTACATTATCAGAAATGGCCTCAAAACACTATCCAATATAAAACTGATTTGCAAAGATCTACGCAGGGCTCTGAGGCAGCTAGTCCTTAATCAAAACCCCACTAATTTTACTGTGTCAGTAACTCCCGGATAATGTGCATAAACACTTTTTCTTCTCTCCGGGTTCTGAAAGAACTAAACCACCCATTTCTCACCACGCGCAGTTCACCTGATACACCACCTGCTACGGTGCCACTGGTGTCTGAAACGATAGCAAAAAACAGCCAGATTTTTCTGGTGTGTCCATCACAATCTCAAAATATATTATTATGAAAGAACATGGAATAAGCAAAAATAATCAAACTATGGCAGTGTAAGTGTCTCTTTCCTGTGACCATAACATAGTATCTAAATCTGTTCATCACAGCATAGGTGCATTAAAAATATGCACAGATGTGTCTTTCAGACCGCCATAACCAAGATATTCCCCCTGTATTTTCTGCATTAGGAGATGATAACAATTTGCATTTATATTTTGATTACATCTGACTGAATTCTATAATGTTCTGCAATTTGCCTTGGATGAAATCTGACACCATCAAAATAAGTGAGAGCTTTGCCATTGACTTCAACAAGGATATAATTTCATCCTAAGTGCTCTGATAAACAGAGCTCTAAAGAAATATAGAGGACCACTGCTTTACTAAACTGCACAATTTTGAAGCAGAAAAACCCTGCTGAAATGCACACATTTACACCAACGAGGATGGAATTCCCCAAACCATGGATATACCTCCACTGAAGTTTATTGCATTCACTACTATACCTTAGGTAAAACAGCAGATTGCAAATGAAGATGGGGGCTCTTTTCCATATCTATGGCCCTTCTGCCTTTGTATCCACAGAGATTTTTTGCAGTCTTCCCAAACACCTTGGAGGGCTTTGCATTCACTGCCAGTTGAGGAAGTGAGGGTGGGCAAGAACGTGAGAGTTTTTCAGCAACTAAGTCCTGAGTCCCTAAGGCCATCCATATACTACAGCCAGTGGCAATGCTGCTTGCCATGTTCCAGGTTAACCATAACTCAGTTTAAGAACATGTTCAAAATACACTACCCTGATATCCTATCAGCCACTTACCGCTATACGGTACAAATCCAACACGGTTTTGAGTAGCTACACAGATCCCTCGGGAACCTGGGCCCAAGGTCAAAGAGACTAAAAGCACTCTTGGAATAGTTCTGTTCTGCTAAGAATTAAAGAAGATTAAGATGAATAGCTAGCGTCTCACGTATCTTGCACTCTGGTACAAGAGAAGATTGACAGGCTTTTTCAGGATTATGTTCTTCAGCGATCTGTTGGGATCCAGCCTGGTGTCTGTTTATCTGTTCAAGAGATGGGATCTCAGCATCTGCTACCAGCTTTCAAGAGTTCTATTTTTCTTCAGATTTCTCTCTGGCACACCCCTATGTGTTTATATGAGAACACATACATACATACCTATGAGTGCATGTATACATTGATATATACATTCATATACGCAGTGCCAAGGACAAAGGCTTGGCTGGTTTAAGTTCTGCTTTGTTTTACTTTTTCCAGCTCAGAAGTCTTTTCCCTGCTCAAAGGGACCCTCTAGAAGGGCAGCACCCTAATTGCCCCAGGCAGTTAGATCCATTCAAGCTTAATGGCTTGCAATTGCTGGTCTTATGACTGAATCTACTTGTCAGGCAGAGCACTGAAACTGTCTGCTCCTCTCCGACAGCCCAACACATCACCTCTGAAATCCAATACATACACGGCGTTCGGAGACCCAGATCAATAAGTGCCATCATGCATTCACCACCACATCACGCTGAGTGCTTCACCTTAATGCCCAAGTCTTCTGCCCTCAAGCGACTACCTTTAATTCAGAGGCCTGCCAGGTTCACCCGAAGGTCTCGTTATTCTTCTTTGCTGTGGGTCCTGCACTGCACCCACCACCCTGCTGCCCTCTCCCAGCTTTGGAAGTGTCTCCCCAAAATCTCTTCCACTTCTCTTCAAGCTTTACACACCTCAAGAACACTGTGCCATACCCTGTCCCAGTTCACAGGGATAAGCAAGTACACTGCTACAAAGAGCACAGAGACCCCAACCTTAACCTCTTCCCAGATTTCAACCCAACCTCTTACCCAAGTTTCAGTCCTGAGCCACAAGGTAAAAATACTGAGAGGCCTCAAATCTCCTGAAATATTTAACGAGTTGCTGTGGAAGAGTTTAAAAGGCAATTAGGAAGGCAGAAACTGGACATCTGCTGGCACAGCAGTGACTAAGCAAAGGTGAAATCACTTCTTCAACAGTGTTTGGCAACATCATGGGGAAAGCTATTTTCATCACTAAAATACTGTTAGAGACTTTATCCAGGCAGCTTTCAGCAACAAGAATGCTGAAATTGTGGAGAGTGGGCAGCGCTATAAGACCCAGCATTAGTCTCATCCCTACAAAGCTTTAGACAGAGGAAGACAGGGGTCAGGACTTTCCCAGGAAGCTCTACGGAGCTTCCTTACCTTGGAAGAGCTCTCTGAATAGTTACGAGTGCTGCTATCACCTCCCAGATGAATTATTTTTCTGGAATGAAACCATTTAAACAGGATACTGGTACAAGAGCAGCAGTGTAAATAAACCAGTATGATTTCATTGATTCATTTCCTTGAGAGGCCTTTAAAAATGATAAAAGCCCCCTTGTCTTCCACAAGACAAGAAGCTGGTGTCATTTTTTAATATATTATGTACACAGAATATTTTTGTGTTTGGACACTCAGACATGAGAGAGTGTCTCCTTGAAAAAACCTCCAGCAGCTCAAACTCAGCACACATAACAGCTGTATTCTTTTCAGAATGGAATATAAATTTGCTTCTCTAGCTAGAAAAATACCATGTCAAACATACTTCTTTTGCAGGTAGCAAACACATAGAAACCAATGTGTCTAATAGGGCTGGGACAACTGGGAAAAGCCTATCTGGAGAATAAGCTTGTTTATGAGAATAAAAACTTTACTGAGTATTTCAACTAAGTGGTAGGGGAAATTAGGGCAGCCGAGGAGGAAAAAAAAGAGAAAAAAAGGGGGGAGGGACTTTTTCCCCCCTCCCTTCTCCCCAAACAAATGGCTTCACATTTCAAACAAGCACAGGAGATGCCGGGGGGGTTGGTGACAATCACCACTGATGCGAATGATGGGATGTGTCAAGGAGAGAGAAATGTCATGTGGGAAATGTAATTAAACACCAAGGAAGGGGGGCCAGCACCTCTTCAGCCATTCACATGCCAAGCAGCAAAACCCCAAATATATTAATACGGCTCCTATTCGCTTACTCGCTATTTTTATATTCCTGCACCATGGAGCAGTGCAGCTTTGCGGTTACTTCTGGTGTAGGTACAGCTGTTGTCCTCCATACCTAAAGGAACTTAACTTGATGGGAAATGGACAAAAGCTGGTCGATGGATGAAAATTCATTGGGTTTACCCTGCAGTAAATCAGTTCCTCCTCATCAGGGTAGCCAAAAAGATAAAATGCCTCCATGGTGCTGATATTTAAGGGATTCTTCCCTCTTTCTAGATTTAGCTCATGTTACCCTCTCATTGTTATCACTGTCAGATCACATAAGCTTCTTTAACAGCAACACCAGAGTGGTATTTTCTGTATTAAAGCTCTGGCCAGATTTTTTGCAGTACTTTCAACAGGTGTAGACAGAAATGAACCCAGCACCCCACGTGCCCCCAACCAGCTGCTGCTCACAGGGCACAGCTGAGAGCAGAAACTCTTATTTGCACCCCCAGGTGAGACAGGAGGAAAGAAAAAAGTTTCCAAAGGTTCCCTGGAGGTCTGGGGACAAGTTTTACCTGAGGAAGCGCTGTCGAAGCAGACACCTGTAGATCTGCTGCCATGACCTTAGCATGAGGTGAGGACTCAGTGCGGGCCCTTCACAACCTCATCGTTGCCACGAGCTCTACAATCACGTGCCCCAAACCACACGAATTTAACAGATTTGGTAAAATCCGCAGGCCCTGCACCACACTGATTGTGGATTAAGTGCCATCAGCCCCTCTCTACCTCCCCTTTCTGGTACGCTGAGGGAAAATAAGGTTTGAATGACCTCCTGAATTCCCGAGTAGGTAAGCAAGCCCCTGAGTCACCATAATATTTGTGTGTTAAACTATCTGCCAGCTTCAATAAAGTGTCAGCTCCCTTAACCCCTTATGCCCCCTCAATGCTGTCAATACTGTGGTGCAGATCATGCAATATGTCTCCCTTGCCTCACTTTTTAGCAGAATTAAACTCTGTCAGAAAAAAAATCCCACAACCTTTCTGTTGCAGGAGCCTCAGTATCGTCTTAGCGGTGCACAGAGGAGTAACCTCTTACTGGACGCTGTATCACATGCAGACAAGAACTTGCTTGGAGCTGCCTGAAACCACCAGGATCTTTCTGTTTCCATTGACACCCTTGAGCCCTATTTTCACCCTTGCAATTCCTCCTGCCTCAGGAGTGCCACGTGCTCCCCAGGGACAGCAACGTGACATTTCTCTTATGGAGCCGAGGGCAGATTCATGTCAGTCCCTTCCTGGCCATCTCCTCAACAGGAAGAACCCAGGAAAACACTCGTCGCCCTGGCCCAGCCATCGCGGGGATAACGCTCCAGCACAGAGCAGCATTGAAAATGCTGCAGCCTCTGAAGTGTCTGGGCACATAATGAGGGATGAGGAAGGGGAAAGTGGGCACAGCCACCTCCAAATGTCACACGAGCAGCGCCGGCACAGTGCCGGGCACGACCACTCACACAGAACTGGTTCTATAAAGGTGCCTATGGTTTTCACCTCTGCAGAAAAACCTCAGTAGAAATTACCTAAAGCACTCTTCAAATGGTTCAGTGCTTATGTAAATGGGGTAGAGGCACACTGCCTTGCAAGATCAATATACTGGTACTTAATCGCTTTTTATCCCTTTTTTTAAGGAAAAGAAACACAAACCAGAAATATTGACTGTTTCGGGTCTGCAGTCTCCCTCCTCTTCCTCCTTCCTTACCACTTCTCTATCAGTATCAGCTAACTTCAAGTTTACTTATTTGGATTTATGTTTCTTTTTTTAAATAACTCTTAAAATATGTTAACCTTTAATGCAGGGAAAGTAATGACTATAAATAATGCGCTTGTAAACATATTTGCCAAGAAAGTGATTACATGCATCCATGAAACATGCATCCAGCCATAAAAAACTAGTTCTAGAAAATGACCCAAGCAGCTTGAGGGGAAAAAAGTCTTCCATTTTCAAATTAAAAGAAAAAAAAAAAAAACATAGGCCAAATTGTTCCATCTAAATCCTACACAATTATGGCATTACACCGTCTTTCACGCAAATTGTTCTTCAGTGGACAAATGTGGGAAATTGCATCCTGAAATGCTACGTGTTCTCACAAAACCACAAGCAAACAGATAGTCCCCAAAGATTCAGGGGCTTCGGCACACGATCCTATTAATCACTGGAGGAAGGCGACCATATGGCCCGACAGGACAGTGCTCCGTGAGGGCACAGCAGGAAACATGTAGCTGGCTGGGAACTTTAGAAAGGACAAGGGGAAGACAGAAGCTACTAAATCTATAGATTATTCATTAGAAATTCAGTCATAGGCTAGTGCATTTCTAATTACTGAGGTTCATTAAAGGACAGGGCTTTTTTCTAGATAAACTGGAAAACTTTCATTCTTATCGTTACAAGAATAATTGAAATCTTGTTTTCATTAAAGTTTAGATAGTTTTAAATATCTTCCTTCAAGACTATAACAGCATGTAATTCAATGCTTACACAGCCGACAGAATACAAATTACACGTGTGGTACCTGACAAGATACCCGTGTGCCACATGCACCCCTGAAGTCCGCAGCCCACAGGCTGCTCTCCTTGGGCCATTTGCTTACTGGATGGGAGAACTTGGGCTGTAGTTTGGCAAGTTTTTTTCCCTGTTTGTTTTTCTGGCACTAGTGAAAGCTCAGGCATCCTCTAACCCCCTCATTCCAGTCATTCCTTGTGCTGCTCAGAAACCCTAGTTGGGTTGGTACAGCTGTCTGCGGGTTCAAGCAGGCAACCAGATCCAAGCCAAAAAAAACCTCAGCAAAAATAATAATTTTCTTTAATGGTTACTTCTAATTTAGATCACTTCATTGACTCGGGTTATTACGTGGGCCTATAAAGAACGATGCCAACACGACTGAAGAGGCAGCAGCAGCGGCAGTGAGCGCACATGGCCACTACGCCAACAAGGTGGCAACGCGTGTCCTGCGCTCCCTTTGGAGCGGCTAGATAGCAACTCCTGCCTTCCCTCTCGGCACACTGCCTTGGAGCAGATCCAGGTCCTCCCTCACCTGTGCAGCACCATTCCCAGCCGTGCCAGGCTCCCCAGAAGAGCCGGTCGTTGCAGGAACAGCTCAGCGCACCAGCCTTCGGTGCACAGGTTCAACCATGCATCCTTGGAGACATCCAACTGTGGGACCAAAGAAATGCAAAGATTTTGCCAAGGCTTCCAGTGCCTCTCTGTACTCAGCATGAGCCCGAGAAGCACCAATATAGACAAAGATGGGGCATGCAGCCCCATCTCCGTTTATCCAGCCCTTGGCTTCACCTCCTGCGCTCGCAAGGTTTAAGGATCCTCGGTCTACAAAGCAAATGACACACCAAGCACAGGTCACAGGCAGCTTTCACTTGCAGAAAGGCAATGATTCAGCAATGCTGTAGTCATTATCAGTCATAGTTCATAGGAAACACTGGGCTCAGAGACACACGGCAGCAAGCTTACGGCAACTCCCAAAAAGTTTGCTGCCTTGTTGTTGAAGGCTGCCAAACAGAAACCACAAGCTCTCAGACCATCTATTCCAAAAGCTTCCAAGCCTGGCAATATGGCTTCTCCTCATATGTAACACTTAATGCTTCTTGTATCAGAAATACAGATAAGAGATTACTGCCCTGAAGCTTGTTATTGCAGCGCCCATCAGCCTGCTCTGGAGTAAGCAGCCTGAGGTCAATCTCTTCAGGCAATTCCACCCCTTTCCTTGAAGCACAGTGCCCAAATCCCAGCTGTGATGACTATGCTCAGGCCTCCCCAGCAGCGGGAGGCAGCAGGAGGATGTCAGGTGCCCTGCAGGCAGCACAGCCAGCAGGAGGGCTGTTTCTCACAGCAGTGGATTTTGATTTCTGTGAAAGCTGTTCGACAGCATTGCTGACTCACATTCAGCTTGTGACACACCACCAATCCAAATCCCTTTTCACAAGCTTCCTGCCCAAATCCAAGGGACTGTTCCCATGTTTGTCTCTAATGAATCACTTCCATTTTTTCTATAAGATTTTTTTTCTGATGTGACCTCTGAGGTGCATACAGTCCTCCCCAGCTTCAGGTCGTATACAAGCTTAGTAACTATGCTTCCTGTTGCATCATCTTAGTCATTAATAGAACTGGAGCCGGGACAGGCCTTTTCCAAGCTGCACTCAGTACATTATCCCATGCATTTCCTGAAATAAAACACTGATAACTAATCTCTGCTCACGGTTATCCAGCCAGCTCCACGTCCAACGCCAACAGGTCCACTGAGAGATGCCGCCTGATGGATCAATCCTCTTATCTCCGGCCTGTCCGCAGCAAGCACGAGGCTGTATCTGCAGGCTTACATCCCTGCTTTGGGATAAGAACATGCGAGGGGGGACAGGAGGGGTCTTTTTCCAGGAAAGAGATGATGAGTTAATTACACAAGTTGAAACCTGAGTTCCACCATTCAAGCCCTTCACTGCTGGCTGCAACAGGAGCTGCAGGCAGAAAAGGAGCCAAGTGTTACAAGCCTTGCAGGCAGGTATTTGTATTCTGCTCATTTCTTTCTATATAAGTAATTTGTGAATAATAATAATAATAAAGTAGCCTTGTCGAGCTACTTTTCAGCTTTTCTATGCTCTTACCCATGTTCACAGGAAAAGCAAAGCTCCTAGCAAGTTCCCTGGAATACTGCAGTGAGGTCCTGACAAATCTCTTTCCTTCCTAGCATAATACAGGTTCATGTAGCTTTTCACTTTCTATGTTCATCCTGTTTTCACATCCCAGGCACACAAATATGCATTGCAGGAAGCATAAATGTCTATATGTGCATGCAAGATCAGAGCTGAGTTTTTGGGAATAGAGATCATTTGCTAAGTCCTGATGAACAGAACATCTTACAGTCCTAAGGACTACTTATCAGGATGCTGACATTCATTACTTCATGGAAAATAGGGTAATCTTTCCATTTCATATGCATTAATGAATATTTATAAACAACTTTAGAAAATGAAAGCCAAATACAAAGCCTTCAAGACTGCAAGGGCTACACACAGACTAAATGTGATATTTGAAGATCAGGAGTGAGCTCTGGCTCCTGCACAGTGCGAGGGGCTCCTAAGTGCTCACCTCCCATGCAGATGCACCCACCTCCCCACTCTCCCCAAAACAAAGCGTCCAACACCGCTGCCTTCCTGAGTCACCTTCTCTCTTGCCTTGACTTTTTGCCCAAGCTACACGGCCTTTAGCACCAGCTGGAAACAGGGGCAGCGCAGGATTAGCTACTAACTCCAGTTCCCAGCTGAGGGCCCACGATGGCAACAAGAAACTCAACCCCAAGGCAACGGGTTTGGGTCACGCCTGCATCACAGCACTGCTGCTCTTAGGGATCCGGTTTTCCTCCTCTGGCCGGCACAATCTGGGGACTGTCATGGAGTCTACATGCCCCCAGGGCCCCTCCTCGGCTCTGCAGCCCCAAATGAGCCTTGTCCTAGGGGCGATGGGGGCATCCGAGCCTCACTGCAGGAAGGGAAGAGCCTCTCAAGGTGTTCTGTGCATTCACCCTATTTTGGGAGCCCCTTTCAGACTGTTACTTGTATGGAAATCAGAGTGCTCCCTTGCCATCGTAGAGACTCTCGGTTGTTCTGATGTTTCCCCGCCTTTGTTCTCTCTTTGTTTCAGCAAGTTAAGCTTATCTGCTGCTTTTGTTTCCCTACAGTAGTAAAACTCTATTATGATGCTTGGCAGACAATTTAAGCTACTGTGACAATCATCTTTGAAAAGGGAATCTGCTTTCATAAACCCTTTCTACATGACTAAATAGTCATTTCTGAGCTAGAGGCAGGCAGAGCTTCCACCCTCCTCACCATCTAGCTCAAGATTTTAAAGCTACTTCGAAACAATAACAAGAAAAAAGGAGCAGCAGCTGCTTGCACAGAAAGGCTTTTGGAAAGATGGGCATGGCACCCCCTCGGCAAGGCTTCGGCTCCAAGATTTCTTCGCTTCCCCCACTCTTCAACAACGGGAACAGCAATACCAGATAGGAATCTGCAAGGTCCGCTCCTTGCTTAGCTCCCAACACACGGCAGAGCTGCAGTCCCGCTCACAAGCACAGCTTACAACAGGCAGAGGGAGGATTCTTTGTTGTTGCATACTTCTAATAAAGAAAAAATACTTTTAATTTTCCCTTCATGTTTTGAACGTTGCTGGGTCATGTTCTTTAAGCTTTTCTTTGCAATTATGAGGACCAAAGGATCAATTTCTGCTAAAAGAACACACACAAATACAAAGAAAAGGAAAACAAACAGGCTTCTTGCATAAGCCCCTGTCTCTAGGACCTTGGGCTTTCAAGACTGCACTGCTGTAGGATTCCAATTAAATAGCACAAGAATTGAAACAACCAATAAAAAAAGGAGTCAAAGCACACTACGTTATTGAACCTTCCAAGAGCTTCATGCACTTTCCTCTGTCTTCTTCATCTCCGATGACTTGTTCTGTACTAGCACATGGGGAAAGCCCTGCAGAGCATCCTACGCGCAGGCCAGAGACCTCCGTAGAGAACACGCTACATTTCTGGCATCAGGACACGTCTCCAGGTCTCCTCAGAAAGCAGCAGCAGCATGTGGTAGATAAAAACCAATACAGAACTGGCATGGCACTGGCTGCATGGGCAGCGATGTAGGATGCAGAAGTGCCATGAGTCACTTCTAGGGGGAAGGATGGAAAAGCTCTCCTTTGGCATACCAATGGGCAACGTTGATCAGACGGTGGAAAACAGCAATAGGAGGATCACGGTCTTCAGGTAGATATGTACCTGCTCAGCTTAACCAAGGCAGATACAGGGTCTCCCCGCTCAAAGATATAAAATAACAGGAGGCTGACAGGTATCAGCAAACCTACAGCACTTGTATTTACTCACTGAGAGCAAACAGGTCTCGAGGAAAGCAGAGACTCAAACAGGTCTTTCTTCTTTGAAGGAGGGAGGGTTGGTGAGGAAGAGAAGAACTAAGAACTTGTTGAAGTGCTTGGCAGCGTTGGCAGGAGGTTAGGATTCGACAGCTGCTGAGTTAGAAAGGGCAGAGCTGCGGTCATCAAAAACCTCAACCTCCACAAGCTTTGGTACAACTCCGTCACAGGCAACTGCTTCTGCAGAAAAAACAGCTCCATAATTATAGTGGAGGTTAAAATCCACTCTGCCCAATTTTCCAGAGCTGTTTAACACAGCTCCAATAGAAGTCACTGGATGGTACCCATCGCTTACTCCAAACCCCAGTACCTTTAAGTTTCCACATGTTTATTCTGCCATTTTTTCCTCCCTGGAATGGAGATTATCCTGACTTAAAGGTTTGATGTGAAATCAAACAGCATGTTGTTTGGCTCTGCTTTCCTCTTCTTTTTAAGATTGCTATTTCTCAAAAAGCCATTTAGGCACACAAATATACCAAGGCATCTAAATATAACTGACCCTACTGGACATAAGTTCTCCTCACATCTGTCATCTCTCCCTCAGATCTTTTTAAATTGCACCTACTGGGTAATAAACTATGCTCTCCCGCTGTACAGAGGCTCTTCTGCCTTCTTCCCCCAGTTTGGCAGCGGGATGAGCCAGAAGCTGCACGCAGACGATCTGCTGAGCGTGTGCTAGGCAGGCACGCGGGCAAGCGGCTGGCTTAGTCAGACTCAAAATTATGCTAATAAATTCCCTTCGAAAAGCCCCCTCGGTGTCGTGATTTTCTAGGATAGTTCTAAACACCAACGCGAAGTGTTCACAACAAGAGCCCTCACGTCCTGTAACGCTCCTGGCTTAAATTTGGGAGAAATTAGCACCTAGAGGGACCCTTGGCTTCAGCACTGACGGTGCCATGGGATGCTCCAAGCCCTCAGTAAGACGTGCCAAGTCTGAGCACCAGGCAAGGACCTGAGCAAAGCCAAGTCCTCATTTTCCAGGCGACCTGAGCTTCTCAGCAACTAGTTTCCCCATGGTTTTAGCATACTAACATCCCCAGCATCAAAACAGTGCACAAAAACATGTGCTTTCTGCTGTCCACCAGAGACGGCCTGAGCATCAGCGCTCACTGCTCTTACAGAAAGCTGCTGCTACTGCTGCACTGGGCTATCAAACATTAGTACAGAACGGGGATAAAACCGAACCGCTGCACTGAATTCCCCCTCTCGCTCCATCACTGGAGATTTCATAGCCCAGTTCCCCCACTGACAGGACTTGAGCCAACAGCTCCAAGGCTCTCATCAGAGATGAGAAAGTTAAGCTTTGTATTTGCAGAGCCACTTTATCAATTGATTTGTGAGACTGCGCCATATACTGCTGAATATTAATATAACACCTCAAAAATGTTTCTGTAATACTCTCAATTTGTCATATAATAGAGTGCTAAGCACATGCAAATGCAGTCTCCATGAAGAATTCTTATTGCTTACTAGTACTCTGTGCCAAGCAAGTTTTCCTACAAGCACTAATATAATCAGTCTTCATGCTTTTGTTAAAATAATCTAATTTCTTTAACTAGTTTTTCCATTATTTTCTTCTTTCAAATTAAAACAAAATCTTACCACTTGAATGCAAGCTGCTGAGCACTTACAGATGTTCAAGTTCCTGATTAAGCTACCTTAACAAATTTATTATTATTAAGGTCAAACAACTGTCAAGCATCCATAAAAAGAGCTGAGAACAGAAATCCAAATGCTTCCAGCTTCCACCGCGATGCTCTGCCAACTATGCTGCAAAGAACTCTCAAGGTTTAAAGAGGACCCAAACACTCTACTTAGAGGAGAGTCTTTGTTACTACAAGGTGAACTAAAGTGTTAAGACACCAGTGTTTCAGGTTGCTTTTCCCGAGGATGATCAAAACATATAGGAAGAAAACAAATCAAAAATAATCATTCCCTTCCTCCACAAGGCAGCTACGTAGGCTCTGTGCAAGTGTATTATTAGAATTCCAGTTTTGGTTGAAGACAAGGCTAAATTTGGGATTAGGGAATAGCTAGCAAAAGAAATAAAATAAAACAGACAAAAAACAACTCAGCACCACCACACACTTCCAACTTACACAAACTAAATTATAGGTTGGGGGAGATGAGAGGCATGGGAGAGGGCTAAACTAGCCAAGACTTTCTATTAGTTTCAGCCAAAAAAGAGTTTGCCTTTAAGACAAGGAAAAAAAGAAGTTTCCTCCAATTTTTTTTTTTGATTCAACAGAGATATGCATTGTATCAGCATCTTATTTCAGTGATTGATGCATGTGAATCACTGATTTCAATTCCACGACATGCAGGCAGAATAATAAGCTTGCTGGTACATTTCCCCGCTTCCTGCGGCACTCGCTGCCGAGCCGCTGCCAAGGCTCCTTGCTCCAAGCAGCGCGCTGCTCTATGTGCACCTCCATTAACAGCAATAATTAAGAGGCAGCAGGATAGCAGGCTTCAATTTGAGAAGCCCAAGAAGAAATAGAGTGCAAAATATCAGAAGCTTCTACCCTACTGCCCAGTGGAGAACAATTATGGCTGGCAAAGACAGGCAATTTCCTTATATAACCGAGATATTCTTCCAAGACAAAAAGCCTGGTGACCTAATCACTGTGCTCCTGCCATGCGCTCTCTTTCATCAGGTATCTCTGGTCTTCATAAAAGAGCAGAATTAAAGGAAAATTAATAAATAAAGAGTGAAAAGCCTTTGTTCTGATGCTTCTTCTCTGAAGTCTTTTGTTCATTCCCCAAATTAACAGTTCTGTACTAGCCAGAAGCGGTTGCTTGACAAGTGACAGACATTAGAACATGCCCACATGCTAGAACAACACAAAGCAATAACATTAATTAATTGTACTTTCACATGAGCTAAGAATACAAAACAAGAAAAAAAAAAAAGACTAGCCACTCCCTTTAGACCTAGTTCCTTTTATTTCCCTCTCATTTCTTACACTTCAGAAAGTAACAGGATATGGGAAATAAATTTATGGAGATGATGTCATTTGATCCTGCATGGCTCTTCCATGCCATCAGAGACTCCAAGTCAGAAGTTCAGCAACATGGCTCTAATTATTGTACATATTACACTTTTTCTCATGTTGTAAGAGGAAGTGCTTGGAAGATATTGAAGCTTTCCAGTTATTACGGGATTTTGTTCTAGAACTTCCCCGTTCCTACAAGTTTCTATGGCAAGCAAGGTCTTAGATGGTCATATAACTCCTCTTGCAGCATAAGCTGATGAGGTCCAGAATGAAGTCATGTGTTCTCCTCCTTCCGGAATTAGACTAACAAAAACCACAACTTTAAAGCAACAGCAATCGTGTATGAGCTTAACACAACTGAAAGCAAGCAATCAAAAGCTCCTCCTGGAGAGCGCCAGGCTGATACCCCCTTCCTTGTAGGTTTGGGAAACAGGATCTCCTGTTCACCAAGTGCCCGTATGCTCCTGAACTCCGGGATATTCCATGGGCAGCTGTCACTAAGCTCCTCCACTTTGCCTAGCAAGGACTTGCACAAGCATGTGCTGGAGTGCTAGTACCAGCCTGTTTCCCTGCTGCTGGTTAACTACCCTAAGCATCAGCATATGGAGCTACTCTTATTTGCTCACTTAATGTTTGCTCACTTGTTCTCAATTAATAGTTAGCAAACATTTGTATAAAATATTCCAATATTCACTGAAATGGGCTGGGAGGACGGGAGAAATCCAGCTTGACTCAGGAAAGTTGATGACTTGGTTCCAGTAAATAAAAATAATAATACTGTCAAAATAGAAAACCTTTCTTGTCCCTTTGACAATATATACCTCAAAAAAAATCTATATGACAACCAAACCAAAATGACATTGGATAAAATGATTTGGAGTTTCATAAATAACCGCATTTAACAGTGATGACCATCAGGAAGATAGAAGAGAGTCTTGACAGCTCCTCCCAAATTTTCCTAGTCATCTATGGCACCATACAGAGCACTAAACAGAATCTATTACTCCATCAGCAGAATAAACAGAATAAGGGGAAGAGTCAAATATTTTGAAGAACAGAGCTAAATTAGTGGGCTTGCCAAGTAGTGCAGGAGAGGGGGCAACCTCCCTATGCACTTCCACTTCCAAATGCAGGTCCTGTTGCAGTTGGCAATGGCTTTTCCTTTTTAAACACTGTTCACCACCCCACAAGCTCTCAACACAGCTCAATCTTTGGCACGGGGAGGCAGAACTGCTCAGACAGAGCTGAGCCAGCCACAACATCCCCTGGCTCACCCTGGGCAGGCAAAGCCGTGTTCAGAAGGGTCTAAAACACTCCTTCAGGCAGGGTCCTCCCTTTTCCCACCCCTACACCTGCAGACTTAAAAATTACTCAGCAACTTGGGAACTGCATGCACCCCCACCAGCAGAGATGAAGTTGCAGAAACACTATGCAAAGCAGACGGTGCTGCAGCCAAAAATAACGACACAGAAGATTCTCTCCTGCAGCTACCAGCAGTTGCACTAGTGCACATGCACCTCACTTTCTTTTGCAGCCCAATCGCAGCAGGCACATCCCCAGAGCTGGTTCAGAAGGCGCTGTACGGGGCCACCACACACCAGCTCCTCTCCATGCCCTCCGCACTCGCAGCCTCCCCGGCTCACCTGGCTCTTGGAAACACTTGGAGAAAGGGCAAGTCACCAGCACTGCAGGTCACTGCAGACAGCAGGGTGGGTTTGCACTTGCTATGAGCAAGCCCTCGATCCAGGTTCGAATTCAAAGGAAAAGCAAAGATACGCAAAGTCTGGCAGAGACAAGTTTAGTACCTCTTATTTGCAGCCGCCAAACTCTTGTTATTCTATTAGGTGAGCACATCCATTAAAGTTTCATTGAACAGTCATCGCTGCCCCAAGGAAGTCTTTGAAAAAACATTCTATTTAGAGAGAAGCCTGTTAATGTGTCATCCACAATATGTCTCTCACTTCTGGGGAAGTTTTGCATCAAAACTGGATTGTTATTGCGCTGAAGTCCTGGCGCTCTGGTTGCTCACACCTGGCTGGAAGCAGCAGGTACCCCCACGGGATCAACCTTCCCTCCCCAGGCACCCTCCAAAACAGCAAGGGGAGTTTTAGGTGCCAGTTTTAGCTTGGGCTCCTGAAATCCCAGCCTGAGTAGCAGGGAAGCTCCCATGCCAAAGCAAACAGATGCTATAAAAGCCAATAAAAAAAAATAAAAGCACACAAATAAACATAAATAAATAACATTTGTCACCACTATCGAAGTTTGTAACTACAGCTATTCAATAGGGCCAGATA
Organism: Tinamus guttatus; assembly: GCF_059628265.1. Lineage (NCBI taxonomy): Eukaryota > Metazoa > Chordata > Aves > Tinamiformes > Tinamidae > Tinamus > Tinamus guttatus. The sequence goes on along the minus strand of NW_028288841.1, from coordinate 3,221,386 downwards.
AATTTCTAACAACAGAGAAGAGAGAGAGGAAAAAAAAAAACAGCTAGCACTAACACAACAGTCAGTGAAACAGGAAAGGCAGACAAAATGCCAGCCCAGACAAGGAGGTAACAAACTGCCATTTAAAGCTATTATTTCCCATGTATGCGATTCCTGGTGCCACCACACCTAATTAGAGCTCTAGCTTCGCAGGCAGAGCAGGGAAAGGATTTAAGGGCAGCTGAGACACTAGAACGGCGATAATTTACCCCAGCGCAGTGGGTCAGCACTAACGGGAAGCTCCCGTGCTTAGTTCATTATAGTGCTCTCATTTTCACAGCCCTGTGCTCATGTCCCTGCCTCTCCGTGGTGCACATTTACAGCAGAAAGCCTCGCAGAAGGGTTGGTTGTTTAGGACTTCAGCAGAAGCAGACTGATCTGCAGCGTTGCTGCAGCTGCCTCGCATGCAGCAGCGCATCCTAAAAATCCTTATGACATTTCTCTTTAGACATGAATCAGCAGACTAACAGATGTCTCATTCACACCATATTTGAGTTTCAGTTTTGCTAACAAAATTAATTTAGGGCCAAATTGCATCTCGAATCGCACGCAGAACTCTTGTTGACTTGCGTGTCAGCCAAATTTGTGTACGGGAGAATGGAAATTTGACCTTAATTTTAATTTGATCTTTGTAACAGACTGGTAATTTGGAGAGACAGATTGTGGTGTCCCTTCCTTGTGTCACACCACACCTTGCATCACAAATAATCCCATTGAGTTCAGCAAAAAGATTTCCTCCAGAAGATACAGTTCTAGGTGCGTGAAGACTTCACAGCCTGGGCATTAATGTTGCCAGGAGCACCCAGGAGGCAGGTCCTGGAGAGACCCTCTGTGCTGGGGTTCCACCGTGCAGCACTCGGTGCCATCGGTCCCTCTGAGAAGGGCAGACGAGTGACCAAGCCGAGACACGAGTGCTCGGAGCGCAGCACAAGTGTCCAGATGTGGCAGGGTGAAAATTAATAAAAGTAAAAAAAAAATAAAATAAGAGGTTGACGGAAATGAATGAATGGTGCCTTGATTACGTCTACTAACAAGTAAATAAAAAGGTGGCTTAGAATAATCAGTGTTGTAGCGGCACCATAAAATCTGGATAACCTTCTCTTCTCAAATGTCTCCTGCAGCTTGCTGGAAAGGAAGCTTCCAGGCTGGTGACACTTAAAAAGCTGTTCCCACAGGAGTTGCTCCAGAACCCAAGCTACTTGAGTTCTCACAGCGTTCCAAGAATACATCCATACAGTCTCCAGCAGTGGTAGACATTTGTTTGGAATCAGGAAGAGATGCATTTTCACTTAAAAAATACATGTATATGATTTTGCAGTAAACGCAAAGGACCTAATCGTAGGAGAAAATAAGTCACATTCCAAGAAAGAAAGGAAGAAAAACACAAACACAGGCAGGATCCAAGAAGAACTAAAGACAATTTCTAAGGGAAAAAAAGCCATAATTACTGATATGGCTGAAGATAATAAGTAGTTAAAGCACAAGGTTAGTGAACTCCATGCATTCAGCAGCTTAAGCCTCTGACTTTCTCAGGAATATCAACAGTTCTTCCTGCTTGAGCCTGGCAACCAGATGTTATTTCCGTACTTTCCAAGTAAGTCTACTCTTCCTGTGTCTCCTTCCAAGCTAGCTAAAAGCCAATGTTTACTTGGAGAAGAGATACCCATCTCCTGTTTTGGCAAACTGTCTGAAAACCTGTACCAAAAATCTAATATTGATATTAGCAACATAGTGTGAGGACTCTTGATTCACATATTCATTAGTTTAGGATGATTCACTAGCATTAGCCCAGCTACGCTCTTATTCTCTCCTCCTGCAAAGATCACTGAGCCATGTTACAGCTCCTTTTCCACCAAAATGAACAGTATATAATATTCTGAGCTGGAATTCAGCTATGACATTATAATAAATGGCCAAAAGCCAATGGCACCTTGAATTTGTGGTGGGTTATCCATTTCACGGGCAGATCCATTTCTGCAGTAATGGTATAGTTAAACATGCAGAATATACCATGTGGCATTTGCCTTCCAGTTACTTTGTCAGACAATTTCTCTAAGAATGTGCTTTTCACCATTTTAGAAAATCATTCTTGGTCCCACTTCCCAAGATGGGGACCTGTGCTTTTGTAGCCTATAGCCTGCACTATTACAATATTTTTAAGATTAGTTTAAGAATACTAAGCCAGAGGAAGAAAAACAAAAGAAATCCAAAGAACAAATGTCTGACCAGGCAACCTGATACACTAGCAAACAGCTACATATGCTCTATAACGTGCCAGCTTTTCTACCTTTTCCCCCTCATTTGCACTCCTCCCTCTCCAATCCCTTTCCTATAGGATAACCTTCACTTCAGTTTCCTGTCCTGTTTCCCATTACAGTCGAATTGGTGAATTTATCTTTAAAAAATTGTCTCAAATATTTCAAATATGTTGTAATGACCACTCAATAATTTAGGAGTCAGTGAGAGCATATGGTACATCCCCCCTCTACCAGATCCTCAGGAAAGCCTCAACAGAAGGCCCAGACTTCAGAGGATGTGAGCGGCTAGTCTCAAAGGTTTCCTTTCCTTGGCCCGTGTTGTTACTTCAGAAGTGGGGCGAGATGGTCTTTGCAAGCTTACTCTATATGAAAAAGCTTTGTTCAGGGCAAAAGTTTCAGCAAAGGGAGAGTTGAGAGCAGTGTTGTGCCAGCTGCACCTGCCCACAACTAGCTTGGACTTCACACAGCGCCTCAGACATGATGCACATTAATGCAAACTGCAAGCACATTCTGTTTGAACAGATACACACAGTAATACGTGCAACTGTAAAAGCCTATTGTAAAGTACACGATACACGTTCCAATATTTGCAGGAGAATAAGTTTGCATCGAAGCCTGAGCTCTGTCTAAATCAGTGAAAGGTGTTTATCCTAGTGGAGCAAAGCACGAGTTTTAGAGGCTACCCACTCTCAGCAACATTAGAAGTAGGGGGGAAAACGAACAAACAACATTACAGAAAATGCCTGAGTTAGCTGAAACACATCTCCTTGCAAGAGCTACAGAGAACATTCAGCTCTGTCCGTGCCACAAAGGACATCTAACATCCTCAGCTGGCTCTTTGGGATTCAAGGAGTCTCAAACTAAAAGCTTTCAGTGGGGTGGAGAGGTGCTTAAATTCCAGAGCACAAAGCTCACTATCTCCTGAGTTTAATTTGTTCACTCAAGTTTAAATAGCTGACTACAATATGCATGAAACATGTATAATGGAAGAGTTTTTGCCACATTATGCCACAATTAATTGTTTCATTTTTAATACTCACTTAACACATATAGGAGTTACTACACCTGCAGTGCCTCACACCTACAATTGCTGTTCAGAGCAGCTCCATGCAAGTTTGACCTTTACCATGAAAAAGAGCAGAGAAAATGGCTTATTCTCAAAACACACAGATACTTCTGCTTCAGAGGCATATTCATGGGAGGAAAGAAATTGTGGTTGCAGTAAACTGCTAGTCCCTACTAGAAAGGGATGCATATTACACTGCACAATCCACCCAAAATAGCAAGCATGGCTATATGGCTGTCGCAAGTGTTTTTACATTTGGTTACGTGCAATAAACATTTAAGACCCAGGCTAGGTTTTCACATTGTTCTGCATGTGTAAAGGACAACAGTCAATACAAAGACGTGAGGACCGTTCGCCACCCAGAGCACGATCCAGCCCCCTGCTCTACAGGGCCTCAATGATGCACGGACAGGCCGCAACCAGGGCAGCCCCTGCTGCATTGCAAGCTCTGAACACGCCAGACTCACCTGCAAGTCCAACACACACACATCTTGTCAACGGTTTCAAAACTTCTGCAGGAAAAATTCAAAATTCATTTATAGCTTAATTTTATTAACAAATTGTCATTTACTGTATCTACCTGTCAAACAGCCTACGCTACTTCCTTTCAAATGCTATAGGAACCAAAATACAGGTTTCTAATTAACTTTGTCACAGGAATAAGAGCTGTTTTAAAACTTCTCTCTTCAAAGTACTGAGATTTACAGTAATAAATATTCCTTCAGAAGTAGGCCAGTTTGAATTTAATATGCACCAAATAAATATTCCCTCAATTAGACATGTGCAAGTAAAAAGCTTTATGTTATAGCTTTTAGCAATTTCAGATAAAGAGCTTGTGTGGTGGAGTGAATCCGGCTAAGAAATGATTGCAGTAGTGCAACATATTTTTAGCACAGGATAGCACTCATCTCAAAAATAATCCTGAGAATTTGAGGCAATTTTTAGATCACACTGATTTTGTGCAGGACTACTCTACTTAAATGCCTTCACAAATTTCTTAGGCATTAGGGCAAATTAAGGCTCCTTGTAATGAACTGTGTAACTTGTCATCTGGCAGAAACGCACCCTTTTCCTTCATGCAGGAGCCAACATTTATGTTGGACTACAAGCTACAAGACTAACAAAAGAGAAAAATCACCTGTTGAAATGATAACACTGCAGGGCTATCACTGCTTTGATATTTCCAACAAAATTTCTGTTCAGTTTAACTGAAATCTAAGCCTATCTACATGACTAATGAGAAGTCCTGTTACCTACTACTGTAAGAGAGCCTTACTAGAAACTTTGATTAAAAGGTGGCAATTAAAAAAAGGTGGGGGGATTGCAAGTTCAAAGAATATTTACCAAAAAAAAGTGTCCCCAAGAACATACTAGCATGTCAGAGAACATGCAGGCTAAATTTGCTCCTAGAAAGGATTACAAACAGTGTTTTTTACTGAAGTGGGAGTGATTCTGACTATGAAAGCATTTGCTCAAGGGGTTAGACGGTCCCAACTGTGCACGCAGCCAAAGACTAGCAAGACTGCAATTATGTGGAACAATTGCAGGTATCAATACAGTGACAGCTTCCCTGGTCTGGGCAGGCTGCATTGCAGATCACTGATTTAAACAACGGCTCCTCCGAGTCTTTTCAACTACAAAACCACAAAAGCACTAACCTGAGTTGGACAAAGAATCTACGCCAGGAGAGAAGCAGTGCCACTGTCCTCCAAAGAGCCATAATGGTCTCGCTGAGAACTGGAATTACTTGAAAAAGAAGCAAATATTCCTTCAAGCTGTAACATTCAATACTAGGCTTGCTAGCTTCAGTAAACAGAGAGGGGGGACACTTGAGCCAGCACAGCCTTTGACAGACAGCTGCTACAGGAGAGACTGGGCAGCTATTCCCAGCTGATGCCTTAACAGCTGTGGGAGATGGAAGACATATGGACAAACCTGACTGATAAAAAGGACAGAGGAAAAAAACATCCTGTACCTCTCTGTTTTCCATTCTTGTTCTCAAAGAGTCAACTAAGCCAACGCAGATGACATTGTCCGTGCAAGAACCGGCATCCATCTTGCATGCTGAAAATGCAGCAGATGTGACACAACCTGCCACTGGTTGTCTGCAAATGTGCGTGTGGACTGTCAAGGCATCTCTTCATTTTTATCTTGATTCTGCTCTCAAGTCATCACATGAAGCCTTAAAAATAATTAGTGCGGTATGCGGTAGACTATGACATGAAAGAGGGCAAAAATATTCTGTGCTTCCCCTAAGACGGTTTGGAAAGAACTATGGTTCTTTAAACTAGCAATAGAGAGGAAACTATACGTATATACTTGTCTACAGAGTTAACTGGAAAAAAAGAGTCAGGAGTAAAATCAGCTAGTACCCTTGAGTCCTACATTACAACTGGGAATAAGTTTGTAACCTACCCTGAGACTGCAGGGCCCGTAATTCTCAGCTGAACTCCGACAGATGCTCTATTCATCTTTGACAGCGACAACTGCTATCAAAGTCACCCCAAATTTACAGGGTGAAACATCTGTAAAGGATACAGCCATCAGTATTGACTCTTACCTCCAAAATATGAAATTTGTTCTTCCTGTAACCTCTTCCCAAATTCATAGTTAATGCTGCTCCTTCTAACATCAAAAAACTCTTTCTGACACAGCATCAAATGCTGGGCTCCAGCATGTCACTGCAGGAGCTGAAGGAAATGACAAGTGGCTTTGACATTACGCTGGACCCAAAGTTCTGGGTAGAAGCAGGAGATAAATTTCTGGCAATGCTTTTCATTCTCTTCACAGCCCTTTGCTTTGGAGGATCACTGCCTGTTATTAGCCTAATTCAAGAAATTCAGCTTTGTCTCATTTACTCTTAAATGATTTAAGATTCATCTTATAAAAGGAGTATAGTCTACTGTGATTCAGAGCTGCAAGTCTCATTCTATGACAGTAAGAAAGATATGACACAAAGTTCAATCTTAGGCCTGCTCAGAGCTTCACTTTTTGTAAATTATTTACCATCTGTTCACAGTACTGTCTATTTAGATGAAGATGATTCAGCCAGCCATGCCAGGAGTTACAAGCGGAGAAGTTGTACCAAGAAGTCAGACTGATTTCCACTTCAAGTATTATTGCTTGGTGGGTGCTGCCAGCAAATATACACACTAGGCATTTTCTAAACACTTTTCTGAACCTGGGAACACTTTTCTGATTCAGGAAAGAGTCGACAATTTGTCTACCTGTCAGCTCCCTTCACGGAATAGCACAGTGCAAGGAGGGACTTGCAAAGCAGACAGAGTAGAGACCTGTGCAAATGAGTGCAGGGAGGTCACAGATTAACATACAGGGAGCCACCAAGAAGGTGCTACAGAGGTGGATCGTGAAACAGCTGACAAGCAAGTAGCAGTGCAGAAGTGACAAGAGACCTTGGGAAGCCTCAGAAGTCAAGCTAAATGGAGAGGGTCAGCGTTATATATAGCTTTGAAGTGACAGAAAGTATCCATCAGATAAAATAACTGGATGAGAAGTTCGCAGGAGATTTCCAAGAAGGGAATTTCATGGACAAGTAGGTTAGTGGAAGCATTTTGGCTGGACCAACAGAAGTAATGGGTACAACTGAGAAGATGGATTTACTTCATATGTATTAATCAGAACAAGCTAGCACAGAAAAGCCTGAACAAAATAATAGGCTGCTCTTCAACTGCAAAGATGGAGGAAATTCAGAATAACCCGTCTGGTGCAGTTCTGAGCCAGAGGAGAAATTGAGTCTTCTGCAACACTCCATTCGCACTGAGAAGACATTTGTAAGGCATTTTACAGAGACAAGCTGATAGGCAAGACTGAAGAGCAGAAACTTAGCTGAGGACAGAGACACTTTTGCAAGTCATCTGCACAGACATATGATAACTGAAGCTACAGACAATGAATTTAACTGAAGACCAGTGTGAAGAGCAAAGCTGCCGAAGCGGAGCATTGAATAACAGCCTCTTTTCCTCCAAAAACCAGTGAAGAAAGTGCATATTGGAAATGGCAGCATCTCAGAGCGAGAAGAGTGCTAAGGACCAAACACTTGACCACTCAGATCAAACCTAATATGACTTTCTTCCCAACTCATTCAGCTGAGCAAAATTAGATGCCTAGTATTGAAAACATAACATAGGAATAGAGCTGAAATACCCTTCCTCCTGGAGGCACTATCAAGATTTATGATCTCCCTTTCCCTCGCCTAGTTGTTCAAATGTTCCCACTAATCTCGCTATTACTAATCCCATGTAGGGAGCCCAACAGCTCAGAGGCTGATAAAAGCAGATAGCACACATCCTCTCAAATGCAGCATAACTTTCTCAGGGATTTAAGCTTATTTATTAGTGTCCTTACAATATTTGGGGCATGGCTACCTACATCTGCTCTACACTGCAGATTTGACTTGTGCTCAAGCATTTTAACTGTTGTTTTTACATTTAAAGAAACATCTCGTAAGAATATTCCTTTGCCTACCAATTATTCAGCCCGATAACACAGAACATTTCTAAGCAACTGCACTTTAAGGACATGATCCCATACATTATGAATGACAGAGTCATCGCCACTGCCCTAGGTTTTCTGGGGGCAAAGAATTGTCCTAATGCAAGGGATCATTCCCACTGCAGATACAAAAAGGAGACAGGAGCCTCCACGAGTCAGACAAGCTCTTGAAAAGCTCTAAATTCCTATTCTAACACACACACCCTCTCTCTTAAAAATACCAACACAAGAATGCATCAGGAGTCTATACACACACAAAAAAAAAATTGACAAGATGCAATTGCATAGAAAAATGGGACATGACAAACTGCTGCATATTTTAAATTCCTTGGGGACACTGAACAAATGACGAGATATAAGTAAGAACAAGGAATTTTATCTTGGCAGAGAGCTTAAAAAAAAAAAAGTCACCACTAGCAAGAAATTAAGCTCAAAGCCCCATTTTAATAATCACTGCCAGAAAAGAAAATGTAAAGAATAATCTTCCCCACAGTTAAAAAGGAATCTTGAAAGAGACACTCAAAATATAGATACTTGAGAAAGTTCTTGGAGGAGTCCGCCATGGGCAAGAATCAAGTACCCCTGTAAACAGAACAGGTCAGTAAAAACCTGTGTGTACTGACATTGCTTCCTGAATAGGGGAAAAATAAAGATGGGTATTAACTAGAATTATGCCTAAAGTTAGTGGCCCGCTGCCACCCAGATCCTATCAACTGAGCAGTAGAGAAGAAACCTGGCTTGATATGAGATGCTGTTCTCATTTATAAAATGCTGATATCAGTACCAAAGTTAATAAAAATGAGCTATGGATGATGAGATCCAATTTTGCTTATGCGGTACCCAAGCCGTGCCAGGTTCATTCTCAAATCCAGATGAAGATATTTCCTGTCTTTATCAGCACGTACTCCTGAAACTGCACGTCTGACGAGGGCAGAAAATAAATTAAAATAAAATAATAATAATAATAAAACAACACATGGAGCTACCTGATGGAGTGGCTCAATACCCAGGGCAGCCGGGATGCTCCAGGACATCCCACCCAGGCTGCCTCTGCTCTGGAGGGAGCCGCGTGTCCATCGGCCCGGCGTCAGGCCTGCCGGTGCCACGCAGCTGTCTCGGATGCCTGGCTGCATCGCAAAAGGCATCACGGATATAGGTAGGGTTGATGCAGCAGAACGGTGCCCAGAATACTAATTAAACTGTGTACTTGCAGTTTAAGATGAGCTTTCAGGACCAGACTAAGAGAGTCACAAATCCAGGAAAAACGTAGGAGCCCATTTCCCTTCTGACTCCGAAGCCCCCTTCACCTGGGGCTCTTCAGCACATGAAGGGAACTAACTCTCCAGTGCCCCAACTGAACTGGCCCGACCAGCCTCATGTTGCGCTATTTCCTAGTTTTAGGGCATAAAGCTGCTTTCTGGATAGCTATTTCTTGTCTGTATTTTATTCTTTGAAGCTAGAACTGTCTTCAGGAGCTAGGAAGTGCCAAGGGCCTGGTCACAGACTCCACAGCAGCCAGGACAAGCTGGGGACTAAACAGGCAGATGGGAAAGGGCGCTCTGGGAGGAGGAGGAAGCAATAAGGTGAATAGCATTTAGCAACATAAAATAAATATCAAGAAGAAAAGCTCACAGTAGTGAGAACTTGAATCTATTTCTGATCTTATTCAAAGGATGACAAATATTCTCAAGGGAAATAACAGTTCCTGACACCACACCCACACATCATTATGCTAAAGCTTTCGCGTTTTCTGGCTGCTCAGAGCCTTCCCAGTTTTAAAGAAACGCAACCTAGAAAAGACGAGCTGGAAGATCCCAGCACGGTTTGTGCTCCTACAGTCCCAGCCGCTTCTCATGTTTCATAGTTATGTTGTCCCAATTTCAAATGTCTTTCTCCATTGCTGTGCAAGACAAATATGGCTCTAAACAGACCGACCACGTAGAGCATTAAATGAAATGGAGTGCCTAAAAAATAAATAGATGTCCCACTCTTCCATTTTCCAAGTCCTGCTTTAAATAATTGTAATGATGACAATAATAAAAAGTTTTCTGGCTGGAAAGCCATCATTAGACAGCTGACATTAGTCAGTGGTCCCCTTTGGTAGCAAGCCAGGCAAGTTTCAAAGCTCAGCCCGTGGTCTTCAGAGCTCTCCTTTGCTCAGAAGAGCCAAGCAGCAACCACTTGTGCTAAAAATTGATCCGGCAGCCCAGCCCATTTCAGAGATTACGGAGTAGTGAAGCTTTTCAGAGTTGTCATTTGCATTAAACTGTGAATATAAAGTATTTGCAAAAGCAGCAATTGCAGACAGCAAGCCCCCAGTCTGCTGATGGCATCTGAACTCCCAAAGCATCAAAATCGAGACCTTCCACCTTTATCAGCACCTCCTTTAAAGCCTCCATAGGTTTAAAGTGTTGTGCCCACTTTACAGGTCAACTGGAGAGGCATAAAAGGTATAAGGAGAGAAAAGCCCTGGCAGGAGGCAACCCTTGGCCTGCCAAAAAGAACCCCATTGCTCCCCAGTTTGAGTCCAGTGAGTTCAGCTCAGCTCCACCACTCTGCCAAACACAGGAGCAGCCTTTTATCTGGTCTACAGAACCAAATTACACAGCACTTCCTATTGCATTTTCATTAAAGAGTTCTAAAAGAACGTTACATAAAAGAAAAATCTATGGAAGATTTAGAGTTGATATTTTGGAAGTTATTGCTCAAAAAACAAAACCATTAACAGAGAGATGTTTTTGTGTTGCTCTGCATGCACAGCCAATGCACGCTGTAAAGGCTCATCTCCAATTCCATCCAATTCCATTCTTACCATCTGAAAGACAAAAGTAAAGTTCAGCCTGCTGTGCTTAGGCTTGAAATCCAGCCTACAGAAACAACAAAAAATTCCTCACATTCTAATGAGGAAGGAGAGAAATTAATGTAGTGAAACAGTATGAATTAACTTAGATCTTATACTCCATAACTTGCATGTAAATAAAGCCAACTTTATTACAGTTCTTGTGTTAGCACATAGTCCCTCAGTACTTCATCATGCATGAAAATGAAAACTGTAACTTAAAAATCCTGGGCACGTAAGTCTCTGCAACCTACTCAAATTATACATATTCACAGATACAAGTTCTTTGTTGAATAATTGGATACAAAACTGGAATAACTTTAGAATTAGGAATTAAGCTTTAAGGAGGAGCAAAAACAACTTTGTCAAGATAATTATTTTCTTTTCTCAATCTTTGGATCAGATTTTTTTTTTTTTTTAAGGTAGAACTATTCTAAAGAAATTGAATTGCATATTAATAGAACTGCCTACTGTTCTAAATGGCTTACCAGTCTCCTTCCCCCTCTAAAAACGACGGTGAGATACAAAGATAGTTTGCAGAGTTCCATAAGAAAAAATACTAACTAGACTTTGCTTAGAAGATAATTTCTTGAGTTTCTTCTATGGCTAGAGCCCTTTTCCAGATCAGTCAGTTTTGCTCCACTGAGACAGAAAACAACTCCACATTTTATTCCACATTAAAAAAAAATGAGAATAAGATCTGCTAAAAATGAGGATAACATCTGCTAAAAAAAAAAAAAAAAAAAAAAAAAAAAACCCACACACACAAAAACCACCTGAATATTCAATTTTTCAGTAATGAACTATAACAAACAGTACTTGTTTTTTATCTATATATCTTGAGAGATCTATCAAGGTATGCACTTTTTCATCTATGGAGACAAGAGTGTGGTAATCATGCAGTATCTACTCTAAAGGCAAGGCTTGGAGTTTGGTTTTTGGGAAGGCTGGAGGGATGCTCTTACCATATCCTTATTTTCTAGATGCATGCTGCTTATTACATCAACCTGAAAAATCTGTCCATGTGCTACCCATAATTTGGGGAGCAGAATGGCAGATGCCCAGCTTTACCTGGAAGACCCATTTCAAAAGCTAAATGGGAAGCTCAGGTTTCAAAGCCATTTCATCTCACTTGAAGAGAATGGGAGAGCTGCCCAAAGCTGCACCCACATTCCCTGCTGGGCTAATATACTCCATGCAGAAGACCATATTACCTAAGATCCTACCTATTGGTACCTACTGGTAGCTAAAATAAAACACGCCTGCACACACTGCAATCCCATTTTCAAGCACAGCATAAACAGCTCTAGCAACAGCCACAGCTGCAAGAATCTCGGCACATTTGAAGAACAGTCCCAAAATATTTCAGAAAATATCTGCATTAACTGGAATGTGTTGGTGTTTCTGGAACTAACACACTTTTTGATTTAGTCCTTAACTTTTATCTTACGAACTGAAAGAAAACTGCATACTTCTGAGAAGTGAAAAACGCGTTGCTGCTGGCACAAAGCTGGAATCTCGGCTCGCTGCTGCAGTTAGCCAATGCCAACCGAGATTCCAGATGGGCTGCTGAGTGTTTTTGGTTTTTAAAAAATATGGCAGCCAATGCATCCATCTGGCTGCATATAGAGTGATGGAGGAAAAGAGATCAAGCTAAACCCATGTAATTGAAGTTGATAAATCAGGCGCTAAAATTGTGCACAGCAGGAAAGAAATATAAATGTATATACAGAGAGAAGAGCAAGTACAATTTATCTGCATCATTAGAGCAAGTGTTACCATTGAGTGATTGCCCTGATACCACAAAAAAAGTCACTTTACACTGCTGAATCACTTGTTCTTGTGTGCAGCGTTTTTAAAACATTTGCACTGGTATTTTAATACCATTTACAGCACAGATTAGAAGCTTAAGTGTACAAAAGTCTTACATAAGCACAAGCAGCAAAGCAGCAGACAGTACAAGCTCCAGAATTTACGCTCCAATAAAGATCAGAGGTCAGGTTATCTTTGTACCTTGCGTTATTTTTAACAATACTAAGTGAATATAAGGGGTTTTTTTTGGTCATTTGCAGCCAGTTTACACTCGCTCTATTCCATTATAAGCAACTCCAAAATGAGCACAACCATGGAAAGCCCAGCAGGTCTAGCCAAGGGTACATTAACTCAATGGCACAACAGATGAAACCGAAGACCTCAAGCTATTTAGCTTTGTACCCACAGCAGTAATTCTCAACTGTGGCCAGGTACTTCACATGTGGCCACCATAAAAATTCCTGAGCAGATTTTGTCATTATTGCAGCCTCCATGAACTCTTTATTGCCTTATAGTTGAAACCCTCCCCAGGTTCCCTGAAGGCGAGAGGTGAGGTCTGAAGGAGATAGCAGGTCAACATCCACCTCAAGCATTTTTGATAGATGGAGGCTACCGGTGGAGTAGTGCTCTTCAAGTTCCCTAGAAGTCTCTTGCTAGCGTTGACCCTGTCCCCATCAAACCTAGCAATTTTGTGTTTACCCCCAGCAATTTTACTAGGACATGCAGCACAACATAAATCATGCCAGCAAATGACAGTGGCCTTTGACCTTCACTCTTGACAAAATTTAATAGTACAAGGAGCTGAATGTAAGCCTGCCATTTGCTTAAGAGCAAAACGTCTATTCTCGGTTGGAAGTAAATTACCAGACATGCTCCTATTCAAAGAACAACACAAAAAAATGCTAAGAGTTTGTGTGATGTTTTTAAAAACCAAGAGGTACAAGCCCAATTCTCTTTCCACTTAATGCTGATTTAGTTACTCTGACTTCAGTGAAGTAGCTTCTAATTTACTGTGGCGTAAGCAAGAGGCAATTGCGAATCCCCAAACCCTCGGAGGAGCTCTGATTAAGCGTGTTCTTGGAGAGGTCTCCATGGGTCCGAGTTCACCGTCAAGGCATATGACTACTCCAGTATGACATACCTCTAGCTGCTGCGCAGAACGGTGCAGGGTGACAGCTTAAATCATGTGGGGGTTTGTTCTTCTCTTTTCCTTGAAAAGCTCATTACAACATTGATGGGGAGAGAAAAAATAAAAAAGAGTAGGAACCAAGACACAGAAGGAAAAAGCCTCCCCGTATTGAAATCAGTGGGAGTTCTGCCATGCAGTTTGATGGAGCCAGGATTTCATGCATTAGCTCATTCTATTATTATTAAAGAAATAATGAGTACAGATGTACCCCAAAGAATATCTCATTTAAACTCTTAGATTGCTGGCATCTTCTAAGCAGCCAGCAAGATTCTCAGAAACACATGTCCTCAGCTTCCCAAAAAAACAGAGCCATTTCATGCAGCATCCACTTAAACACCAACCTAGATATACTCTAGCCATCCTCTCATCAAGAACCAAATAGTTTTCCTTGCAAGAATGGCTGCTTGCTTTTTTTGTATTGCTGCACACACAGCCTCAAAGGAGAGTCACATCTATCAATAGAAGCTATTCTATTTTCTTTATAGCACTGATCAAAGTAAAGTGCCAAAATACAAATGAAATCGTGGATTCACTGAAGGTAAAAAACAAAAACTCCTGCTTAGTTTACATTTTCTATCAAATAAACACTTCTTCACTAAAAATAACCCATACCTTCCCTAGAGCCATTAGATTAGAAGCTTGAGGAATGCTTGAGTAGAAAGTAAAAATAACAGTAGTCGATGGCGATTAGAAATTCTGCTTTGCAGTTCGCCAGCGCTCAACTTGCACCAGCTCCTCCACTGCAGGTCTGCATCCTGCTCCTGCTGTCCTTACCCACCGCAAAGGCCAGAAAGGAAGCACAGGACTGCAATCTATCAAAGAAAACACAACGGGTTTGTTTAAGTGTTTCTTATTAACCAAAATTCCAGATTACCAAAGAGAGACTTTTCCTGTATAAACAGAGGCAAGGAAATGTTGAGTCTACAGTCGTTTTGACAACTGAAAACATCCTGCTTCGTTCTGTCAGACCCATCAACGTGCGCAGCCGAAGCTGAGCGGTCGTGTTTAAAGTCCTGTTAGCAGTTTTCTCCGAGCTCCTCTGCACAAAGAGATGACACTGGAACACACTGCACTCAGCCGGGCAGATTTCCCCCTCTCATGTTAGCAATATTTTAATATAGTTTATCTTCAGCTAGGTCAGTGCACAAAATACCTCCTAAGGAAGATGGCATTTCCAGGAATTTCAACAAATCTTTGTGAAACATATTTCACTATCAATATCTATCCAAGACAAAAACACAGAATCGATCTGACATTTGTGCACCTTCCTCAATTTGAGGTCACAAATGGATATATAGAGACGGAGCTTTTCTTCTTTAATCCATTTTTAAGTTTCATTAAACCACTGCCATTCCTTTGTAAAGCCAGCGAACAACGAGCAGCAGTTTAGAGGTGCTCTTTAACTTTAAATGCGTCTTCTGCAGAAGTAATGGATTTCTGCCCCAAATTATGCCTTTTACTGAGAGGGGACAGTATTATGTGACATAACTAAGGCTTTCTGCTTAACAGAGACCAAGCAAGAAATCTCTACTGACACCAGAGAAAAAGTGACTGCAGCTGCTGCAACCAGCTTGGATGGTTCTGTATAAAAAAAAAACAAAACAGTTTAATAAGTGCAATAGTTAAACTATTCAACTGACTACCTGGCTTGCATGGAAAGGTGAGGTCAGGGAATACAAAGGAAAGGACAGTCTGCTCATGACTTGACACATTCACTTGTGTGATCCTGGCAGAATCTCATATCACACAAGTAGGGGGGAAAAAAGTGCAATTACCACCGGAGACAAATCCTTGCACAGGGCTTTTAAAAGCTCAAAATCCTCAAGCTAAACAAGCCTACTTAAGTTCATACATTATGGACACACTGGGGGAAATCTAACTCAATTTTCAAAATGTAGATTTAGAAAATCTGGCCTTTCCTGGCCAGAAAGCCCAATTGGAAAGCCCAATTCTCATCTTATCAGAATGTGTGAATTTTTATAAGCACATGCATATTTACATGAAGTCCTATTCTGAAGTACATTAGTATGGCTTGTTTCTAGGGCATAGAGGCATTGATTTCTTTTTCATTACACAGTGCTGCCACTAAAACTACTTCTAAGGTTAAACATTATAACAGAGCAAAGGGAAAAAAAGGATTTTTCCATGATATCCTGCAGAGTTGAGACATGTTTATGTGCATGGAAGAAAATTAAATTTATTAGCAGTTGGTTGACTCCTCAGACTTCTGAACACTAGCGAATTATAGCTACAAGGTGGAAAAATACATATGTATGTAAGTGTGCATCAGCCAGCCCCTCAAACACACATTTCTCAGTCTAGCAGAAACGTGAGATCCCATTTCTGAGGAACAGCCGGGCTCCTGAGCTGCTCTTGACGCTAAACCCCAACTTCCAGTACGTGCTTTAGCATTTGGAGGGTGAGGACACCCGGGCTGCTGCACAGCAGCATCACCACGAGGATCCCCCTCCACCCACTCCCTGCCAGAGCTGGCCTGACCCCCCGCGTTAATGCAGAGGGCATGAAGAGAGACGAGAGGAGGATTTTGCTCAGTTTTTGCTCTGTTTCCAGGCAGTTCTTTCTGCTTCGGAAATAAATTTACTGGTTTAATTCATCATGGCAATATTGTCATAAAAATGACGATGAAGGATATTAATTAACAGCCAATGGAAACTGCTGCGTATAACGTGCATGGTTTATGTCCCCCGTCCCACGCAGGCCGCCAGCAGCCCCAGCGCGTCCCTCCGCTCCCGCCGGCGGAGCCACCGCTCTGCCTCTCCTCCAGGGTCTCCAGGCCCCTCCGCCTGGCCCCGCAGCGCCAGGCTGCCCCAGCCCTGTCCCCAGAAGGCCCCGGTGACAAACAGCCGGGCTCCCTCGAGAACGGCCGAGCAAGGGCCTCGCACGAGGGCAGCGAGCGCGGAGCTCCCACGGCCCCGCGGGAGACACAAGCGAGCGGCCGAGCTCCCTTGGACGACACTTCTACAAACCGAAGCCTCAAGAGCCACAGGCAAAGAAGGCACACACTAGATGACTGGGTCGAGGCTGGTCTCGTAACAGGCTGTAAGGAGGGAGAAGAAAGAAGGAAAACTGCTTTAGAGAGAGGATTTGGTAACTTAAAGAATCCTACCCTTAAAAAGCACAAAAATCCATCTGAAACTTATAAGGATATAAAAATCTGTCTAACAGATACACAGAAAAAGACCCATTGCACATCACGCCCTTTACGTGATTTATCTTTAATTGACGCTACCCAAGTCATGCATCAAATCGCTCGGTCGCAATTACCAGGGAGCTCCTATTTGAAGGAGACTTACTGACATCTTAAATATGGTTACGAAACCAGACAAGAACCATCAGTTCTGCAGCACAGCTCGTGCTCGCTGGAAAAAGTTTATATATGCACTGTCACATACACCAAAAAAAATCTGAACAATTAAGGCTACCAACATCACTTATAAATTCTGCTATTCATCATCCCAAATGTTACATTTGGGAGCTGGGGGAGGAAGGAGCCTACAACCAGTCAGATTTAATCATAACATCTGCTAAGAACTCCCAACTTTGGATTTCGTTCCAACAAGAAGTAACCTTTAAAAAGAACATACACACACACAAAAAAGCTACACTGTTCAACAAAACCCACTTGAAATACTTAATGGCAAGGCACTGATGAATTTAGGAAAAAAGGTTGGGATGTTTCAGTATCTGCACTAGACAGTTGGAGCAAGTTGCAGATTTACAGTGCCGTGACAGAGCTGGAGGACGTGGCATTAACAATACAGAGGCTCATTACAATGAGCTGCTTTAATTCAAGCAAGCTTTGATTTTTATTACTAATTCCCTCTGACTCCGAAGGTGCTGTGACCATCTAATGCCTGAACCGCTCGCTGCCATTAAGGCACCTCACCGGGGATGCAGCACCAGCTCTGAGGATGCCAAGGTGGGACCAGTTATCCTCAGCCTACAAAAAGGCTGGAAAACCATTTACTTGAGGGATTTGAGAATTAGTTACCTCTCAATAACCCGGGCCAAACAGGGGTCAAGCAAAGCAATGAGAGGGCAGCAAGAAGGGAGGACAATACAAGTAGGGACAATGGTTACCCAGGTGGTTATGGCCCCAGGCTACACCAGGCTTGCACTGAGGCTTATCACCACAAGAGTTTTTTTTTCAAAGCAGAAAAAAACTCTGTGTATTGGATTGTCCTTGGAGAAAGGGGAGGAAATGGGTTTAAAATTACAGAGGAAGGAAAAGTCTGCAGACTGAGATTTAAAAAAAAAATCCCACAAAGCTTAAAGTATACAGTTCAAAAGGTCCTGAACAGCTTGAACTCCACAAGCTTCCTCTCACCCCACTGCAAAGGGACATGCCTTTAACTCAAGCCTTTAACAACAAAGCACTCCATAAATTAGTCAAATTTGCACTAGAAATACCCAGAATATGTTGCAAGCATCAGTCAACACAAAAATCAAACACAGCAACTTAGATGGCAACACAGATTGTTCCTGTCACTCCCTTCTTTAGCTAGTTCAGAGCCAATGAGGTCTCCTCTAGTCCTCATCGGGTTCCAGATCAAACACCTTCAACCCAGGCACAAAATATCATAACCATCAGCATCTGGAGACCAATGTGGGACAGCTAATCCAGCACAAGGAAAAGCTCCATCCCCAAGGAGTTTATTTCCACTACCACTACATTATATTTCCAGTTTAATTCCTGCTCAAGAATATGCTTGATGGACCAGAAATACCAGGTTTAACACCAGAGTGTCCTAGCAAAGTTGATGCATTAAAAGCATTATGCATTTACAGATAACTGAGCAGGTTTCCTCTAGATGTCTGCCAGAAAAATCCTGCAGATATTCTGGCTCCAGGCTCTCCGTTGCACCCAGCATTCATCCCGCTAGGTTAGTGTAATCAGTTTGCATGCACTGAACGATCTGAAGGAAGCCATGGGACTGCTTTCACTAGAGCCAGGCAGAGCTACAGAAACTGAGTAAATTGCAAAGGGAAGTTAAACATCAGCTAATTCTCCTCACAACACACTGCTGTTTATTCTGGTGCTTTGTCAATTTAGCAATCCAGCAAAACCATATATACGCCTGTTATCTTGTATGTGCAAGCAAGAGATTATTAGGAGGGAAAGGAATTTAAATTGTCTGCGGTAACAAGCCTTGAACGTTGAGAGAAAAGAGAGAAAGGAAGAAAGAAGAAAGTTCTCAAATAAATTTGGGCTGCAAAACTGAAATAGGTTTCATGTTTGCTTAGCTTATTTTTAAGCAATGGCAGTTCACATGTTCTGAAGCTAATTCACTTTAGCAGTTTTAAGGACTGAAAATGCTGTGAGAGCAGAGTCGCCATGCGGCAGCACCAGCCGCACAGCCGCGTCTCGAGCTGCAAGGGAAGGACGGGGCTGCAGCGCTGGGCTAGGTCAGTGCCTTTCACATGTCCGTCCTCCCCTTAGGGCTTTCCTGCATTTCTCTACTTGCTATTTCAAACTTTTAACGTTAATTTGAATTTTTTCTCTGTTGGGTGGGGGGGGGGTTAAAGCAAGTCTTTAATCACATCAGGATACAGCCACATGCTCCCCCACGAAATAGGTGTTCCTTTCAAGCCTGGTTGTTGGGAAGGGGGGGCAGTATTGTTTCGCATCACCTAAGAAAGAATTCTGAAACAGTTAAACCCATACACACCCTTCCTGCCTCTCTGGGAAAGGAAGAGTGCATTTATTTATATATTCCATTCAGAAAGCTATATTTGAAAGCTATTTTAAGACTGTCGATTGAAATGTTGAAGTGGCAACATTAAAGCAATCTGGACAACAGGGACTTTTGAGCCTGCTACATTTGCATGATGCTGTACGGCTTTAATATATGATCAGATCCTATTTTTTTTCCCCAAGGATTTCTGCCACAACCAATACAATCTGAATAGCAGCATTACAGAAAATACCACCACACCCAAGGCTCTGTACAAATTGCATACCCAGAGGGTGAAAGGGTCTAGTGGAGTTTTCTAATGCTTTTTTACCTTATGCTGCATGTTAGAAGGCTGGTCCTTGACAAAGCTCAAGTTTCTGCTTTTCAATTAGTTTTAGGACCTTATCAGTTGAATTTTGACATACTTTCATATTGCTTGAAAGGAGGAAATCTCTTCTAAAGGAGCTATAAGGAGGCATGAAACAGGAATTTAAATCCTGAGTATTTGATGATAATGTCACCGCTGGGGAGTGATCCCTGCATACAATCAGATGCAGAGAGCCTCTTCCTTCAAACACTAAACATTTCATTCAATGCCAGAGTGATCATGGCGCATCCGACGATCCTGAGGAGCCAAGCAATTTTCTTCTGGTTCTGAAGCAGCCAACAAGTTCCAATTTGACAAAACAGAAGTCTCTAGCCTTACCTTCAACTCATGAAGAATAAAATCCCCAAACGCAGCCTCCATTCCCCTGCGCATTCCATCGCCAGCCTTCGGTTCTCAGCAAACTGCATGCACTAAATTAAAAGAAGTGTTCAGGACTCCAAATGCTAATCACCTGCTTGTACTATTGATCAGTAGCACTTACAACTCACTACAGTTCAATGAGAAACAATGATGGGCATTAACCACCACACTTCATTTAGCCCTTTGGAGGTGGACGGCCTTCCCCTGCTTGTCCAGGGGTTAATTCCCACTCTTCCAGGACTGCAATCTGGGCAGCAGCGCAATGCACCAGCTAGAAAGAATCCATCCACGTGGAAGGGGCTGAATCCATGGAGATTTCTGTTTATTCCCCAGATCTGATCCCTGCCTGGACCTGTCACATACTTGTCCCAATACTGCATGGGCAGCTTGCAGAGGCAGGAGCCAAAGGCCAGCACTAGCCAAGGCAGCAGGGCCACCAGCAGAAACTGCACAGAAACATGGGCTGACACACTGCATATCACCTATTCCCTTCCTTCAAGGCACCAAACAACAAATCTGCAGTCACTACCCTCTCTGTTCAACATAGACTCCAAGAGTTATCAGCTTCAAGGCTTTTGGACAGTCAAGACTGATGTTTACACCATGTTTTCGTTACTCAATAGTCAAAGAAAGAAAAAAAAAAAAAAAAAAAAAAAAAAAAAAAAAAAGCAAAGCTACATTATTTTCTTCTCATAGACTGCTGTTACCTGCCACTAGTCTAAGGACAGAAAGATCGCAAGGGCAGAGTGCTCATTCACTGCCTCCAGCACGACAACAGTTAAGCAGCTCCCCGCAAAACGGTCACTGTGGGTATGAAGGGAGGACAAAACCCTTCCTTGAATACTTTCCCACGAAGCACAAAAGGGTTCTTCCCATCATTTCCTCTTCCCTCCAAACTATGCACTGAAGATTGTTTTTAACAAGAAAGAACACACTTAGAAGCTTATACATTCATGAGAAAGGGGCTGCAAAAGTCTACATTTTCCCAAAATGCATTCCTTTATTCCTTCTACAGTCTCAGAAAACAGCCAATGTATTTTTATTCAAATTTGCAGCAATATTATTCTGGACTAGGCACAGGTTTGTGAAATTACTACCCAAAAGAACATGCAAGGAGCCATTTAGAATGGAGCCACTTACAGCGATGCCGTGTTGTACGTGAGTTATCAGGTATTCGAAAGCAGTCTATCAATGAGGCACAGACCACAAGCATTTTTTTCCCTGAACTCATTACCCTACCAAAACCTGTGCAGGAATCCTGTCCCTTAGAGAAGGGAAGGCACTCAAGTTGCAACAAAATTCACTTAACCATCTCCTGACAAAGATTATTTCACAGATCTCATCTCTCCCTCCTTCAATAATGAGGATGTGTTGTATTTTGCATACATACAGTAGGCAGAGTAATGTTAAAATTAAATGCTGATAAAGTATAGTAGTGCTTTGCAAACAGCAGGCAGGCAGAGATCTCACATACCATTAAATAATTCATGCTAACTGTGCAAGGGATCCTTGCAATCATGCAGTTTGACAGACTTCAAGGAGCCCACGTGCAAAAGAGTCCCCGTGTGCTCCACAAGGCCTCTGCGCTCCTGGGAACCTTGTCCACTCTAAATACAGGCTTTAGATATATTCTCACTTTGAGATAACTTACACAGTTGACTATTTGCAGGGCAAACGAATGCAATCAAACACTAAAGCTTCAAGGAGATTAGAGAGCTGCCAAGGTCTGAACTATATCAACAGCTTGAAGTCGGCTCATTCAATAAAGCTTTGACAGTAGTACATTGGCAAAACAAACAACGCGATGGTGCTCGTGCCGGACGCAGCCTCCCGCATCGCTGGTGCCTTCTGCTCGTGTGCGGGGAACCAGGAGCATCTGCTCAAATGCCCCTTCCAGGGAGGGAACTGGATGCTCTCACTGCAGGGCTCCCGCAGCAGAGCTGTGGGGTCAGCACCCAGACTCAGTTACAACCCAACAGCGAGACCCAAGTCAAGCTTGTTTGCTTTATTTTTGCTTTATTTTAGGACTGATTTTGCCTAATTTTAGCTACTTCTCCCCTTCCAACCTCCCTTTTTCCCCCCACCTCTTTTTAAAGAGATGCTGTCACACTGTCAGACACAACTATGTCAAGTGCCTTACAGAAATCACAGTGTATCATATCACTGGGTTTCAGGCAACCTTGAAGCTCCATTCAAAGACTCTGATGGGTTTCTACGAAACCCTGTTGATTGGAGTGTCTGCACTGCTGTCCCTCACCCTGGCTATTCACTGCGGCCCACGTCAGCCTGGAACATCTCTCACACCACCACACTTCTCTTCTTCACAGCTTATCCTTTTCTACCTGAATATACTGGAACAACTTCTCCAATTCCCTCATGCTTCTCAGTACCCTGAAGTATTTCTAACCTGAAAATAATTGCATTATTACTGTAATACAGGAGAGGGAATCATAGCACACCAAGAATCATAGTATTGACATTCGTACCTAAATTCCCTTTAAGTTCAGTCCTGATTCAATATCTCTTCGGTTTTGTTTTGTATGTGAAAATTTCCTTATGCAAGTGCTAGAGATTTATGAATTGACACTAAACTTATTTTCAGACTTATTACAAAACTGCAGGCATCAGTAGCCCAACTGGGAACTGATGAAACTTTGGCCATAGAGAGAGTAGAAGTTGGATGCTGAATAGTCATATTCTCCATGACCTATAACAAGTCATTTTGCTTATGGAACAGTTAAACTTGAGAGAAGGCAGAATCTCCACTGCTATAGCTCATTAATAAGCAATTTCTATAGTCCATTAGTGAGTAAAAGGAATATAAACCAACACCCTGAAAAAACTGCTCTGTGCTTTGTAATAAACTCCTCCTATTCCTCTCCAGAGTTAAGGCAAATATGCACAGCACAAGCATTTCAGATTCGCAGTTCATAATGTAAGACTAGTGTGGCAGAACAAAAATTGGTTATTTTGTTCCGTGAAAGAATTGAGTTCTTCCAAGTTTCAACTCTACTAAAAACCAATTGCTTCTCTATCAGATTTTGGACAATATTTTAAGCACCTGGGAACGCACAAATGCAGAAAATTGTGATTTTCTTTCCTTTGGAAACTACAGAGCCTAGCAAAACACATGACCTATATAATACATCATACTTTATTTTATAAAGCTTTTCATTCGGGGCTCTGAGCAATTACCAGGACAACAGGATTAAAACTTAGAGCATCCCTGGGAAGAATATTAGTGTTGGATACAGATCTACTGGCAGTAACAGTATCAGGCATCACCGCTGGACCATCTCCAGTTGGCCACCCGCGCTTATAAGAAGTTAATAAATAAATTTAGGAATTTTGTCCATAAAAATACTCCAACTTTTTTTTTTCTTTTTGAAAAACCTTCCCATTATACTGTGTATGCATTCTCTCAAGGCCACAATGCAGTGAAGTGATACTTCAGCCATGAAGATAAAGAACTTCCACCCATACTACCCACAGAGACAGACATTCAGTGGAAGAAGTTCATCAGAAAACTACCTGCTCATTGATTCATGGTGGGAACAGGGACAACTCCACCGACTCCAGCAGAAATACGCCCGGTTTAGACGATGACAGACATGACCAGAGTTCTGCACACAAGCTCTGCATCCAAATAGAGGCTTATTTAGAAGGCCTGTCATCAAACACATCTAATAGTTGCAAAGTCGAACCTCCCTCCACTGTAAATGAACACATTTCTCCTTCTCTCTAAATGCACCAAGCTAAAAGAATCATGGCACATAACAAGTAACACCCTGCATAATCTAGTCGCTTTGAGGAAGTGATTTATGGCGTATTGTGGTTTTTAAATTGCCCATCTATACCAGCTGACCCAGCCAATTTTTCTTCTACCATTTCCTAGCAGTATTAATTATTATTTTAACATATTCTAATAATAAATTTTCATCTCCCCATCTCTTAGAAATAATATTTCTGCTTTTAATGTTCTTCTGAATCCTTAATCTCATCTTCAGAAACATTATCTCTTCCATTAAAATGATGTGTGTGTATATACACACAAATAGTCATTCAATCATCCATTATAGCTTTAAATTTATTATTCTAGAGACAACCCAGAAAAGGCTCTTTACGTAGCTGAAATTTTCAGGTAAAGCAGTTTCTTGACAGTACAATACAACATGCCTCATTCAAGGAAACACCTGAAGAGCTGGAGTCATTTACTTTCATAAGAGTGGTTAACAGTGGAAGTCTCACTGAGATCAATTTTAATCTGCCATTTATTGCTACTTCAAAAACTCTACATGCCTTCAAGAGAATCTACAGTAAACCCTTGCCCTTTTTATCTCCTTCATACCCGAGATCACAAAACTAATATAAGTCACCAGCTTGAAGACGATATTGCTTTCCTGTTGACTCCGCTTGCTTCCAAGCGGCTTTGCACACAAAGGTATCACCACGTTACATCACACGGAGCTTTTCAACTTCCAGCAAGAGTTAATGCATTCAAAACAGCTGGAGAAGAGATTTCATTTCAGCAAGACATTCTGGCGATCCCCTTTAGAGGAAAACCTTTGTCTTCCTGCTAATGGATTGCTCCCATAAATGTTTCATGAGCATAATGTTTTATGTGGGTGCTAAGTAAGGAAAAGACAAAAAAAATACCTGCTACTTCCAGTAAAATAACTGAACCCTGAGCCATTGAATAAAAATGCTCAGAACAAATGTCTGCACATCCATAGATGCACTATAAAAAAATAGTTTCACCGATCAAGCAGAACATTACTGGGCTACACTTGAGAATTCCATCTTATTAAATGCAGCATTATCAAAATATTTTACAATTGAGCTGCAGCAGTGCAGTCCTCTGCTGAGTTATAGGAGACCAAAGACAGCAGAAAACTTCACCAGAACACAAGGAACCTCAACAAGTCCTACATGGGGAACCTCACAGGAGTCCTGCATCAGCACATCTGGCTAAAAGGACACGTCTCCTCTGCAGTGTGTTGAAGTGCACTTGTGATCAACACGCTGCAAATTTGGAGCAACGGATGCATATTTTAGCAAAATAGAAAGAAAATGCCAAGTAGTATATACACCTACACTGCTTTTTTATATATATATATATATATATATATATACACACACACACACACACACACACACTTTCTTCCTGGAAAAGAATACTGCTACTTGTTTAGTGAGAAACCAACATTTTCCCCACTCTGGGTCCAATTCAAGAACATATTAAAAGAATGTACAAAGTTAAGTTCATGCTCAAGTATGTTCCTTAATTAAAGCCAAAGAGGTGAAAATGCACCACCTTAGAACAGGGCATTAGAGCAAGTGTGTCGAGTCTTGCAACATAACATGCCCAGCTGGACAAACCCGGAGTATGAACCTGACCCTTGAATCATGACGTATGAGTCTCTACTACGTTAGCCAAGAGCTCCTGCTCTATCGATCAACAGTGTAATGGTTTTATCCACCCTTACAGGGCGGTTCCTTGAGCACAAAGTCAAAATGTCACATGGACTAGCTGTAGGTTTGTGTTATGACGGTTTCCAAACGCCTGCAATAAATGGTCCTCCTAAAGATACACCCACAAAACATGCGTCAAATAGGTTAGATGCCAGCAGTGTAAAGCTTTCCTCAACACTTACTACATTGGGGTGAAATTTAGAAATAATTTGGGAGAGGTCCATTCTCCTGCCTCCAAGTTACACCTCAGAAAACACACTCATCTGACAGCAATTCTTAAGCAAGATGAAATAGTCTTCAGGCTTCATAGAGCATAGTAGTGAAACAAATCTTGCTTTATAGCCTGGATTAGGTTTAATCTTTTGTGTTCCTCACAGATGATTCTGGTCATGGAAACAACTGTAGTGATACCTAGACTAAGACATCAACAGCAGCAGCTTTCACCCCCGGAAATTATTTATGAATTACTGAGGCCATCATGCAAACATATAAAATAATTCTTAAACTGAATCACTAAAAAATGGTTAAAAGGAAAGCATAAAATATTGGAATATTATATGCCTGAATATATTAGACAAAAAAAAAGATAAAGTTGCTTACAGAAATACACTCCTCTGGAGCATGGGATCCTGATACACGGGATTTGAATGGCAAATTCAGTTTTGAAATAAAACTTGAAAATTTGGAGGGGAAGGGGAGAATTTTGCAATATCATAGTCAAAACAAGAGTTTGTTAATTCTTTCAGCACTTTTAAAGTGTTCTTTTAGAGAGAGGCCCAGCACAGATTTGCTAGAACTCAACATGTCTCCTGCTGATGACAGAAGTGACAGGCCTATACTGTCGTTTGCAGTTTTTTCTTCATCCCTGTGCAAAACGGACCAAAAAAGGAACAGGAGAGGAAACTGCAACCTTCATTCACACGGGAAGGAGGCAAAGTACTGCCCCTTATGGCTCTTGGTACCTGAGCAGCACTGAGGGCTGTGGAGAGGGGCGCAGGGAGGAGCAGGCCCCAAACCGGGTGCGCAAACAGGGCGTGAGGCCAACGCAGCCCACAACAGGCCTGGGTGCTCATTTACAACCGCACGGCTTCCAAGGCCGGTGTTTGAACAAGCGAAACCCAACCCAAACCCGGCCCACCACCTCCGGGCAGCAATCTAGGCTCTCTCTGCCTCTAGCTTATCAGGCTAGCAAAGCCATTAACCAAACAGCCTGAGGGTGCTCACATTTTTGCATCAGAACCATTCACAGAGGCAAAAATAATAATTTCCCTCAGGAAGGTCCCGTGGCTGCAACACAACTTGTCCTTGCAGGCCCCCCAACACACTCCTGCTTCCATCAGCGGTCACAAAACAGGGGCAGGATTAGCTACAGGTACATCCATGCCACCTCCATCGTCCTTCTTGTAAAACAGCTCCAGGCCGATCCCTTCCTATAGGCCTATATTTCAGCCCCTGCATCCATACTGCTGGCTGTATAGATTTAAAATGGAAAAGTTTATAACAATGGATATATTTATAAAACCAAGAGTACTTTATCTATACACAGTAATTACTCCTATTCATACCTCTAAATTGCGTGCTGCTTAACATGGGTTGCATGCCAGTTAAATGGAAGTGCAGTCTGCAAGTGTGACATTTGCACTGGTATTTTGTTTAAAGAAAACAAAACTCCCAAGTCACTAAGACACTCGACTGTCACCCGTTTGTTCGAGCACGCGAGCCCTGGAACGTCACCCTGCCCTCCCTTTCACGGAAAGGAAGGGCAGCCACTGCCATAAGCCACATCCAACGTCACATTTATGTCACAGTATGCTTTTATTTGCTAAATCCCACAAAGAAGCACCAGCCCTGAGCATTCCCCACACCTCCTCAGGAAAAATAAATCAGAGTATCTCTTCCTTCACCAAATGAAGTCTGTAGGAACAGGCTCAAGCTCAGACTTTGCACCCCTATTATTCACCATATTCTTTGCTATTAGCTATTAACTGCTACTCACAGACGAGCCTCTGCTACTTTCACAGTCACCTGCATAAATAGGTTTTGTCAAATCACAAAGTTGCAGGAAAAAAAATGAATGAATGACCATTACAAATCCATTTAGGCTACATCATTATCATTTCAGACTACAACCAAATCCCATTTTCCCTTTGCAAATTCAATTCCCATCAATAGCCCCATACATCAGTGGCTGCTCATGTTTGTGGCCTCATTTTTTACATTAAAAAAATTGAAAGATTACTGCCAGTGTATAATAAGGCAAACTACATTTTCAATTCCCAACACATGTGCTTCAGGGAAAAAAAGAAACACAAGGTAAGGGGAAGAAATGCAAATGAAAGCACTGCTATCAGCTGGGTATTACCCTAGTGACATTACCATGCTTCGTATCTGTGGTTGCATACTTCAGAGGAAAAAACCCGCACTGTGTTGTCATTCAGGGAAATTCTTTTATCATTTTAACTGAATATTAGTTTACTTCTTCGTTTTCTATGCCATTTACCATGCCATGAGGCAACAAAATTAAGCTCCCCCCCCACACACTGTATACACAGTTTTTATTTTCTTTGGCCATTTTTTTTTCCCCAACACCAAAATGGGTAACACGAGTCAGATTTCTAGCAAGAATGAAAGAGGAGAGAACAAAAAAACAGACCCAAAAGAAGAAAAAAGCCTCTATAAAGTTACACAGCTTTTAACATGCCAAAGCTGCTCTTCCTTCTGCTCTGCAGAGCATTGCACAGCAGGGGAGTTTGCAGGAACCCAAATTCTTGGCTTCTCAGAGGAAGATTCCCGGGCATCCTGAGCAGCGCCCACGCCAGCAGCTGCCCGGCCACCACGGCCACGCTGCGGCTCCCACCGCTGCCAGGTCCCTCCTCACACCACCAGGCAGTGGCTTCACACCAGGCCAATTAGCGCTAATTGTGCTTCTCAAAGTCCCTCTGCAGCCAGGGATGACAGAGGTTTCACACACAGCTCCTCGCAAGCCGCCAAGCTAATTTTACAAAATTCAAAAATCCTTTCTGGATGCAAAGCTCTGAGCTTGGTAAATACATTCACCAGCCTCCTCGGCGCCGCCGCAGCTTCCATGGGTCAACCACACCGGGAGCACAGCGACCAACCAAGCCCTGCAAAAACCCAACCACGGATCCAGGCCTCTCTGGGACCATCATTGCCATCAAGGGAACTCCAAAGACAACAACAGTTTGGTGCAAAACACGCACCGCTTTTCTCCAGTGAAGGATTTCCACCATCTGTGAAGCCCACAGTGAAAGACATGATAAAAAAACATTTTAGGAGAAAGCGTTTTTATGCTGCAGTTTCACACCAATTCTGCAAACATGGAAGTCTAGCTACCAGAGATGCTCAAATCCATCAGGCAAACAGACCCTTTCGCTTTACTGATACAACTCAGACTAAAACTATGTATGTACAAGTTTGCTGGCAACATTTCATGCATTTAACATGCACATCTGCAAAACAGTGTCTACAGCGCTACAAACAAAAAAAACAGAAGTTTTAACAATTAATTAAAACAGTTCCCATCACCTCAATTTCCATCTGCAGTTACAATCATTTCCCATTTAAAGGGAACCACATTTTATTCTTAATTAAAAATGACATCCTAGCAATGAAGTGCAATATGAATTAACAATTCAAATGTTATCTATGAAAATGTGTTGGTCCTTTGATTCCCCCCTCCCTTCATGCAAAGTTATGTGTGGGTTTATTTTTAATAAGCTTGTATAACTTCACTCAGTGTCTTCTCTGAACTCTGTACACAATATTTCAATCCAAGGACTTAGAAATAAGTCGTAAATGCTGCAATTTTTTTCAAGTCTCATACCCTTCAAGAATCAATATATCCATGAAGTAGTATTTTTTCTAAACAGTTTTTTTTTTTCTTCCTTAAAACTGAGCAATTGCAAGACTTAAAGACACTTAACCTTTCCAATGGATTTAATGACAGCCATTTCATCAGGCCCTACTGTGTAAAGCCAATGGAGAAATTATCAGGACAATACAATAACGATCCAGTTTCAAGCCAACTTGGGGTACCCCTAGAGCACGAGGGCCTGGGCTCCCCGCCATGCCTCAGTGCCCTGGGCCTTCCCGGGTTACCTCAGCGCTGCCCCGCAGGGCTCGGGGCCTTCACCCCAGAGGCGGCTTCGCTCTGGCTCCATGAGGGAGGACGAAAATCTCATCTCAGCTTCCCTAGCAAACAGACACATCATGTCCACCATGGTAGGAACCCTTCAGAAACACACATCACTGCCTACATTTTGTGCTGATTTGAAAAGAGTTCAGCAGCAAATTCAAGTTTAAAATCCATCTCATAAGCAGGTGTTTTTAGACTAATAATTCCACCAAACCTTACCAAAACTCATCACTTCCTTGCCCAAGGCTACTTGTCTATCCCATTCCAGCAGGAGAGGACTAGCTGAAATGGTACCGTATCTGTATGATCCTACAAGATTCTCAGCAAGCATGACCAAAGGATGCTGCAGACTGCTGTAGTCTGATTTTCACACACACACACACACACACAAAAAAAATAAAAAAAATAAAAAAAGGCCATCCTGCAGCTGGGAAGAGCTAAGACATCACCCAGCAAGTCTTCCTCTGCCGAAGGAGACCAAAAGGAGTTTCCCCACAATGGTGACAAGCTGGGTGTAGTTAGCAAGGAAGGCAAGGCAGCCAACTGCTTCACAGATAAGATCCACACGGAGATTAGCTTTGCAGACTTGAAGGTGTTTTTTTTTTTCTTTCTTAGGTCTAGAGGGCAGTGCAATAGCTCTAAACTGAACAGATACTTCTGAGGCAATTAGATGTGTCAATATGAAGTACAAGAAAAAATGTGATGTATCAGAAGATCTGCAGTTTACCGAATTACAAGGACATATCTTGAAGTCAAATTACACAAACACAATTACACAAATTACACCATAACCTTCAAAGGAAGAGGTCTTCCAAAAACTCGTTGCGTTTTATTAATAAATTCTGGCAAGACAAAGTTTGAAGTCATGCATTTATTTTACTGGCTAGTTTATAAACTCTTCATTCAACGATCTTCCTCTGTCATAATCTCCTTATCCAATTTAAACAGAGTGCAGTCTCTTGCTACACAAGTTTAATCTTCATTTAAGTTGCTATACCCTGTGCACAAAGGAATATGCCAATTCAACTCCCCAGCTAATACACTCTTCTGTGCTATATGAGAGCAAGAACTAGACTGTTTATACATCTCAATATGGTGGTTGCTTTTTTTCCTTCTCTTCCAAGGAGGCCAGATGGCAGCAAGCCCCACACTGCATACCTAGGAGAAGACACAAAAAGCTTTCACACTAATACTCTTTTCCCTCTCTCTCTCCCAACCTTCAAAGACTGCTTGGGGATTAAGGCAACCAAGAAAAAGCATCAAAATGTTTGAAAATAGTTGCCTGGCACTGTATTCTCTGCACACCTCTCATTCTTCTAGAGCAACTGAGATACAGGATGTAAGCCCACATTGTGCTAATTTAAAGGATGCAGCAGCAAGCACGTATGAAATCTCTCTCTCCCCCTCCAATTATGTCATTTGTCCTCTGCTAACTCTCATCCACATTAAAAGAGAGAAAAAAAAATCCTTCCAGCCAGCATTATAACTGGAGGAGCTTTAAATAGATAATTTAACCTTGGGAGGATGTTCATTTGCACTGCGCATCTCTCCATCCTATGGAAGGGACAACCCTTTCACCTGGCCATGTCTTTCCTAATTCTGACAGCACTGTGCTCATTTGCTTCAAATACCTGACCAGCCCAGGGGCAGCAAAAAGAGCCAAATATTTAACAGACAATGACACCTTTTCAAATGAAAACTCAGGCTTGCAAAGATAGTTGCTGCATGCTTAACAGCACAGCAAGGCCATCACACGTGATACTGTTTTATATACCAAAGAACTGGTTTTCAGAAACGCTTTGGTCGGTGCATCATTCCTGAGCTCCCAATCTCTGCCACCGCCCAGAAGTAATTTACAGGCTCCTGTCCTCTCTGGAGAGCCATCTGATTGAAGAGCAGTGGGCAGAGTATTGCTGCCTGTTTGTCCTCTTTGAAAGCTACAAAAGCTCCACCAGCTCAGTGTCAACACCAACATCATGCCTGTGAAGATCAAGAGCAGATCGGGTTTATCCCAAAGCCGGCCCTAGGAAGTTTCAAAGTTGATAATGGCTTTTAGGTCATAGAGACATGAAGATTCAGATAAACTTTAGGAAAGATTTGTTCTTTTTCCTGAAGTCTAGAGTGGACAGTGCCTCCTCTGCCCCACAGCAGTGTTTTAAGCATCAGAAAAACACAAATATTAGGGGCCAGGACCAAATGAGTGCTCAGGTACATTATAAGTATGTTCCAAAATATTCACTTCAGGAATGATTTTGGTCAAAGGAAAGCAAACAGGGAGCTCATTTTGCCAGTCACAGGTATAACATGTTCACACTGGCCTCCATCACAGGGAGATGACCAAACTCAGCCTTTCTGGAGCTGTCAGATGCAATACCAATAGCAAAAATAAGAGCAGTTCAACCTGGTTCAACATCTTGGAAGTGCTGCAAATGCAGACTGCCATTCAAGAAGCGCTGCTTTCACACAAGCCAACATAAGAAGGGATTTTTAGCACATTTGCCTAGCTTTGTCATTTCAAAAATGGCTATAGACTAGTCCATTGCTGCCCTTCTCAGGATTGCTGGAACATCGTGGAGTACATTAGGGCCTTTAGGTGCAACACAAACCATAGCTCTGAGGACTTTTTATTTTCTCAGAGTAAGGTTCAAACCAGGACACCAGAAAAGATTGAGCCTGGGATCCTACAAAATATGCCCTGGGTTTTTCTTAGACCTATCATCAGACTTCCTCAATTGTTTTATAGACGGGGCAAACCCTATACCATGTGGTATATAGCTCAGCACCCAACTACCCTATTTCCTGGGCTTCCAACCTCTCTACGTGGCATAGGATGGAAAGTAGCAGCAGATGCAGAATGGAGAAAAACATCTAAAGT
Organism: Tinamus guttatus; assembly: GCF_059628265.1. Taxonomy (NCBI): domain Eukaryota; kingdom Metazoa; phylum Chordata; class Aves; order Tinamiformes; family Tinamidae; genus Tinamus; species Tinamus guttatus. The sequence continues at coordinate 3,188,724 of NW_028288841.1, read as the reverse complement.
TATGTTAAGACACACTCTAAAATTAAAACTTTTTTTTAAAAAAAAAAAAAAAAAAAGTAAACCAATATGTATTTTAGAGACTGAAAAAAAACACGAATAAAAACTGTTGTGACAGTCTTAAAACACTGAAGAAGATATATAGTGGGTCACATTGCATAGACAGGAAGAGGGAGCAATCTCTTACTGCAAACATGATTGTACCAACAGCCGGCTTCTTCACCAAGTTTACTTATTGAGCAAAAACAAATGTGTCTATAGGCAGCGGTGTTGGAAGCAAGCAGCCTCCACGCATTTCCCTGCAATGACACAAACTGCCCAAACTGATGAAACAAGAAGTAAACAATAAAACCATCAACAGCACCATCGCTTTCCAGGGAAGAACCTGCAATGAAGTCTCATTGCCCTTTGTCAATGTATCCTGTAGTTAATAGTTTTTTTTCCTTGTCAACATTACAATAAATCACTCACTAATTACATTTCATTTGATGTTGTGCCATCAGACTTAAGGCAGAAGTAACCACTGAATTCAGAGAGGCTCTTTTTTGCTCCAGACCAAAACCAACAGCCCTCTATGAATTCCCTGTTACTGTACTGGAGTCTTTCTCAACAACACGTGCAACTCTGGTACAAAACAAATAGGTGCTAACGATTTTGATACTGTGTCTAAGCTTCGCCAAAACCATAATTCAGAATAGTTCAGGTAGAGGAATCATAAGGCTACCTAACTTCAGCATCACTTAAGATTTTTTCTAATTGGTCTCATCTGTTCTTTGGACAAGATTCCTACAAAAAAATTAAAACTCTCTTTGCAATTCTGTCTATAAGCATAGATTGAATTACATTATGAAAACATCATGTGAAGCCAGTTCTATTCTGTTATATTCTAACATCTGCTGATTATTTCTTCTAATCCACCTACTAAGAGCTATCTGTTCAGCAGAAACTGAAATATATTAAAAACTGAAAATCAGAACAGAATTATTTAGCAAGTGAACTAGTTACTAGCAGAGTGTAAACAAGACAAGCTGGAGTTGCTGCCCGTGGACTCTGTACATCCCAGGAGTCTTACCTGGCTCTGCAGAGACTTCCTGCACCAGAGCTGCCTGACGACAGCTCCCAAACACAGAAGCAATCTGAAGCCACAGAAATGAAGTGTCATCGATCAAGACAGCAATCAAAACTGTGGTGAGCAAAGGGGTAATCATGACAACTACGAACCAAGACTCCTTGAGGCCCAGTGAAAGAAAAGTTCATTTTCTTCCCGAGTTGGTTTCCACCTTGAAAGCTAATTGTTGAAAGAGAAAAGGTCGCCCCGCTTCATATTACCAAGCAGACAGCAGAGCAGCCAGACAGTGTTTGACATGAGGTATTAATTACCTTCCTGACAGAGGATCTGTTTGTGCTGTCGAGTGTTACTCCTTGTAATAAACCATGGCTTTGGATTCACTTAGGACAGGTGTCAGTGGAGCGTGGACAAGCCACTTTTACCTTACATTCTTGGGTATACCTTGTACCAGGCCTGCTCACACACAGAGTGCAGCTGGCTACTTGGCACGTAAGTCTAAATTCCTGTGTGGTTTTAAGTGATTAGCTAGCAAGAAACGGCTTGCTGTTTTGATATCCAATTCAAACAGCTTATGCATAACTCTTAAGTTGCCTTCAAGGATGAAGGAAACGTTCTTCATCAGTGCGATCTAGTCATTAATTATGTTTTGTTCCTGCTAAACAGTGCTTTAGCAGTTTATTTAAGGGAACAGACTCTTGCTTTGATTTCCACAGTAACCAGACCTGCCTCTTTTCACCCTTTGCTTGCCCTCTTCATGATTTATTAGCCTACCTGCATCACAGCAAGCCGAAGCAAATGAGAAGGTGAGAGGAAACTGAGTGCAAGATTATTAAAGGAACAGGTAGCTCATCTTGAAATATTCAGCAGCTTCAAAGAAGGGCACTAACAAGGAATTAGGATTTAGACCATCTGAAAGGGTCCTCAGTTGAGGATACCAAGATGAAACCCCCCAACTTCAGCAACCTGTGCTGCAAACCTGCCCAGAGCACAAGAGATTCACTGCCCAGAGCAGCAACAAAACCACCAGTTTGGACGCTTCATTGGAGCATTACTTTCAAATGTTTAATCTAACAGCACATCCTGGTTTACCATTGTCTTACCTAGGAAATACCAGCATTGTTTTGGTCCGAATTGCACACCAAATTTGACCCAAGCTACTTGTTTTTGCTGGCAATCTGCCAGCTATGTGGTAAAAGACTCAGCTGACGATGTGACAACAGATCCTCACATGAATTGGTGCGACGCGGACGTACCCAAGCCAAGGACCAGGGGCACAGAGACCCGGACTCTCCTTTTTCCACTGGAAATGGTCCCCGCAGAGCGTTGCCCAAGCGCATGGGGGAAGCGGGCACTGTCCTGCCAGCACAGGGCTGCAGGGCCAGGCTCCCCGGCCAGCACGGCTCCCCAAGCACACAAAAACCCTCAAAGGGTTTTTCAACTACTTCCAACTGCCAAGTATTCTTTACTGCATTTACTTCTCAGTGACAATTTAAAATAAATGTTTATTTTAAAAATCATATTTGATGTTTTATGAGGTGCACTGGAAAATAAATCCATTCCTACATATGCAAAAATTAGGAATTAATAAGGTTGGGCAATTATCTTGATGGTATAAACCCAGTGACTTAGCTGAACGTACAGAGTTTTACTGGAGGGGGGGAACTCTGCAACCCTGCTCTAGTAGTTAAAAACAAATGAAATTGCTTCTTATTGATTTTAATTTAGGTTGAAATACTGGCTGTCTTTCCAACAAAGCCAGAAATGGAAACAACTATAAATGAGTACAAGATGTGATAAGATAGATTCTTAAGCAAGCCAGCACAGATGACCCCCAGCTTAGACTGTTGTTAAAATATGATATATATATATATGGATAAATAAATAAGTTTGCATTTGTCTCAGCTCCAAATGCTTGAAAGCCTCTCGTCTTTTTTTTTTAAGCTCTAAAATGTTGTCCAATTAAGCTCTACTGGTTTTTCTTACAGAGCCTCTAGATTCTAATTTACAAATAAAATCAAGAGAAGCAATTAAACGTTAAGTACTATCAGCATGTTTCCCCAAGTGAAGCACATGTGCAAGAGAATAGAAGTAGTCCAATCTTGATACAGAAGGCCAGGTTACAAATTGAAATACATTTGTATTACCATTACTCGCAGGCTTCACGCTCTAGCAACTAATAATATCAGGCTCCCTGTCCGTGCACCAAGGAGACAACCTGACCACGAGCCTCGGCACGGCAGCGGTTGCAGATCCCCTTCACTCCTCCAGTCTCCAGGAGGAGTGCGGACACGGAGCAGAGAAGCCAGCTACCAGGCTGTGCAGTAACAACGTGTGCGGCACAGGATGGTGTTGGAGGAGCCTTCGATGATGACCGCGAGTCCTTCGATGAAACGCAAGGTAGAGCTTGGCTGCCCACCCGCTGCCTCCCGGCTCCCGGGCAGCTCGCGCCGCACTTGCCCTCCTCCAGCACACCACAAGTATCAGCACTCACCAAGCACCATTGATTTTATGGCCAAACACATGCCAGAATCCAACATCAGCTGAGGACGATGGATCAGGTCATCTCTGCAGGCTTTGGTGAAGGCCCCACTACTTAGAGGATTGAACCTCTTCTCATTTAGCCTTCTGGATCTCCTCACCTTCTCATTCACCCCCACCAACAGCAGCCCCTTCCCAGACAGAGTAGTACTGCTTAGTGCAGAATGGCTCATTTCTCCCCACTTGGTGCACAGCACGGGTCTGCCCAAGACAAGCACAGGGACTGAAAGCTAGAAGCTCTCAAGTGAGACCATCCTCCTGGAAAAAGGATCACAGATCTCGGGTCTGGCAACCACCTCAAAATCCAGCTGCATCCAGCAGAAAAAGAATGATACAAGAAATGTGATTTCTAACAAAAATAACAACTTGAGTAAGGGAGAGGGAAAACAGATGGGAAAAACCTGTTCTTAAGGAATCTGTTGCCTCCTTCGGGTTACATACAATTGTTAGTTAAATGATAAATTCCAGTGCTTAAGCACCAATCAGGAAGTTGCAGTCATGTTCCGGAGTGGCATGAGGCTTTTACGATATAAAAAATACCAGAGAAGCCAAGTCCCTGGAGTATTTCTTAGCTAACTCCACAATAGCACCCAACTGTTTCCTGGCCCATTACAGGACACACTGGCTGCTATTCCCTTGCAAATTGCTAAGTGGTTCAATACAATTGCTGGATTTTTTTTTTTCCTCCTTACAAATGCTCCTGAAGACGGTAAGATTGCAGGAGGCTTCGCTAACCAGCAGGTGGTCCCCTTAGCAGACCATGCCACTATAGCTTTATTCAAGTCATTAAAAAAATCCACCCAAAAGGTTCATCCTTACGAAGTTAAACACGCTGGGATTTAGTGATCTAGGCCACACGTACTGAAGTGCAGGCTTTGTTCAGCAGCGGCTCTGCTAATGCTCTAGAGTCCTACTAGGGAAACAAATAACATGAGCAACAGGACTGAGTGTGCACGGGATGAGCAAGCCCAGTCCTGAAACATTCACAGAACTACAGAATCACAGAATTACTATGGTTGGAAAAGACCTTTGAGATCACGGAGTCCAACTGTAGGCCTCTCAACACAATACCTGCTAAACCATGCCCCACATTCATACATTTCTTGAACTTTGCCAGGGATGGTGACTCCACCACTTCCCTGGGCAGCCTGTTCCAAGTAGACATTTTTCCTAATATCTAACCTGAACCTCCCTTGGTGCAACCTGAGGCCACTCTTCCACCAGTTGTTGACCAACGCCTTGTTGAACCTCATACAGCTGGCCTAAGCCCATGGATCCAGCCTGTCCAGATCCCTCTGCAGAGCCTTCCTGTCCTCAAGCAAATCTACTCTTCCTCCCAGCTCGGTGTCATCTGCAAACTTGCAGAGGGTGCACTCAATGCCCTTGTCCATAAAGATATTAGAGAGGCTGGGCCCCACCACTGAGCCCTGGGGAACATCGCTCGTGACCGGTCACCAGCTGGATGAGACTCCAGTCACCACCACTCTCCGGGCCCAGCCATCCAGCCAGGTTCTCACCCATGGAAGAGTTCACCTGTCTAAGCTGTGGGCTGCCAGCTTCTCCAGGAGAAGGCAGCAGGGACATGTTAAAGGCCTTACTGAAGTCTAAGCAGACCACATCCACAGCCTTTCCCTCATCTGCTGCGTGGGTCACCTGTTCAGTTCCCGTATTTGCCTTTCTAAAAATAAGTTCCATAAAAATTGGAGGAATAACAGCAAAAATAACTACAAAAATTATTCAAGAACTGCATAAGAGGTGATAGCGGAGACTTGTGGAGTTCAGGTCACAAAGTTAATCAGGACACTGAAATGGCTTGATTGCAACTTGGAAGTACTTTGACGGGAAGAAAATAAGAGATACAAGAGAGCCCTCTACACCAACAGAGGAAAAAGTGGAACAGAGACAGCCCCATTAACGACCAATTTCCAGTTTTCCTGCAGCAGCCACCCTGAGTACTTTCAATAACCACTTTTTGGGTGGTTTATCTGTTTTGCCATCTTCATCTAAACCACTTTGTTCATAGAAAAGAAGTTCAGCATTGCTTTAAAATAAGCATTAGACAGACGAATTCCTTTAAAAATAAAATACCACCTGACAGATGGTGATGGGCAACCTCACACCTTTGGAAACATCCAGAGCTTTGGGCAACAAACCAGGTACAACACAGGAGAGCGATTCCCATGACTGCACCTCTCCAGGAAGCCAAAGTGTGAGGAGAGCCGGGCACCTCTGCTTCCCTGCGAGCAGAATCAGAGGGTTGCGCTGTATTTCATCTCAAGAGAAGAAAACCCTTCCAAGAAGCATAAAAACAAGATCAAAACTGTGCACCTCTGACATCCACCTCGTCTGTGGAAATATGGAAAAAGACATGCACAATTGTTTCTCAAAATTACCCCGTGATGAGATTATGGTGCAAAGCCCCACCTGAGGAAAGCTGCCAGAGCCAGCAGCCTCGCAGGTGCTATGACAATTCACAACAGTAGAAGACCTGCCATTATGCTAAGGTAAAACATTCGATGCTTACACGTTTTGTGCCCCAGGTTTACAAAGATAACAATGAATTTATTCGCAGTAAACAAAAAGAGAAGCACTTTACAATGCATCAACAATGTAGTAAGAAACAATTTAAGAAGTCACAGTTTCTGAAACTGCTGTCACTGAGCCCATACATTTAACACTTACTTAAATAGCTAAAACTGCAGAGAGGTGTTGCTTTGGAACACAGTTATATACAATCTGATGCAAAACCCTTGGGCAAAGAAGAAAGGAAAAATAAACAACTAATTTTAGAACCTGAACACTCCATTAGCAATTTTCACCAATTAAAATATGATGCAACTGCTGTTAACAGGCAAATTTTTGTTGCATTTTAAGCATAGATTTATATACAAAAAAGCATGAGCTACCTGACTGTAAGAAATAACAGTAAATTAGTTACTAGCAACATGAAGTACAGCAAGCAGAAGCATTGCAGAGACTCTCACTGCATTCCTGCCTCACAAACCCTCATTTTTGCTTTGACCACTCTACCTATGCTATAACCTTCTGAAGTTCAAAAGCAGCTTAGCACCATGCACCCCAAGGAAAGCCAATGAAAAAATAAATTCCTAGACTCACTTGTAATAGTAATGTAGCTCAGTGCTATTAAGCACTTTATTGCCTCAACTTCAAATTTCCCACATGGAGAGGAGAAGGGAATAAAGGCACCCAATTTCCAGGGAACAAGGATGCAAAATACTTGGAGGTGGGGAAATGCACCAGCCTCCTGCTGAGATTCCCTAAACAAAAGCATATATAAGCATACATTCACTGCAATCACTAAGCTTGCTCTTCCGAGTCTTAGTGGAAACCTGCTTATTTTGAGATGTGCTTCACTACCTCATAGGATGTGACATGAGGTTTCCTCAGCTCCCCACCCTCCTGGAGGGCATTTCTAGGACTGCAACGAGAGAACACTTCTAAGTACACAGAGCTGTGACACAAAGTGGGGCAGTGACCCTTTGGTACTGGGGTTACTTCGTGGACATCATCCTTCTTTCAGAGCAGCCAAATGGGCACAAAGTTGGCACCTCTTTACTGCTTCGGATCAGCTGGAGTCAACAGGCTTCTGTTCATTCCTGCAGCAGCACATGGCAAAGCCAGCACATAGGACAAGCTATTTTATTTTGACTTCATAACCCACTTGTTCACTGCTCACCACTTATTACAGTGAATGCTCTTCCGCTTTCTCCTGGGACAACCAACACTGCTTTTAAATCAGCACGGCATAAGCAGGCCGAGGAACTCTGGGTGTAAGGCACCAGATGCTAAAAACAATAACCCAAATCAAAGGTGCTTTTGCAGGAATACAGGGCAAAGCAGCTAACAGAGCATTTCCAATGTCTCTTACGGTAAACTGAGCGACTGTCCATCCTGCCTGCAAGGAGCTACCAGAGCCTTCCTGTCTGTAGGGTAAACCAACTGCAGCAGAAGAGCTTCAACATCCCACTCTGTCAGGGAGATAGGCACATTTTATTTTGAAAAAAAAGAATAAAGCAGCTGCCACAGGACCAAACATCCAATATTTTGCTCCCAAATACCAGTGCAGCTCTTCAGGGCTCAAGGTCTCATTCATTACATATTTGAAAGCAGAGAAAAGGATTTTTCAAAGCAGCTTTGCTAAGCTAAGCATCCAAGTCTCAAAACACCTAGATTTTCTTTAGAAAGGCTTCCATGCTATGAATGCAAAGTCCCTCAAAGCAAGCACTGGCACAGGATAAACATATTCAGGCATTACTGCAGCATTTACGCACAGAAAAACTGCAACACCCACGTCAATTGAGATTGTATGTGTCAGTGCTGCTGGCAGGAGCATGATGTGGTCAAGTTTTAAGTTCTTGAATAATGATAGACCATTTTCTAATGACTTGATAATTAAGAATGCTCCTACCTCAACTCCCAAGTAAACTTGGGGATGCATAATAAAACCACATCAGAAAAACAAGGCCATATACTAACTGATTTTACCTTCGCCATAGTTCAAGACTAATTCAAATTGCTGTAAGGCGAGCCCACGCAGGATAACAAACACATTGCTTACAGTGATAGCAGGGAGTTCATTTCCTCACTGCCCTGTGTCCTCTCTTCTGCTGCAACCAGTTGCAGAGTTTATTTGCCACCATTGCTTCCCATTAACAGTAATAACAAGCAGAGAAAAGGAAAAACAAACCAAGAACAGAGATACCAGGAGAGCATCTCAGTGTCTTCATCATTTTCCTTGGGCTCTGCACTCCCATTCATCTATTCACCTTTTTGTTTGGAAGGAGCCTCTGCTTAGGCTACCAATATGAAAAGCTCAAGGCATAAAGCAGGAACACGCTGTGCCCTGGCAGCTACACATAGACAAGGCAGCTGTAGAAGGTCAGACAAGCATTTGAAGGCACAAGCCTTCAAATAGCCTCAATTCACCTGGAGGTCATTTTGGGGCGCTCTGTCAGGCATCCACAGTGTTAAAAGAAAGAAGCCAGTTCTGGTTGAGTTTGAGTTTGCCTGTTGCCTGCAAGGCTTCGGCACTACCACAAGATACTGGAAAAAGAAAAAGTTAGCAGCACCCGAAGATTGTTTTTCTTATTTTTCTTCTAAAGGTTTATTGACTCACATACGTAAAAAACAGCTGTTTTCATCAGAAGTTAGCCTCCAACTTGATATCCCTGGTCAGCCACATCCCAGGTTTCTCTGCTTAACACAAAAGTGTACATGAATTTACATCTTCCTGAGCTGCTTTTCTTCCAAACCGTCCATGTCTCTACAAAGCTGACACAGGCCAACGCTTCCCAGGAGTAACTCTGGCAATCAATGGAGTCACATTCCTGTCAACCTAGTGCAGGAAGATGCAGGTTCCCAGCTTTCCCTGGGAACAAACACTGACAGGAGTCGACCTCAGTTAAAACTGAAGGGAAACAAAGATATTCAGGCATCTCAAGAAGCAAGCAGTCCCCAGAAGGGTGCATCAAAAGCACAAATTAGCCCATTTGGAGAATACCTGCATCCCCAGGTGACACAGAAAAATGAGGGATCACTGTTTGGTCAACAGACAGGATTCTGATTTTTAAAATGGAAGCAAGTAACTTCAGCAAGCAGAAATTAGTCTCGTTTTTTTCATAATTTCTCAGATTAAAGTTATATATTAGCTAAAACTCGGTGTTATTACTATGCCGTAGGCTTTAGAGGACATCATGCCACATGTTCATTTGGCTGCTAAAAAGCAGCAACTACATGATTAGCATTTTTTCCAAGGATAGTTGAGATTAATAGTTTGAAGTCATTTCTTTAATTTAACCATGAAACTCAAACATTGAAATTAGAGCCAACTTTAATAACATTTTATTTCAGAAAACGCCAAGTATGTTAGTCTTTGAGCACTGATCAAAAGATGGATAGGGTCCTCACTGTTATCGCTACTTTCTGTAATTGGATATAAATCCCAACTATTAAACTTGCACAACTTGATAACAGTACGGATTTAACTAAGTGCAATGACATCACTAGAAACCACAATTCCCTCCGTAGGAACCCAGAAACTGAGTGAAATTTTCACCCTGTTGAAGCCAACAGCTGCTGTTGAGTGACTTAGGGTACCAAAATCACACCGCAGAGGTGAGAGGGGCACCCGACATCTTCACGACAGCCTTGCACAAGTTCCTCACCCCTCTGATCAAAACATTCATGTTCTGAACAGGATGGAAACCCTTCCGTGCCCATCTCCTAGTTCCCCCAGACTTGGAAAAAGAAAGGTAGCAGGGGGTGAGGGTGCAGCAGTGGAAATCCCTTCCCACAAGCACAGGCACAAACAACCCTCTGTCCTCCAAGCCCCAAGCCGAATACAAGGTGTGTAGACACAGTAAGTCCAGACCCCTCCAACATCCCTATATAACTGAGGGAGTTTTAGTTACCCTGAAATTATGTTCCCGTCTGGTCGGATATGCCAAACCCCTTCACTCCCCAAAGCCTCTCGCTCTCCCCTGTGCCTTAGCAAGGCTCTCGCTCCAGCTGCTCCTGCAGCTCCACGAGCACTTGGAAATAAGTGTCCTGGCTCTGCTGACCAGGAATCAGCTGCTATAAACCTGCTAGCAGATATCAAAGCTCTCTCTGACTTGTCTCCCCCAGAAGCAAACCAGCAAGCCTGGCTCCTACAGCCCAGCAAGGCTCATTCGACATCCTTTTTCTGCAAGGACTCCATTAGTGATTTCCCAGCATGTAAAGCATATTTTCAAAATGCACTGAAAATAAGGGATAATTAAAATGTAAGAAGTGTCATCTTCATAAAAGCCACAGAACTAACTAAAGTCTTGGAGGGCCCTCTCCTGTACGTTCCGTATTTTTCTATGTGCACAACACACCTTCATCTGCAAAATCTCGGATGAACAAAGTCAGGCTTCTTGGTACCTTGAAAATACCTGAAGGAGCCTTCGATTAGTGCAGAGGGAAAAGCTCCCAGGGTATTTTTCCTTACCAGCAGAAAAACAGTTCTGTGTAAATTTAGTTCAGGTCTATGAAGACTCAGAAGAAAAAAAAAAAAAAAAAGCAAGCAAATATCACCCTTAGATGGCTGAATAGTCACAGCAATAAAACAAAAACTGCACTAAGGAGCACCTTCTTCAGAAAAAAAAAAAAAAAAAAAAAAAAAAAAAAAAAAAAAAAACCAAAACCCTATATTTTCTTGACAAAACCCTGAGAAACTATTTAGTAAGGATATCACAGTGCTGTTAATATTTATGTCTTGCTGGTAATGTGAATTTAGATTAATGAGCACACCGACCCCATGGAAACAACCTCTTCTACCTTGTCTTAGTTTGATTTATTAAGCAATGCAATTACCAGTGACAAGTCCACAGCGCAATGCACTAAACTAACACTTCAGAAAGTGCAAACCTTCCCCACATAATTTCAGGGAGAGAACTCCTTCCTCTTACTGCAACCAAAGCAAGAGAAAGCAAAATACCTACTAAAACCAGAGAAAAATCCACTACTGCCCCCCTAACAAAGGACAACCACACAGGCTCGTTCTCTGTGTGAATGGAACAAAGAAAAATTAGCCTGTTTCTTCACAAGGTAAAGTGATTTGCAGGAGAGAAAACAAATAGTGACCTCTGTCTTTCATTCGGGGAGAACTGGAACTGAAACGTGGAGCGGGAGGAAAGGGGCTTTGAATTCGCTGTAACACGGAGTAACGAGCGCCTTTGCTCCGCGCCTCGAGAGCTCCGAAAGGGAAGGCCAGGGCGGGTATTAAACGGTTAACGGGCGGCCGGGATTCCCCGCCAACACAAGCGCCCAGCATCTGCCATCGGACACCGCCGCGCGATGCCCGGAGAGCCCGCGGAGACCCTCCCGCAGCCTCCCGGCTTCGGGCATGTCCCACGCGGCCGCTCCAAGGCGGCACCGTCCCCGCTCGACCCCCTCGTCCGCGCCCCGGACGCGGCCGCGGAAGAGCCGCGAAGCTGCCGTGGTCCAAGGCGGCTGCTGCGCTCGAGAACCCAAGGCGCAAAAGCCCTTGCAGGGAATGAGCCCCGAACGGCGCCGGGGCTGCCACGCGAGCGGCACCGGCCTCGGCCAGGGCCCCGCGCGACACCTCGGCCAAGGCAGCCTCGCTCGAGGGGGCATCGCCGGGGCCACGAGGGAGGCGGAATCCACAGCTCGAGCCCACGCGAAGGGGACGAGCGTTTCCGCTGGCGGGGCCGACCCCTCGGCCCTCACGGGGCTCAGCCTCCGGCCCGCGGACGGGCCGAGAAGTTGCTGGAAGGAGAGGGCTGCGAGGGGGCTACTGCCCTGAGCGCAGGAATGAGAGGAGAGGGAGCGGGGTGGGGGGAACAAGGGCAAAAGCAGCAGTGCGTTTTTAAGGACGGAACTGGAAGTTCCGACCAAGCTTCCAGAATTTGCTCCTTCCCTCACCGCCAGAGGGGAGGCCGGGACACGCGCTCCCCCCGGGCGGGAGGGGGGTCCCCGCCCGCGCCCCCAGGCGTCCCGGGGGACCCCGAAGCCCGGGCGGACGGGGGTGCCCCGGGCGCGCGCGGAGGCTCCGCGCCGGCGGAGGGGCCGCGGCGCAGCGCGGCAGCGCCCCTGGCGGGCGGGCGGCGCGGCGGGGGCAGCGCCGAGCCCCGCGGCTTCCCCGCCGTGGGAGGGGGGACACGCGGTCGCCCCGCGTGGGGAGGGAGGAGGGGGGCGCTCCCGCGCGGCCCCGCCACGCGCGGCGCGGACTGCGCTGCGCCGGCAGCGCGCGAGGGAGCGCGGGGGGCGCCGCGGCTCCCCCGTGGGTGCCCACGGCCGCTTCGCGCCCCCCGCGCGTGTGGCAGCCCACGGAGGTTGCTGTCAGGGCGCGCGCGTGCGGAGGGCGCGCACCTCCACCACCAAGGTCAGCGCAGCCACCGAGGACACGCGTGGGGACCCAGCCAGCCCCACGCACAAGAAGTTACCGCTGACACGGGTTAGGGGCGGACTGCGGTAAGCGACGCGGGGCTCCCCCGGCCCCGGCGCCAGCCCTGGGCACAGCGGCAGCTCCGTCTTCCCCCTCCCTCCCAAGGCCACCGCGCAGCGCGGAGCGGGATCCGCAGCGCGGAGCCGAGCCCCGCAGCCGCCCCACGCGCGGCAGCGCTGCCCGCAGCGCGGCGGGGGGGGCGCGCGGCAGCTGCACCCCGGTGCCAAGGGCGCGCGGAGCCCACGCGGGGGCCGCGGACACGCGCGGCGGCGGCGCAGCCGGGACCCCCCACACACACACACATCCCGAGGGGGAAGCACTCACCGGGGAAGCACACCACGTCATGGAGCACGGAGCTGGTGATTTTCAAGAAAAAGATCCACCAACACGGTTGCAGTAGCCTCCGCATGTCCAAAGCCGCACATCGAAAGGGGAGAGGGGCTAAAATAATGGATTAAAAAAAAATGAAAAGAAAAAAAAAAACTTGTTGAAAATAAGTTTCTCCCCCAAAACGCCCCCTTTTCCAGCGGAAGGCAGCGGGGGGCTTCTCCTCTCCTCAGTCCGTTAAAAAAAAAAATGTTTAAAAAAACGGAAGCCAAGCGCCGTGCCGGGGCGCGCGGGGCTCGGCGGGCTCAGGCGGGCGGCGGGACGCGCCTCATGCCGCGGACGGGCGCTCAGAGGCGCCTCCGCGCGCGGGCGGGCGGGCGGTGCCGCTCGGCCGGGGCCGCGGCGCGCTCCATGCTGCCGTACAGGAAGTGGCGGGCGAGCCCGGATCCTGGCGGAGACTTTAAAGCGGCGCGAGGGAGCGGGAGAGGCAGCGGCGGCGGCGGAGGAGGAGGCGGCGGCAGCGGCGGCGGCGCGCCGGGCGCCCCGGCGGCGCGTCCCCGCCGCCCTTAAAGCGGCCGCGGCGGCGCGCGCGGGGGCTGGAGTGGCCGCGGGGGCTCGTGCACGCGGGGGCTCGTGCACGCGGGGGCTCGTGCGCGGCGCTGCCCTGCGAGCGGGGCCCCACGCGCAGCGCCCGCCCCTCCGGCGGCCGCGGTCCCGCAGGCCGGGCTCCCCCCGCGGCGGGGCCGCGCGCCATCCTGCCCCACGAATCCTGCGGGATTTCCTCCATTTCTGTTTTATTTTGCTCTCCGCGCACAGCGCATCGTGCTGGGGGCTGCCAGGCATCGCCCACAGAATCGTGGTGTGCCCCCCACACACGCGCTCGCTCCTAGTACCCGGCATCATGCTGGGTATTTGCAGCGTTCCCTCCACCCGTGACATGAGGGAGCTGCCTGGTTTGGTTTTTTTAATTTTTTTTTTTTTTGGTAGGATCCAGTTTGCAACCAAATCCAGGCCCGCAGCCTTCCAGCCCCACAGCAGTTTCCCAGCGCTTGATAGCTTTGCCCAGGAAACAGAAGGGAAAATGGTGTGATTTCAGGATGAAGGGCAGGGTGGCTGCTCGTACTTGGCATTTCCTGGCGGTGCTGCGCTCTGCAGCAGCTTGAATTTCATTCTGAAGTAGTTTTTGCCTGTTTCTTTGGTAATTATTTTCATTCCGGGGATTCTGTTCCAGCAGGGAAGGGGTTTAGCGGAGCGTGCCGTGCTCGGCTCCGGCTCTGTGTGGCCTGCCCCTGGCTCCCCTCTGTTTACCTGCTGGCTTCCCACACCTGCAGCTTGTTTCGGAATGAAAGGAGCCCAATGTTGGGGAGCCCCCAGTTGTGGGGGGCAGGAGGAGAAGCGCCAGGCCGTTCACAAACCGCACATATTCCCTCAGAAGAAGTGGTGATTTCTTCCTCTTCCTCCTAGGAATTGCTGGAGCAGAGGCTGCTCAGGCTTGAGTACTTGTCCCTGCAGCGCCCCGAGCTCCATGGCTGAGGAAGAGGAGGAGAGGGAAGGTTGTGTGTCCATCCAGGGTTGCCTTGTGCAGCACACGATGCCGTATCCGGGGATTACACCGCAGCCCAAAGGCCCCTCATGGGGAAGCGTTTTCGTAGGCTTCCCTTCATGGTCCTCTGCACACCCCGGGTTTGGCCTGCCAGAAACCGCAGCCGAAGGGAAGAGCCTGGTCTTCGCTACACACAGCTCTGGTTATCGCGATAGGATTTGGTCAATGCAAGGACTAAAGGGCCTGATTAGATGCTGTGCCCTCGAGAGCAGTGTGCTTTTGGGTGTGCAAGGAGGGGAGAAGGCCCCACTTTAAGGTTTTATCTAAAACTAAGCTGAAGATTTATAGGCCCTGAAGAAAGTCCTTATCCAAAATACCTTATTGTTCACTAAATCACTTCCCAAAACAGATGAGGTTTGGAGGTTGGTTTCAACTCTCACAAAAAACACAGATAAAATTTTAAGAGCTAAGTTTTCCTGGTATTTTGTTCCTGTGAAAAATAAAAAACAAATCTCTACCTGTTTTGACCTTTTGAATTTTGCAGTGACATGGTTGTTCAGTTGCAAACTATTCAGCTCTCTGCTCCTGATTTTACTGATGCACCAGATACATAGGCAGCCTCTTTTCCAGCAATGAGACTTCCCTCTCTGAATGGCGGTTCCCCGACATGTAAGAGACAAACCTGAAGTGAGGTTCAACAGGTGTCATTGTGTGAGGGAAGCTATGAAACATTACTGCAATCTCACAAAAAGAACAGGAGTAATAATTTTTTAAAGAGCAATTTGCATCAGTAATTTTCTCAGTGATGAAAATCATTCATGAAAGTTGCTGATTATACTGTTTTTTAAAATACTCATTTAAAATATCTTCTTGTATTAGTTTACAGTTTTCTAGCACAAAATGGTACCTATATAAAACTACTCCTGGAACTGGAAAAATCCTACATTTTCAGTCCTCAGAGCAAACATGCAGTTATACAAAACACACAATCTTTGGCTCTGGGTTCTGCGGAGTACAGGTGACTTCGCCCCCCTGTAAAGGTGGTAAGGAAGATTTTAGAAATGCAGTGTTCCCATCGGGGACCAGGAGTGCTCAGGATGGGTATTTACAGCAGTCCCTTCGGGTCTGAACTTTTGAAAAACAAATCTGTAAAAGCCCGATGTCGGCACGGACGGCTCGGTTCAGCTCGCTGCGGTACAACGTGACCCACTTTTCCCAGAGTGGCAAATCAATCATTGCATCGTCACACATCAGTTTAGGAGCAGTAGTGACGGAGGTGGCTTTGTTTCACATTAGCAATTTGGGAGGGTAGAGCAACAGAGAGACATATGAAAGAGGTCCAGAGAACAAAATTAAACGTGGTTAAATGAGAATCCATTTCCTGCAGTAGCTCTTTGCCTGTGGCACAGCCTATCAACAATATACAGGTACAAATTGGCCTGGAGATGCATCTTTAACTATCCAAATAGAGAAAACTGCATTAGCAGCATGTGGCTCTGCCGGGCTGGTGCCATGTGACTGGGAGCGGGTACATCCGACAGGCAGCCGATCCCTTCCCAATGACTAAAGCACTGCTGCGTGATTAAAATAACTGCTCCTGAACGAAGAGATTGTAAAGGGGCATTATAATACAGTGCAGTTAAAACCAGATTGATGGCTGTTCTGCAAATCTTGCAATATTTACCGTCAAACATGGTGGGCGCTGTCAAGGTGAAAGGAATATGATCAGCATCCCTCTGGTTTGCATGGAACAGTGGATAATGTCAGATAACTTTTATCTTTTATTTTCTCCTGTTTGAACAGGTAATATTTTTACGCTGCTTTCGTCGACATATGGGCATCACTCCTGGGAACGGAATGAAAGTCTGTTAATTTATTTGATCAGACAAGAGAAATAATAGAAAACTGAAACCAGGACTCGCATTTGTCATATGTTTGAATTAGTGGAAAGCTGAAGAAAGCAGAAAAATATTGCAAAGAGTTCAAAGATGAGAGGTTTATTGAATTAGAAAAATATTAACAGCATTAATCATTTCCAAAACAGGATTCTTAACATGTATAATGACTATATAAAGGATTGGGGAAATACAAATCAAAGAAAAAAGCGTGTATAGGAAGTTATACTTTTTAATGCTTACAAAGCAATGGGTAAGTTTTCACTGATTTGCAGCTCTCCAGCCATGCTAGACTGGCTAATCAGGTGGCAAAACAGTAGGTAAGGATCTGGCCAGAGAGGATAAATCATTTCGAAGTACTTGAGAAGCAGGTACAGCTCAGATTACAAGTCACATAAGGTATAACCTTCCAGGTTAATACAGCAGCCCTTGTTCCTGGTTAGCTCTGCATAGGAAGGGAAAAAAAGGATGCTAAATTTGGAGTTTCGTAAATTATATTATTGCAGGGTTACTTTCTCATAGCCTCAGGATAGTTACATACTTCTACGAGTGTTTTGTGAAGCTTTAGAAATCTTGCATGGCATCTGCTGAGAAACAGAGGTGGAAGGGGCAATCAAAGCAGCTGCGAGGAAGAAAAGGGGGCTTTATTTCAATATAATCGTAACAACAACCCGTGTTGTTTGATTTATGAGGATGTAAAAATAGATGAATGCAGAGAAGCAGGTAAAGTGTATGAAAAATGTTGACTGTGATGCAAACTCTAGGTAAAGATCAGCCCAAATCACCACAAGTGCCATTAGGCTGCTCATCTATAGCACGATCAGCATTATATGAGTGATGGTGTCTGAGTGTTGACTTGAGTGATGCTCCAAAGTGTCCAAAGTGGGCAGTGCTCCATATTGCTTTGCATGAGGTGCCTCTGGAAGACCAACACATTTATTTTCTTGGGGTCTGTAAAAGAAACATCCACCTCAGCGTGCCCTTAGGGGAAATCCTTCAGAGCAGATGCTTGGTCACGTGCTGAGATACCTACTTGAAAGCATCATCCCAGACTGGAAGTCATATGGCTCTTTTGTCTCCCAAAATGGCCTCAAAATGACAATGTTTGGTGAACGTCTGTGCTGGTAACCGGGCGCAGTGGCAGGTCACACTGATCAGCTATGAGTTCCTCTCTTTCCACTAGCCACTGTAGTTCAGAGTCCTGTAGTATGACCTTGCTAGGGCTCTAAGTGTGTGTTTAATTCACAGATCCTGTCTTGTTAAAATATGAGAAAAATAGCTGCCAGTGCGGCAGCAAGCTGAGCAAGCATGTTAATGAGTGGAGCCGAGGGATGTGCATGGGAGACCCAGCTCACTGTCCTTGCCCGTTACCGTGTAACTCGCACACCAGCCTTCGCAGAGTTTAAGGCGGAATCTAACGAGAAACCAGGCTTAGTAACCTTCCTGACTGGTTAAAAAAAAATGTGTATAGTTTTCAGGACTATTTGAGTTCAGTTTAAGTCTTGGGAACTGAATTCTAGTGAAGCAAAAATCCTATTGACTGGGAAGCTCTAACCAGCCTGGTTGTTTTTAATGCTACCGTGCAGTTTACCAGCGAGGTAACTGCAACCCTCTGGTTTATTCTACATTGCAGCTTTGACATGGGCTGTGTCAACGTTGCGCCAAGGCAATCAATAAGCAGCTGAGTTTGGTATGTGCAGTAATTTGGATGCGGTCTCATCCTGCGGAGCCTACTGTGCATGCACAAATGTGTCCTGAGGGCTCTGCAGCAACAGCAGATGTGCTCAGGAAACATCCGTGCAAAGTGAACTCTTCCAAAAGTGGCCATTTTTTACTGTTTTAGAGGTAACAACTCTAGCATCTAAGGGCATGGTGAATTTTGTAAGGACATTGTCAGGAAGGCCAAATCAGTAGATGCTCTCAGCACTGTTGAGAAGCAGTAGTAAACCCAGTCTGAGCATAAGCTGCTGTGAAGGACAGTATGGACATACAATTGATACAGTCAATGTCTTTGCCTACTTTCCTGTCTTCCAGGGGAAAAGAAGATCCCAGGAAGCCAGTACCAGTACAGTGGAATATCTGTCGTTTTAAAGGCCTCATGCATTAGAGCCAAAACATCAGACTCGATCTATTACCCGATAAGTAAATCAGTGAAAATTAATAAACGTGCTGAAGCAGAATTTCTGCTCTTCCTTTCCCCTCTTCCACCTCACTTTCAATCATATTCCTGCCGTCCTGCATGGATGTCTAAAAGATGTGTTAGAAACTACCTGTGAAGGGTAAAATCACGGGCCTGCAACAGTCCCAAGAGGCAGAATCAATAATGACTCGGTAACAAGACGTGACCCTCTAATATAAATCCAGTGCAAATGGTGCCCAAAGCCAGGCCTCTAAAATTGCTCCGCAATGAAGACCAATCAAGCAGGCTACAGAAAATACTCTGCTAGGCAATCCCAGGAGAGTTCTTCAAGGAAAAAAAATCTGTTCTATAAATGGCAGAGCCAGACTCCAAGTCTGTGTAAGAGAAGAAGGAAAAGTGAAAGAGCAACACTTGTCAAATCCGTATTTTTTGAGAGGTACGCTCTTCTGAGTGCAGCTCTGCGATAATGTGCAAACTTGCATGTTTTGGCTACCTTTCTCAGCTGGTAATATCTTACAACGCCTTTGACAGATGTGAATAATTGCATTGGCTGGAAAGATTTGAGCCCCTGGTGGGTGTTTTGGGGAGGAGGAAGGGGGAGCCTTGACTGAAGCAAGAAAAGAAATAACATTTCCGTGTTACAGGGACAAATAACTTGCTTTATGTTTAGCCCTGCATGTTGCAATAGAGAATGGCGAGCTGCCTTCTGCAGCTCAGCTACGTCTTTGCCATTCCTCTCTGGTTTCACATATCTAGGTTTTCTCTTACAACATTATCACTTACTCAAATACAGGCTTGAGAGAAGCACTTTGGATGTGAGTGTGGACAGACAGTACATTAGCTAATATGATTCCATTAAAAAGGGATTCCATAGCTAGTGCCCCAATTAAATGAAGAAGCGTCAATATTAATAAACCTTCCAGTGAAAGGGATAAAATCAGATATGCCAGTGACCCTAGAGACATCAGTGCTAGTCAGATCAATACATCCCCATAAGCACTGATGGAAATAGCTAAACAACAGAAACATATTTAGGGCAGTGAGATTTGGCAGGACGGCACACGCATAAAGCAGCCTTTGTTTCTCCCTCATTTTGCTTTCCATTCCCTTACTTTCCTGCCAAAGATGGGTGTCATGAGCATGAACTACCTGCCTGCAAACAGCTTTTTTTGCTCGAGTTTTTCCTGTCTCCTCTCAATGCCTGGTCTAAAAAAGGTTTCTTGGGAGTGAAAAAAATGCTGTCCAGAAAGTTGAATAAGCAGTAACCCAAACTCCTGCCAGCTTACATCCCTAATGCAACTGAAATGATTTTCATTCATCTTTTCAATTGTCATCAAATACAGATCCACTGTAACTGGGCACAACTCCATTGACGTAAATGACTGGGCATTCACTTTCTTGGAACTACACCTACTTGGATGTGAGTTTAAGTATTGCCAATGCAAAGAAGGATGTGACCAAATACCATGAAAATGCAGTTGCCTATGTGACTTTCTACAGTGTTTTGCTACTCTGAGCTCTTATCTTTTCTACCCAGATTTCATGTTCATGACGCATATCTCTGAGACATCAGGCTCTGGTGGCTACAATGCGCTGTGTTCACAGCTCCTGTATAGGAGGGTTTAAAACATTTTGGAATTTCAACATCTGTTTTATGTTGATTTGGGGAGGAGAATGGGAGAAGAGGATGCCAAGTTCCAGAGAACAATAAACACTTTGGGCCAAATTCTTGTCTATGCGGGTGTGAATCTAGTGTCTCTTCATCCAGACGGCAGGTAGATTTGAGTCTGTATAATTTAAGGCAGTGTCAAGCCCTTTAATTTGGAAGAACACAACTGCTTCCTCTGGCCCGAGCACAGGAAAATGTACTTAAAATATACGTTAGTTAAAAAAAAAAATCAATTAACTGTTTTTTATGGAGATATTGGGTAAAAATATTCCATTCCATTCTGAAAACCAGCCTTTCAGATCTGAGCCAAAAAGGAGAACATTTAGCATAAATGCCTTAAAGAGAAGTACAATTAAACTGAGTTTAGAAATTAACTCTTCTGTTAATCAGAGTGAACTTATAGTTCCAGGTTTTAAAATAAAAAAGTGATGCACAAATAGTTTCCAGCACCTATTAAAGGTATAATCTTAAGACACATTTTTGGGCAAAAAGGCAACTGAGTATAAAGCTGTAAGCCTGATTCACAGTAAAGAAATATGAGACCTCGTAATTCCTCCCAAAGCATGATAGTTAATAAAATATTTCATTTTTTTCCTAGAGCAGAAACACAATAGAACAACATTAGCGGGCAACATTAATTGCAAGCTGATGGCCACCTCGGAACAGGGCAGCCTTCACCAGGCCACGTTTGATGATGCTAGCGGCAACGCGGCGGCGTGGCCAGCTGGGCAGCCCGCGCCGGGGCCGCGTCGGTGCCACCGGCCGAAGCAGTCGCGCCACACGGGGGAGTCTCTCTGCGCGTTCGGGAACCTCTTCTCCTGCATAAATCACTCCCTTTGCAACCTGGTTTCTCTGTACTGCGGCACTGTCAGCTTGTCTGGGGATAGTGCAAGATCTGTAACACTTGGCAGGGTAAAGAACGAAGCCTAAGCCAAGGTGTTTCTGCAAAAAGACTGCTTATAAGCAAGGGTGAGTAGGGTTTTGGGGGTGATGGAATGTGTGTCAAGCAGTTCTCCTTATTAAACACTGTTTAAGTCACCAATTTGCCTGATGTTTCCCGATGTTACAGGAAGAAAAGTTTGAGAAATCTTAGTCATCGGACCAACAGAATATTCGAGATGCTATTTAATTATTTAGAAAGGCAGAAGGTGTAACACATTATCTCGGCACGATAAAAATGGAACGACGTCGCCTGAACGGGATTCAGGAGTTCATCACCACGGTTTAGAGCATCTCCTCCCATTGTTTAATATAGGAGTGATGAACAGGGCCCATGGCGTGAGCTGCCTCTGGGTACACTCATCTTGGGGCTTAATCGGCCCGATACCTCAACAAGACAACCCCTAATGAACTACAGTCCACAGGTGCCACGTGTGTACTGCCTGCATCCCGAAAGCCGGGCCCTATAGACAGAGGGTCTGAGCATCCCCTCTCCCAAACCCACCTCACGCAGAGGGTGCAACACGGGACGAGGGCAGCGCTGGCAGAGGCCTCGCAGGGTGGCACAGGGCTTGGTGCCCTGCATCGGACCGTCCTGACAAGCCGCCTCTTGCATTTTATACATTGTCCTTATGTTCCTATGATGCCACAGGGAAGACTGACTTTGTCAGCTCATTGTTACCTGCTACTAATACAGACAACACAGACACTGCTAGTACAATATACTATTATCCAGCAAAACACCATGTACTGACAAACACTGTTTAGTGACTACTGGCTACCGCTCTGAGGAGGCCAGGGTCACTGCTGAACAATACCCAGAGAGGTCTCGCTAGCTTCTTCTCCCTCCTCCATTGAATGTGCTGTTAATAGACAAGCTGTTATAGAGAAAAAGAATTAAATAGTTTACAAGCTTACATCTGAAGGCCTGTGAATTGCATTAGCTGAGCCAGCTGAGTGAGAGCCAAGGCAATCTCCCCACGATTGTATAAAATGTGGCATTGAGGCATGTGGAGGCAAAGGAAGAATGACAGTGACCAGGTTTACAATATGCAAAACTGGAATCATTATTGCTTTCTATGGCCTGGAGTTTTTGGCCAAACAAGGATAAGGAAAAAGCATCATCTTTAACTGCATATGTGCCTGTGCATGTTCGTATTTTAATAATTTTCTTCCTCTTTTGCAAACTACTGTCTTAATGTTAACTCTTTGAACTGACTTTCTATTTCCCCCCACTGGACCTTCCCTCTCGTTTCCCTCTTTCTCTGCTGAGCAGCCCTCCCTCGGTATGAACAAGATCTGCAGTCTTTTTTAATTACTTATTGTTTTCCTTGGCTTCAGCAGTTGTGCATATGAACACGAACCACTTGCAGTTCAATTATCTGGACAATTATTTGGGCTAACGGAACTGGGACATGCAGCTGAAAGACTTTGGGTCCCTCCAGTTACCAGCCAAGAGACTGACCGAGTTCTGGTTTGCTTCTTTCTGCTCTTTAACTTTTCCAGAAACAGGACAGTTTTGAAAAGCTGCAGAACAATGAAAAATAATAAACAGAAAAAAAGAAAAAAGAAGAAGAATGGAACCCTTAGATCTTTCACCTTAAGAAATTCAGTGGTAGAAAAAAAGCAAAGGAAGGATGAGAAAAAAGGACTATTAAAATACAGCTACCTCTGACCAATTATAGTTCAAGATTTCTAGCTGTGTGCAAAGCTTAAAAACTTTAAAAAGGTCAGATTTCACACATAATAGAAATCTTTTGGATAACATATCATTTAAACAGTTTTCATACTAAAGATTTCTATCTCCGTACATGTATTGTCTTTCTATTATCCTGCTAATTTGGTACAGTTTTTGGTTAGAAATGAGACAGGGGATGACTTCAACCTGTGGTTACCACGACAGCTCCTGAATTACCGTGGTAAGAGCCACGGCTGAGGGGAGCTGCTTTAATTCAGCACTTGCAAACAATTTGCTGTGACCAGGCGATTGCTGAGAGAATATTCAGTGAAGAACAGGGGTGGCCTCTGCTGTAACCCCCACTAATGGGTAGCTCTCTGATAGCTCATTTATGGTGCAGTTAAACTAGATGGAAAACAGGCCCACAGGAAACCCAGTTTTCTCTTTTTAAAGATAGCTTTCCTGGTACATTATGGTATAAATCATTGCTCTAATCATTGGACTAACTAATCTAATCATTGGACTAACCTGGGTCAGTGGTCCAGATAACAGCATTTCGAGTCAGACTTGAGCTTTTCCAATTAAACTTTTTCTCAGAATCTGAATATCTTTACCAAAGAGAAAACTTTCAGCCACGCTGACTTGCAGCAGCAGCCAACTATCGCTTACAGCCGAAGGAGAGCTGAGTCTGTACAGAGAGATCCAACACCCCTCTACACAGGGGGTGAATTCCTGCTGCTATTGAGGCCGGTGGCAAAACTCACATTGACTTCAGAGGAGAGATGATTTCTTGCTGACTTGCTAGATGCTCCTTTTGGCTTTCAGTCTTGCAGTAACAGCGTAGGTGAGTCAGCTCCTAAAATTATACTCACCTGAGATCAGGCCAAGTAGAGATTTCTCTTTTTCAGGTCCTTAGTTATGATTTTTGTTTTGCAAAAATAAGGCTTGCTGTTTTAGGGCATGACTTGCATTTAATTCATTTCAGTAGAATTTCTCTTCATCCTTTTGGAAGTCTTACTTTGGCACACTCTGTCAACCCTTTTTCTGTATTTTGGGGAGCTAAATCCTGAAGTCCCATCTCAGTATTAGGTGAGCCAAATTCCCTTTAAGGGCTTGAATTATTTATTCAATTATGTTGAACTGCCCATTATGTTAAGGGCAGTTTGCTTCAGTGAAAAGCTCAGGATTTACCTGATCAAGCCTGGGAATTGCCTCTTTCCCTCGGAGTGTTGCTTTTCCTAAGAGCTGCTCAGTTTGCTAGGTCCTTTCATTCTGGTTGGCAGTGTCCTCAGGCTGGCTGATCTTTATTTCTGCTTTTAATGTTCTGTATTGATTATATTGTACTCACTTAGATGCTATTCACGGTCCCCTATTTCTGTAAATAAAATGGAATAAACAACTTGGGTTTATTTCTGCGTTTAAAATGCCTGGTAGCAGCCACGTCCATTCAGAAGGGGGCATTTGCCATCGTTGCTGCTGTCTGTGGGACACTCAGCACTGTTGCTCCTGAGACCTGCTAGCTTGGGGTGTGCTGATGTTAGTGGCCAGCTCTACCTAGCGAGCACAGGTACCTGCAGCACCTGGGGACACGCAGACGGGGGCAGCGGCCCTCCCCGAGCCTGCAGTAACACAGTGCTAATACGTGCAGCCATGACCAAACCAGATATTGCTTATCTGCCGCGTGTGCGAAAGTCACTGAGGCTCCTGCTCTCAGATCAAGCAGCTGTTATTCCTATCTATCACTTACAGGCTTTGGCTTAAATGGTCACTCACATTCGATGATAAGGTAGGAAACAGCCTCATGCCAGTTTTGCTTGCTCTTAGCAGGAATTCCTCTGCCCTGGCCAGCTCCGTTAGTCCTCAGGGAAACAAGCAGCATGGTGGGAGGACAGAACGGCTAAGGGCAGCCCGTAGAGCCAGATTGAACCCGCGTGGAGGTTCAGACCAACAACACCCAATATCCAAAAGCTTTATTGGGTCCTTAGTACCCACGTTCTTGCAGGTGTGTGTGCTTGCATGGCTGTAGCCAAACCAAGCTACAACACAGGCCTCATTTCTAAGGTGCAGATCCAAGACAGAAACAGATCTATGCTCGCATCTAGGCATGCAGAAACAAGACGTCTTCCCCAATGTCCCAAATTTTGAAGAGTTCTGAATGGAGTTGCTGGTTTTGACTCCTTTTTACTTAAATATACACCTGAGATATATAAAGGCTGTATTCTTTTAAATTTCTTCTTGTAAGAATAAAACAATTTCACTTAGGTAATACAAACTCTTTTGAAAAGAGCTGTGGAATATTGTTGTAAGTATTCTTACAATGTGAAAACAAGTAATTAAAATAGGCAAAATAATGAGTAAAAATAGCATGACTTTAAGAAAGCACATAAGGAGTAGTCAAGCAGGGTAAAACCAAATAAGATTAATTTAGGTTAGAGACTCACATATATGGTATATTGTATTCTTTGGACTGAACAGAAAGGCATGCTGTGAAAGGGTGTTCTAAACTCCATTAAAGAGTAATCTTTGTACACAACGGTAGTGCTGTGCAAATAAACATTCTGAGGCAAAATAAATAAGTTTTGAGAAATGAATGACTCCAGCAGTAGTTTGCCAATTAATTAGAACAAAGAGGGAAGAGAACACAGAGAAATAAATAAGGAAGAATTTAAGTAGCTTCTGCTATTCTCTCACTCTACTTCTTGCTAATTCTTCTTCTCACAAGTTTTGTGGGATTTTCTTTGGAGAAAGGAAGAGAGCCAAGAGAATGTAGCAATAATTTTGCCCACGCTTGCTATCCGCAAAGCAACAACAAAAAAGGTTAATTGTAACTAGATCTTTATCACAATTTATTTTAACAAGGTGATAGAGTGCAAACTGCCAGGGAGGACGAATTGGTTTGAGAAGATTAAGCCAGCTTTCATACATTCTAGTCAGCAAGACCTGTTGCCCTGCAGCAGTTAAGGAATTAACCAGTGCAATTTCTCAACTATTAGTTATTATCTCTGAGAACCTGTGGAGAACAGGTCAAGTCCCAGAAAACTAGAAGGGGGCAAACATAATAGCTATTTTCAAGAAAGCAGAAAAAGGAACTCTCAAGATATCATGGATCTGTCAACCTCACTTTAGACAAATTGTAACTGAAAATATACTAGAACAAATTAGTGATTATAACATTTGAGAATGACTTGATTTTGGAAGGAGGTGAGAGCATGACTAGAACCAAAACTCTTCATAAGCTGGTGACATGGTCCTGATTCAATGCAGTCACTTCTATTAAAGAACTACTCACAGGCAGGAGAAGCCAAATCCCCAAATGCAGGAAAGATGACAGAACCTTGAAGATCTGAAGGTCACCACATCCGCAGTAAATGAGGAGTGAGGTGTTTTTGTAAAAAAGAAAATCTGGTAAAATGTGTTAACAGCAGCACTGTTTCTAACATAACAACTGTAGCTATTTCGCTGGCTCATTACCAGTGAAGGCTTAACCATTTGTGCTGCATCCTGTTTAAAAGTACCATATTTTTAAATAAAATATTCAGGCACACTGGACAGGATGCAGCATACAGGGACAGGAATAAATAGAAACCTATAAAACACAAGCCATGAGAAAAGTTTGGAGAAACTGAGTTTGTTTCATTTAGAGGACTGAGGGGAGCATGATAACAGATTTCCAGTGTGTAAGAGGTTATTAAAAGAAGATAGTAATCCATTACACATTGAGGATAGGGCAGGAAAAATTGCTTTAATTTCCAACAAAGGTGATTTAGGTTATCTTTCTAACTATAAACCTAGGTAAGCACTGGAACAGGCTGCTAGACAGGCTGTAGAATCTCCATTACTCTGGGTTTTAAAGAACAGATTAGATAAAACAGCTGTCAAGCTTGTTGGGTATTACTTGATCCGCATACCCCAGCAGAGGTGGACTTAGACCAAACATCTCTTTAGGTCCCTGCCAGCCTTAACTTCCTCAGCTCCTGAATGCGGTAGTTGCATTATTTTGTAGTCGCATAGACACCTTAGTTTGCCTTAAGAAACAATAAACACAGAAACCAAAGGAAAATGAAAGAGACAAACGAAAATGCGAATCACAGCATTTCAATTTTGGAGGTAAGTAAAACCAGTCATTACCTTTTTGCTGATTCTAGTGACTCCAGAATGACCCAAGTGTTGACAGAGGTGTAAGACTTACAGAAAGAAGGGGAGAAGTAGAGATGCTGAATTGGGTGAAGGCAGAATTGGGAAAAAAGCAGCATCTATTCCCCTGTTCACCCTCTAAGGTCCTGTCCCACATTTTTATCTCCTTTAGGAAGGCTGGGAAGCTGCCACTTCTGCTACTTCTTGCCTCTGCCTTTGCTTTATCTGGGGACCGGCTCAAGGATGGGACCCGTGAGAAACAAGAGCTTAGCTGCAGCTGGAAGAAGCACAGGCAGGTGCCCTCAACATCCCGGCCAGCACAAACGTTCATGTTCTTCTCAAGCACCACACATGGAGAGTGAGCGTAGTTTAAGGCAGAGGATGCCCAGAAAGGGGCAAAAAGGATCCGCAAAGTTGCAACCGAAGCAAGCGAGGTGCTGCCCTACGCAGATTTCTCCCTTGCACCGGCTGAGAGAATCCAATCCCCACGGGGTGCCCTAACCTAATGCAATCTGCAGGGACAGAAATGGCAGATTCAGCAAACTTCGGGGTGGTTTAATATTGCCACAGCTATCTTCATGCACTATTTTCTCTGTATGTTCAATTATGCTGTGGATTTATTTATCAATAAATCAAGTCTCTGCTTTCCATTTGCACATTCAGGGAAACCACAGTTGGTCTGCAGAATTTCAGAAATACATTCATCTAAGCATGTGAAATTCTCTTTGGTCTTTGAATTTTTTGCAGATAAATTACTTTACTGTATTTATGGGTTACCAGCTTTTCAACACTTAGTTTATAATCCATAACCCTCTGCCCTTTTGCAAATAACTTATATTTTGCCCCGAAAGGCAGTCCATCTCTGCTCACAGAGCCTTTGTGTTTGTCCTGACTGCATTATTTATATCTCCACTAAAGACATTCTTCTTTTCCATGTTCTTATATGGTGCCCATCACACAATATTTGGACAGCTACCGGTAGCTGCTGATGAGAGTTTGTCCATTGCTTCCCCCTTTATGGTATAAACTTTCAGCACACATTGTAGGGTTTTTGGTCCTTTAGCAGAGTCCTGGTGGAACTGCTTCATGTAACAACAAATCTACATTTGTCCAGTGACTTATCAGAGGCACCTGGTTACATCTAGAGATGAATTTTAGCTCTTTTAAATGAGGTATTTTCGCTTCTAAAAGTCATGACGTTGATGTTTGTTTTAGGCCCATTTTCTTGTAGGTCTCAAGATTCTGTTTAAACAAGTTCTAGGGGGTGGGTGAGTCTTAATACAATAATTCCCTGTTTAAAAAGATCTGTGTTCCCCAGCCGAGGGATGGTCCTCCCAAGCGATAGGACAGGCAGGAGGAGGTTGCTCAAAGCCCTCCTAGAACCTCTTGTTGTACCATGCCCCGAGGCAGACCATAACCAGAGTCCTTTTTTGGGGGGGACCAGTACCTTCTGGATAGCTATTTATGCATTAAAGTAATGCCCAATCCCTACAGTAAGATACAGCTGGGAAAAAGTCTGTTCCCAGGAGTTACAAGGGAAAACTCCTGGGTTTTCTGTATAAATATTTTAGCAAGCCAGACAACCCCAGAGGAGGCATTTGCTCCCCAGTTCAGTCTGTTGATATTTTTGTCTGAACTAGCCAATCCTGCTTTTCACTTTCATTTGGAATTACTGTCTATAAATATTTTATATTAGTTTAAAATCAGATTCTAAAATATTTAAATTAATTGGGGGTGGTGAATTAGAGAGCCAGAAATTTGAAAATGAGATTGTCTGATCCCCTTCCATGCTGCTTTTTTTCAGGTTTTAACTGTAGTCCAAACTCTCCCACTTTCTGTGGGATAATCCAATGTGAGATAATTTTACTTGTAACATATGAGTGATTTGATTTCTTTTCAAATTAGTTAGCAATAATCCTTGTTTTCTTGCAATTATTTCAGTATATGCTGTAGCTAACTGGCTTCCCTCTGAAGATTCAGGCTGCCAAACAAAGAAGTGTGCTGGGATGGGTGGAGACCATAGGGAATCTGCCCGAGCCTTGTACAATTTGCCAGTGAGAACTGGGACTGATCTGTAAAACCGGAACCTCTTGTGACTTTTGTTACTGGATGAGTTCCTTAGGCGAAGGCAAAATGAGATATTTCCTTGTAGTTATTCTGCCTGCTGTCACCCATGCAGCACTTGCAGCATTCCCTAAACAGCAACAAAAGGAGGCAGTGAATTCTCAGAAGATACTCCCTTCTTCATTGATTTCAGTGACCAGGCCAGGACCTACAGAGGATGTTCCCAAAATCTGACATGTCGTAGACATGTCATGGCAATTGCCAGGGTATCCCAGAAAGGTCCTGCAGTGCCTACTTGTACAAGTCACCCCAGAGACTACATGCTCAAGCCTATGTTTTTATTTGGCATCTGCGATATATGCAAAGAGTACTTGAAGAACCGAATGTTATTACTGGTTAGTGTGATATTTTGTCTTACCACAGGCTTCTGTAGCCTCCATGGAAAACTTCGGATGGATCGAAGTGATCCTGCAAGCTGTTCATCAGGGAATAACCCAGGCAAGAGTTGAAATTTTTGAGAATTTCAGAAAGAGTAAATAAAGCAGTCTAGAGTATAATTGCTACAGGAGGCAACTTAGAGGCCATAGGTATGGAAGGTGAGAGAGGTAATTATGCTTATCAGAGTTGGGTTTTTTTAGGAAGTTTTTCGAAGAAGCTCAGACAAGTTGTTTTCTTTAATAACTAGCTCCTAGCCTGAGTTTTAAACCTGACAGTCAGTCTTAATCCATTAAACTGTCCACTTTCCTACAAGCTGGTGCAGTAAACGGTTCTTTCAAAAGAAGAGAAGAAAACAATGATGCAGAAAGCTACATTCTTGGAAGCTCCAATGTTATTTATGGAGCTTTATCCTTTTTAATCCTGCCTAATATTTACCAGAGTATTTTTGGCATGAAGCTCTAAGGTACTGAATAGCAAAGGGCAGCTGTACCATCTACGCTCTCTTTGTAGAGCTTAAGCAGGTAGGAGGCTCATGTCCTGTCTCACATACTTGGAAATTCTAGAGAAAGAGGAGATTCTGAGCAAAGCACATATTTTTCTTAAACCCAGATCTTGCACTGAATTATTATTTCAGATATTCTTATCCACAGGATGCGAAGAAGCACAGTTTCCCTGACATCCCACTGAAGTCCTAGAAATAGGGCTTATTTCACACGCGGTGACTGTATTGGATCAGGGAGCAGGGTGATTGATTTCTGCTGTGACAAAAGCTACCTGGCCCTCCTGGAGAGAGGAAAGGGAGGAGAAACCAGACTCCCTCATAGCTGTAGGACTTCATCCATTGGTGTTTTCCTAAAGATTAGCTAAGGCCACTCTTTCCTTTCCTTTTGACTCTGTGCAAGTCTTGCTTTATATTCAAAGGCAGCTTGCCCCAGGACTGTAATCAGAGCATAAATGGAACGATGTGGGGCATCCTTGAATCTCCATTTACTGAATAATCCCGTACCCAGCGTGTCTATGAGGAACCATTCAATCCACTGACTGACTAAGTGCATGAGGCATTTGAAAATACTAGCCTTATTTCCTCAAGAGACGACAGCAAAATGTATGGCCATGGTGAAGTTCCTGGCAGTTCTAGAAATAGTGCCTGCTGAGCAAATAAGGTCAGAGTGGGTGGGTGAAAATGGATTGTTCTCAAAATTTGGCACATAAAACTTTTAAAGTGCTTTGTGAACAGAAATCATTCTCTCAGGTCTTGATCCCGCAAAAGCTCTTGTGGGTAGGCTCCTCATACACTGGAGATTTGTTTATGCTTTTGCAGGGTGGGGTTTTAGGCTAAATAAAAGAAAGTGGAATATTAGCCATAGGAGATTTCACCTTCAAAGGAAGACATCTGTGCCCCCTCTTTATTAGTTTCCCCTGTGAGCCAAATACTTGACTAAGTCAGTTTGTTCATTTTCCCACCCTCTGAAGACTTAAGAAGCAATTCCTCTAAGGCACTTGTTTTGATTTTTCCACTTACGTATTCTAGGAACATGCTTAAATCATTTGAAAATTGTGTTAATAACTTAAAAATCTTACTGATCCGAAATCTTTATATAATTAAGCAAAATAATACAGCTCCCTACATGGAACTAAAGTATTTGGAGGAAATTCTCAATGGAAATAAGGATGACTCATTCCTCAAGCAACACCAACAATTAAGTATACATAAGCTATCAGTTCCCAGTAGAAAAAAATGGGGACATTTATATAATAAAGTGTTTTCCTAATCTGCGTAGAAAAATGATAAGGTATTTGTACCAGCTGAGACTGTATTCAGAGACATGTTTGCCAGTGTTCAAGTTTATTCTCAAGAGCAACATCTAGTGAATAAGACGATACTGGTGGTAATTTTAAGCCTCACATTCTTGGGAAATCATTATTCTGCCAATTCTTTCTGATGTTGAAGCTTGCATGCTGTGCATTTAAGATTTTAGGATGAAAAAGTGAAAAAAATAGACTTAGGCATGCAATGAAAACCAAAGAAAGATTGTGATTTGGGCAAAGCTCACATATAAAGAAAAATCGGCCTTAAGTGCTATAAACTCTTAAATCTGAGGTCTAATCAAAGCATGGCATTGCAAGTCTTGTGCTTGGTGAAGAACTTTGCAAGTGGCCACACAATCCCTGAGATGTGCTTACATTACCTCTGCCTTGGGGGGTTTTGTCTATCCTGTTGACAGAAAATCCATCTGTGGAGGGATTCAGCAATTCCTAACTTAAAATATCACCAGAATCTTGTTCCAGGCTGAATGTGATTGGCACCTGTCCCTGCTCCAGATGAAAGCTGCTCAGACAGGCCCCATGCTGAATGGTGTGCAGGACCTAAGCGCGCACAGAGAGGTGCTGGTGACACAACCCTGCTTCGCTGCTACACTTTGTGCCCAAAAACTCTGATCTTCCCCTGACAAAGATTTGGAATCTCAAGCTGATTTGCCTTTTTTGGGGGGGTCTACACCCTCTTTCCACTGCAATCTCACCTTCTTCTCTAAAGGCTGAGAGGAGAGGCCAGGCAGTGTCATCAAGGAGGCTGAGATCTGGGTACAGTCCTTTGGCCTCCGCCTCCTGGGGCTCCCCTCTGCACAGTGGGACGGTGACCTTGCCCCACTGCAGGGTGGCATGAGGACACACTTTGCACAGGGGGACTTCGGGGTGCTAAAGGGAGGCTGCTGCACAGTGCCTGCAGACAGGCAGCCTGTCGCAAACCTCTCCATCACAAGTGCTCACATCTAAGAAGTGCTCACCTGGTAACAACAACAGCTTTACTGAACCTCTGTGCCTTCCTGAGCACCAGCGTATCATCTCTGCTTTCATCCTTTGACTTTTTAGAAGCAGCCTGTCAGGAAACCCAGTGTTTATAAACCCACAGCTCTCCAGATAGGGCTTTCTCGATTGCTAACCTCATTACATGTGCCTCTGCTTACACAATACACCCAGTCACCCTGCTTCTTTCCTAAGGAGCGAGACGCTTCATAAACTGATGCAAGATTTGATCCACCATGTTTATAGCACATATCGGATGAACCCTAATTTGCAGGAAGTCTTTACAAGTGGAAAACCTTGCTAAAACACATATTATTGAATGGGTATCTTGCTGTGCTTAGATCAATGAAGCTTATACTGTGGCTTAGGCCTAATCTTAGGACAATTCAGCAATTGAATCCACTCATGTTAGGCTACTGGCAATGTTTCAGGACACATCTTGTATCTACTGATCAGTTTGTGCATTCAGTTTGTGCATAAAATGGAAAAGAAATCAATGAAAACATTTAGAAAAATAAAATAGAGAGATAAAAAGACAGGCTTGTCAAAA
Source organism: Tinamus guttatus (assembly GCF_059628265.1). Classification (NCBI taxonomy): domain Eukaryota; kingdom Metazoa; phylum Chordata; class Aves; order Tinamiformes; family Tinamidae; genus Tinamus; species Tinamus guttatus. The sequence continues at coordinate 3,155,988 of NW_028288841.1, read as the reverse complement.
AGCAAATGGACAAAACAGCCCTGTAGATTCTGTAGTGTGACGACAGATTTCTTTAAAACAGCATATTTTCCTTGGTATCCTGGAATGATTTATAGGTTAGCACACTAGAAACTTGATTTTTAAACATTTCAATGCTTTAACTCTTAAAACTTAAAATTCTTAAAACTCTTAAAATAGCAGCAACTGTGAACACGTGGTATCTGTGTGCTGGACCATTGCTAAAAACCCACTGGAAAGCCATTGGCAGCAGACAGGACTGCAGTGCTTGATAATGTGGTCAACCAGTGTATTTTAGACAGGTTTCCTGGGACTACACATTTGTGGGAATGGACATAGGCTGGGGGGTTTCTAATTCCTACAGCTTTTGTGCAGAGAAGCAGGCAGTGAGAGGAAAGAGATGATGTTAATGTTTCTGCTATGGTAAAAGCTTCAGCCACGTCTCACCCCTTAGATATTGGGAACTACACAGAGACAATTTGAGCGTAATCCACAGAAAATCAGGCTGTGACAGGCTAGGGGCTCAGGGAACTACTTGGTACGAATGTGGAAGTGAGAATTCAGCTGTCTTGGTTTGAGCATCTTGGAAGTGATTTTCCCTGCTGGTTTCATCTCTGGAGGAGGAAAACGGCCGGCCTCGTAGCCTAGATCCTGGTCTTGCAGTGCCTTCCCCTGGTCTGGGGCTCGGTTCTTGCTAAGTGGCCTCATGCAGCTCGGGATACATCCTGACACGTGCATTTAATGCTTTTGATAGATGCTTAGCTCACAGTCTCAGAGGGTGGTGTTGGAGCATATTTGCCTTCAGATATGTGCAAGCCCTTGATGTCAGTGAGCACTGCCTTTGCTTCTGAGGGACCTAGGATCTTGTATTTTAGCTTTCTCTCCTCTGTCACTTTGACATACTGGCAACCCCATATGTCCCCCTTTCTAATTATCATTTTTAATTCTTACAGCATTCTTATATGATTGATCAAAATGTGCCCAGTGGAAGTCAGTGCTGACTTCATCATTTTAATCTTTTTCTTTAGACTAATCTCCGCATCCCTTGATCATTTCTGGCATTCTTCCCCAAATGCTTGTACTGAGTATAATATTCTATATTTGTCTATATTTTTACATCTTGATCTGATGCAATCTCATGGTGAATTTATGTTCTGGTGTTTGTTTTTGCACTTGCACCTCTTCCACTGCTTTCCAGATGTTGTAATAAGTTCCTGTTTTCCAGACAGAAACTTATCAGAAAGGAACTTGTTTTTCCCTCTCAAAGATCTGAATTTGCTTTTGTTTCTTTGACTTGGCTCTCTTGTTTACAGCTCTAGCTTTCCAGTTTCTTCTGCCTTACTCCCCCGGTCTCCAGCAGTGCCCATGGTGGTACCGACCGTGAGTTTGATCATAAAAGAAAGGGCAGGATTGCTGTCAGAATCGCCAGGACTCACCTGTGGGCATCACTGTCTGTTTCGCCTACCCGGGAGCTGCACTGGCAGCTCCTGCTGGTGCTGCAGGAGCGGACGAGCTGTGTGTACGGGGCAGCACCATCCTCCCCGCTCCTGCTATGGGCACAGAAGGTGCAGCCCTCCTCTCTGCGAATCCCTCCCTGCTCCTCAGCCTCAGCTAAAAAGCAATTTTCCCTACATTTTTGAAAAGCCATGAGCTTTTTCTGACGTCATCGGACTGAAATATTGTCTGTTTTACACTTTCCTAACATGCCCTCCTCCATTCTGTTCCCATTGCTTTGGCTTTGTCACAGTTTAAATCATCTGTTCTTTGATGGTAATCAGATTAAAATATTAGGTTTCTACTTTTGAGATTTCCTGTCCTGACACTCGGAGATAAGAACTGCAAAATGAGGTGATTCTGCAAAAATTACTATCCTAAAAGTTCTATCATCTTCATCAAACTAAATTGAAATTATCATCGTCTGTACTCCAAACATCGCTTGTATAGATTATTTTACCATTACCCTTAAAAGATGAATGCAACAAACTCTTCTTACGCTATACTGATTTTCTAATTTCTTTTCTATTTTAATTTAAGTCAAAACCTAACCACTGACTTCCCACTGCTTTATCTATTGCTTCTCTGCCAGAAAATCATCTTCTGCAAATGTTGCATTTGTAACCTAATAGCACACAAACCAGAAAGCAACCTTCGATTTTCAGCGTTATGCTCACTGGTTAATAAATGCAGATTTTCAGTGCAAGGTACCCTTTTTTTTCCTGTGAGGCACACTGTGAGTATGCAAGTAAATCTGCCTTTTCGAGCTAGTGGAATAAAAAAAACAGATAACTCCAAGTGGAAACTGTACTGAAACTGTAAAGATGCTAATGTGTTGAGAAGCTGCCCAGGTCTTAGATGAGATGAAAAATGGCCTCTATTTCCTATGAAATAAAGATGCAGGTGGAGAAGATGAATAAAATGCTCTGCATAAAATGGAAAGATCTTTCCCATGTTTCCAATAAAGTGCCACTACACGGTCGCCCAAGAGATTTCTGTTAGTCCATATATTTTAGATTCCTAGAGCTCAGTTGTTTCAGCACAAAAATAATGAAATAATACCAACCTATGTCACATCACACCCTTTTGCCTTCATATCAGCTGCCTGAAGTTGTTCATTTTAACCAAGGTACCACATCTCGTTATTTGTAGTTTGTTTAGGTTCTCTTCTCACCGCAAAGCTGACGGATTTGCTCAGACTTGCAGGCTCCAGCGCGCTGGCCGGGTGAGGGCTGGTGTCTGCCATGGCAGAGATCCGCAATGTTGGTGCCGCTCAGCACGGTCCTGCAGTCTGAACGGGAGCCCTGGAAAAGACCTTTCTTCTATAGCAGATCTTGGCTCATCCTACACTTAGTGCAATATTGCACAAACTCTGATTAATAATTACTTCTCAAGCAGTAAATGTAGCTATAAACAATACTGACACAGAAATGATTTTGTAAGTGTGTCTTTTCCTTAGTAGATCGAGACTTTTGTGTGTGTGTGTGCTTAACTGCAACAACCACATTTTTATTAATCGGTTATGAATTCCCTCCATACAGGACTTCTCAATTATCATTAATTGTTCTTATGAGGAAGAAAGCAAGCTCGTTGTTAGGTTGCGGAGCGCTGTCTTGTTACCGATGCGTCTCCATGCACACACTGGAGCTGCCTGAGTGACTCTGGGCTGCTCCACCGGGGCAATATCTACAACCAAAAGCCAACAGGCCCAAGGTAGTGGCTGTTTTACCCTGTTGCAGGCAGTTTGCTGCCACTGCGCACACTGAGATCCGCTGCCGTCCTCCCGAGCAGCCGCACAGCGCACACACTTCTATGTTTAATGGTCCCCTGTGTGCTCATCCACTAGCCTTGACACAGGTTGACATCAGTTCCTTTCCATTCCTAAGAGTTGGATGCTGGAGTTAGCAAAATCTTAGCTTTTAACCTGAAAAATGACAATTTTCAGAATGTGACTGTTTCATAAGCAAGAAACACTCCTGAATTTTTGGAATTAAGTTTAAGTGATTTCATGTAATTCTCACCTTTCAACTATTGCTTTCGACTTTGCCTTTTATTCTTTTGAGTTGCTCCTTGTCATGTCATGTTGGAGATCAGAAAACATTAAAAGTAACCTTTCTTTACTGCTACAAGGTATCAGGAGAGTTGTAGCCTGAGTAATGGCAGTGCCTAATTCCAAGGAAGGGGAAGTAAACAGCAGACTAATCCAAAGCAGAAGAGTTCTGTCTAGAGACAGGAGTGGAGACTCCTGTCTTCATTGTGAGTTTCTTTTTCCTCTGTTTCCCTTCTTAAACCTTCTCTTTCATTGACTTAGACAGCGGGTTTTATTTTATTTTATTTTGGATAGGGGGTCTACCATGTTCCACTGTAGTACCTAGCACTGCAAGGCCTTGAATTTTAATTGCAATGTCCGGGTTCTATTATAATGGAAAAAAAAAATAGAAGAAAAAGAAAAGACTGGTAGAAACTAGTTCTCCTGGATTTCACTCCCAGCTCTAGGCAGCTTCTTGGTGTAGGATACAGGCAAGCCACGAACCCTCTCTGATCCACGCTCACTCTTAATGACACTGTTCACCATCCTAGCCTTTTTACCACTGTGTGAAGTTGATTCTTTATATGTTTTCCCATCAGTAAAGTATACGCTGAAATTCTTATCTACCTCCTAGGGGTGTTATTAGGTTTAATACATTAATATTTATAAGTACTTTTATATGCTTGGATGGACGTAGCTATAGATATAGCAGTGCTCTGCCTTAATGCCAGGCTTAACATTAATAAAGCACTGTGCAGGGGGAACGGGGGATTGCGCACAAGATCCAGCCTCTCCGAGGGCAGCGTGAGCCAAAGGGGAAATCAAGCTGGGCGGATCAGGTCTTCGTGGAGGCGAGCGAGGCAGGAACGTGTCGGGGCGCGCGCTGCAGAGCCGGGCAGAGCCGTCCCTCCCGCCCCGGCGCTGCAACCAGGCAGCCACCCAGCCCGCAGCAAGGGGACGGCTGCAGAGATTTCATTGCTCCGGTTTCAGAATTGGGTAATTATAGCTGGTCAAAGTGTTCCAGCACTGAAGTAATAATTAACCGTGCAGTGCGCTGGTTCTGCTGCCTGACAGCTCTGCAGTCAGACTTTGCAGGCCTGGTTCCTTCCCCCTCTGTAAATGCGCTTTTGCAACAAAATCTTTGCCACCGACCTCACGTCCCACAGACAGCTTGGGTATAGGGGAAGATACAAGTCAGAAACTCCAGGGTCAAATGTCTCTGTCTAAATGCACAGCAAAAATACCATCTGGGCTGGAAACTAATTTCATTTCACCTCCAAAAAAAAAAAATCTTCATTACCTGAGATGATTTTTGAAATGCCAAGACCATCTATCTAGAAAACTCACTAAAACAACTTTGTATTTCTGAGTTCCTACTCTATTACCTTTATAAAAACTTCAAGTAAAAAACATATAATACAGACACTAAATATGTGGTACAAATAATTCATTTAAATTTCAGATTTCCAAAATTCTCCTCTAGAACACTACCCAACTGCAAGTCCCTGTGAAGACATTCCCAGCGTAAAGCAAGTCATTTGTCATGTCTTCCAGGAACAATTCACTCCTGATGCATTTTTGCAGCTTAGGTGAATGTTTTCAGAGAGTGAAGTTCCTTGAGGACTGAAAGAAGAAGCAATAACATTGGGTAGATGTGGAGCTATACTGAATTTGGGTTGCATTCCTTTTGAGAAAACAGAAGGAATGAGAGGAACAGTAGTGAGGGCTCAGGTAAGGAAGCTGCCCAGCTGTTTGGGACAAATCCTGCAGACACAAGACATCAGTAAGATGCTTTGCTGTGGGGGACCTCTATGTACACCATAACAGTCAGATTAAATGGATCTTGGCGATCCATTGAAGCCTCTGTGAGGGTAATAACAGGCCCATATGTTTTCTGTGCCTGCAGGCAGTGCTTGGGAACCGCAGAAAGATCAAGCCGGGCACTCCTCCACCAAGGGGATTCACTCTTGGTCATCTGCGTTTTCTAAGACGCAGAGACTGTGCTGAAGAAGCTGACACATTACAGACATCCGGATGTGAGCCAGTCTCAGGGGGTTCATGCTGTTTAAAGGATTAGATTTTAGTTTATTGGGCTCAAATTTATGTGAGACTGCCCATTTAGCAACAAATCTTCAGAAAAAAAAAGTCTTCCAGCAGTTACTTGGCTGCACTGATTAGAAAACCTTCATGAAACAGCAGAGGGCCAATCCCAACTTGTATTTCTTGTGGCTTTAGGGGATTGTAACAGAAATGGGCAATTGCTCCTATTGCAGCAAGTAATCAAAAACCCTATCGCGAACCTCAGTCGGGGGGACTAAGTCCTAGGCCCTAGTTCTGCAGCTCTGGGAAATGAAACTTTCGCTAAGGGGAACCCGAGGCTACTGATAACAGTAGCAGCTCTCCTCTAGCAGTAGCTCTCCTCTGGCAGTAGTACTAGTAGTACTAGTAGTACTCCTCTAGCAGTGGTACTGTAGTACTACTCTCCTCTAGCAGTAGTACTAACAGTAGTAGCTCTCCTCTAGCACAAATGCCACTTGAGGATGGCAGGAAACTGCCATTGGCAGAGACAATTTGTTCTATACAAGTAATTGTTCAGAGACTCAACGTGTTCCAAACACTTATAATGAAAGTAAAGCTACAGCATTAAAAAGTTCTTGAATATGTGTTGTATGTGTATGTTTATATCTGGGGAGAATTTATGTAAGAATTTGTGTAAGTTACATCCCAGTGTTGCACATTTGGCATTTCTGATTACAAATAGGAGAAGAGGAAATATCACTGTTTCAGTGCATTCTTCTGCTGAGAAAAATAACCTATTTAATTAAAGTGAAATGATTGATTTGAAGACGTCTGGAAGCTATTTCTGGACAATATTAAATGAAGGATAAAAAAAAAATGTATAGTTTCTAGGGAACATGTCAGATGATATCTTTTCTGATGGTTGACCTAAACTAGTTGATATAAGACATCTGTTTCCTAATGAAATTGTTCCCCAAAATAATAATTGCAGGGTGATTCAGGAAATATGTAAGTCTAATTTAGCTTTATTACTAGTGTTCTAGGTTAATGAAAAGCATTCCCCAGGCAGCTGCGTATTGCCTGCGATGTTCTTTTCCTTACTACATATCTCATGGCATAAGCCGTAAGAATATTAAAAAATATATGTTGCAGGGCCATCGCACACTGACAGACTAGTGGAACAGGGTTAACTTAACACAACTTGGCTGCCTGGCTCTACTGTCTGACATCTGTAACATTGGCAACAGAAAAGAAGTAGGATTATTTGTATACAATGACCTACACAAATAATTGCTTAAATTAAAAAAAAAGAAAGAAAAATGAGGCATCCCAGTCAAGATGCTCCAACACTAGAGAGCCATTTACCACTGTAACTCCTTCCTAAAGGAGATTTTTGGCTTGAAATATTACATAGTGCATTATATCTCTGCACTTTTCAAAGAACACCACCAAATGTATCAGTAATGCAAAGGAAGAGCCATTGATATGGTAATCAAATGTAAATGTCATAGTAGGTTACCTGAGATTTTGTATTTTACAACACAATTACATTCCCATTAAATTAATGCAGGCAGCAAGTCACTCTTGCTGGCAAATGCCTACTAAGTGGTTATCTGTTAGAGGCAGAAAAATGCAGATTTTGACTAATGTTAAATTTCACTACTTTGTTTTAACAGTAGAACAATAAAATTTAAGATGACCTAATTCTCAGTGGTTTTTGGGTATATCTTTTTTTTTATCTAATTTCTGGTTTTACAACCTGAGTACCCAATACCCTAATACCTAATACTGACATATGTTTAAATGTGTGGTTTTCACATTCCATATTTTGATGTAATTCCTGATAGAAAAAAAAAGAGAGAGAACTAATCACTGGCAGAAAGTATAGGCATTATAAGCATTCCTGTAATAGTTTCTTGTCCAAAGTGGAAATGTTCACATGGCTTCTGGTTCTAATACCCCTCCCTCTTTATCTTCACATACCTCTAAGGCCCAAATTTACGTGGTTTCCTGAGTTAGGATTTGTGTTGAAAAGTTAAAAGTGGATCAGCCTCTTGTCCTGTTTACAGTCTTTGCCCTTACCTCTCGCCTCCTGGCATGCCATGACTTTCCCTACATCAGTGATTTGTAGCTTCCAGTTGGCAGCGAGGAGCTGTGGGCGTTTGGCAGTGCAAGCGCCTTCTGCACTGCGTTACTTGATACAACAGGCCCTTCTTACTTGTCTTCTTGATGCACTAATTTAAATCTTTACTTTCAGTGCCATGACTTGAGACAGGAGATGAAGAAAATCCTATATCTTGATAAAAATTCCATGAGGAATTGGTATCCCACAAATTTCCACCCAGAAGCTGAGAAAATGCCTTCTTTTCAAGGACTTTCAGACCAAACTGGGTTGTTTGTTTGAAGTCACTATGTCTACGTGGACACTTTGATGTGCTGGGAGACATTCGCACTGCCCAGCTGGAAGGGCTTTGATAAGAAATGCTGCATCTTGTCACCCTTCTCCAGTGACTGAAGACAGACAGTGGAAAGTCATGGAGCCTATGAGAAAATAATAATAAAAAAAACCCACAGTTGAAATCTGGGGCCATTTTCTTGGCTGTGGTAGCTCAGAATAGCTTTCCCAAAGTCAATACCACTACATTTATTTACTCTCACAGAAAAAGCTTAGTCCATGCATCCATCAGCCTTCCTAAGCAATAAAATCTTCCAGGCCTATAACATAGCTTTCATGGTGGCATACAACAGAATTAATTATGACCATGAAAACAGCACAGATCAATCACTGGAGTAAAAAGCCTTGTTACTTACAAAGACAGACTTGCATAAAGTATTCACAAATCATAGCCTGAGTCAGGAGAACCTTTCCTGTAGCCATCATCAAAGGCAATGAAATAAAGTATTTGTGCTGTTTCTGTTCTCATCATAGATGTGAATGCATGCAAGTTACTCTTGGATTTCTTTCTGCAGGCACGAACCTTAGCTCAGTTCTTGATCTAATGATTTGTCCTCGTACTTTTTTTTAAAAAAAGTTGGTAATGTAGCATTTGTAGCTGGCTGCTCAACAAACAGGGTTTGTAGTAGAACATTCATTTCTACTTGATTTATTGATAGTGCTTCTGAGTCAGGATAGATTGCGTTTCAGTAAGTAGGGCCAAACCAAAATGGTATTTGGATGAAGTATAAAGCTTTGGGCCCTGACCTGAGTGCACTCCCAAGTCTCAGTGACTTCATCATGCAACCATCGCAGAATTCAGGATGAAGAGCTCAGGAAGTTGTGCCCAGCAAATACAAATATATTTATCTCAGCATATACAAATATATTTGTATATAAAATATACCAATAGACCATTTTTTTTGGTATTGTTTGTACACTGAACATAAGTAAGAACTTATACAGAGTCTTTGTGGAACCAGGATTTGCACTCCCATGTAATAAAGAAAACTACATATGTTAAAAATCATTTTCCTTAGCATATAAACAAATGCAGCTCTATGACGTAGATAATATTTTAAAAAATCTTTTTTCTTCCAAACGCAAAAAATAAACAATCATTGCCACAAGATTATTGCAAGAAATCCATTGTAAGAGGTAATATTAGTAAACTGTGTAAATTAAAAACACTGTGGTGATGTCCTTGTACTGAAAAGACCGCACATATGTAAAGCCAAAGCTGAACATGCTTATGAAATAGAGAAAAGTCTTAATATCTTCTGCAGAGCTGGAATGAGTATTGGCAAAAAATTCCTTTACAATGAAGAAGAGGTGAAATAGAGGGAAAATGTGAAAGCTGCCTCACACAGTAACACTAGCAGTGATCTACATTTCAGGAGCATCTTCAGAGAGAATGAAGTCAAAATAGGAAATACTAGCACAAAAGAATGATACCAAGGATAGAATCTTATAGACCTCCTTCCATGCCCAGAGAAAGAGAAATAAACTAGATAGTTGAAGGCTGAGAGAAGATTGTGACATTAAATGGAATAATTTAGCTTTTATTTTCACATACAATTGAATGCGGAAACAGAACCAAGTCAGACTCAAGAAATCCTTCCTTCTTTGCCCGCCTTTTTTTTTTTTTTCTTTTTCCCTTTTTGGCCTATCCTGATGGAGGAATGACAATTTACAAGGAATTATAAATAATAATTCAAGGATTATTCTGAATGCAATGTCAGAGCTGCTATACCTCATTTGTTATGTATGTAGATATTGTGAGCATCTGGAGGAAGGATGCTGAGCAGGGTCTGGATTTGAAAACAGACACAGCAAACATCCAGTCAAAGAAAAGAAATACATATAAAGAATGACTTGAGAAGGAATAAAATACAGGCAAAGAATGGTCATTCATGAAAAGCAACATTCAGTGATGACAACGGCCCTTTTGCAACTAGGATAGCGAATACTGTAGCCCCCACCTTTCTTTACATTCTGCTTTAGCCCTGTCTTTGTCACACATGCCATTGCCCTTAAAGCCCTCAGCACATCTGTTGAGGTGACACTGAAAGAGTTTGGGATGAGCTTACCCACCTCTTTCGGATGTATGAATGTCACACAGTGACACAGTGCCTGCATTTCTGAATCTGTAAGAAAGTTTAGCTCTCTTTTCTTCAAAGTACATTTTCTTTAAATGTACTTTAGAAGTACATTTTTACTCAATATGTTTGACTTAAGCCTCTCTATTTTTATTGGAACACTTTACTTGTATATAACCCTTTACTATTTCAAGATATTGTAAGTTACCACAAGAAGCATTTACATTATAATGAGGAGGCAGCTGTTTTAACCTGATTGACCTTGTTAGAGCTTGTCTTTCAATTTCTTAATTAAAAGGATGCAATTTTATTTCTACAAAGCACCTTAGGAATATGAAATTCTGAGCCAAAAATAAACTAAATCTCTTCTGGAATATATTTAAAAACAAATCTCTTATCATACTCCAATGTGAAAGGTCGTTCATTCACTGCCTCTGACTAATTATAATTAATTTGGAAAACAGAATATTTCCTACCCTCATTAATATTTTCTATTGCTATGGGGATAGAGGTCTGAGACTTGGACAAAACAAGAAAGGTCATAAATGTAGAGCACTATTCTTTTTCTTTCTGAGAATCTGTTGAAGTCCTCAGAGAAGCAAGGCATTTAAGCATGTACTTAAGAGCTCCCCTTCCAGTGACACACATCAACACATTTTTTCTGTTTGCCTGGAGATTTAGGTATCTTTTTATAGTGCTTGGTTGAACTGAGGAGCCCTGAAATTCAGAGAGATAGAGCACAGTTTGCACTGTGGGAAGATGGGGCAATATAAATACCAGTGTCCAACTGCCTCATAAAAAGGAATCTTAGCATTAGTTATTTTTGACTCCATTTGGTAGGGAAAAAAATAAACCATTTATGTATTTGCAAAGTGCTCCTTTGATGCTGGTGCTCTGCAGTGAGGATTATGCACGGATATGTCCTTTTCAGAGCCTGGTAACTATGAAGAGTCCACATTTATCTGACAGACTGTTCTTCAGCCACTCCAGCCATACAAGAAACTCCATCTATAAAGATGATAGTAAGTTATCTTTAAAAGTAGCTGCCAGGCTTCTTATCAAAATGGTAATGAGACCAGCCTTCCAAGGAGCACAGGATGGGCTACAACTGGCTGATCTAGTCTAGCCAAGCCAGAGGTCTAAGGAGAAATGTTCAGTAGATGAAGCCAAAAAAGTATTGCAGATGTGTAACCAGTTTAATTTCTAAGGTGCCAGTTTCATAAGAATTTAACAAAAACTGATGCAAGAGATCAATTCAAGCATGGCAATTGCAGTCTGAAGAGACCCAGGACTGTAAATGTTCCATGTATTAATAATATCATCACCAATGTAAGTTAAGGGCAAAAAAGTATAATCTTTTCTGGCATACATAGACCTGAGCTTTTAGAGCTGAGCCAAAGTCATTAGAAATCAATGGCAGTGCGTCTGTCCACTGACACCAATGGGTTTGCTAAACATGGAACAAATGTGGGTCATTCTGGAAAGTATTTGTCTGTTTTCTCCTGGTAAAGCATAATTCAGCAGCTGAGTTAGAACATATTTGATTTTTCACCCAGAATCAGTTAACAACATGTGCAAGAGGAAGGACTTTTGCAGGAAGCTTTATATGCAAGGAAAACTATCTTCTTGATCTTGCACAATTGTAGATTTAATTACACATACCATTAGCTGCCAATGCCCTAAGTAGCATTATTTAAATATTTTTTTAAAATCATTTATTGTTTAAAATCCACCTTGAAGTATTCATCTGTAAATTGTTAATGGACAGGATGGATGACAAGATGGAGATAAAGACTGTGTAGCATAAAATAAAACCTATCGTTTGCAGCAAACAGTTTCCACCGGACAGCCCATTTGATAGGCTCTAAACAACAGTGATCTTCTTGCATGGCACAAACAGAGGAGGAGACCTTTGTGGTGATACTGCAGGTAGCAAAGATGACAACTTTTGAGCACTACGCAGCTATTTCCAGCAAGGGGACACCTAGTCAGTCCCTTTCAATGAATGACGTCTAGTTCATCCTTGCCACTAGATGACAGCACAACAACATGCTTCTCTAAAGAAACCAGTATTTTGCTATGGGTTAAGAATTCCTGGAGAAACACGCTTCAGGAGTTGTAGAATTATCTCCATGGCCAAAAGAGAAGACAAGAGATCTCCATGTCTTACTCAGCCTTTGGACATCATCATCAGACATGAATGAGGAGGAGGAACTGGCTGATGAGCTGAGAGACTTCTGTGCTGCAGAGCTGGACAAAGAGCCTCTCACAGACAAGTGACTGCTCCATCTCTGGGCAGTTTCCTAATGTTTGAATAGCTAAAGCAGAGGGATGAGAATGTGTTGGCTAGCAACGCTCAATGCAAGAACGCAGACATGACTATCAAATCCAAAAGACAAAGAAAGTTGTTTGATAGGAAATTATATGCATACTTCTGAGATCAGATGTCTTCATTTAACAGCTTATTTCTCAATGCCATGATGGTGACTCCATTAATGGAGTGGATTTGCAATGCAAACACCAGCTGACTGAAGAACTCTGGTACTGATGGATGCTTTTGACTCAAAAACGTCCATTAATCCTGTCATTATTTCATGACCTTCTTGGAACATTCAATACTTTTGGTGAAATACTTCACAGTTTTTCTGACGAGAAATGAAGAAGGTGAAGGGGAGAATCCATTAATTTAATGCTATGAGTATTAGCTACCAAAATCCTCTTCCAAGTTCATCCAAGCTCTTCTCCACTTCGAGTTGCGCCATTCTTCCAAAGTGAGTGAGTCGCCCACAAGGGAAAGAAGAGGAGCAATGTTCCCAGCTCACAACCTTACTTTCACCTATGAAAAGACCTGGCATATTCCTGTGAACACTTTTGCTTTTGATAAATCCTTGTTTTCCAAGAAACACTGCTTATTTCTAAGCAGCTGGAGAGAAGGTTTATGATTGTCTGTGTGACACAGAAAAGAACGATAGATTCAGCTTGACTCCAACAGTTTAAAACTTAACAAACATGATTTTTTTTTTCTTCCTTATCCATCGTTTTTTAAACGTGTATGAGTCTAAAGCTCAATGAAAATGAAAAATGTTCTTGCTCTCCTCCACATTCAGGCAAGTGTCCCCGATCTGCATATGTGTACATAGTCACCACATACAGGCTGTGACACAACAGGACTCTAATACAGCAGCAGTTCATGACCAATTCTTCAACATGTTTACAATTTTCTTCACAATTCTGCTTTCTTCCAAAGGGCAAGGAGAAATTACAGCCCACTGAGAAACGGAGGAGAGAATGGTTTTGTGTGGGCAGAGAATAAGTATACGCCAAAACTCTGTGGCTTTTTCTTTCATCTATTTCTTTCTATTTGACAATACAGCTGGTGGGTACCGTACAGGGAGTACTTTGTCATAGGCAAAAAATGTGTAGGAGAGAAAAAAAAACAACAAAAAAACAAGCAAGCCATTAATTGTTTATAAATATATGCTCTCAACCCCAGCAATCAGCTTTCCAGATTTCTAAGTTCAGTTCCTTTTATTTGAATAAAATAATCAACATGTGCCTTTTCTAGCATGATTAAACGCATTGCTTGCAGGCAAATCATGACTGAATAGGAAAGATTTGCATTTCTTGAAATACCTAGTCTGTGTCTCTCTGGAGGTGTTGCTATGTGTATATACAAACCCATATAAACTTACACTCATGCACATAAGTGTCTGTATGCAGGCAAAGAGATGGGGAGAAGGGAGCAGGAAAAAAGTGAGGAAGAGAATAACATGAGAGAAGTTAGAAAGAATCATCAGGATATTAAGGACAGACTTTTCAAGCTTCTGCACCTAGTCACATCCACTGTGACATTCAGGGCATTTTAGTTCTGGGTTTCTCAGGAAAGTTTAGCACCCAAGATGCTGAGCCTTTGTAACTCTCCCAACCACAAAGCTTAAGGAGATCAGCTGGAGGTTAAGCTAGAATACCTGTGTTTTAAAACTGAGTAGGAAGCAAAAAGAAGCTCTTTCTTAGCTTGGAGAAAGCTTTTCCCTCATAGAGTTGTGCCTTGCATACAAATGGTTGCACCTGCAAACACTATAGGCACATTTGAGCAGGACTGCTGAAAAGCTGGCCATAAAAGTAATTTTCCCCAAAGCCATGACTATAAAAAAAAAATCCTTACCAAAATGTTATGTTCTTTTTAAATCTGTTTTTATTTTCTCTTATTATTTACTGTCCTTCCCCCTCCTATCTACTGAGCACCGAGCTACCATATGCAGCTGTGCTAGCAGAGAAACACAAACATTGTCTCACATTCCCATGATTTGACACTGTAATGTGTTCTGATATTGCAATAATAAATGAGAAAATTAAGGGCCTGTAATGCAAGTTCTCAGCCTACAATAGTAGGGAAAAAATATTACACCATTGCTGAGAGACCCTACTGTACTCCTCAGTAGAGAAGCCTGAAATCTAGATAGGCAGGACTGGCAAAGGGAAGGAAAAAAACAGAGTTATTATTATCCACAGGTAGACATTCTTGGGCTCCTTCAGATTAAGTGATTTACCCAGGGCCACACGAATACTCTGTGGCAGTGCCCGTTTCCCCACTTGTCGTGGAGCCTTTTGCAAACCTGTGCGCCCCGCAGCCCATGGGCTTCACGTTGCCTTTGGACCTGTCCTTCCTGCCGTGAGCTTATACTTCCAATAAGGCCATGACTACCAAAGCAAGCAGCAATTTAATATAGTCTTTAGCTTTATATACAGCCATTAAAACTCCTTTGGATGGATACTCCATAGAATATGTTCCTCTGTTTATGTTTGTTGCAGGAAAAAATGTTAAGTGTTCTCTAAAATGAGGTAACTTCTGAGAATTTCTTTGGTGTCAGTAAAGTTGTATCTTTAAACAAAGAGCAGTAGCATTTCCACAGCTTTGTTTATATACAATCTATGCTACTTTTTCCCCCGTTTTCACTAATACAGAATCACTACAGATTTAAACAAAGCATGAACTGTTTTCAAAGTGAGTTTATCAGCTGAGATGCATACCGTTATGTAGGCTTAGTTAATTTTAACTTCAAATTGACATCTTCGGATAGACTTTTTTTCTCCCTCTGTCATTAGACATCTGGACAGCTCTTGCTCATTTGGTTTCCAGCCTTCAGCCTGAAAGCAACATTATGGCTCTCCAACAGTCCATATCATAGAAGCTAATAAGTTATTTGAAATGAAATGTTCTACACTTTGTGAAATTGCATTGACAACTCAGTGCTTAATTTAATCTCACTAGGTAGAAGAGGTTTCTCTTGCTTAGTGATTAGACCTATTTTGGGTCAATAGTAAAGCAAGTTTGCTACAGGATGATTCAATTGTGAGGAATCTTGGCAATCACCTGCCTGCAAGGACGGAGAATGCAGGGAATACCTGTGCGCAGAATATTCTACTGCAGTTCTGTCTTCCCCAGCTACTTAGGGTTTTATTTATTTTAAAACTTTCATTTGTACTTTCTCTTCAAGTAAATGTTGGCTTTTCTGGATTTAAAACCTTTCTGTCTGCTTTGGGATGAAGGCCTTGTCATGTCCAGCTTAATGCTCTGGTTGACTCACTGTCCAGTCACAAGTCAAAATACAGAAAGTCTAATATAAATAGAAATATATTACAGAATACTATCCTAGAAATTTTAAATCTAATTTAATGCAAAAACATATTAAATACTTTCCCGTGAAAACAGAAAGCACTGGAATTTCTCTAGTGATAACAAATCCTTAAATAAATGTTTTTTTTGTCCTTAAACTATTGTTCAGGAACAACAGATTCTAAATAGAAAAACACCTCCAGGAAGCACTATGTTTCAGTAGAATGTAAACTCCCCTAATAAAAGGCTTTTTTTGGCCAGATGTTTTATGATACAAAGTCCCTTTGGCTCAACAGACTTGTCTATTAGCATGTACCTTTCTCCAGGTAATCTTTGGAACAGTTCACTAAAATACTGTTTATTTTTGTCAGTTCTTCAGATACAGACTGAGTGCTTGAGGTGCTTTTTGGCAACTGTGAAATAAAACACCTTCATGGTAAAAAGATTTTATTTTTTCGGGACATTCCCAGGAGAACGGGATCATTGAGCTGGCAGCTTCCATTGGGGAGCAGCAGATCTTGAACCTTAGTGCAGAATTCTGTCTTTACCACTGCATATAGCATAATGCAAGCAATTTATATTTCCCATTTATGTTAATAGCGATTTATTAAAAATTCATCAGGACAACTGCAGTTGGCAGAATCCTTCAGAATCACTAAATAATTAATAACTTTTCCATAAAGGTGACCTAGGCTCCATATGTAATCCCTATTTTTTGGCTTTCTATTGGAACATCCTGTTCCCTACTAGACTAACTGCTCTCCCTCTGGCATTGCCAGAGAAGAACTAGGTGCCCTTCAAACCTGGCTTGTTATATAAGATGCTGCCTAAAGTAATTTTTCTTAGTAAATACTAAGGGAAAGAAAAAAAAAAACACCTACGATCTAAACTCTGCTCTTTTCTGGCAATTTTCTCTCACAGACGTTCACAGACTGTGACTGATTTGGCCTCTGCTTCAGATCCTTTTGACAAAATACATCCAGATGAAGTGGTTGTGTTTCTGCTTTTTATCTAAGTACCCAGGGGTTAGAACAGGATATGGAAAATCCAGACTCAAATACCCTGTAGCTTATGATTTTTAAGACACATCTTTGGTCTCCCAGAAGAATCCATTTGCCAATAGCCTACCTAATTTTGAGAGGTACTCTCAAATTCTGACTGCTGACATTTCCATTTTACATGACCTCTTTCAAAGCCCATTTAATTAAAAAATATAAATATTAATTGTAGCAAGAACCTAGGACTCCTCTCTCCCAAGTGCAGAGCCAGATTTTAACTGGGATCACTATTTCTCTCCTCTTTCTCTCTCTGTTTCTCATCTCCTCTATCTTTGGCTGAATTAATATTCAGTTTTGCCATGCAAAGCACTACAAATTCAAGAGAGGAGTCTCCTCTCCTAGAATACCCAGTAATTGGGTGTGGAGGACAGTGTGATAGAATTCTCAGGGTCAAATCATCCTCAAGGGAAAGAGAAAACTGAATATGAATGTCTCATGTCTTCATTTTGGGCATGGGAATATTCTGGTTTTGATTCTCAGCAGGTTTGAAAGGGACTCTGAGCTGTTCAGCATTGTCAAAAGGCATTTCTGTTCATGATCAATTATTACTTTCATAGTGGACAAGTTTTACATCTATAGACTTCAGGTGGTAACTGAACAATGAATTCAAGGATCTAAATGTGGATATGAGTGTTTAAAAGTCACAGCTAGGTACCCAAGTCCCGCACACATGCTTTAGAAGATGTTTCTCTTACTAAATTGTGATTGGGTGAATAATAAAAGTTCTAAAATAGTGTAATTTTGTGCCTTTTTAACACCCTCTTCGAGGAATAACTTCAATAATTTGAATTGTACGAGATGGCAAAAGAGGAGGATTTTCATTTTAGGTCTGTAGATCCTACATTATACATTATTTACCTTTTTAGTATTTTATATTTTGATTAGTACACTAACAAAAACATATAATCAATTTAATGAACAGTGAAGGTCTGCGGTCTGTTACTATTCACTACACAAAAAATACTGTCTTCTGTAGCTGTCCAAATAAAATCAGTTGTGCACATAGGGTCTTAAGGTATTAATCAGCAAATATAGTCCTGCAATATTTCACCTTGTTTTCATTCCATAAAATGTTTCTGCTTCCATTAATTTTAAAAAGCAGCATTAGAATGTAATCCTCCTTCTGAGGGATTCGAATGAGAAATTCTGTTGGTTTGCCAGTATAATAACTCCTAAACTTGAGCCCACCACAATCATTAGTTTTTGCTGAACTGTCAGACAAATCACTCTTACTAGCATATGCTTGTGCTCAGAGTCTCTAAAAGTCTGTAAGGAGCAATATATATTTTTAATCTTTATCAACCTCATGCCAATCACTGAAGACGTGAAATTGTAATGGTTACATATTTGAGAAGACTCACACATCTACACAGAAGCAGTCAGCTCCTTTCTCAATATATGGAACCAAGACTCCTATTTTAGTCTTTTTTTTTTCATAGAATCATAGAATCATAGAATGCTTAAGGTTGGAAGGGACCTCCCTCTCTTCTCCAGGCTGAACAGGCCCAGCTCCCTCAGCCTCTCCTCACAGGGCAGATGTTCCAGGCCCCTGATCATCCTTGTGGCCCTGTGCTGGACTCTCTCCAGCAGCTCCACATCCCTCTTGTCCTGTGGGGTCCAGAACTGGACACAATACTCCAGATGCGGCCTCACCAGGGCTGAGTAGAGGGGCAGGATCACCTCCCTCGACCTGCTAGAGATGCTCTTCTTAATGCACCCCAGGATCCCATTGGCCTTCTTGGCCACGAGGGCAACTGCTGCCTCATGGTCACCGTGTTGTCCACCATGACACCCAGGTCTTTCTCTGCAGAGCTGCTCTCCAGAAGGTCAGGCCCCAGCCTGTACTGGTGTCTGGGGTTATTTCTCCAATCTATCTTTTTCAGAAAAAATCCTTTGGGTTAGTTATTTTATTTATTTGTGGATGAAAACGTTATCAGATAATTTCACAAAATGTTTGCTAGAAATACTGTCTCCTAATGCTACTGAGTAGTTACTTAGGGTGCTACCAGTGCAATGCAAAGAAAGGACACCCTGAAAAATCAGCAACAATGAACCTTAAGAGAAAACCTCCTCTGACAGGAATTTCTGTATTAATAGCTTTCTCAAGTGCCTATTTTTAATGCAAGACACAAAGGATCAGAATACAAAACAATCTGTTCTCTACATATAAGTCTCTATTGCTCATTTTGCCAGAGAGTAACATGTAGATCTGCAGGTAACTGAGATCAACTGTTTGAAAAGCACACTCCAATCCCTGTGATTGCACTGCCATATTACACTGTAGGTAGCAATCTATGGCATTTTAAGACAGATAAGGGAATGGCTGATCTTTGGAAGGGGAAGATTTTATCTCATTTCATCACTAGATGACTTCTAATTAGGAAATTGAGAATAGATTGCCAATCTGTGTAAGAAAAGTGCATATTGGATTGGAACAGTAAATGAAAAATTTGATAGCAGAGGAAACGAGAGCACAAAAATCTGCTGTGCTGAAGCTTGTTGTAGAGAGACAAAAACTTTAAGGCCAACAGTGAATTTTAACATTCAAACTGGAAGATTACCCTATCAGAACCTACTTACTTAGGCAAGAGAAGAATCTATTTGTTTAGTAGAAGAACTCTTGCTTGCTTCTCAGATAGCCTATTTTTAATACGCTTCTGTGCAACTTCTGTCCCTTAATCTTGCTCTTTTACAGTAAACATGGGAAAAGGGGATGCAGAACTTCATATCCTAACACAGTGCTGCTCCTATAATGGAATTCCTCTGAGTGACTAACGCTTTTTTCACTAGTAGAGTGGCAAATGGAGATACGCTAGAAGACAGATCTATCATCTGGTTTATTGTGAGGGAAACTCCTGTGAAAATGATGCTGAGTAAGGTGTTGCCCCCTCCAAGCCTTCCTTGACACTATGATATTTAGCTGTGTGCTTCTCAGAGATGCTGGGTTCTCCCTAGCTGAGGAAAAGGGTAACTTCATATACTTCTGTGTCACCTTGAAAATCTATTCTATTAGAGTGTTCTTGAAATCTTCCAAAGCCACTAAGCTAGACTCTTTATAATCGCTTTGTATCAAAGATTTTTATAAGCTGGAACCATCGTGGCTCCCTGCACTGTACCCTCCCAGGACTGATAGCATCCATGCTTAGGCGATCAAAGCTGCTTGCAATACTGCAGATGGAACTAGATTTTTTACTTTAACAATACTACGATTTTTTTCATTAGTATTCTCTGTCTCCACGTTTTCCTCTTTCTATTGATGCATTTCAATTATTTTTTCCCCCCAATTCAGTGGGTTGATGACTTCAAGGACTTATTGACAATAGCCCTTATACCTTCTTTTTCTAGCCAGGACTCTGCACAACTTTTTCCATTTAATAAGTACTTCGTACTTCCTTACACAAGCCCAAATTACCTACATTGTTGGAGCCTTGGAATGTCAGTTGATCCTAATTCAAATACAGTTTATATCCTCTGGTGAAAGCCACTGAATGCCCCTGTGGTTACCTAACTATGCAGCCTTCCATTATATGCCAGCCGACTTGTAGGAATTGCATGTCCCGACACCCCTGGTTGATGAGCAAGGAGACAAAGAGAAAATCATCTTCCTTTGTCAGGCAATGTCTAGGTCTCAGTGCTGTTATTACTGAGCTTGCACTCTTTCTGCCTTGCTCTGAGAGGCAATTTTTCCTTTAAAGAAACTAATATCTAAATAGAGGAGAGAAAGGATGGAGAAAGGCAGATTATCCTGCCCCTTTCAGAGGGGAGTAACAAAGGTACAGGGAAAGGAAGGGACAGCTCCATGGTCACCCAGGAGGTCTTTAGCATGCACATGTTCCAGACAAAGCCCTCGCTCCTTGGTGGGTAATCTAGGAATTGTGAGTTGCAAGGCTATTAGAGCTCTTTTGTTAAATCACACTTGCTCTTTCAGGTAGCTTACAGCAGGGCTGTTTTATGTGGATCTTCTACGATCTCATTAATCATCTTCAGACTTACAGCACTGCAGATTCAGTATCTGTGGTTTCATAGAGCTGATATTAGGTTGGGTTTTGTTTCTGTGCATGATGAAACCCTTACTGAATTCCCTTTGCTTTGTCAACATTAGATTTCCCTCTGCCCCTAGAGCTCGCCAATGTCATTTGTTGCATTAGTGTTGTCTTTATTATGTATGTTACCAAGAGCGCATGATTTTTTGAGCCAAGTGGTACAGACTGGCTTGTGTATGGACTGGCTGGATCTAATGGCTTCTGGTGCAGCCTAGCTGTGTGTGCACTAAATCTGGGATAAGGTGAGAGTGTGAGGCTGGCTGAGCTACCACTGAAGCTCGGTGTCACGTAGGAGGAGAAACTTGCCCCAGACTGCACACCTCTATAGCATAATGCTGTCCTTAAATCAATACTGGGGTCTCTCTGTCCAGGGAATGCATTGCTTTTTCCAGAACGGAGTCAGGCTAGGCATATATATAGCATGTATATGTATGTATATATACATATACCTGCAAGAACTCGAGAGTTGTGGGGCCCTGGCTTGGAGAGCCATGGCACTGACTCAGTAGAGCAGCACAACTACCCTCACTGAGACCTTTCCCTCAGCACGGGGCTTCCTGCTCCTTCGGCTCTAGTACGGCCTTTTCCCAGGCATCCTTAGAGGATGTCATGTCAGCAGAAAGGATTAGTAGGGGACAAGCAGGGAAATCCATCTGGCAGCACTGTTCCTCTTGTATTTCCTTCTCGATATGTCCTAGCTTTAGAGCATGGCCTGAAAATTACCATTAGGCAAGACAAGCAAAAATTCAGGGAATATGGTGACTTCGATCATCTGCACTATCAGACATCATGTAAGTCTCTAAGGGTTTCTCGATTGGAGCAGGTCATGGCTACCAGGATGGGTCAGGAGCACACACAGACGGTAAAACAGAAATAATTCAGACAGCAGATTTATTTGGGAATGGTGTGAACCTAAGATAAGTGGTGATGCATGATAAGAAAGACATAAAAATACTTACAGCTGTGCTCTTCTCAGGAAACAGGTTTTGTCATGGAGGGATGGATAAAAATGGCACTAACTTTGCATGTGTGCTTATGATCCCAAGAGTAGATCAGGGCCTTTCTGCACCACAGAAGCACAGAACAGAACAAAGAGTCTGCAGCAAGAGACAGAAATTACTTTTCTGTTCCAGGATTAAATCTATTCATCACATCATCATAGCTAGAGTTTTTGTGGCTTGGTTTCCTTTGTTGGGTTGCTTTGCATTAATATTAAAGGATGATATTGGTGGGGAGAAAGAATGTCTTCTGAGAAACAGAAATGCAAAGGAAAAAACCCTTTTGTTTGCAAGTGCATCAGACCTTATAAAAGTATATAATCCATGGATCATTGGCATGATCAGCTGTAATGGCTCCAAAAGAGCCATTGTGTTAATGTGGCCGATGAGCATGCGAACTGCCTCGGCATACTAAAAAACCTCATGAAAATTTTAACAATATGTGGAGAGTGGGCAAATGCAGCATGTAGTTGTTAAATTTGAGAAAACAGTATTCTAAATTTCATCAAAATGCAGAAAAAAAATAAACTAAAATATATCCGCCAGCAAAATGTAACTTTAATAACATCTGATATTTCTTCTCAGATAGAGTAACTGATTTGTGACAAAAGAAATGAAGTAGGTCTCATTTATTTGGACTTCATAAAGGTTTTTGATATAATATCATTTGGGAAATTACTACTAAGCTAGACAAGTTAGGGAATAGTACAAGAAATCTAAAGTAGGCAAGGAAATATCTAAAGAAGAGATTACAATTTAAAGGGTAGATATTGTAATGGAAGGAGCATACTAATGGAGTTCTTCAAAGGCTGATTTAATATTTTCATTAATGGACATGGCACAGGCAGGAAAAAAAAACCTGGTAATGAAACTTTCTGAAAAAAGAAATTTGAGAGATATCATCAATATAGTAGAGGACCAGAAAACCATGTGGGATAAGCTGGATGATTTGATTATCTGACGAATCTAAAGAGAATTGGATGCAATAGAACACATTGCAAAGTTACATGTTCAAACAGAAGAATTTTTGCTTTTAGTTGATAGATATTGAAGTCTAAAGAAGGAGACCTGGAACCTTCATCAAGTGCGAGATAATTATAAGGACCAATGTAAAGTGTTTGTGAAAAAGGAAAACGTATGAGGATGTATCAGGAAGGTATCAGCAGAGGGAAACAGTATTGCATTTGGACAGTGCTACAGGACCTATCTTGAACATGGTGAACACTTCTGGGCATCCAGAAAAGATTCATCCATAGTGACATAGCCTAAAAGAATAGGACTACCAATAAGATTAGAGAAATGTAAAGAATTCTATTTGTTTAGCTACCAAAACAAAGGCCGCAAAATGATCTGACTAATGTTTGTAAGTATGGAAGAGAGGTAAACCCCAGAGACAGAAGGTAGCTCTTTAAATTAAAAGTATTGCCAACTGCAGACAGTTTTACATTGGCAACAAATATTTTTTAGCTGGAAACTAGAGCAAGAATTCTAGTCATTAGAGAAGTGACATGCTAGAGCAAGTTCCAATAGGAAGGAGGGCCAAATACATACAGGATTCTAACACAGAATGTGAACAGTTTTGCTTGTTCTAAAATGATACAGTTTGTGATGGTAAGTGTTGGCACTGAGGGTTCAGGATGTCTGCTCCACTTCCTTACTGCCAAGGGCAATCTTATCCACATGAATTTATATGTGATAGAGAGAGAACATACTTTATGGTTGTTACTTTTATTGCATAATCTACCAGCTGAGGTAATTTAAATCTTTCAGGTGAGGTTCTCCCAATGCTTGTGCAATGTCATTGATATTGCCCTACCTCCAATGTAAGTATTTTGTGTGACATGCTTGTGCATGTGTCTCCTTCTTCTAGAAGCTTCCCCTGCCTCTACGGATTCTTTCATTCGAATCACCAACTACTTAAAATGTTTTCTATTTCTCAAGGTTTAGTTTTCAAAAGTCAAAATTTGCACGTTGTTTCTTAGAAAGTTTTTTATACTGTTTATAATTTGTTCTACTTACACAATGGTAAGAGATAATAGCATAGAAAGAAAAGCATTAATAAAGCCATTAAACATAAGGTTGAATACTGTGACACATCTAATAAAGATTATCATAGCTTGAACAATTTCATTCCTTGACAGAAAGGAGTGGACTAGAAATAATTAGAGATTTAGATAGAGAAGAGAGAAAAATACATTTGAAAACACTGAATAATTTCTATTTTCTCATGTGTCCTTACAACATGGGCTAGTCTCCCACAGAGGTCATATAAGGATTGTGCAAGGCTCATGGAAGGGCTGTTTGAGGTTCTTCATCACAGAAAGGTTATCAGTAAAGACTGCTATTTTATTACCTTACACTAACTCAATCTTCAAAGACTTTATATTAACATGTAAAACCACGGTGCCTATGATGCTTTTGATGCTGATTTTCCTAGGTCCAGCAATGTTTCCCTCTCTTTATGGTAGGCCATTTTTACGCTATAAATGTAATACTCAAATGAAAAGTAGATAAAATCAGAAAAGAAACTGCATTTCAGTTTTAGAAGAAGATTAATTGTCCAAGGTCAAGACCTAAACAAACAGACAAACAAACAAACAAATCACTTAACTATACTACTTGTTCATTGCTAAAGTTTCCTAGCAGGGCTATCATGTCTTGGTCTTATCAGAATTGTTTCAGTGTTAAGCAGAGACACAAGACACTACAAAACATAATTTGGGCTTCATATTTTCACAACTAAGAAAGTTTTCATGATGCATGATTCGTAAAAAAAAAAAAAACAGTATTTTGTATGCATCATGTAATAGATTGCTTATTTTACTATCTGTTATTACTTAACTATGTGTGATTTGAGGTTCAGTTGTTATCTTCTATGTTGCCTTTGAATCTGTGGTACCATTTTAGAAAATTTTGTCTCTCATCTAAAGACAATGACCCTGGGTAAACAAGTCATTTAAATATTTTTTACAGTAAACTTTAAGTGTCTGAAGTTTTATCAGTTCATTTAATTTTACTTCTGGATGAAGTTCAATAAAATGGTGATGTTGCTGAAGTCATCATATATATTCCTTGGACCATGATAGCCTGTTCATTGGAGTTGGACTCCAAATTCTGCTCACATTTTATGCCTTGCTGCTTCAGCACCAGGAGCCAAACTAAATCCCAGATCTAACACACAGAGACCTCAGTTGCTAGGTGTCCAAAACTGCTGAATGCACCTTGAGTGCATTTCTAATTTTTGTTGTGGTATTTTGCTTGGTAGGGAGGAGCGGTAACTTGCTTGAAATTCTCTATTTTTTTTTACCTTTTTTGCTTCTGAAGATTTATCTCTCTTTAGTCCTTTGGCACCTAACCTTTTCTCCCTGAGGTCTGGAAGATAACGATCAGATACTGCTCAGCCAATTCCTCAAGATCCTTTGGTTGAATATCATTTGGACTCTCTGAATCATACATATTTAAATTATCTAAATGTACTTTTACTGGCTTTTTTTTTATTAGTTTTGCTGCTAGATATTCCCAAAATCTTTTTAATATTTATCTCACTGAGTTCCATGCTTCTTTCTTCTTTTATATTAAAGACCAAAAAAAAAAAACCATAAATGTTGAGCAATTCTCTTTTCCTCTCTGGTCAATATAAGATGACCTTTCTTTTTATTTAGAGTGGTCTTTGTTTTCTTTTGCCCAACAAGTATTTACTCTCTTATTCTTCTCCCTGCTTGCACCTTTAACTTTTAGTGCTGTTTTGCCCTCTTTCTTCTTGCTTGTTATGCCTATTGTTCTGTATTACAGATGTAGCTATTTGTATTTTTTCTTCTCATCTATTACTATGCATTATTTTTTTCCTTTTTTTTTGAAAATAGTCTGTGTTGCCACATCTATGGCTAAGGGATATTTCTCTTCAGAATTACATATTAAAAATATATATTTGACCTCATAAAAATATTAAAGTATGTATTTGGTGTATTTCTCATACATACAGGAAGAACCATGTCTGTTCAGTTTTGCTGATTTAAAATAATGGAATGGGAAACTAATTTAAGGAAGATTGTTAAATGCAACTGTTTGAGTATGAACACCGTATGAGTATATGCTGGCACCACTGATGCCTAAGGGAACTTTTCAATTGCCTTCAATATGGCTAGGATTTTATTTTGATTCTGCACTTATACATAGACCTTATCTTAAACCCTTAAGGACCTTCAGACCCACTGACTTAATAGAATTTGTAATGTGATAAAAATATGCCTCTGCCTAACTGTTTGCTGAACTGGGACAATATATTTTGGACAATATTTGTTTTTTACTCATGCAGAGAACAAATTATTGTAAAATTAAGATTAGAGATTATTTTTGTGCTAACGAACAATTCGAGTAGATCCTTCATATGTATCTGGTAAAAAGCACAATAAAAATACTTCTAGACCATGCACTCTTCTAAATTATCTGCACCATCTATAGTCTCATTTGTACAGATGCCGTTTTATAATGTGTTCTGCATGAAGGGTACCTCAAAAGTTGGAATAGAATAATTAAAAGTAATAGTTAATAATTCTAATTAAGTAATATAAAACAATTTTAAGGGGTTAAGATATTCTATTTGAAAAAGAGATGGATTTTTTTTCTTTCCCTTGATATTTTCCTAATTTGTGCATAATGTAAAACAAAAAGCCTTCAAAATATTACCGCTAACTGCTATTATGGGACAGATGTGTATCCATGTATGACTTCTTTACAGATTTACAGCTTTATGTCTCCAAAGGAGAAACATGCAACCTGTAGATAGTTGAGTGTCTCCTAAATGTAGAGTTCAGAGAGGTTTGCTGATTGTAGAACACTCTGCAGAAGGTTGTGCAATTGATGCTGATATTTTTAAGTACGGCTGAAAACTGTGGTGAGAGAATAAGCCCCATTATCTGTTTGAAGACTTAACAGTTAAAGCTGGAAAAAGATTACATCATCTTTATCTTGTTTACTCGTGTAATTTCTTGGGTGGGAGTAGATCTTTGAACTGCATCCTGTTATTTTAAGGAAATTGTTTTCCTGTGCTGTGTGGTTAGAAGTATCTCTATACATACAATAAACTGGAATTACAATTTCAAGTCTTGTGAAACCAATAAATACTGGAGCTTTGATTTTTTTTAAAAAAGTAAAGGTAACATGGAAATTACAGACATGATATTAACTGCACTGAACCTAAAGCTGGTTGTAAATACCGTGAATCCAGTTGTAGCTTTATTATGTAAAAAGTATCTTGGTCATAACTACTGCATTCAGAATCAATAATAATAAATAAAACAACTACATATTCAAACAGCACATAGAAGGACTGTATGTAGACTACATTTCAAAGACTCAGTCTGCTCTTGCACGTTATTAATATGGATTGGTAGTACTGTACTTTGGTTAATTCGGTTTCCATATGGTTTTATCTTATGTTCTAGAAAACGCACAAGTGTGGAGAAAGATCCTCAGTGTCTGTCTTCCTGGCTGAGCTGCTACAAACTGCAGAGCCCAAAGAGTAAATGTGAAAACTGACATGCTATGAAGGATGATAAATAGAGATGCAACAGCCTGAAAATTATGGTTATGAATAAAAGATCTATCCTCAAAAACATGATTTTTATATAGTTTATACCATAACAGTATATAATTTTCTACTGTCACTTACTCCTCACTCGTGAGATTCTTCACAGAAAGGTAACTGATACTTCCAAGTCAGGAATATCAGCAATTGTTCAATAGCTAAAACAGGCAGTTGCATGAAAAATGGCCATAAGAATGAGCTGAAGCTGCTCATCCGGAATCATTTTGTTTATATTGATCTCTAGCCAGTGTTTGCATAGAATAAAATATCTTAGCCAGTCTGTAGTACGGAAGTAAGTATAGATGTCTATGGATGTACTGTCTGCATCCTTTCCCAAATGTTGGTGTGCCAGCAGGACCTTTTCCAATTCGCTTGTCTTCTTTCTTAAGTATATTAAAGCCCTTTTCTACCAAGAACAACTAATGTAAAAAAAAAAACAGATTACTGGAGCCCAACTAAATATAAAATGAAGATTCCTAAATATTTATGAGAGTTGCCAAATGCTTTGATATTTAAGTAAATCAACAAATATGGTTGTTGCCATACACTAATAAGCACATCTGAAAAAGAAACTGAACTACCATTATTTCTACACTGCTCTGCAGCTGTAACTCCCCCAGGGACTCTGGTGTGGTGATGCATTACTGGGATCTGGTAGGTGTAATCCTGAATTTAATACAGTGACAATGACCTGCTTCCTTCTACCAGACTTTTCTCTGACATAGCCACCAAACATGCATGTGCATCAACAAAAGGTCATATATTACATCTGCTATCATGTCCTCAATTGAAGTTCAGGCCCAAAAGCGACCAGGCCTCTCTGCTTCTATAAAAGGGAGGAGCAGAAGCAGAACAGTGCCATGATTACTGTGTGTTACCATGTCTCCATTACAGAACCTTTGTTAGAATACAATGTTCAAACCCTCCAACACTGTGCTCTGGTTCTGGGCCATCATTTCTTCATTACACTGCCCTCCACTTCTCTGCAAAGAGAGGTTCCTCATCACGCAAAGAGGGAAGCACTTGATGCCTATTAATTCTTACAAATAGTCTCCTCCAGACGCACAGTGTTTCTCGCCAAACAATAAATACATAAAACATAAGCTTCATGTTGTGCAGCAAAAATGCACCACCCGCTCTAACAGACATAAAATTTGGTGTGTATCTGTTTCCAGGTGGAACACTTCACCATGATAACAGTTCTATATTATTTAATACCATTCATGTTTCATTACAGAACCGGCATATTGAGTTCAGAGGCAAAAATCCCATAGCATTTGATTGTTGTGCAGAGCCATTACAGGGATACTGCATGCTACATGATTCCTGTAGTGCTGAAGCTCTCTTTTCTGCATGAAATTCTTTTTTTTTTTCTAAACTATGGGTGAACATATAGAGTATTCCAGAGAAAGGAGATTTTCTAAAGTGAGTTGTAATTTATACTTTAAGAGGCTTCTGGATAAGTACAAAGCAAATCTAAAATAGTGTGAACTAGGAATTTCAGGTTAAATCACTCAAATGTTAGTGATACATTTTTCACTGGCGTGTTTTTCAGCAGATAGGGTACAAATACTTGAACTTAACTCTCAGTGGATTGTTAAGCCTTAAAATTTTCCATCTGGTTCTGTCAGACTTCATAAAGTTTGCCCTGCACTGCTTGCCACCAACTCTGTGAGTGAACTGTCATCAATCCGAGGGGACAGAGTTGATGTCGGCATGCAAGGCTCAATCAAGATTTTTCTATACTGTATTACTCTTGAATATTGACTTCAGCATGCAGACTGAACCCTGATTAATCAATCAGGTGCTCTGAGTTTAATAACACATAGTGAGCAGGCAGCTTTTACATGGCTCTTTTGGTATATACATCTATGATAAGCACAGTATTTGGAAAGGAGACAGTGGTGAAATGTGGCTGATACTTGTTTCAAATCTTCTTGTGGTAAAATCTTTTTTTTTCTTTTTTCTATAAAGCAATTATTTCCAGTTGATTTAAATCTGGGCCCCAGTGAGTACCATTATTCCCCATGTATAACACTTAGTCAAAGGTCACAGGCCATACGGAAGTTAAGACCAAATAAGAGCTCAAATCATTTAAAATAATATATAAAACAAACACTCCAGCTGCTGCCTCAGGACCGAGGCTGTGCAAGGAACCCTTTCTTCTTTACCATTCCAAACTTGCTTTAGCATGAGCCAATGGCACAGAGATAGTAGCTACATATAGAATTTAAGAAAGGAAACCTGTCATAAAAAATGGCATTTACCATTTTAATTTAAAACAGATATTTATGCTTCTTGGTATTTTTCAAGAGTATAATCCTCATAGCATGCACTCCACACAGTGGAGTGTCTGCAGTTTTCTTATAGGGAAAATATCTTCAGAGGGATGGGCCTTACCTTTTATGATGAATATTTTAAAATTCAAATGATATGGAAAATCAAAGCCATTTATTAAACACTGCATAAAAATTTTAGAACAGCCAGGGTTAGATTCTGCTCCCTGTGGAGACAGATCACAGTAAAGCATAGAACTGAGAAGCAGGTACTAGGAAAAATTACAGGGACTTTCCTTTTCCGGACAAAAAGGAGGTTGTGATTTCTCCTCCGTGCCCAGGGCTGC
This sequence comes from Tinamus guttatus, assembly GCF_059628265.1. NCBI lineage: Eukaryota > Metazoa > Chordata > Aves > Tinamiformes > Tinamidae > Tinamus > Tinamus guttatus. Next base: position 3,125,990 of record NW_028288841.1, on the reverse strand, counting down.
TCTCATTTCATGGAACAGTCTGTTACTTAGTGCTCTTTTCCATATCCTATTCCCGTGCTAACAGGGATGGGCCAGTGAATCATTATGTCATGGTATAACCAGATTAAGCTGCATGCTGCTTCTCTTTGAAATAAGAGTAGATACTTGTCCACTTTAGAGTCTGATGGCTAGAGAATCCTTCCCTGTCTTACAGGAATTATAATATATCAGCTAGGACACACCTTTTGGCCTCCTCTTGGCCTGAGTGGAATGGCAAACCCAGCAAAAATTTTGTCTATAGCTTTTAGCCATTTTCCTAGTGGCACACGGAACAGAATTCTAGCCTACTAAAAAAACAGACACAATTCTTTGCATCACATATTTAGGCAAACATACTGCAATGCATTTAAATGTTCCCATGTGGCCTAATGTTTGCAAGAATGGAATTTATCTGAATGTTTTTGTTGCCATTCTGTTGGCAATCAGTCTAGACTTGCTGTCCTGCCAACGAGGCGATCTTAATAGCACTATATGTTTCTTGAGTAGCACCATTTTTTTCTCATTCCCTACTTGCTTGTCATGCTAATTTTGCTTTACTTAGAAGCTTCTTGCGATTTCTGTGCAGCTTTACTTTGTAGTCTAATATTTTTGTACAGAAAGTAGAAAAGCAGAAGCACAATTTACTTTAAAACCTGTGAATTTCTCCACCAAATCACTAAGTTCTAGAAGGTCAGTGATTTAGTGAATTCAGTTGGGAGGCTTACAAAAGACTGAGTCTAAACCCCATACAACTTACCCCTTCTCTTGAATTCAACAATACAGACATATCATTTATACTGAATCATACCTGTGATTTGTACTAGTTAAGAAATAGCATCAGACCCAAGTTTCTCAATGTCGGAATCATAGTATCATAATCCTAATGCCAGGTGCAAGGCTCCCTCTTGCAGAATTCAGCTTGTAGTAAGTTTGTACTTGTGCTGGCTACTTGTGGTGCTTGTACTGGGAGCCTGACTATTCCATCTGCATTGTAATGGGTAACATGGATGTCAGGGATATCTTGAGCTGGCTTAATGGGAAGGGGGGATTACTACTCCCAAGGCTTGCTGCAGAGAGCACCGTGTGGGACTGGGGAGAAGCTGTGCTGCTTTGCAGACTCCCCTGTGCCCACCAGCGGCACTACAGACGCTACTGCCCACCACAGATGCTACCGTCCTTTGAACCGTTCAGGACAATCCTGGGAAACAGGAGCTTGATGATTCCCATTCACAGAAATTATAGCAATAAGACCAGTCTCTTATGACTTTAAAGATCAGAACACACTGATTATGAGATGGTATTTTAGTACGGTTTAAAACTCACTACTGTTTTTTTTTTCTAGCATCTTTTCTGGGGTCACTTTAAAGGGGTTTGCAGAGATACATGCATATACAGTTCACTTTTGCATACAACCTACAGTCACTTTCTAACTCCGCCATCTCAAAAAAAGAAAAGAAACCAAAAGAAAAAAAAATCTAAAAATAGTGGTATATCCCTTATCTACTGTGAAACTTAAGTTATCTGGCGTGTGGAAACTCTTCAGCTTTCTCGCTTTTCCGTACTTTGGTCAAAGAAGAAGGGAGATGCTTACAGCAGAAATTTACAGCATTCTTTTTCCTTCTAAAGCTGCAAGTCAATGTATCTTCTGGAATCTCCAAGAAAGAAAGATACTTTGAAGCTTATCAATATGGAAACACTTCACACAAGAAACTTTAAATTTTATCTCAGTTCTGTAAATCTATATAAGCCATATCCCTCACAGAAAGGTTGTTTGTGTGAGAACTAGGGCTAGCTTGCAAAAAATAGGAAATTGTGAAAGTGCTTACCTATACTTCTTTAAGTGCTGCTAATATCCTGTAACTTTTCTTCATTTCTTTCTTCTTTCCTAGTAAAGCACAGAACTTTGTAAATAATATATTTTTAAATTTTGAATGAAAATGTGTTCTAAATTCTTTTGACCTGCCATGTCATGCCATACGCTAAAAGAAAAACATTTTCCCCTTGATTTTACAACAACCACTCCACTTGCTTGTATGCCCAGTTACCATCACAATATGAATATTCTTTGCATTAGTATTCCCATCCATTGTTTAACAACTTTTGAGGTTAACATATGTACTGCTCAACCTTCATTTCTATATTTAATTACTGTAATATGTGTTTTAGTTGCTGTGGTTCTTCACAATATCGCCTAACAGATTTCAAAGGTTAAATGTGCTTTTTATAATACATAAGAGCTTTCTCACTTTCCTTTTTTGTGATAAAGATCCAGCTCTTTTTATATTAAAATGATCTTGCTTACGGTTGTACTTCAGTTAAGCAGGCACCATGCACAATTTTCATTTCTTTTCAAGCCTTACCAAAAGAATTAAAATAAAACCCCAAATAACTGAAAAACTTCATCATTGTTTTCAAAACGTAGGAATGAACTATGAATAAGGCAAATAATTACGACCTTATGGGCAACATTTTCCTGAGTTCTACACTGAAATTCCATCTTCAGCAGTTCCTGAGAATATGCATCACCTGCTATCTCTGGAATAGCTGCACTGTAGACAAGTATCATTTGGAGAAAACACTTTGCTCTCAGTATATATAGCTCATATACCTGTGATTTCTCAGTAGCTTATAATTGCAACATAAGCTGAATATTTTTGTTAATAAGGTCACGTGCTGACATAAACCATCAATCGGATTTCCCTAAGCTAGTCCATCAGTAGCATTCTGTCTTTTTTCCATTTTTACATGACCCCTGGAATTATACACCGGTTATCTTACCAGGATGTGCTTTCTTCCCAATGTTAAAGGCTGATTTGTGTCAGTTGTTCTTTATGCAAATCATTAACTTTTTACAGTACCAAATTAATCTATTTCAGATCTTTCAAAGAATGAGTGCACGACCATAAACTATGAGAAAATGTAACAAATATTTTGTGGATATAGGCTACATACAGGTCTAAGCAGTCAACGGAGATATGTCATTTTTTTCCCTGTTCAGTTATTTCATAATAAACATACAAAGGAGATAAAGAGAAGAGCTATCAATTTTATTCAACCAGTTTCTTGATTCATTTATGTCCGTGGTGGCAATTTTAACCATGTCATCTCTTTTTATGTTTTCAGACTAAAGATTGTTCAAAGTGCCAAACTCTGGGGTTAGAAAGGTCCTAAGCGAGCTCAAGGCTGTAGAGAAATAATTTTTAAGGAGAAAACTGTCCTTTCGTTTCTTGTCCTGTTTCTTTTGTTTCTTGAACTTGACCTGGTCGGACATTCAGGTAGGAACGAAAGACAGGAAAAGATGAAGAAATTGTGAGTCCAGACGTAGCTTGTACAACAGTTAAAACGCTTTGAGTCTCTCACATGAATTGAGCATCTCCAGTATGGGAAATACTTGAGAAAACAACTGTATATTAGCAAAATTCTTTAGGTTCAAACTATGAAACTGGTACATTTAAAGAGAAATTTCCCAGCATTAGGAGACAAAAATAGACCTTTCTATATGCAAAGTTCATTGTTTGCTGTCTAAAGAATCACCTGCTCCATTTAGTCTGTACAGATCAACTTCATTCTTGATGGAGGCAGCTCCTGCTGTACATGGTGACAAACCGGACTGCCTGCTCTGCTGCAAAGTGTTTCGACTGCATTGCCTGATTCCCTACCAGCCTCAATGTCTGGAGAGAACAACGAAAAAACAGAAGGAAGATCCCTTATGAGTTACGAAAATATTAATATTTCCGGATTTTTTTTTTCTTTTTCACAAGTTATATGAGGGATTGCAGTTTAAAGCTTATTTGGTGTTTTTAGTTTATTCTTTTTCTACTTTTTTTGGCCATTTCTACAATTTGAATTCAAGTTATCAAGCTGAGCTAATTTGAAAATTGATGTTTATATTTTATGTATTGTGCTGTATGCTTTCACATACGTCTCTGACCCTGCTTCAATAAACTGGTTTCTCTTTCAAGTTATGAATGCTTTTTCAACTATCCCTTTGAAATTTTATTTGTGCCACGCTGTAATTATACTTCGCACAAGTATTTTGTAAAGTTTCCCATCGAACTGAGAAACTGGGCACAATGTTCTCAAAAAAAGAAAAGCAGTTTGTTGTGTGCGCTGTATTAAGTATGCTCTGAAAACTTGCCCCTTGTGCTCCAAATGTAAATCGGATGCAGCTAATTGCATCTACTGCTGGTGATCATGTTCAGTAAGTGCAGATTTCTGGAGGGGAATGTGCCCACGCTCCTCCTCATACTTAGATATAGCTGTGAGTCCTCCTTCAGATATTCTTTGTTATTGGCAGGGGTAGATTTCATTGCCAGCATCTCCTATGAGAAACAAAAACACTTTGTACTCTGCATGTTGATATAAGCCTGGAAACGTTTTCCTGTCTTGGACACAGAATAGTTTTCACTATTTTTTTTGTGTGTAAAGCCCATTTGCTGAAGTCTTGACTGATGAAACAGTACTCTTAAAGCAAACATAACATCATACCCTTCTGCAGTTTGTAGACTGTTTCAGTCAAGAGATGAACAAGATGTAATGTAAAGAGAGGGTGCAGCTCTGCGGTCAGCAGCTGCAGCTGCTGAGGTAGTGAAGAGGAAAGCTCATAAACGGATGTGGTGCTTTTACTGAAATACAGGGTCATTTGTGGATTCCTTGTGGGTGCAGTCACAGGGTGTAAACTCTGCAGACATCTGGTGATGACAAGCTACCAGAGAGGAATTAATGACAGGCTTCACAGAAGGGGCTGATTTGGTTAGACGCAGTATCATTGTTACTCTGCCAAAAACATGAAGACTGTTCCTGTTTTTGAGGAAAAGCGAAATGACTAATAGTGAGTTAGAAGAAATAGCCAAATGGCCTTAAAGAAGTAGCTGGTGAGTTGACCGGTGGATAATACCTTGTGGCTTGAAGAAAGTATTTACTGAGTACAAACCTGCTCCACCACAATAAAGGAAGTGACAGTGACACTGTATTACTGCTCAGGACCCAGAATCCTTAAAAGTGTCATAATTCAATAAACATCCTCTCTGCATTCCATGCAAATAAAACTAACTAAAGAGAGTTTTATGACCAAGTACCAAAGAAGAAAAAAAGAGAAATCTCTTACGAAAATCCTACGATGCTTTGCTGATTTTTCTGTTGGCTGTTAACAAAGTTTTCTTCTTGCAGCCATTTGGAGATTGTGAATAATGTTGTTTCATATAGACAGAATAAACAGACAAGCACTGGGAACCAGAAATCTATCACCAGAAATAGGTCATGAGAAGAACCAGCTTGTTATATTGAGGATAAAACTGTATGACTTTGATTTTATTTTCAAATTCTAGTTAAGCTACTATTAATATCATTATTATTTCTCCAAAATTATATTCTTTCTCTTTTCTGGATACAGAACAAATATCATGGCAAAGCACAGAAGAAAGTGTGTTTGAAAATACATGTTACATAATATCACATCTCTAGGACTTGTGGTTTAAGATAAAAGTAATTTCATTGTGGAAACTGCAGAATTCACTGAAAAACAAACTACAATTCCCATGCATCACAGAGCCAGACAGACTCTTGAATATCACTTTACAGTAGAACAGCTTTTATAAGAACTTGGCTCACTGAAACTTTGAGGTGGGCAAGGACAAGATACTAAGGGTTGTTTTCATGATGCCAGAGGTGCATGCTTGGGACGACAAATCAGCCTAGAGAGATTTTCATCTTCACTGCTTGTGAATGCGCAGTCCACAGTAGAAGGAATATTTTGAATACTATTTTAAAACATCAAACAGAAAATGAGGGGGAACAGAGACAAAATATAGAAAATTACATTTTCATCATGCTGTGATGTCTTGTGATCTCCTCACATACTACACTTGATTTGAATGGAATCCCATTGAAAATGTCAGTGAAGCTTCCTACATAGAAGTTAAGCTTTGAATGCTTTACTTTCCATCTAGATTATGGACAAGGCCAAGATTTCCTCAGTTTTTGATTGACTGACCTGAGGTGCTTTTAAAGAGCATACTTCACAAAGGACAGGTGGTTCAGAAGCATCTGAAATCAGGTCTTGTAAAAGCACCTAAACATAGCATCCAGAACAGATGTGCTCAGAATCAGACACTCTGTCTGATAGTATTTGCCTTTAACACTGATACAGTCCCTGAAAGAAAACAAAATCAGTAAAACATGAAGGCAAAAGTAAGGCCCATGTAAGGTGCGGTGACCAAAAAAGTTAAATATCTTAAAGGCGGGAAGGTGATGGAGATGAGGTTATTGAAATGAAGAGACAGACTTTGCTGTCTTCATGTTTGTTTTGTGTCAAGTTAAGTTAATTTGGGGAAACACAATAGCTACTGAATGCCTGCAGTGCTATTAATTTAATTCACCAAAATCATTAAGACATGAGGAAAACTACCAATTAGTGCAAGGTAATAAAATTGATATGTAAGTATGATTTCATAAAAGCACTACGACTTAATGATAGGACTTAAGGAAAGTATAGAATAATCTTCAGAGAGTCAAAACCTATTACACTGAAATTAGCATTAGCAATGACCTGATAATTAGGGGGAAAGGGCTGTCTGCTACCCAGGGCATAACTACAGAAGATAATTATTGAGAATTATACAAAAGTGACCCTGAGACAGCAAACACTCTTCTTGTGGTATGCATAGGAGTTGTACACACTATTTCCTTTTGTAAACAAAACAAGTTATTTAACATGTTTCTCAGGCCCAAGTGGCTACAGGTCAGAAAGAACTGCCGGTAGTGGGCTATCGATTGCATAGTCCTAGAAGGGGTACACACCATAAAAGACACTTATGTGTGGTAGCTTTGCAGGCAGCTGACACAAGGGAGCAGCACTGCCTGCACTGGGCTGGCAAACTGCAACAGCAGGGGGAATTATTTTGCTGCTGCATGGAGGAATTGATGAGATTAGGCAGGGGACTCGGATGGAAGCACAGATACTGAGGCATCATCCAAGCAATGGCATTGAAGAAGAACCTTGGCATCTCTGTTGGCTTTTTGCAACATGACACTCTTGATATCATATTCATGGCTGGGTGACAATGATGCCAACGTGAGTGTGTGGGAGAAGCTGTGGAACGTGGAATATCGGTCAGCGTCTGCGGCAGTGCCGCAGCAATGAGGAGAGAAGGCTGCAGTAACTCGCAGCAGCACTGGCTCCAGCAAATATGTCAAACCTGCCTTCCATTTGCTATACTCATTTTCTTTAGAATATAAAATAAAGTTCACAATTTTGGGCTTGAGCCCAGTATATCGGATGGCCTAAAGCACTGGGATGACAGTATTCTTCAGCACCTCCATTCCTCCATTATTATATACATAAAAGCTTTTTTTTTTTTTCTCTCATGTAAAGAAGCTTTCTCCAGCAGACTGAAAATGAACTCTATTATAAACTAAAGGCCCATTAGAAACCTTGCTTTCAACTGTAAGACCTTCCCTTCACTTTAAAAAAAAAAAAAAAAAGTTCCTACTGAACCAAGGCAATCTATGGACTATGCTTTTTCTGGTTAGAAGGGTATAAGGACAAGTGTTTTATGCCAGGGGGTGGTTGCGGTGCTGGATGCACTGCTCTGGCAGGTGCCTGCTGCCTGGTGCTGACGCAGAACTGAGGAGCATCATCATCATGTTGGTACCAACGGAGATAGGAAGACTAGGGCAGAGCAGAAAAGCCTCAACAGATAAAAGCTATAAACATCTAAAGTCATACGAGTTGAGAGGAATACTGATGATGGGTTTTAAGAAGACCTATTCTTGCCTCCAACACAGGCCAAACCAGTAACCTAAGCAAGAGCATAAGGAGAAGCCACAAACCACTACTCTCCTTACATTTAACAAGGTGACTTCCAGAGCCAAGAGTGGCATCCACACACTTTAGGAGACTCGGAGGTGTCAGCCGGGCAAGCTTTTAGCGCCCACCACGCCGAGGCTCCCGCTCGCGTCCTCCTCAGCTCGCCGTTCCCAGCTGCCTCACGAAGGCTGTAACCCGCTAAGGGCCAGAGGAGAGAAACCACCCCGCGCCGCGCCCGGCCGCTACCTCGAGCGCCGGCCGCTACCTCGGGCGCCGGCCACTACCTCAGGCGCCGGCCGCTGCCGCGCGCCCTCCCCCGCGCATGCGCGCGCCCCGCCCGCCCGCCATTACTTAAGGGCAGAACCCTCCATCCTCCCGCGGCCATAGGTGACGTCAGCCGCCGCGGCGTGCCCTTTCCCGCCGGCGTCGCGCATGCGTGGTAGGAGAGGCAGCGTAAGTCGCCATTTTGTGTTCGTTTCTCCGCCGCTCCTCGTCGTGCTCCTGCCCGGCGCCGCTCGCCCCTGCGGCGGCGGGAGGCGGCGGCTGTAGCGGCCGCCTGCGCCTTTCCTTGTGCACCCCGCTGCCGCCCCGTGCCCAGGCGGCTCCCCGGTGCCTCCTCCTTCCCCGCTCAGGCTATACACACACAGACACACACACACTGTGGAAACGCTCCGCATTCGTCTCACTGTGTTACTTGCTGGTGAGCCTCAGGGTTGCGCTGGGGCACGTGAGGAGACCGGGCCCGGGAGCGGTTGTCCCACTGGGCTTCGACCGCCCAGAGGGCCCCGGGAGCAGCGGGGAAGCCCTTTGCTGCACCGGGTTCAGGTGGTCAGAGCTAGAGCGTCTTCCTTGTGGCCCAGCGCAGGGCAAACAGTCCCTGGCACGACCTAAAGAATCTGCCCAGTTACTGTTTTTTTTTTTTCAGTGTTACTGCTGTGTTCTTTTAAAGAGTTTTGTGCACATAGTCTGCATTACTAGCCTTTTTGTTTTGTAACTGCTCTTTGTAAAGAATTCAACTGAATCTGGGTAGCCTGAGTGACAGCTCAAAATGCAAATACTAAAGCTATGTTTTTTGCCCCCTATTTTATCACTTTTTCCTGAGATATTAGTTCTTCGAAGAACTGGTTTGTTTTCTAAATTATTAACTCATTTAGAAAAACTAATAAAATCAAGGTGGGTTGAAGAATTTTTGGTGTAAAGAAGAACTAATATAAATGTAGACCTGATGCTTGGGTTCAAGTTGCCACTTGGAAGAACAGACGATTTAGGCTTAAGTCAGAGATTATTTTTTGTGGGATTTAATATAATGAAAAACTCTAAATGATGATGTCCTTGAAAAGAGGAAAACAAAGTTTATTTCAAAGAAAAATTGCACGCAATACGTTGTATCTGTAGGTAGATTTCTTGAATTACTGACATCCAATATTTGAAAATAAATTACTAAGTAAGACATTCCAGAACATGTCCTATGATCTTGGGTATTAATTGGAATTTGAGTTTTGGAAATGTCTATCAGAAAAACTGTATTAGCTACGTCACTTTTTTCCTCAGGGCAGGATGTCTACTGTCTCCAACAAATAGTAACTCCTGTGGCTTCATAACTGCTTTGATGTTCCCCTCAAATGCTTTTGTAGCTATTCAGAGTCAGAGTAGTTTTAAATCTTTGAATGACAGCAGAACAGCATTCCTAGCTTTAAAAGTTATATTCTGTGTGCTGAAGAAGAAATGCTGTGCACACATTGCCTTTTTTTTTTTTTTTCATTTGAGCGTTGTGTGTAGTGCTCACAAAAGCTGAATTTAGTTCACTTGTCAATTCTGCCACTTGGCTATGAAACCTTCTGTTCTTACCTTCAGTTTGTGTGTTTTTTCCTCCTTTTAATATCTCTTGGTATTGGTTAGTCAGGAATGTTTGCTAGCTCCATGCGCTGTGAGCTTGCATCTTTCAGAGGATGGGGCTTCTGGTACAAGTTCTAATTAAATCTTTTCCAAACATGCTGTTTATAATAATGCAGTTTTAATTGGTATTACAGTCTAGAGAAAGTCTTAAAGAATTGTGACAGCAATGTGTGTAAACTGTGCAGCCTACTTGTGGGTGTGTATTTTTTTTTTTTTTCCCAGTTGTAGCTGATTCCATTTTTAAGATGTTTCTGTTGAGCTTTTTATAATCCTGTGCTTCTCTGGTTAAGATTTACAACTCTAGGTCACAGTGTAATGTGAATGTGCTAATCTAAAGCTGTAGAAAGAGTGAAATGCTACTTTGACAGCCCTTGAAAAGTATGGTTGCAGACACTTATGCCTTTATCAATGATCAGTTTAATCTTTTTACATATTGCATGTTTTTATTATTAAGGAATTCTTTCCATTTGCTCATACTGTAGCTTTTTGCAGAATATGAATATTAGTTTTAACATTGAGGTATCTTCCATTTTTTAAAATTATTGTTGAGTAAAAGGCCATGCAAATGTTTTGACTTTTTCTGAGAGGGGAAGTTGGAGAATCTGGCAACGATATTAAAAACATTGGCATGGGTTGTCAACTCATATAACTTCATGTTGAGAAGAGGGTTATTCACTTGTCTTGCTTATTTTGACTCTGTATGTGCTTTATAGGATTTGCTTTTTTATGATTAAAATGTAATCTTCATGATTAAAATGTGCAATCTTCTGGTGTTAATTTTGTTCTCTGTCACCCAAATCTTTCCGTGAACTTAGTGAACAGAGTTGTTCAGTTTTATAAATTAGTGTCATTCTCTTTCTCCAGTGTGTGGCTGCGATTTCATCTATGTAAATTGTATTTATTGTATGCAATTTCGGCTGTTTCTGCAAAAACTCAGAATATTGCCTCTTTGCAACTTCCTCAAAAACAGGTTTCTGTATGGAATGTCACTGGTGTGTGTATAAACAGCTTTATAAAAGTCTGTGCTGTTTCTTAAACAGTGATCCAATCCTTGATGTTTTGAACTTGATTCTCATGCCTTGGCTCTGTTAAATGGCTTTAATCCTCTTTGTGACCAGCACATCACTTCTAGTTGATGCAGTCTTATCAGGTTTGCTTGTTTTCCTTAAAAGCCAGATGCTGGAAGAGCTTTTGCAGAGGCCCTAGATTAAGTGGGCGAAAAAATTAAAATTGGTCATCAGTTCAAGACAGGTAGATATGTTTATTATTATCCTGCAAGGACCAAATAGAGTTGCTGTTAGAAAACACTTCTTACAATCCAGAAAACCTGTAGAGAAGGAATACTGGTCGTTAAAAGGGATGCTAAGTAGAAGTTGGATGGAACATAATTCTTTAGGGAGTTGTCAGGTTGGGTGAGGGTAGGGCTAGTTTGGCTTCAGGAAGAAGCTGGTGTACTAAGTGCAACCTGATGTCAGGATGGTAAAGAAGAATGCGTTTGAATGCATTGGATTTCTATTACGGGCAAAATAAAATTCCTGAAAGCTGAAATGACTGAGATAGCTGGAATCATGTAGTTAGCCAGCACAATAAATTGCAGTGTGCTTTTTGTTTTTCCTGTTTGCCCTGCCTCCTGATACAGTAGAGGAGATAGAAGTTGCAAACTTCTTCAACACTGCAGTATTTCAGAGCATTTTTTTCCCCTCATCTTTTTTCCCCAGTACAGGGTAGTGACTAGGCAGGTACAGATTAAAAAATGCTTGCAATGAGTAGACAAAATAGCGAGACAATTTGGGGGCTTATTCTTCCTTTGAAACTTTATCCACAAAAAATCAGTGGTGGGTATTGGAGCTTTCGACTTCAGTATAACCTGTGCTTTTCCAGATCTTTGTTGCTTCAGTTGGCTTCTGGTGGTCATTGTGTTTCAGGTCACTGTGTTGCATTAGGAGTGGAAGGCAGGCAAGATGTATTGTTACACTATTTCAAGCATGTTCTTTTTGCAAATGTGTGTAATGAAGACTAGTAAAGATTTTTTTTGTTTGTTTGTTTTAATTACTAAAAAAACATTTAAAATTAGGAAGTAAAGTAAAAGTAATACTTCGGCACTGACTTGAATAGGTGAAAAAGCTTGGGAATACTAGTTTCCAAATAGAAGCTTGTGTATCTCTATTGCCCCTGTTGCTGCAGTTCTATCTGAACACCTTTCACTTGTAATTTATACTCATTTCACATTACACTGTAGGAAAAATGTTGTGCAGATTGAGAAAGCAGTTTTGTGAAGTGAAAACTTACAAGAATCATTTATAAAACTTAAAATAGTTATCAGTGCAAGTCCTTACTGTAGTCAAATACTGTTATTAGTTGAAAACCAAATAGATGTTCTAGTCAGGCACTCCCTGATAATTTTCATTCTATCACTTTTTGGAAGGAACTTGGAAAGGTCAGACATATATTAAGTCCATCTTAAATGGATATAATGGCATAACTTCAGGCAGATCACACCTCACAGTGTAGTGATTTAAAGAGTTCAAGATAGGTCATTGATAACTAAAACTGTTTTTTTTTTTTTTTCTCCCCCCTATATTAAAAAGAAGATAGGTTTTAGAGTGTATCTCTTATGGATCAAGCCTTACAGTCCTTCGTACCATCCAGAACAGGAGTATTCCTGGATGATTTAGAGAGTTTGGGTAATGCCAAATGCCAGAAAAAAATCTAATTTCAGTGCCTTTAAAAACAACCTGTTATTTGCAATCATTTAAAATTACAATATAGGTTTGCAAAGTGATAAAACCTTCCAAGGCCTAATGGTTTAGGGTATGGCACAGTTGCGGTAATAATCATCTTCATAAATAAGTAGTTCTAGGTGAAAAAGCTGTTTTTAAGCACATGGGCAAGATAGAAGAATGTTGTAGTTGTTACCGGTCAATAAAGTTTTGAATTTTAATTATAATGATGATTTTTCTTTCATCAAGAGTTTTCACTGCGACACCTAACATTGCTTGTATAGCTCATCAGCTTGCAATATAGTGCGACTATCTCGGTGACTACGTTTATCAGCTTCATGCTTATAGGTAGCCCCAATGTGCAGGCTTCCTGTAGTGGCCTGCAGTGCTGCCTGTTAATTTATCAAGATAATTCTGTGAGTTAATTCACTATTGGTCCAAAAAATTCATTTTTTTTTAAGATAACTATTTTTAGCATTAGCATTTGCACAGGTTTAGTGTGGAATTAAATAACTAACTCTTGTGCATCTGATAGGTATTAGTCTTGAAAATGTCCTTTTCTTAGGAGATACTTGTACATTGATGCGTTTGATACATGTGTCAAACTTGCCTAGTTTTACAAACTGCTTCTGAAATGCTGGAGAGTAAGGCTTTAAATTGGCATAGGGCTGACATTTGGCACTAAGTATGCATATAATTTGTCCTGTTCACTTTAATGGTATTATGCAAATACTGAAAATTAGTCTCTTCTAAACAGTTTTGCTGGATTTGTGTGTAAAGGTTAGTTGCAAACAGGGATAGTGAAGGATGTTGGAAAGTGCTTGGTCACATGCAAGGTTCAAACTTGGACTTAGGCAGTGTTAAGATGGGAAGTCAGTGTTGTGTTAATGAGAACAATCTAATGATTCCCTGAACTGATACTATTTCAGGAGTCTTTTAGGATGTAGAAAGCACTTTCAAATGTCACTTTTTTATGGTCTCTAAAATGAAGTGGACCTTGATATTCCCCCCCTCCCCTCTCCTGTCTTTTGGTTTCTTTACACTTGTGGTTTATTTTTTTTATTTTTATTTTTTTCTTCTCTGTACCTGATTCTTACCAGCTTTTGGTGTTCCCGTTTAGAAGAAACCTAATTTTATATATGCTGCTCATCATCTTGGGTATCGAATGAATCAAAACAACTGACTTCATTACATACTTATTTAATATACAGTAGCAGAGCAACTAAGCTGACAGTCTTTAGATCCCGATGTGAAAGGACTTTGAAATTACTCTTGCAGAGAAGTGTATGTCTCCCTTTTATTTCTTGTGCTGAGACATCTCCTAATGATTTAAGACTTTGAATCTCTTTCTAGTGCATGTTTTGTTATTAAATATTTAAGAATTATATGGTTGTAATGAATACGCTTTTAGAATAGACTTTTTTCGTAGCAGAGAAGTTTTCGGGTCAAATTTGACTTTCAAGTATTCAGTTGTAGAAGGAAAAGGGGGAGGAAGGAAGATTGCTGAAATGCAAGGTTTATAAATATCTTCAGTCACTTTTATTTAGTCAGGTGTGTTGCTGAGGCAAATGTACTCTTGTTTGATACATGATGAGGGATGTATATTTATGGAGAAAAACATAGATGAGCAAACTTCAAATCTGTAGAGTTCATATTCTATATAATGTTACAGTGGAATATTCTGTGAACATGGACTTAGAGCTTCCATTACCATGCAAGCTTTCACAGAACATGTATGTAAATTATCATTAAGTTAGGTTTGTGAGAAGTTGACTGTTAGATGTTTTGGTCATAAAATGTATATGATGACTAGTATTTTTGGTTCAGTTACCACAACAGATGAGTAAAAATAACCATTTGCCTGTTAGATCCTGTATTGCTATTTCCATATGACTTCTGCATTTTACTTAGCTCAGTGTAGCTAGAAAGAATGTTCCAAGTTGTCCTACTTACTGCAAGAGTATTCTTAGCAGTAGTACTGTAGTGATTAAACTGTTCATTGCAGGATGCTAAGTAGTTACTGCTCTAACTTTTTAATGAAGATAGATTACTCTTTACAGTTAGAGGATGAGTGGATGCCAGATGCTGAATTAAAACAGAAAACATTTAATAACATTTGGATGTTCATGCAGCATAGTAAAGAATCTTTTCTTAGAACTTGTAACAGAAGTTGGTGTATTTGAAATGTAAACAAAATAGTTCATATTAATATGGATATTTTAATGGGAACAGTCATATGGAAATTCTTTTTAGGAAAATAATTTTGGTCTGTCTATATGCCTAAAGATGTAGCCAGTATTTTTAAAAATTTGAAAAGAAAATAATGAAGTAGAGCATCAAACTGTGTTTCAGTTTGATAGCAGTTTAACTTTTTTTTCTAGTGTCGTGTTGAGATACTTTGTGTGCATGCATGGCAAGTATGTACCTAACAATCCTTTGTATTTTGAAAACTCAAATATGAAGACAAAGTTGAAAAAGGATACAAAAAAGTAAAGCATTTTGATTCTAAGAATGTTAGGGAGAAATCTTAACATTTAGCTTGGTATCTTCAGTCAAAGTTTTTTTTTTTTTATGGATATTGGAAAAGAAAGTCTTAAGAGGGAGAGAGCTACTGTTGGTTGAATTGGGCTGGCACTGAAAATGCAGTTCCAGTATTGCAGCTTTTTCTTTTTTTCTTTTTCTTTTTTTTTTTTTTTCCCTCAATTGTCTGGTATCTCTACTGTATGGAAGCCTTCTTGTTCTTTTAAAGATGTCTGAACTATTTTTTTCTTAGAATCTGGTTGCTTTATTATAGCTTGGAGTGTTTTTTTAATAAGTGGAAACTAGTAATTAGTGTTACCTCTAGATTTGTGATACTGGACCGCCCTCACCCGCCCCAAACAAAACAAAGCAGAACTGAAGAGTGATAACTTTGATATACTGCAATTTATTAACATGATAATTTATCAGCTTATTGTAATGTTAAATTACTTTCAGTGTGAGGAAATTGGGCCTAACTTGAGCTGGTATTTCCCTAATGTTCATTTCCATATGCTAGGTCTCGTGTGCCCTTGTCCACAAGGTCAGAATGCTCTGTTTGGCCACATGACTCTCTGAAAGTGTCTGTACACAGTGATCAGCTCCCTTGTCAACTTTCCTGATAAGATGAATAAATTAAACTGCTTATTAGGAATAGATGGAGATATCAAAGAGCCGTGATTCAGGAAAAGTTATATGGTGGGCAATGAGGAGAGAGCAGAACAGTTTTGCAGAGGAGGGATGTGCCTAAATATGGGGTTGGTGGCTCTGCAGCAAAGTCAAATGATGCCTTGGTGGCAGAAAAATGGAGGATTGCTGTGGTTGAGGTCTTGTTCTGGAGAAGTCTGGTCCACCTTGCAGTGGGTCACACTTGGCAACACTCAGCTACTCACTTGTAGCTGCTCTACAAGCTTTTCCGTTGCTCATTGCCTTGGAGCTTATGTCAAATGTTGAGATATTTGGTCTTAATTGAAAGACCGTGGGTAAGGTGACCAGATTCTATGTTTAGAAACAGCTCAGCTCTCCTGGCTGGTATCATTTGCTCTGGTAGGTACTACACTGAAACATCCAAATATAAAATTCCTTTGAAACGTGAGTTAATACAAATCTGTGCTGTTAAAAATACTTATTTTGTTAAAACTGTTTTCTTACAGCCTGTTTTAAGATCCAAGTGCACAGCCTGTTGTAAGATCCAAGTGCTGTGTTAAGCTGCATATGCTTTGCTTTATAAACACTATTGCTTGTAGTACTGTTTCAAAGTGTCACAAGCATTAATCAGTTTTGGTGGTTGGCATTTTCATGGTTTATAATTCTCTTCATAACACTTGATCTTCCAACCAGAAGGTCTTGTCAGCTAGCTTCCACTAAGCCTAATAACTGTTTAATTCTGAATTTGTGTTCTTCTGTTTTATTTTTTTTTCCTCCCTTAGTTGCGGAAGTCTAAGATAATCAACATAGCTCATGATGCTGCTGTTTACTATGTGATCATAGAGGGAACTATTTGCCACTCCTATATTTTTTTTGTGTGTGTGTGAAAAATCTTTTAGCATAAATGACTTTAAGGTATCAGTTCTTCATTTAACTGACAGAAATCTGTGTCTCTGTAACTGTCAGAAAGGGCCTTTCTCTCTGGAGCCTGTTGTATTATTTAAGTTGAACATTCAAAGAATAGAATTTCAAGGAAACATTTCCTGAACCTGATGCTTGGCTGTCCAAAAATTTTTAAAGGTGTTTTTATTTTATTTTGGTCAAGTGCCTTAAGTAGTTTTGTCATCTCTGTGTTGCTAGGTGCAAACCAAGACAGATTAACACTGTGCAAATCTGAATAAAATTACCTGAGCTATTTTAAAGGTCAGGTGCACTCAGTGAATTTGCTTTCAAATTATTTTGTTTATTCTGTGTACATATGCACCTTGAGCTCTTTAAAGGTCAGAGAGGAGATTCATTTTAGAATTTAAAGAAGTTGAGTTTTTATTGCCGGTAACCCTTGTTAGGTTCCTTGAACTAATGAAAATTGGTTTCTTTGGTTGGCTTTTTTGTAAGTTTTATTTCTCTGATGAAGTTGACTTGTGACTAGGAGGTTCATTCCAAACTAAACTAGTAACGTGCTTTTAATTTTTAGAAGTATATATGATAGTTAAGTAAATAGGACAAAGTAGATTGCTGTTGAACAATTTCAACCTCAGTTTTATTGGCTTTTGGGCTTATTTCTTGTGTGTGACAGGTGAGTATTTTCCTAGCTAAAATAATTTATTTAAAAGGTAGTCAGTATTTAACTGGCTCTTGTCACAAGTGGTTTAATAAAATAGGAGAGTGAAATCCTTGTGAATCTGTGGCAGGCCTGCTTATTAGCATTCAGGAGGAGTGATGTTGGAACCACCAAAGGATTCCTGTGCACGACAGCGGAGCGTAACTAATTGCACTTCTCGGTCACACAGCCCAGAGCAGCCAGTAGGAAAGGCGGCTGCTATTAAATGCATATTTCTATACACCTCGACTTCCTTAATGATCACTTTGAGGAGGTATAAGATTTTTCAAAACATTTTTTTTGCTTAAGTGTGAGTACTTTCTCCAAAGTTTACACTTACCTTGAAAAATCTCAAGCTATTGAATCAAATCAGATATTCATCAAAATCATTAATCATGCATCTTTTTTGACTTTGGGAGATGAAATCTGAATAAGACAGAACATGTGTTAACTGCATGAGTATAATATGAAAAACTTACCAATACTGTGTTTTAGGGAACAAATGGTTGGACATGTTTTGCAGCTATGGGAAAACCTACATAATTACTTGGAGATTTTAATTGATGAGAGAATAAAAATCTCATCTAGTCAGCTCTTTCAGTGATAAATAGCTATCTGCGTTACTAAAGCTCTCATCTTCCTTGCCGAAGATGAGTTTAGGATACACTTAATCTGTAGTTGCTTCAGCTCCCCTAGACGTAACCGAGCCACCATGGGCACTCGTAGCAGCACCAGGTCCATGACAACGCAGATGTTTCTGTTTGCTTTTAAAAAGTCTGTAGTAAGGTTTTTTTCCCGGGTGCCGCTGTGGCTTCTGTACCATCGGTACCCACGTTAACTCTTATTTCCCGTGGCAGTGAACCACTGCTAGGTAAAACATCCTTTCGAAGACTGACATAAAAAGGTGGTTAAGCCCAGACGATTAGTGCTTTTATTTTGGGATGTTTGCCAAGGTGCTGCTCCTGCTTTGAGGCCCTTATTTTTCTTGCCTGCCTCTTCCTAATTAGTATAATTCATAAGCTTCCTTCTGCTGTTGTCTCTTAGGTAGCAGCCATTTTCTTTTTTTTCTTTGCCTAAATGTCCTCAAAGTAGGTATGTATCAGCTTTTCCCCAATGTCAGTATTTGAATTCTAGTCCATTAAATAACTCTGGTGCTTGTACCTTTTGTGATGCATCTGTTCCAGTGCAGCACCTGAACCAGTAATAGCAGCGATGGGAAGTGATGTTAGGGGTGTTCTGTTGTTAATCCTAAGAATGTGGCTTAATAAAAAAAAAAAAAGAAACTCTTAAGATACTTTAAGTACAATTCAGAATCTAACACAGACAAAAATAATTCCTGCTTATTTGATTACTTAGATGCTCTTAGTTGCATGAAGTCTTGTCTTCATTTATTCATTTTTCTGAAAAAAAGAAGCCTTCTAGTATTGTGACATTAGCACTTTGTGTCACATTAATTGTGATGTGTTAACATGAGTTATTTTAAAGGACTTGATTAGTTGGAGTAAAATCTCTATGACACATCTATAATGGTACGTCAACAAGCTGTGAGGTTAATCAGAATCAAAGACAGTATCAGTATGTAAATCAAAATCTAGACTTATGCTAGTTGAAGTGAGTGGGAGAGGGCTAGAAAAGTAGAGAGGGAAGATATTTTCTTTGGAAAATTAATAGTACTTACCTTAGATGAGGGTTATTAGCGAGGTGTAATGTTGCAAATCAGAATTAGAAATGGATGGTTATCCACAACATCTGCTTTACAAAGAATGGTTTGAATAATTCTTAAAGTTTCTAAAATTAGTCACTTATTTTCTTTCAGAGTACTGTAATATGCAGCAGAATTTCGTAACGTGTAGTTTTCAAGAGAATTAAACCAGTGAAGATCTCTGAACTTTCTGAAATACAGAAAACTCTTGAAGCATTTGGGCTTGTTGATGGCTTCCTACACTGTGGGGTAGGGTGTATCCTTTGAGTGGAGTTAGGGGATATTTTGTGCTTTGAAATTCTCTCTCTCTTTTTTTTTTTTTTTTTTTTTTTCCAACTGTTTGAGTCTTGGAAACTAGAGAGAGACTTTGTGTATGGAAACTTGGTATATGAGCATATAGTCACACATTCTGATCTCTGTATGTATGTTGTGATGGTCACCCTGTATTCTAGTACTTTCCCATTTCCTTCTCTTCCCCTTGTGTTGTTGTCATTAGAAAGCTTAGAATGGAGACTTACTGCAGTATGAAGATAACTTCCTAGATGTAATGCTGTGATATATGATTTCAGATTGGTGTAGCTTCATGTCAAAATAAAATGAATTTATTTGTTATTTGAGGTGTTGAACCTTCAAGAAGGAAATAGGAATGAAAGCCTGGGATGCAAGGACAATAATAGACACAGTAATAAACTAGTGTTTCTATTAAGGAATAAATTCAGATTCCAGTGAAGCAAATGCATAATATTGACTTGATTAGCATTGGGGTTTATCCCAGGTCATTTCTCTGCTTTAATCAAAATGCTCATATTTCACCAAAAGAGTTTGCAGTTCCTCAGGAAAAAGGGTGATACTGGAGCTGACTTCATAGATGCTACTTCTGAAGCAGCAATATTTCTTTGAGAGTTATTGCATATTTTAATTATCTTTGCATACTTATTAAGACGATTTTGCATAAGTTGCTTCTAGTATAAATCAGCATTTTGATGGGGAAGTAATTGGCAAAACTCTAATAGAGTAGAAGGAGGTCTAATGAGCAGTGAATGTTTACCATGGAAATGTCTGCTTGTGTGATGAAGCTGACAGTTTCAGCCTGGGAGTTGGCATCAGTGCTGGACACTTGTGATTTACACAGTGCCTTGTGCAGCGAGCTGTGGGACTCTCAAACATGCACTTTCCCTTGTGGCTATGGACTGCTGACAGGAGCTGCTTCTATCTGCCTTTGAATTGTTCCATCAAAAACCTAAAAATATGTAAAACATACAAGTAAATGGGACTCTGAGAAAGAAGTATTATTCATTCTGTCCACATGCATTATGGGTTTAAGCTGTTATCACTTTAGGCCTATATACCTGAGAAAGGTATAAATCGACTGAAATAAGTATTTGTTGGGCTCCAATTTGTTTTAGAATATATAGGGTGTTTATAGGAAGTCAGGAGCAAAAGCTGGAGAATAGAGAGTATTGCCAATATTGATAAAGAAACAAATACACAAACTGGAAAAATCTAATACTGTTGTGTTTAAACAGCTTCTCATAAACACTTAAGATTCTCATTAGTCCAACATCAGAAGACTAATGAATATTAATGAATGAGATCAAAGACAAATTTAAAAATCAAAGCAAGTAAACAATTATTTTTAAGAATTATATAACAGGCAAATTTTAACTGCACAGAAAAATATGCATCTTAACAGCTGTATGAAGAAGCTGAATGTTTTCCTAAAAAAATTCTTATGCTAAACTACAAAAGCAATTACATAACAAGGAAAACAAAAACATGATTCAAAACTTGAAATGTTTATTTTGAATACATAATATTTAAATACCTGTAAGTTCATCAGCCTCTCAATCCCTTACTAAAGAAGGTGTGTTCTTAGTTAGTGTAATCTTAATACTTTCAAAGCAAGATTTTTAGTTGAGTTATTTATGCACAGAATCATAGCTGTTTCATGCCTTTTTTAGAATTTTGCTTTCTTTGCTTGCGTGCAAAAGAAATTCAGACTCAAATGCATGGCACATGCTAACCAGATGGGTTGTCCAAGAGCTGAGTTGGACTTTATAAAATCCGATAGGTAATTTTTATTTTTTTTAATTAAGCTCCTGACTCTTTAAAAGCATACATTCTCTTTAGTCTGTGTTACATATCTGCCATATCTGTTAAATATCTCTGGCTTGCTCGAGTCCCTCATGAACATCTGTCACTGTTCTTGTGTGACAAGAAGCTTATGTTAAGGAATGTCAATTTGCCATTGCGTATAACAATAGTTTGGTGGACTTTTTACTGTGATTTACCCAATTCACACTCTTGTAGATGAATAGGGCCTCTATTACCACAGAATGCAGCACGTGAGTCATTTATGTCATATTTCAAAGTGGCTTTTGAACAGTCATGTGGGGAACCATTGTCATAACTTGGGGATAAAAAAAAAGGATGTCACTCAAGAAATCAGTTGTCTTGCTTGATAAGGGTTTTTATTTGTACCTGATTATGCTGTGTCTTAACTTCTGTTGATCCCTTGACTAACTAAAGGAAGATAAAACCTTCCAAATTCACTTCAGCTGGAATCATTTCTCTTTCTTGCCTTGATGCCCAGAAATTGATGCCGAAGGGCATCGTTTCCGTGCTCCTGGCCTTCTCATGGCAATGTCTTTCAGCAGTACACTATACTGCTATAAGGGAGACTCTGAGACCCTTTAGTTTTGTGCTGGAAGTTTTAAATTTTTAGATTGGAAGAAAAGTCAGCAAGATTCCCTTCCTAACCTCCACCTCCTTCCTGATGCTTCCCCCCCAAAATTTTTGGAGTAGGAGATTTGTGTGGAACCACAGTAGTAAAGGACTTGGGGATTCTTAATGGGTGTCAGGAAGGGAAAGGAGAGGTCCTTCATGAGGGGAGAGCATGACGAGGGGAAGCTCCAAATAGAGTTTGACAAGATTATGAGGGATTCTTCACAAGGTTACAACAGACTACTTGCGGAGCTCAGGAAAGGATTAGCTTGATATAAATTTGCTGCTTGAAACTTGAAGATGAAAGTTGCTTTTTCAGCCTTACTTAGATGTAGTTTCAGGCATTACATCTTTGGACCAGGATAAATTATAACTCAGCATTGAGAAGGGGGCACTGGAGAAGCTATCAGACTTGGTGCTTTGAAGCTTGGTTGTCTGGCAGTTTGCACTTGACTGCAGTTTCATCTGTGTTTTGAGCCTGACTTAAACTGTCAACTCGAATCAGTGAAATACCGAGAAGGAAATTTCTTATTAATGCCTTAACTTCTGTTGTTTCCTTCCGCAGCGTTAGTGCATTTGCAGAAAAGGAAGTATTGTACACGTGTCAGGACAGATGACTGTTCCGGAAAACTCTTCTGAATGTGAACAAATAAAGATGCTGATGGTAAACGAGAGCAACATCAGAACTATCTTTATCCTGATGTCTGCTTTTACACATATTATTTATGTCTGGTGTGTAGCATGATGGCTATGCAGCTGTGCAGACTTCTGCAGTTACTTAAGCTACGAACTTCGCATGCTCGTAGTACTGCATGGCCAAAGTATCATCACGGTACAGTCATGTAAGACTCCAAAAATTTTTTGAAATAACTGATGTAGATTGTGTTGTTAATCAGCTCTCTTTATATGTTTACAATCATTCATTTAGTAATTCTTTTACTATATGGAACTAAAAAAACCCTGAAGATGTGTTCATTTCTGTATGAGATGATTTAAAGGCTAAGAAAAAGTTTTATTCTTATTTTTCTTTTGAATTTGTTTTATATCTGCATAGTAATTTTTTCAAATTCTATGAGGATTTAAATTAGCTTAATCCCCAAAGGCCATAATGAAAACATTACTCCAAAGGCCCTGATCCAGTGGGGCAAAGCAGAAGGTGTTTTGGTTGTGAATCACGCAGTCCCTAGGGGAACTAGTGACACTTTGAGATTCCTGTAAACTTTAATGGCATTGTAGAACTCACAAGGATTCTGCTAATACTGTCAAAGTAACAGTTTTATTTTGATATAAAGCTAATGGTATCTAGCAGCTTTTAGTGTCACTGCGTCGAGTTCCTCAGGCAGAAGGAACAGCTGCCACCCTGGTTTGAAGTGGCTGCCGGTGTGACCCACTTGCCCAGCCGCGGTGTCGCCACAGCTGCCGCTCGGCGCCGAGCAGCGCCGGGGCCGACAGGCGGAACGAGCTGCGGCAGCTCTGGCGGCCGCTCCGTCACGCTGCGCTGCCCGCGGCTCCCCAGGGCCCGGCGCAGCGCGGGGAGCGCTTCTGCACCGGCACGCGGCAGCCCGCCCTAACAGCAGTCAGGGCAGCGCTGGAAGAGCCGCGGATGAAGATGTTGATGCAGATGCAAATACAAACCACACTCTATAAACAGTTTGTGAAAGTCTCCAGGTACTAAATAAAAGGCTTTGGATTACAGGAGATGTTAACTTCCAAAGAAGGCCTGTGGCTCCCTTATCTGAGAAGAGAGGTGAAGTGCTTTGGTATTTTCTTTAAGATCATACGCTATAAACTGTTTTATAGCCTAGTGGGCCAGTGACAGTGGCGTCTAACTTCACACTGAGCACATTCTTAGCATTTGAAATGTGTGAACTTTAATGGCGATCGTATTGTATCTTCCCAAAATAGCGCAGCTGGGAGTTCTGTCCGCTGTAGGCCAAATACCTTTCCATAATTTCAACACAAAGATCTTGGAAACCTTGTGATGGGAGCAACATTATTATCTGGCACTGAGCATGTGCAAGTTGCTCTTTAAAGTTCATATGCAGCTGGCTTGACTGCAGTGGCTTATTTTCTTCTGCTTTTTGAGAGTATTAGCAGAAGTAACATAAAACAGTACTTTGCAAATGTTGATCAGAATTTTTCTCATGTCAAAGATGGAAAGAATTTTTTAGCTGTTCAGTGTTCATAATTCTAATATTTAATGTTTCTGTATTACCACTGTAAAATTTTACAGGCCAATAATTGCCAAATTGTATTAGATAAGATATGGAGACAGCTGACCAACAGCAGCACTCCAATTAGGATTATTTGGTTAGCCGTTATAGGAGCTATGGGAAATACGTAACGTGAGTTCACTTGGACTTGAATTTGGTTATTGAGCTTTGGAAATTTCATTCAGCCAAATAATTTTGTTTATAATAGTAAACTATTTAACTCTTCTGATTTAAATTTGGAAAATATGTGCTTCATTTATCCTTGCTTTCATCGGTTGTAATCACTTAGTATTTTGCTTTGGTCTAATCCCTTTCAACATTAAGGAACCATTTCCACTAATGCATGCAAAAACACATGTGTCTCATACCACTAATTTTGGTAACTGCAACAAGACTATGCACTCTTGACATTATGCTTGCAAGATTAAAAGAGCAGGTTTGTATCATTAAAGTTCTCTCTTACTGTTTTTTTTTTTTAATACTACTGTGAATTACCTATTTTAATTTGCATCAACTCGCAACTAATTACATGTACATTTGACAGATATTTAGAATTTTAAATTATTTTAACTGTAAAGCTGGGTGCAAGTTTCGTGCATCAATATGGAAGAGTAATCTTGCTATAGTAGGATGTCTCTGGCTGTTTGAGAGTGTTTCTTCTAATCAGTGTGTCAGGAACTGTACAAATTACCATGGCTATTGTAATGTTTCCAAATGCATAATGTAATTTCATTTGATTTAAAAAAAAAAAAGACTATAACCCCACTACTGTGGAAATGTTTTAATTTTTTTAATTAAAAGGAATGCTGCTGCTTATAAATGCTTATCTATTTCTGCTATAAACATAAAGCACCTTAGTCGTGTCAGCAGGCTAAGATACCTTAAGATACCTTAAAATTTCCATGTGTGGATATCATTATTTCATTGTTTTTCTGCAACCCTTTTTTTCTGTCATGGCTAGATAGATTCAGGAGAGGTATATGTGGAAGGGTGTTCAGCAACCAAACCACGCTTGGGGCTGATGACCATTTGAGGATGGTGAGACCTTTGTGGAGAAAATGATATTAAAAGGTAGATCAAATCTTGGCTTTAGGTAGTAACAACCACACACCGGCCTCTATTCTGGTTCAAATGAGAGTGTGTATGGCAGACCATGACTGAAATGATCCATTTGTTGCACAAGTCAGAAATAATATAAGGGATTTAAGATAATGTGATTGATTACACTGGGGGATAAGTCTGTTAATAATGACTTTTATTCCCTGTCCAAGGGAATGTGCTGTACAAGGTTATGGAAAAGGAATGCATACCTCATATTTTTGTTGGGAAAATGACGACTAAACCACCACAAACCCTGCAAGAGCAGGACCGTGGCGGGTATGGCACGTATATGAGTTGGAAAGACATAAACCCCCAAGATATTTATAGCTCAATGGAAGAGCAAGAGTCATTGTATAGCAGTAGATGGGTGTGTGGTAAATTGCACAGGATGTGAGAAAATGAGGATTGTGTTTATCATACCTAAAGGGAGGTCAAAGAGTGTGTCTGCCCATAACCCTATCAGTGATCAACTGATTGCAGTGTGCCTATGGCAGATACCAATCAATAGGGCCATCATAAAGTGCATCAAGTGGCAGCTGATGAGTTCTGTGAATGGCTTAGAGCTGTGATAAAACCCCAAGCAAAACGGCATCTTTGAACCCAAGACCTGTGTGGAACAAGTTGGGAATAAAAGCTCTCAAAAAAAGAAATGTGATTCCATGCGCCTAAAAAAAGGGGCAAGGGGAGGAAGAAAAAAGTGCAATCTGTTCACCTGATCATTATAGGCAGCACCTATGCTCAGTGTCACAGGTGAGAGCATAGCAAGGATCCAGAATGACTTCAGATTATCTTGATGATTGAGTGGGTAATGAACCAACTTCCCAGAGTGTGGATGCGGTTTGGTTAGTCTAGCCTCTCAAATACATATGTATTTGTGTGTGTGTATATATATATGTGTGTGTGCATATATATTTATATAGACACATATATATGTACATACATATATATGAAAGCTAAGCTAATGAAAACCTGAATCTGCTTCTTTGTGAATGGAAACAGTGTGTTTATAAGATGAGAAATGTATGCTGATAAATGCATGGTTGTATAATTTATGAACATACATAGAGTAGTCTTTTCAAGTATTTCAGCAATATTGAAGATACAAACACCTGAAAGTGAAGTTCTGCCAGCTATTTAATATATCTGCAGCTCTGTCCTCTGATAGACCCTCTTGTTGGAGTGACTTGCCTTGTTTAGACAGATCTTTCTAGTCTAAGTAATTCAATTAATCGTTATCACTTAAGTGAAACTGGTGAAATGAAAAGGGTATTGTAAGAGAGGAAAGAGTGAAGAGATGTCTTTTCTTCATAGGGTAATGATGCAGTTGAAGTAACTCCTGCTTCTTCCAGCAGAAATGGAGGAAAAGTGTTAGAAGATTTTTGCATTTTTTTAACAACTTTTAATTTTTTTTTTTTTGACAGGAGTAGTAACTTACAAAGTAAAGAGTCTGTTGCACCTTTGTGATGCTGCTTTAAATTTAAGTGGCTCCTATCCAGAAGCCTGTGGGAGCCTGTGCAACAGTCCAAGCCCATCTCTCTGCTGCGGGAGTTCTCATACGTACGGAGCAGCGTTTAGGAACTCTCTGCTCAGAAAATTGCCTGTCATTTGACGAATGTTGCAATAATTTGCTTGGGCTACAAGCTCGCTGAATATACTTTAGGACAAGGGCTCAATTTATTCAATGTCTTTGTGCTTGTTACTTGAATGAACACTTCTTACCTCGCTTTTATAGATGATCATGTAATACTTAAAACCAACAGCACAATCCTCATAATGTGATAGCTGAACTTACGGTTCATTACCTTAGTCAGCAATAAAAACTGCAGTTAGCAATTTTGTTTTACTGTGCTAAAATATGGTGACAACTTGACACACAGTGTCCCTGGGATCGTTCATAGGTTCCCTGTAGCAAAAGTCAGAAGAGGCCATTAAAGTGTATGGCTTGACCTCCTGTATCAGGGACGTACCTTTGCCTGATGCCTCCTTGGTGGAGCCCAGGAGGTTGTTATGGTACAGTGCATCGCTGGCACCTCATCCGGTCTTCATATTTCTAGTCTTGATCTGATGAAATCACAAGCAGGAGAAGCTGCCCCTTCAGTATTTTGTTGTACCAGTTCATCCTCTTCCTGCTTAGATTTTGGCTTGTGCAAACTGATCTATGATCAGTTATGATCTTGCTATGATCTTGCTGACAAACATCGCAGGGCAGTTTCTCTGTGAATCAACACCAGCCCAAACTGCTTTCACTTCAAATTCCCCTCTCTTGTCATGGTACCTCGTACATGATGTCTGGGTTAGAGACCGAAACCTTTGATGCTGTTGAAGCAGCAGCGAGAAGCAAAATCTTGCTGCAGATTCCCCACCCCCCGTGCCCCTTCACAACATTAGTAGTTGACCAAGTTGAATGTGGTGGTTAATATATAGCCCAGACACTGTCCTTTTACTGATAGGTAGGTCACTGCTTAAATATATTTATTATCCCTTTGTAGCTTTGAAAAGCAAGTGAAATTCATCAAGGATATATTGTAAAGATAAGTGTATTTATTGCATTGCATTGACAAACATTGCCTTACAGCAATTTTTATATTCACATTTAAGTGCAAGGATTAAAGATAAAGCTGACAGAGCAGCTTGTTTAGCCACCTGGCTTCGCTGTCATAGAGAAATTGTTGAGCAGTAGAGGGGAAATGTAAAGGAAGTTGATGTGCTGAGAATGGCCAAATTTTAGACAGTGGTTGCTGACTTAGGCTTTGTTCACAGTGGTTAAGTTACTTCATTGTACTTGTTTAGTACAATTAATGCTAGGTGTATTAAGAAAAAAAGCACAAGTAAGGCTTCTGGTCATTATCTGAATAATTCCCAATGGAAAACCAAAATATTTAAACTGCAGAGTGGTGTTCTTTCTAGGTATTTTGGATTTACATGCTGAGTTTTTAATAAGTAGTATGCAGCAGGAATTTTACAGAAGAAGGCATTTAAGATGGGTCACATCGCAGAGTGTATCTGCTTTTGTCACCGTGCATCAAGTGGATGGCCCTTGTGATTTATGTAACAGAACGTAGTACTTCTCTTTCCATAAGGTATTTGCACTGTGATGGGAACCTCGGTGTTTGAAGAAAGTTCAGCTTGGAGCATTTATTCATAAATGTGCACCTTAATTGTTCTTCAGTTCATACTTAAATCTGAAATATATTTTTTTTTTGCTAAAAAGAAATAGAATTTCTTTGTGCATCCTGACTGAGTTCAATTTCCATGAAGTGATTATAGTGGTCAGAATTGCATAGTCCATGATCTTGTATTTGCTTTCAACGGTTTCTTCCTTTCATTTTGAGATTTTTCTTTTGTGAGCTTCAGAAATGTTGAAGTTGAGAGCTGTGATAATTAAAGCATTCTGCAACATAGGAGACAGATTTAAAATTTCAAGGTAGTCACATTATGCAGTGAAACCTAGGTTATTATAGATCTGTGGTGTCATCAATTGTAAATCACTGTGATCAACTGTAGGAACGTTTGTTAAGCAACAGATTTGTGGAACATGGCAGAAATTAATGTCTGCTATACTGTACTGCAAGTTGATTTATTTTCTGACAATGTTTGCATTTTATGGCATGGTTCATTTTTTAATACTTACAGTTTAACTATACGTATATAAATAGAATAAAAAAGGAACAATTAGTGGATAAAACCTTTTTTTAAAAAAGGTACATGTACATTTGTGGAAACAACAGTTTGCAGATTTTTATTGTTTGCATCTGCCTGATCTTTTGTTAAAATGTATCTGTCGTGGTGCCTAACACAATACATGCAGTAGGTGAATCACATATTAAATAATAAGAGTTGGGTTAAAGCAGTATTTTCTTTGATCTAGACAGTTTTAGCTTTCATTTCTCTTCACCACTTTTTTCTGTTGTCTTTCCTATTCTGTTTCTGGGTGAAATGGTGTTTTAGACTCCTTTTGGTGCCTGCATCTTTTGAGGTCCCGTATCTACAGAACTGCTGTTGTTTGCTCTTACTGCATAAACAGTCAGGCTTGCCCTCCTCTGGAGGGCTCCAGGCGAGAGAATCTCCTACAAGGAGGAGGAGATTGATTCTACTCTAGGATGAGCAAGTATTTTCTGATGTGTAGTCCATGCAGGTGGAAGCTCCCTGTGCTGGCATTCTGAACTCGTGTTTAGGAGTGAGCTGAATCCTGAAGCTGCTGCCCACCCGCTCTAGTGCTGAGCTTGAGCTTCTCTCATCTGCTACTCTGCCTAAGTTAGTTAGGTTTGGGGTTAAATTAACAGAATCAGGCAGCATTTGCAGAGGCTACAGAGATAATGCCTTTGATAGACAAACTGCCTGGGCCAGCCGAAAACAGAAATGAAGAATCCCTGCTGTAGAGCCTTGTACTTGTGCTAAGGGCATTGGGAGAGTTTTGTGTGTTGCCGTCTGTCTCGAGAAGAGTCTGGCTGCTTTGCTCTTGAGACCTGAACAGGCCCCATGAACTAGATCAATTTGTCTTTTGGCAAGAATGTGTGGCTGGAATTCCTGATTCTCCAAGTAGATTTGTTTGAGCTGTGAGTCTGTTGCCAGATACAGAATATGGGAGCCCTGACAGAACCTCTGAGGAGAAAAGAGCGAACATGCTTCCCTCTGCAGTCTGTGTGCAGTTTGGGAGAGCGGTGGTTGAGAGCTACAGCATGAATTCCCTTCCGTTTTGGAGGCCTGAGGCCATTTTCTGTATGAAATACAAAAAGTGTGTGTGGGGGGGGAGTAGTAGTTTCCTAATAATAGGTAAGTTACTGCAAAACCAGGAGTACTTCTGGGCAGCCACAACTGTGGGGAAATTTGTGCACCTTATCCAAGGAAGGAGTTGATCATGCAGACTGAATGCAAAGTGTTGGCTTGACAATATTGAATGGGACTGGTCATCATCCTGAATTATGGAAGCGAATTGGCATCTTGAGACAACCTGGCCTTTCAGCTTCAGGAACATACCAGGTATTTATAACCATGGCATAGAAATTTCAGAAGAAATAGGCACAGATAGTTGCTCAGTCTGACCTGTGAAGCCTAAAAATAACATAGAATTAGCTTGAATAGACTGCTGAAATGATCAGCAAAATGTGTGGTGCACAGCTGGTGTCATGATACTGGTGTGCAAATTACAGGTGGCTCTTAACATAGATGTGTTGAAGGATTAATGTCTAGTCAGTCTTTTCAGACAATTGGTATGAAAAAGAAAAAAAATCTTACAAGATGAAAACTGTGAATAGACTGTTACGAAAAAGAAGTTTTGTGAGGGAGTTTTGTAGAGTGTTGACCCACCTCCAAGGAGATAAAAGGTCTCAGCTTGGAATGTTTAAAGGAGCAATCCAGTTCCAAAGGATCAAATGAATTGGAGGAGAGGAAGAAGGTTGCTCTGTCAAAATGGTGTCACACGCTTGAGGTGCTGACTGTCCGGGCGATCCTGTGTAGTGACTTACCTGTGCTCCAACAGGCGACCTGTTGTCTGCAAATGACCCCGAATGGTATTTGACTATATGATGATGACTTGCCTAGAACATGTAGAGTAACTCTGGTTGTGTTATCAGGTCACTAAGACAAAGTTCTTCCATGTACTGCTGGTTTTTAGCAGTCTCAGATTTTATTCGGGGGGGGGGAAGGGGGGGAAGTTCTTCAATAAAGAATCTTAATTATGGGCATGTAACTGCATTGAAATACCTCTTAGGTAGGAGGTCCGATGTGTTCAGGAAATGCTGTATACTTGTAAACAGCAGGGTGTGTGTGTTTAGTTTGTTATGAAAAGGCAGAACTTGTTGGAAAAGCTTTCTTGCTAATAGCTCTTAATGTCTTTCTCTTAATTTCTCATGGATTTGAGAACTGGAAGTTATAGTGATAGCTATACTTGGACAGAACAGTGGGAGTAGTCCTACCTCAAGATATGGTGTCCAGTTGCTAGAGGGGGAGGTTCTGTCTTGGAATGCATTTATGTTTCCGTGGTGTAATTTAGAGCTTACTTAGTAAAATCAGCAATAGTCTTAAAATATTTCTTCTGAACTGCCTCCATGTATCTGAGAATTCTGAGGCAATTTTCTGTACTGACTGTTTGCTTCTGAGAGTTGATGGATTTTGAAATTTTCCTAGGACAGTTGTTCATGGTAGGCATCACTGGGTTATATATATATATAGAAAATATAATTGCATTGAGCAGCCTGGATTTAATTTTTTATAAATCATGTGAATTTTGAAGTAGCTGACTCCAGAAACTTGCTTCTGCCCTGTAAAATGAGGCATGATAAACTTGTATGATTAGTAGGACTTTTAAAAAAGATAACGTTTACAGTAATAGAATACCAATTATTATTGGTGCACCAGGGGAACTGCAAGGGAGTTCCTTGAATGGAAGTGACATTCTGTGAGCGAGGAGGATTGAATTTAGGCTCCCTCTTACCAGACACAATTGGTTAAGCCCTGAGAATCTCCAAATAAATACTTGTGCTTTAAGGTCACTCCGGACCTCATGGGCTGCTTTTGCTTTCCTTGATAAAAGCAAATGCAAGCATGCCCAATTGCTTAGATTCAGCTTAACCCAAGAACTGCTTCAATTCATAACTGCTACAAAGGGAGAGCTTATAAATGCATGCAACAGTGAAGTGGAAAAATGTTGTGCCTATCTAATCTACTTCCTGGGAAGGGGGGAAATCCCTTTATTCTTGTACCAAGACTTGGTGAATAAAATATGAAGACTGGATGTTATGAAACGTGATTCTTGATTGCAAAAAATATTTTCAGTGCATGTAGGTCATCTTTTCTGATTTGTTGTCTCTTAAAATATGACAGTAAAGGAACTTTTTATTGTATCCTATTTGAGTTGTATGTTGTCTAAGTTTTTTATTTTTTTACACTCATTTATGTAATAGCTATTTGAACTTGCTGTTTTTCTGAAACTCTTGGTTTCAGGATGAAGTGTTCAAGTGGTAGCATGGAAATAGTAGAGGAAACAAAATAATGCTGCAGAAAGGCTCATGCAGTAGTCCACAGTAGTATTAGGAATGGCAGCCATGGAGGTTTTGCTGTAAATTGATAACAAATACATGGTTTTAAATAACTAGGACAGAAAAGAAATCCTAAAAATGGAGTGCTTGGGGGAAAGTAGGTTTTCACACTGTAAACAGGTTCTTTTAGAAATGAATTAAAAAAAATAAAAATCATGCCCTGCATCCAGCTTGGAGTTTTATTAGAGCTTTTTTTGGCTTAAAACAGTGTTAGCAACAGCCACTTTGATAGGGCTCCACAGTACAGTGAGTTAAACCATTGCATCATTTTAAGAACTTGTGTGCATTTGCTGTAGGTGTTTTTTCAGACATCAGTAAGATGGATTATTGAAAAAAGAAATAAAGATGAGGTGGGGGTGAAGTTCAATGTATGTGTTGGTACTGCATTTTTTTGTACACGTACAAAAGGAGATGAATAGCTGTATAGAATAATTTTTCTGTGTTGTTACTTTTTATAATGCTTTTGTTGCATCATGTCTCAAATGCTTCAGATAGAACAAGGATGATTCTGCAGTCACACAGTAATTCTGCATTCCCTGCACGTAGGTCAGTACTGGTGGGTTCTGAGTTATCCTTCAGGTTTAGATGGTGTGGAAAAGTGTCTTTTGTCACGGACAATAAAAACATGCATGTTATTCCCTCACTGAAAAAAATGAAGAATGAAATATAGGTATATACAGCATTTACACTAATGTTTCTTTATGTTTTGCCCCCACCGGGGCCTGTTCGAATCATGTTGTGTATTTAAAAATGTATGTCCAAGCAAGATATTCCCTAGATGGACGAGCGCTTTCTTATTTCTGAATGCTGGAACTGAAACAGCGCTTAGAAAGATTTTCTGGTTCCTCAACCTTTCATCTCTGCCAGGGTATTTACTGCATGAGCTTAGTGGGCATTGTCCTTCACACCTCTGAAGATTAATGTTTTCCACACCTTGAAAATTGAGATTACAGAACCCAATGCAGTGTGCAGCCTGCAAGCACTTTGAAAGGTTTGCAATGTACTAGCTGCCAATTTTATGTTAGTCTTTAAGTATGGATAGAGAATGAGGTAAAAGCAATGGCAGTCTGTTTTTCAGGTGACTATCCTGTGGTCTTAAAATCCTTTATATCATGATAGGGCTAAAATACCATTTTATACCATTTGAAATGTGAATTTCTACCAAGTCAGATGGCATAACATTACCCTTTGAGCCTCTGAGATCAGAAATAATTGGGAAGTGCAGCAGTCCCAGCATTAGTGTTCTGCTGTTACACTGCTGCTTCTTGGGCAGGATGGAAATAGTGGTTGAAATGAAATCTGCAGTCACTTAGGGATATTTTCCTAAGAAAAGTAAAGCAGTTATTGAAGGGAATATCTTAAATCACCTGCAGAAAAGTGAACTACTACTTGTAAACTACTACTTGTAATAACGACAATCTACAAATGATTTTAAAGCCTGAGGAATATGTTATTTTTCTAAACTTGGATAACCAATATTTTGTCATATCAATGAGCATTTTACCTTCAGTGTTGTAATGTACTTTTTAAGGCATTTAATGAATCATTCTTTTTGGAAGACAATTCATTAGTTACTTAAATTAGTTAAGTTTCAGTGTCTATCTGAATTCACTTCTCTGAATAAATATATGCTGCTAACACTGCAAAACAATATTGTCTTTGCCCCAGCATGTTGTGTATTTTGTAAGGATTGGTTTATTTAAAGTATTTGAAATGACTAAGTTAATTTGTGTATGCCATAAAAATGTGTACTTATGAAACAGGTGTCTTTGAGGCTTTAGCTAAATGCAGTACACTTTTTACTATAAAAAGTGGTATTTGTATCAATATAACTTCAGTGCTCCTATGTGACTGCAGCAAGACCTAAAGATATTGCTAGTAAATCTCTTCTACATAGGCCCTCGAAGCCAACTGGAGTCTAGAAGTCAGCAAGAGCATCCTCTAATTCTAAGATTTAGCCAAAAGACTTGGAATAGGTAAATATGACACCTTGAAGTCCCTCCATGTGGTCTACTCGGGATAAAGGAAAAGGTAAAGACGGGGAGTAGGCTCGAGGCTCAAGATGGGGAGTAGGCCTGAGGCTAAAGGGAGGTTATAAAGGCAGGTTAGGAGTGATAAAATTATCAGAATCTCATAGCTTAGAGGTTACAAAGTAATGCCCTTAATTTGCTTTACATTTCCCCAAAACTTTTTAAATCTTTTTGTGAAGTATTTTTGAAAGGAGGTAGAATTACGGAGAGTTATACAATCTAAAGGTAAACATGGTGTTTGTTTAGGACATTTCTTGCAATATTTGAGAGCTGTTGCTACCCCTATTTTGTAGCAATGTCATTTCTGTCACTGCCATCCAGATGTCTGTCCTCAGGGTCTGTCTACACATGGTTTTCTCTGCGAGCAGGGCCCCACACTGGTGCCTTCACCTCCCTCTTTGTTCCCTCCTGTTCTTCTCCCATTGCTTTTCAGTGTATTTTTCTCAATTCAACTCTCATTCCATCAGTTTATGGAATTCCATCAGTTTATCTCAGAAAGGAAACAAAGCAGGTAGGCCCACTCCATAGTACTGCTTTTTGATTTTTTTTTTTTTTTCTCCTTGTTTTAATTGTGTTTGAATTAAGTATTCATAACATTTGTCTTAGGGAGTGTTTTGATACGTAGAAGGCAAATTATAAGTGATCTTGCCACACATTCCCCTGAATATCTCCTGAGCGGGAGTAGCGTGAGGGTAAAGAGTGATCTGGAGATCTTCAAAACGCGCCTGGATGCCACCTTGTGCCACAGGCTCTGGGTGTCCCTGCTTGGGCAGGAGGGTTGGACTGGATGATCTCGAGGTGCCTTCCAACCTCAACCACTCTGTGATTCTGTAATGTAAAGCATTCAGCAGAGCAGACCTAAAGCTGTGGAGTTACAGATATGAGTATAGTGGGGATGGCTTTTTATATGTCCTTACTATGAAATGTCATAGTTTAGCCTCTCAAATGTCCTGTTACTAATGGTCAGGACTAAGAAGCTGCAGCAGCTAATTAATTCTTTTTTTTTAAATGTCACTGCTGTGAACTCTGCATTAGGAGCATAAAATCTTACCTAATGCAAATATAACTTAAAATTTGGGTAAACCTGCTAACCTCCAGGAAATTATTCTGTTAATTTTTATTATCACAAAAATGAGATCATGGGTTAAGTAGTAGTAATCTGACCCTATTCATGTTCCATTATCTGTTTTTTTGCAATGGTTGGTTCCACTGGGTCTAGGACCCACTGACACACTGGCCTGGGCCCATGTGTTAGCCGCCTGACTCTATGTGGCCACCGACCTCAGCTAATGCAGTGGCCAGGAGATGGGAGAGCAGGATGTTCCTTTAAGGAGGAGATTTTGTTCAACTCCTGTGGGAAGTTTAACCTTCCCGTCTAAGAAATGCTATGGCTAAGCAGGTCTCTGGGGCTAAGTTTTTAGTTTTGCAACCTAGATTTCCTCTAGAGAAAAAAAAAAAAAATCTTTGTTCGCTTTTGTGTCACACAGCTTGGATAAGACTGGAAGTCCTAGAAAGGACCTTAAACTTACAGGTAATAATAACAGCAGAAGGCTGCTGCTGAATAGACAGTTCTGAGCTGAATAGACTATAGCATTTTTTGGCTTTTCTAGCTTAGAAAAATTGTTCCACTGTTCCAATACCTAGCATAAAGTAATCTAATTAGGATCCTATCTGATTACACTATGGAAGTGCACAGTCCTGTGCTGCTCAATATTTGAGCCCTGCTCCTGAGGTGTATCCCAGCTTTCCTCCCAAGGGACTAATAGATGCTCAGATGTAAGAGATGGTGCTTGTGTCTCACACAGTGTTTGGAAGCCCTCGTGCCAATTCAGCTGACCAGGTGGTTGGCTCTTGTCTGATGCTGTCCCTCCTAACATCAGGCAACAAATTCCTGTGGGAAAGGTAAGATGCTTGCTGCCATCTGCCTCTATTAAAAGTTGTTTTTAATCTTGAGATCTGTCACCTCATAAAACCCTGTTTTGAGCAGTTTTCTTGAATAATGTTATGTTGGAGCCAGATGATCAGAAGGTAGTGAGAAAAAGCTTTTAATTGTAGCCTGTTTTGTGTCAGATGTGTCACAGTGTCTACTTGGATAGAAATCTTCAAATCTGTGATAAAGCAGTTTTCCGGTGCGGAGTGATTTGAGAGGCTTTTGAGTAACTCTGTGTGGTATCAAAGGACCTGCTCACTGTAACATCAAAGGGCATATTGCTATTCTAACACGCTAGAAGATTAAGTTACGGATCTGTAGGTATCATACATTGGCACAAATATTCTGGTATGAATACCTTTGTTCAACCCCTGGATTATTAAACACTTCATTTCTTTCTAGCAAAACAGAATGAAAGGAAATCTGAGGGAGCTTCCCAAAGCAATCCACTATGTACATCTCCTAAAATGATAAGGAGTTGTCTCCTCTTGTCCATCTGAAAGTGTGCACATTAACATTACAATTCGTACTTTAGGCTCACTAATTGCATGTTGTTCAGAAGAGTTTGTTGTTTAGAATTAATAGGAATGAGTTTTCAGCTTCCACTTATTTCCTGAGATTACCTGACTCTCCAGGCTCCATGCTTAAAATTGACGGTGAAAGGGAAGTTGATTCTCTAACAACTTTAAAGTAATTATATACCTTATTTTTTGCCATCCTATGGACTTCTTTTGTATCCATTTTCTTGAGGTGGTATCTTGTAGTGAACAGCTGACCCTTGTGGAAGAAGTGGGGCTGGTCGTCTTCCTTCAGTCTTCAGTTGCTTGATATACAGTAGATTCCCCTGCCCAATACCAATTTAATTCTAGGATACTTAAAAGAGGAGTGAAAAGACACTACTGAAACTATTGTTTTAGAAGGAAAAGAAAGTTGGGGGGCCTTAAAACAGTGAGAAGCAAGGATAATAGTTGCATGGAAACTGCTCACTGCAGCCATTCTCCTGCACAATATCATGTTGTGAACTTCGCTTCTCACAGCAAGCTACCAAAAGGGTATAAGGTGCTTACTTTTATTGGAACTGTATTCTAATAAAAGCTTTTCATAGGTGTTGCACAGTAAATAGGGCATACTTGAGGTGTCCAAATAAGATGCTGGCTGATTTGAGAATGCAGCGATTCAGAGCTCTCTTGAAGGTTTTTTTTATTACAATGACACTGTTTTTGCAGTGTTTTGCTAGGTAGAAACAGGTAGAGGGACAGGCAGCCAAGATAGATGTTCAGTGTTCAGATGAACAGGAGTTAATGATGGGAACTGCAGACTTCAGGAAATTGCTATGTTACTGTATTACTGTAGATCAAAAAGTTTTCAGACTATTTTCAGAAGGTATTTTGACAAGTTCTGGGAGGAGTTGGTGGTATCATTAAATATCACCAACTGGCAACTTCTGTAACCATCTTTTTGGTATTACAGCTCAAGGGAAAGTCAATAAACTTTGTTTCCCAGAATTAATGTAATTATTTTGATTTTTTTTTTCTGTCTCATTCTCAGAAATGGTGCTGTAATATAGTATCAGATGGCCAAACGCAATGCAGAAACTGTGTCCCATAGGATAATGATCAAATGTAGGAAGACTGGGGGTGGAATAAATCATTTTCTCTGATCTTGTTAGGAACTAAATTATTATAGAGAAGCAAATGTTCAGGCAGTTGCAAATAACAGAATATTTTGAGAGGAAGAGAAAAGCATGAAGCTGCTTGGATTGCTGAAGGTACATTTTAAAGTGTTTTCTTAGCTCTCACCTGCAGTGTTTTCCTTGCACACTGTACCATCCAGAGGAATTCTCACTGCCAGTTGTGTTGGTAGTGCTAATTTGGTATTTCAGCATGGCAATGTCCTAGCATTTTGGTTAATCTTCATCTACGCCTCTGTTTGATCCAATGAAAAATGATTTTAAATGTTGCAGTGAGA
Source organism: Tinamus guttatus (assembly GCF_059628265.1). Classification (NCBI taxonomy): domain Eukaryota; kingdom Metazoa; phylum Chordata; class Aves; order Tinamiformes; family Tinamidae; genus Tinamus; species Tinamus guttatus. The sequence continues at coordinate 3,088,079 of NW_028288841.1, read as the reverse complement.
ACTTGCATTGCGCAGGCTGTAAATTTTGGAGTGGAGCAGAGACCGTGCTCAGAAGTGTTGTGCCCGAGGTGAGACGTGGTGTCCTACAACTTCCCGCTGGGATTATGGATTATGGTTATTTACCCAGCTCCCTTGTGAGGACTGTGACTTAGAACCATCACCAGCAAAGATATTTAAGGCTGACCGTTTGGTGCAAGGGTTGTGTACAGCAGTAAATGATGGGGACTATTTTACAGCTGTGGTCGTGGGGATGTGTTTTCTGCCGCTACTCAGGAGCTCACAATTAGCAGCCCTCATAGAAGGTTAACTTAAATGTGAGTGTTAGCCCAAGCTTGCCCTCAGAGTCAAACCTTAGTAGCACCAGCAAGGCAAATTCCAGGCAATTCTCTCTATCTCAGCAGCATGTGAGTTGTGTAATACTTTCTAGCTATAGACTGAAATCAGACGTTATCAGTGTTATAAGAAGCCTCCATTCAGTTAAAATGGAGGGTAAATTTTTTAGATGTGCCTGAGTGAAGAGCTTAAATCCCAGTTTTAGGCAAGACTTGACTTTCAATAATGTTAACAGTTTTTAACCTGATGAATTCAATAAGCAGTAAGACTGAATTTACTGCTTACCCTCTGGTCATTCCTCAGGAAAACCTTTTTAGAGCACAGTGATCTGAAAGGCTCTTGTCTGACGCACACTGAGAATGAACGCGCACAGAGAGGCACATGCAGAGAACTAGCAGCTTTTATTATGCTTATTCTCACCTTTGTTTTTCACAGGGGAACTACCCATGAAGACCAACTTATGAGTACGTTAGAGCCAGTTTTGAAAAGCAGTTTCAGTTTCTGATGATGCAGCTAAGCACGTTTTATAAACCCTCCTATGTGCATCATTAGGCATTGGAGAGTTAGGTGACATGCATGGTAATTAGGTTGTGTGATTTTATTCAAAACATGGATAAGGCTCATAGGTCACTTGAGTGCTTTGGAAAATGGTATTTTAGGATGTTTATGATGTTTTTGATGGTGCCAAGCTGATACTGGAGTTCTCTTGTGCAGAAGTTCTGCAGCACGTTGACTTACGAGTGCGTTGAGCCAACATGACAGGAAAATATAACATTGTCCGTGATTAAAGAAACCATGAAAGTTAAAATAATAGCAGCTCAGTGAAGGCTCAAATAAAGAAATGTAATTTACCTCACTTGTTTTTACTTAATATATAGTTCTTATCTCAGTGAAGCTCTGCAGGTAATGTAATTGCTTGTGTTAAATTCCTGTTTTGTCACCTTCCTAGAATGGTTTTGTCTGAAGACATAATTAGTCCACCTCTCGCAAGCACACATTTTACACTTTGAAGTAATCTTTAGTGGACAAGTGTATCCTTCAGAAATGTGTTTTGTTGGCGCATTAACAACGTATGAAAGGCACAGAAAAAGTGGGGAGCCAGAGGCAAGTGAGGCTTGCCAAGGTGCAACTTTCTGTCTGTAGAGAAAAGTGGGATTTTCTTAGTGGTTTTGATTAAAGCCAACTGTCAGCCTGCCCTTCCTTGGTGAAAGGCAACGTATTACACAGTATGTTATCCCTGAATATGCCCTAAAGATAGGATACAAGCAATATTCTAAATAAAAAAGTAACCATTAATGGCACTTATTAGGAGATGCCCCAGTAGGATGCGAGAGGGTTGCTTTGTGTAGAATCTTAACTTCTTACTTTTGAAAACCTTGCTGGAATTTGGTTTGTAGGTAACTAACAGATGTAATGACTTCTTGCATACTTCCTAAAAAAAAAAAAGAAAAAAAAATCCACGAGTAATCTGGAGTTAATGGCAGCACCATAAAGGATTATTTTACTTAGTGGTTCGTTTTATTCCTAGGTGTGCATGTACAGATCATTAGATTCCTATTCATGGTGCAAATGTTTGTGTAAGAATTGGTTCAAAATTCTGAATGACCAAGCAAATTCTATAATTTCAAGTAATCTTCCACACACAGTTGGCTCTGACTAATAGAATTGCGTATGCGTAAAATTGCTTTTACTGTAGAAGCCAAAATGCAGAATAATAGCTTGTCAAACTGTCATTTGCAAGTGAGATCATAGATTTCGTAGTCCAAATTAGGTTGTGTTCTTTTTCTTTTTGTCAGGTCACATTCTAATAACCATATTGTGCATTAAACCCTGTGATTATCTGAACACTTGACAGATGGTAGGCTGCTAATTTATATGTAAGAGACAGTGATTGCCTGTGCAGTAATGGCATTCAACTAAATATGAAATGTCAAAATCCACTTTGTTGTGTTTTTACTTGACTTATTTCAGCAAGGTAATTCTAGCAGAGTAATTCCTTTCATAGCTAAACATATGCTTCGTTTACTAGTGTTAACAGATTTTATTATAAAAAATTTCCCAAACCAATAGATGTCTGCATATTGGTCAAGAGTATGGGAAGATTGTAGAGTACAGTGAAAATGAAAAAATATTACATTGTTAGCTTTAAGCTTTTGATATATATATATTAAGAATTTTAAGGATATCAGATTAGTAGTAGGATCACCTAAGAATTAGTGTTATGTGGTTAAATGGCTTTATGCTAACACAACTGTTCTAACTAGAGAACACAATTTAACAGCAGTCTGATATGAAATTAGCCAGTTGCTACTAACATCTTTTTTATCATTTTAATTCTGTTGAAGTATGCTGCTGAAACCAAGTGTTCTGAGCCCAAAGAGCTTTGGATTTAGCCAACAGTTGGGCTCCTAATGGATAGACCAAGGGAAAAGAGCAAGGAAGGGGGGCAGTTCACTGCCCCCCATGCTTAAATGGTTGCCTGCACAAACCATATGGTAGTTGTTGCAGAGATGCACCCCAATCCAGTATTTGTTCATCTTTCTTAATGTATTTGAGAAATACTCTGCTTGCCAGTTGTTGAAAGGAAATAGGGCTGTGGCTCCTGAACAGTGAATCTTTAAGCGTGAAGAGGTTGATATGCAGCTGAAATTTGCCGTTTTTGCACTACTGGGAAAAAAAATACAGGAAAAGACATGCAGGTATTTAATTTAAAAACTCTATCAGAAGAGAGCAGAAGTGAAACATTCCCATCCATCGTGGTGTATTTCTGTAGCTCACTTGCCTTGGTCTGTCAGATTGTTGTTAGGCATTTGCAGCAAGTGCTTAGAGTCAGAGTGCTGTGCTGGAGTATTCAGTAACACTTGACATAGGCAGGAATGAGCTCTGTTCTTATTCATGTTCCTTAATCACTAACAAAATTAGTTTTCTATACACTGTTTCGGTAGGCCAACCAAGGAGCTCTCCTGCCCTAAAGAATGGTAATTGCTCCACTTGTATTTCTGTCGTCGTCCTGTATCCTCGCTTTCAGTGAAGTAGGTGAACTTATAGACTGTAAATTAGTACTTGAAAAACAGAAATGACAAAGATAAATAACTTAGGAAGTTATTTGATTTCCAAGCTTGGAGAAGTGTTTGTCATCAGTGTAGGTGGCTAATGCACATTATACAAAACACTTGCTTTAAAAATCCTTTCTCTAAGGCATAATGTTCTTGCAGTTTTAGGATACATGTATAATTCTCTAGCAAGAGGAATGTGCTCAGGAGCTTGATAAATAGAATAAGTGGCGATTCTGTTCCGAGCTTGATACTGCTGTCTAAATGTGTTCTAGCCTCTCGGGCATTATGAAGATATATTTGGAGTTATGGATGTTTGTGACATGCTGAAGGGACGGCAGAATAGGGTAGTGTGTGACAATGTATATGTTATATTGTGGTGATATTTCATATAGCCTCTTCGAAATACATGGCAACGGCTTAGTTTTTCTGTTTTGACAATGTTCCAGATATGTACTTTGAGACTAAATTTAAATAAATGTGGTTGCAACCATTCAGTGTTTTTGTAATTTTACGTTTGCCTACCACAGATTGAATCATTTGTAAACCATAGCTTTTAAGATATTAATGCAATTCGCTATAATACTTCTATCTAAGCATATTCAAAATAGACACATTTACTAAAATGAGATTTCACTCTACTTAGTAGATTGAGGACCATCAAGCTTTTTGTCATTTTGTTTTTAAAAAATGTGCTCCTTATCTTTAATGTAAGGTAAGTGGAGACTTCTCCTTTGGCAATTTATTTTTCATTTGGAAGCTATTTTTCCAGTGGTCTTAGTGATTGTATTCAAGGATGTTAGCACATGGTCAGACAGCTGATTAGATCTTGACTGTTACCTTTTGAATAAAAATCCTGCACTAAGATATCTGTAAATGGATTATTAAAAGAACTTGCTAATGTGTTTGTGCTCTAAATTACTCTTCTCAGACTTTCTGTAATACTTTTTGAACCACCCAAGCACTGAAACATGTGCTAGAAGGTGTCACATGGATGGTTGAGAAGGAATTAGGATTGTGCTGTCTTGAAGAAAACTTTCTGCCAAAAATTAAGACAAAATAGAGCTGACTGTGGGCTAAAGGATAAGTATATGACAGTCACTAGAGCTGCAAACAAAGATGTGGTATTAACAAAATGCTTGGTAAATATTCTTGTTTGTACTGAAAGTGTTGTCCCTTTCTGTATCTGTTTTACATAAGATTGGAATCCTTTTTTTTTAATAACTTTTTATTTAAAATGTACCAAAGTAATTGCAATACTTTTGTTCTTAATTGAATGAACTGTTTCTTTTAAACAGATTATAATGTCTATATGCAAGTGACAAAATATTGCTGCAAGCAATATTACTGTTTGCCATTGAAACTTTGATCAATAGATTGAATTGTTATTATCAGATTAAAACAAAGGCGAAAATAATGGATTCCCATGCAGTTTGCTTTGTGGGGAGGGGGGAATCTTGAACCAAATCTTTTCTCATTTAAATAGTGGTTCCTTCTAAATATGCTCATTATTCAAAACCATCTTCCATTAAATTAGTTTCAGTGCTGATGTAAAGTATTAAAAATGTACGGAATGATCCACATGCAGTATTTATATTTGCAACTCTTTAGAATATTTTTCATCATACTTAATGGATTGTAGACATCTTTCCAGACACTAAAAGTGTTAGACATAGTAAAGGTTCAGTATAACACTAGTTGTTGAAATACAGCCTGTTACACAGCAGGTTGTTATGCAGTAAAATGATTGTGCTCATTGGAATATAAAAAGAAACAAAACAAACTTAAAAAGAAGTGCAGGCATGGAGGACTTTGGAAGCAAAATAACATTTTTAATTATAGCGAGCAGACAGTCTAAGAGCAGTGGTATAACATACTTCTTGAGCTATCAAGAAATGGGGTGGTATTTGGAAATACTCTCCATTTTATTGTAGTTTTGGGGACATAAAATCTATCTCCACTTGAGACATATGAGTGCTGCAAGTCCAAATATGCTACCATTTTTTTTCCAAATGCTGATAGCTGGAAGCAAATCATGTTTCTAGTAATACTTGCTGCCTTTTCTTTAAATCTTGCATTCCTCCTGAATCACTTTGTGTGTACACACAACTGTGTGTAATTATTGCCAATTACTTCATTTATTTGGGTTTCATCTCTAACCCCATAGCTCTTGGTATAAACTACTTCCTATTGCCTTCTCCTGAAGGCATGAAAATCAGAGGATTACAGGATAAGCTGCTAAAAATAAGGCATAGTGATATGTTGTAATTTATGCCCTGGAACTACAGGCAAAATGCGTCTTACTTGGGGTTTGGACTGCACAGAATTTTGGTGCATTGGCAGACTGAGGGAATCCTCCACGTTGACTGCAATGTGTGTGTAGTTGCAGCTGACAGGTGTCTAAGGCTTCCAAATACAGAGGGAATAATGGAATCCTGTGCCAAGTTGAAGGAACAAGAGAAGGAAGAAAAATAATGTTGCATTTTAGTTATTGTGAATATGTTTATATAGCACTGAATAGCTCATCAGTGTAACTGAAGTCATACTGTTCATAAATGAACATTTATTTTATATGACTGAAGGCTTCTTGAGGTGAATTAAGTTCTAAAATATTATTTGAAAGAATGAGCTTGTTTGTGTTTCTAAGGCATATCCATCTGAGGATCTCCTACTATTTCATGAGTGTTAATGAATTAAGCCTCACTGTGAGGTAGATATTATCCCAGTTTTGCAGAGATTGCAGAGAGGTTAATTAACTAGCCCAGAGTTACTCGGTGATCTGTGATGAAATTGGTTTCCATTTTAAAATGTCTGGATTTGCAGTCTCATGCCTCAACTGTTAGGCTGTGCTTCTGGAATCATTTATTTTTGTCTGGAAATGAGCTTTAGCTAATCAGGTTGTAAGCTTGGTCTGTGTACAAAATGGAATTGGAATGACCAAATTTGTTTTAACTTTTAGTAGGTGCTTTGATGCAAGCTTGGAGTATGGACAGCTGAATTGAGCTGTGTTTGAGCTGGATGCAGACTAGAAGGAAAGGCTTAAACTAGATGAGTAGAAGAAGTCTTAATGCAAAGTAAGTATTTATGTCTAGGTCTGTGCTGGGGTATGCTGAGGTATAAATTAAAACCTATGTTGTTGAATCTCATGTTTTCATAAAAACATTTTAACTTCACTTAATCAAGCTTAATCCACATAATTAACTTAAAAATGAGTGAAAATGACATTTGTCAAATGTGTGTTTTTTTTTTTTTTTTTTTTAATGGTCATTTGGTGATATATCCTTTTAATTGCAGTTATGGAAACTGCTTGGATGGGGATGGGGCAGAAGTGATTTCCATTAACTATTTTCACTCTTACTAATAGAAGATATTACTTCAGTTAAGGAAATTTATTAGTAAAATATTTTCATGCTAAGAGAATCCACCGCGGTAGCTTTGCTGATGTGACAGAAAACAAATGGACTCTTGGCAGGTAGTTAAAAAGCTGATGTGTATTTAAAAGCTATAGTGACTTTCTAGTTCTTTGTATATGTGACTGTACAAATGATCTTTCTCAAGCCCAGGATAACAGACTTTTTTTTTATACTTCTTGGCGTTGCATTTTGCTTCACTTCCTATAAAAGAAGTTCCAGTTGATGCCTGAAGTCTACTAAATTTTTGTTACAGAAATAGTGCTGGTTTATAGTCAGGAGATGGTGATGTGCTGTATGTCCTGACGAGCTAGGGAATGCAGAGTTCCACTCAGATTACTCTGAGATTTATTCCAGTGGGTTTGCCTGAGTCCATCTAAACCTGCACATCTCCTAAAATATGTTGAGATTAGGAGCACTCAGACCACAGCCTGATCTGCAGCAGCAGAGTTTTAATCTCTTGCACTACAAATGGGTGACACTTTAGAAAAATATGATAGTTCTCATGGAAGTCATGAAAGTTTCTGTCAGCGCTGTCTGGCTTTGGTGGGGAGGGGAGGCCAATGCCAGTGATCACCATGGGACCAATGACCAATGCCATCATGTGCTCAGATACTCTCAAACACAAAGCAAATCTTTTAAGGGGCTTTTTAAGAGAAAGCGAGTATGCCATGAGTGTAAGAGCTCCTTATTTATTTATTTTAAGTGGTCTGCTCTGTCTTGGCTTTTTAGTATCTGTAGCAACAGAAACAGTCATTCAGCTCAGTGAAATGGCCCTGGAGTGACATGTTAATCTGGGGTTTGGGAGGCACAAATTTATGTATCTGCTCCCCAACCAGCTTTTCATAGTAGCCGGAGGAGAGGACACCACATGTCTGCTGCTGGATGACTCGGCTTGAGGAGCCCTTCCAGTGAGATTCCTGCCATGACCACTTGTGTTTGCAGGCTCTGCAATGCAGGAATGGAAACTACTTCACAGATTGCTGTTGTGTAGCAAAGCTGCAACTTGCTGAGCTTGCCAAGACAAGAGAGGTGAGCAAGAGTTCATCCTTGCTATGCTGAGTTTCAATATATTAAGCTCATCTGAGTTTGATTTACATTCCCGTGTGCCTTGCTCTTATACCCACGAGTGAACAGCATGCTTGGGTGTTTGCTTTGATACAGCTTTTGCATTTGCAAAATGGGTGCAACATTTATATAACGTTTTGAAATCTTGAAATGAAATCTGTTATGGACTAAGTACTATTACAGAAGTCTTGGAAGGTCTGAAATAAAAACTTACTATTTCAATACTAAAACTCAATCCTCAAAGTCAAAATGCAATTCTGTCTAATTGCTGATGTTACAATTCATTACTCATTCTTTTAATTAGCAACGCTTGACTTTGTGCACCAAAATGCCCAATTTGAAAAGTGCTATTTCCTTGCTGGTAAGGGTTGTGTGTGTATAGAGAGTGGGAGAAAATAGTTTTTTGAAAAAGCATGATAGTGGAGTGGCACCACCCACCCTTTTTGTAGAGCACTGCTGCTGCTAAGGTCATCCAACAAGTGCATAATGGATGTGCTAAAATTTGAAGTAGGACAATTCTGTGATATGTCATTCTTTTCTAATATAAACTGGTCTTTACATCTTCAAATGCTGTAATTTCTTAATATCTGGGTTAATGTTCAGAGAACTGACCAATTCTGAGAAATAAGGAGTCTAATGGACCTTTCTCTACCTTTTCCTAGTCTCTATGCCCTCATACCTTATTTTTTTGGCCTTAGGCAAGTGTGTATTATAGTACTTTGCCAACTTCATACTTTCTTCTAGGTTTTGGCTTTTTGTCTACGCAGCAAGAAAAGTTCTAAAAGTATTCTGAAGGAAATGCTATTTTTTAAGTTACTAGACTAGGCAATGTCTCTTCCATTATAGAACTTTAGAAATGGCACTGTGACCTCTAAATGCAATTTTTAAAAATAAGGATCAGGGAAAACAGTTTAATTTTTCTGCAATACATAAGTCACTTATTGCATGTAATTACTTGGAGACTCAAAATAGGCACAGTCATAATATGACTAGTGTTGGAGTTGAGATTATTTTGGTAATTTAGTTGATAGGTTAGTCTTAGGTTTTTTTTTTGACTACTGTTGTTTCAATATTGAGTAGAAAATACCTAGAATCTGAAGTGAATTGACAAGGAAACGTTTAGTCTTGCTGCCACTCAGACTTCAAAGAGAGTAGACTGGATTGTTCAGTTATACAGATGTAAAGTTAATAACTCACAAAAAGTTTTTATGTTTATCAGATTACTCTTTTTCTGGATATAACAGTTGCCTGAGGGATAGAACACATGGTGAAAAGCGGCTCTGCACATGCAAAACAAAACTTAGTGGTCAGACCATTGTGAAACTTCGTGAAAACGTTGCAGACAAAAGCAGAGCCAGCTAAGGAAAGGTATGCTCCAGGTTTACTCTAACTATGTTTAGATTGTGCTGAACAGAGGTGATGCATTTTGCTAGAGTATTTGATCTTCCTTGCCATTTTGCAGGTAATGCCAAATATAAACTCAAAAATAAAGAGAAATAAAGGGAGCAATACCAATGCAGATAATGCTGTATACTGCAGTGGGGAGAAGATGCATGTAGGAGGTTTGAAAATTCTTTACATCTACATGAATTCTGAAAATACAGTTGCTTATATAACTCATTTGAAAAATATTTCTTTCTGTTGAGATTCTGTGGTACACTTATGTTTCCTTAAGGCTGGAAATGAAGGTTTGGTAGCTTTGTTTTATGGTGTTTCTATGAAGGCATTTAATCTGGGATTGAGATGAACTATACTGTAATCCATTCACAAAAAAATCCAGCCGCCTCATTATGTTTTGCTGTTTGGTTTTGACTCCTTGACAATGAGCCACTAAAATGTGGCAAAGGAAAAAAGTTCTGTCCATTTTGTGGTTGGCTTAAGGCCAGAGGCAGAGCGTTTACAGGCACTCAAATTTGCCCTCTTTACATAGAGGGAGAATCAAGTAAGGAGGTACACTTGCTAAGAAATAAAACCATGCTTTAGATACAAACCTTAGAGTAACTTCACATTACTCTGCAACTTGATGGAAATAACTGTCATTGTCCACTCCATATCTTTAGGGTATTTCTCTTGCGTACTCAAAATTCTTTGATAGCTCTTCTGAGCAGAATAGCTGAAGTGTAGTTCATCTTTCTGTGCTCTTTTCCACAACTTTGCTATATTTCCACCAAAAATGTTTTACTAATAATCCTTCTTTTGGGATCCAATAGATAATTTTCAAAGACTTAACTCTGAAGGGACAACATACTATCAAAAATATAACTCTCAGAGCCCCCAAGTTTTGAGCATTTAAAGTTTGTTTTATCAGATAAACTTTTGATGTATGGCATGATTATCCCGGTATTCCATGCTTAGTATTTCTGAGGAGACTGAATTATGTGTAATAGCCCTTTTCTGGGAATTTTGCTGTAATCTGCATTGCACAGCCTGGGTGTGAATGGGAAGCTCTCTGCCGGAAGGGCTAGGCACAGCTCACAGCAGTTTTTCCATGTTGTCTGTTGGCCACAGCTTCTGGAATAACTGTGCTCGTCCAGTGACACTGCAGCACTAAACATGTCTCACGTAGCGTTTGAGGAGCCTTTGCAGTCACCTGTCACCATGCTGCTTGCTTATTTTGGCATGATGGTATCAAGGTAAACGTGAGCCTTTGACTTTTGTGGGTAGATGGTGGTAAGTCATTTCACCCTTTCTTTGTGTCTATACTTGGATTGCTGACTATGTACCAGTGATCCCAGTTTGCCAAGGTTTATCACCTGGCAGTTTATTAAAGGGCTTCCTTCCCTTTCTCCTCTTGCTTGCTACAGCCCTCAGGATTTTCAAAGGTACTTCTGCTGTTCAGTGTCTTTTATTCATGTTAAGCCCTGACTGCTGATGTAGTAAACCAAAGAAGGAAAGTATTTCATCAAAGCACTTGGGTTCCAGAAAACCAATACCTACTACTAAGAGGGAGCATCAAAAGAGAGCATGGATTAATGCTGTACCTCAAAGCTTGTTTTCTTTTCTCCAATTAATCTTCCTCAGCACAAGCCAAGAAATTGTCCACAACAAAATAATTCTTTAAAATTTTCACCTATAATAAAGGTTTTGTTTTAATATTCTAATCTGCTGCAGTAGATCTGTCATAAAATCATTTGAGTTGCTAGACGGGTATTACAACATGTAAAAATTACTTAAAAGAAAGCCTTGATAATGGAAAATCGTAGAAGAAAGCTGAGTTTCCTTTAGATTAAAAATTAAGGAAAATAGCCTATTATTTATGGCAATTTAAGGGTAGGAGGAAAATCTTACGATGGTATGACTGTTCAAATTCCTACTGAGGATAACTTATGAACAGCAAAAATGGTCAGAATTTTTTATAGTAACTCTTTGAGTCTAATGTGTCTGCAGTATAAGAAGCAGAAACTTTATCTGACTAAAGCCTGGAAAAAGTGCATTGACATCTGGAGAGAAACAGCATGTTGCAAAAACTAAATGAGAATAAATGCTGAGAAACATGTGGTTCCTATTTATGTTTATAACAGGAATGTAAGAATCTATCAGATCGGTAATATAAGTCTGGAAAGTAAAAATGAACAGGGAAAAAGATTTATTCCTTTGGTTTGGCAGCTTAACATCGGAGTAACGTTGCATTAATAATGTGTTTCATGCCTAAAAGTGATGTTATACACAAACCCATCTAGCTATTATAACAAGTATGTGTTTCAAATTAGCGTTGGCTTGTTCCAGCTGTTACTGCCTCTGCAAAAGAGCTTTCACAGTGGAAGGCCTCACCTGTATGAAGCTGAATACAAGAAAAAGTTCTTTGCAAATTGGAGTTGGAGCTATCATTAAATGCAAAATGGTCAACTTGGAGACCTACACCTAATACTGTAATTTCATTATAGCAGGGGAAGTAGTCTGAACTTCATGATAAGCTGTCTGTGTAATGACATTTAAGCTATTTTGAAAGGAGGAAAAATAAACTGGGCTCTTGCTAGCACCAAGGTAAATGTGGGCTTTTTTAGCTGGGCATATTCCTGTATACGGTATAATATAAGAATGTTTGTTTAATGAGCTGCTTGTGTTGCTTGTTACTTTTCTCTCACCGTACTTCTGGCCCAAACAAGAAAAGCTTCAGCTGTGATGGAAAAAAAAAACTTTTTTATCTAACCTGGTAAAAGGCAGTAATTACATGCATCATGTCAGTGTGCTATTTTGTTCGCTATGTGGCCGTTTCAGTATTGTTATCTGTCACATCCTCAAACTAAGACTTAGTATTTTTCTCCTCTTTCTGGGTACGTAAGTGAATTGAGCAGCTTTCCTTGGCCCCCCTCATAGTGAGCGGAGGAGGAGGCTGCCTGGACCTGCAGCTCTGAGTCTTGCTGGACTCTGTGGTGCCACTGCTGCCTTCAGGTGGTCCCTAAGGGACTGTGCAGAAAGGTAGCTGGCATAACAAACTCGCAGAAATGACAGCTTAACTGGCAATTTAAGAATCTTATGTAATATATTTAGACCAATAAAACAAGACAATCTTTCAGTTTTGATTTTGGAATGATTTTTCCTGATAATAAAGTCTCAATGTGTTTTGAAAGTGGCAATGGTATTTAATACTTAATTATTCCTCTCTTGTTCTATTTGCCTTATTAGTAACATGGTTTCATAGGAACTTGTTTTCAACAGAAACTTTTGGTTCCTGCTACTGCAACTGAAGGGTATTAAAGTTGCTTGTTCAGTATTCCTGTTCTGGAGTGGGTTGGTGATAATCAAACTAAAGCATTTGCAAAGGCACTTTTTATGTTTGTAAGCTAAGAGTATAAATCAGTCTGTCTCTTTTTATAGCTTTTTGTTTGTAATTGTTGAGTTCACCTCCTTTGAGCCTCTTTAAAGATGCATGTGTGGGATACTCCGGGCTATGATGTTTGAGGTGATTTAATGTATATACTCAGAACTAATTAGAGGTTTTGCTGTGTTGTCCCTAGAATGCTACTGCGGGGAGCTTTGAGCATGGCTTGAAGTTCATCTTGCCATGATCTGTCCTGAGACAGTTGTGCTGCTGCTTCTTGTTGGTACTTCATTATAGGGGTGGTTATTTAAAACAAAAGAAACAAAAACACATTATGAAATCACTCTGATTTCTCATCAGAAAAATGAGAAGAAATAAGAAGAAAAACACAGAATTTGAAATCATAATAAATGATCTAAACATGTAAATATGGAGGCCTCCATGTTTGTTACTTGTAATATCATGTAGGTAAGTATATCCAGAATTATAACTTACAGTTATGCTAGGTATTTTGGCTACATAGAATTTATAAAGAGCACACATGTTGTTTTGGAGCTCTGGCTTACCAAATGGCTCCTGTCTACTAAAATACATCTGTTATTCCATTTGAATTCAGGTATGAGAATGACTTGAGAGTCTATTTTAATTTAAAAAAAAAAAAAAAAAAAAAAAAAAAAAAAAACTTGAAGCAAGGAAACATGAGATTCTGTTCCATTCTGTTCAGTCTGTTCCATTGCACATACTCGAGATGCCTGTTTTGCTAGTGGTATCTTTCTCTTGATACCAATGGTGTCAGGTGTAAGACTTCATGTAGTTACCTGTCTCCTGCTTTTTCTTTTCACTGTTACCTGTAGTTTAAGCAGTGACTTAGGTGTTGAGTTCTTTAGAGCCTATGAGTTGGTTAATATCTTATGGTTCTTGTGCCTAATAACTCATGGATAGCAAATCATTTATTAAAATACTGTGTCAATCAAGCATATGCAGCTGGCTTGATTTGGTTGGTATTTACACTATCAGTTTAATAATTTTAACCCTGATTAAATAGTGAATAGTATGCCCATGATCTTGGCAATTTTTGCTTTGCGTCCTTAAAACTTCTGCTGCAGACTCCATTATTTAAATAACTTCAGCAAGGCTCATGCTACCTGAAAACCCAGCACAAGGGTTGGACGTTCAGACTCTTTACTAGGGTTTGTAGCTTTTAGATGCATAACCAGAAACCAGCTCATGCTTTATCACTGTCGGATTTGATTGCTTCTAGCTCTTTTCAAGGGGACTTGTCTGTAATCATACAAAATGGTACAAAAAACAGTTAAATGTTAATATATAGTGGTAGTGTATTGATAAATCAATACCTTTGTAGCAACTATTGTTGCTAAAGTGTTTTATATTTAAAAAGAACTCATTAAACTCCCAAGCCACCTTTTGAAGACTTAAAAGCATTGATTAAAAAATGAGTTAAAAGAATGAATGAGTTGTTCAAAGCGATCTGGAAACTTTTCTCATCCTATGTGACACCTTAGCCCAGGACACTGCTCACCCCAGGACAAATCGAGACTTTGTCCCTTCTCTGGTCATTTGCACTGCCATAAAAGACCAGCACATCTTCTCATGATTAAAATATAAAAAGGAAAACTGATATGTTCTGGGGCTTTCCAGAAGGTGCTTTTTAACACACTATAGGGGGAAAAATGGAATGCTTTTTATGGAATTTTTTAGTTTTAGAATTCTAGTGTGGATTTTAACAAGACTTTCCAGATTAATAGATGTTTTTACTGCTTAACAGGAGGTAGATGCTCTTGTTGGCCTATTGCTTTTAATGCAAGAAGAATCAGTCTATAATGAAGCTTTATTTTCTTGGAAGTTCTTAGCCTTCATTAAACTTGTATTTCAATACTCTTTACAGCGTGATATGTAGGCCAACCTGAGGCTTGACAGTAAAGACTTCCTTAATACCAAAGAGCCCAAGTCCTCTGTTCTAATGGTGAAAACTTCCACTCAAACCCTGATGTCTCTAAACCCAACTTCTGCAATTTCCCTCAGTGAAGCCAAGGTTTTGTCTTCTGTCTAAATGCTCACTCCTCTGTTTTCTATGGTATTGAGCTTATTTTTGGTGGTCATTGCCTGTTTTCCCTTTCCCCCTTAAAAGGCTCCATCTTTATTTTCCAGCTCTCAGCACACGTTCTTCGAGGGTTATTTCCCAGCTGCAGTTCTGCCACCAGCATGTTGCGGCACCAAGTCCAGTGCTTCAGGTCAGCTTCATTGAACTTCAGATTCAGGGAGCTTCTGGAGCCTCTACCTCTAATATTCTTAGTCAATTAAGTCTTTCCATAGACTTCCACTGGCTTTAGGTGAGGTTCACATAGAACCTGCATATCTAACAAAATACAACTTCTCTCATCAAAAGCGGAGGACTGCCTTTGGGTTTGCAGACTTTGTGCCGATAAAACTTTGTGTAGATAAAGCTCTGTGCCAAGATATTTGGCTTGTATTTTTACGGCTGTATAGCATCTAAAAACACATCTGTGTTCAGTGCTAAATTACATGCATTTCAGTTTTTCTTATGACCGTTAGACTCATGCCCTAGAGTTATCTCCATTTATTGATTTGGGACTTGTGCCAGTTGCTCGTTTTTATTTCAGGTAGCTTTTTTTCAGATCAGTGACTCCCTTCTAGTGATTCTCACTGTTGTGAGCGTGTCCTCCTGGCCGAGTTCTGCCGGCCTCCCCAGGTAGCTGGAGAGGCTCCGTACTCAATCTCCTAGTCCTGCTCTTACCAGAAGGCTGCTTTTCATCTATCTTACAGCATGGCTTTGCTGGTATGTGTATTCTTTGCAGTATTTTTGCTTCTTTGTGTAGCCATGCTGTAGATGTGACTTGCTTTGTGTTATTTTAAAATGTTTGAATACCTGTGCCAGATAGAAACATTCAGTATGTCACCTCACATCTGAATGCTCTTGTGTGCTGTTCTTGCTGCAGTCAAAAAGCCCCTTACACTTCTGGACAGATTTGTTCACTCTCCTCCCTGGAGGAGCTTTCAATTAGATTTTGTTGGATACTTTTTCCTCATTTCTCTCACCCCTGCCCCAATCCAGACAAACTGAAATGTCCTGCTTTTTCCCAGTCGCAGTCTTTTCTTGCAGCTCAGACTGTTTTCCTTCTTTTTGTTTTATTTCTCACTTGTAAGCAGTTGTTATATAATAAATGGCCTGCAGAATCTCTGAAAGACATTAGCATTTAGAATATGCTAATTTACAATATGCAAGACATAGATCTTCAAAGATTTTTCATCAAAAGAGATAATATTTCAAGTATTTTGGCAAGAGTTATATGTATATATACACACACAAGTATATAATATACTCTTAATATTATGCTAGTTTGCAGTACACTAATTAAAAAGTACACCGGAGATAAAAACCTAAAATTAAAAGGGTAGGGATGTGTGCGTGTGTATGCCCACTCTGTATGTCTTTAGGCTTTTTTATTTTCAGAACTGGACTTTGCTTTGCTCTGTGTCCTTATTTGTCATTACTTATACAGAAATACAAATGTTTCTCTACATTTGTGAAAACATTTTTAGTATTTTGAAAGAATTTCAAAATTTTGTAAATCATTTGCAAAATCATCTTTCAAATGTTTCAAAGGTTTTCATTTTTTTTCTAAATTTATTTGTTGCAGCTTGTACTAGTTGAGGACTATAGACCCCTTAGACAAAGTTGGACTAGGTTAGACCGAGTTAGATTTAGATGTGTATTAATTAAAGAGAAAACTTTATCTGAGGGGTATCTGTGGGTAGCTGGTTAGCAGGAGATAGATATAACTTCTTAAATAACTGAGATAAATATACAATTTGTGCCTAGTTATGCACACAGTTGGATTTCCCCTCTTCTACCCCAGCGCACACTGGTTTTGTTGTAGGTGGCTTGGTCAGACTGGAGTATTTGGTTTTTATGATTCATGTCTTGCTTAGTGATAGCCGGTCAGAAGTGTCCATGTTCAGCTTGATTTTTCAACAGTTATGCTGAGAACAGACTCATAGCTTGAAAACAGAACATTTAGATATATTGATGCTAGGCACTACTAAATTTGCACTTTCCCCTTCTGTTTACTGGCACAATAAGACTTGAAATTTATTTTCATCCTAGGCTCATGAGAGAGGAAAGCAGTGAAAGCTGCCTAAACTGTACCCCCAAAAACTGAACAAACTCATTTCATAGTATGGTTTGCCCAGCGGCGCTCTTGACACTTGTAGTTGTTTCATTTTTTCCTTTCGAAGTCTGATGTAACCTCTTCATAGAGGTTTTAAACTTGGCTGCAGTGAAAATTTCTTTTCAGTTTAAGTCTAACTTGGATTCCAGGATGCATTTCTTGAATTAAATGTGACAGTTGGCTGTTCTAGAATTAGGATTATTTCTAGCCTTTCAAGTAGCCCTGCAGCTGCAAATGCTACAGGGCTGCTGAAGAGTAAGGGTCAGGCTGGGGTGAAAGCAATAGCTGTAAGTTGGGCAGACAAAGGCTCCGTTCGTGGCTCCTGCCTGGCTTCCTGCTTGGCACTGGGAAACTCTTTTAAGGTTTTGTCCAGTCTTTTGGGAATTTAATCTTCAAAAATCCCATTGTCTCTCCAATTCAAAGGAATTCAGATATTGAAGCATGTTTTGGAAAACATATCTTTCATTCTGTGTTCTCACCTAGAAAAGAGATGTAATGATAAAAATGGCAAAATCTTGGGCAGGAGGATTTTCACCTGACAGTCTAGTAAAAATAAAACAATGAAGCACAAACCGCCAACACAGCAGCAAGGCTTCAACTTGATTATATGGACGAAGTATGGGAAGAGTTCTTTGTATTTAGTTGTCTTAAGTGTCCTCTCGGGGAGCTAGTCAGATCTGGATTTGAGTCGAAGGTGATGGCAGGGCTGATGATAGAAACTCTGATGGAGGAGCAGTAACATCCCTGTTCCCCGGACCGCCAAGAATTCCTGGCAGTACCTGAGACATAAAGATCATAGGGGAATGTGAATCTGTATTTGGTGTCTTCCCGAGGTTCAAATTCCAAGAATCTCCAATGTTGCAGGAAAAGGAGACTTTGACCAGCCGCTTTGGGCAGCCCTAGTGCTATCACGTATATGCCCAGCTGTCACCTCATGCTGTTCTATTTAAAATGAAGCTTCTGATCTGTCCCTCATTTTAAAGGCGAAATATCTATGTGCTTTGCATGCTGGCAACTGTGGAATAATTTGAGTTTATTTTTCAGTGTAAGCTATTAAAATTACATAACAGATGTAAGGTTTTTAATGATGGGTAAAGAGTTTTAAAATATTAAGGCTTTTGGCAACAGAACAAGGCATGTTTATGACAATGCAGCTTTATTTATGTTCATCTTAAGGTAGCTGTTTCTTAGGGAAATGTATAATTTGGGAAGTGATTGTTCCCTTGATACAAGTCTGCAGGGGAGGAGGCAGCAAGGCTTCTGGGTAATAACAAAAGTTTTTGGGAAAGAACTTAAAAATTTAGAGAAGAGTTAATAAATGTGGAAATTGATCATATGGGACCGGATAATAAAATTGTAGTAACTTCAGGAATTGTGTAATGATAGAATTATTAGGGAACATTGATGCAGCTGACCTAGTTCAGGCTTCCAAAATCGTTACCAAAAAAGTGTGCATTAGACTTTTTTATAGGAACAAACCCCACAGAATTCTGCTGCAGTAACTTCTGCGCCCTTCCTCTCAGTTTTACTCTGCACACTGAACAGCTGAGCAGCTTGCAGTGGATATGGGGCTTGGCTGCTTGACTTATTGGCCGTTCAGTGTTACGGACTGCAGGTGATCGCTTTGCATTTCACTACAAAGTAAAGGCTTTGCTGGCTCTGATACCCAGGGTTATGCTGGAACATCCAGTGGTCAGATGCCCCTGGCTTCATGCACTCATGCTGAATGATCTGTGTTTTAAACATTTATATATCTGATTTGGCACTTTATTTACGCCCTAATCGGTTGTTCCCTTTTAGGGACCTCAATCTCCAGCTTTCTCTTTGCGAGCCCTGGGCCCAGACCTCTCAGGAAACTTTCCTGAGTGATGGCAACTCAGGGATGGATTTACAAACCGGGCAGGGTTACTCCTTTGTCCTCTGCCCATCTCTCATCTGTAAGGATGCTGGGCCAACTTGAATGTCTCATGTGAAGTAAGAAGCCTTTCATGTGGACATATCATCTCCTAACTGTTTAGCTCTCTAGGATTTTTGTCTTCTCTTGAACTCACAGGTCTTTGAAGTCTTTTGTGAGAATCTTACCATTAAGACACTGTTAGCTGAACCCCTGTTCAGTTTACTAACTTCCAAGAAGAAATCTAGGCAGTTGCAGTGAAATACTGATTTTTCTTTCTTTCTTTCTTTGATTTTGTTTCCAAATGGAGTGTCATGGAGTAGTGGTGATGATGTTCTATGTTTAGGTCTAATTTAGAATGCAATCTAAATGCCATATTTGACTTTTCCAATAGAAGTTGAGTCTAATTTGATGTTTAGATACAGGTTGAATCTTCTGTCTTTGCATGTTAATAAGCATTCTGGAAGAGTACTGGGTTTTCACAGCAATAAATTTTAATGACTGCTGTTTGTACAGCATTAGAAAAACATCTGGTGTTATCAAAATTCATAGACAAAGTGAACTTGTTGCAGCAAATCCTGTACTTTTTTTCTGCTCATAATGACCTCAGTTCATTGTACCTGGGTTTGTGTTTATATGTGTTAACATTAAGACCTTTGCGTTATTAGATTATGGTATCACAGAAAGCTTGAGGATCTGCTTTTGCTTACGCACTGACTTGGTAATTTTTTTTTCCTTTGTTGCAAATGAGTGGGAAAAAATGTAGTGGAAAAAATGCAGTGTACAAGTTGCATTTCCCTGTCCTGGAGAGAACAGTATGTGGTGTGTTTAATTTACTCCGGAAGCATAGTACCTAATAACCACTTAAAAGTTTTGGAAAGCCTCCTAGGTACAAATTTGCAAAGTTGCTGTGCATGCTTGTACTCATTATCAGTCTGAAATAAAAAGAGCAGTTACTCTTTTGGAGTGCTAAGTCTGTGCTGCAGACTTAGGATATTGGCTCTGATGTGTGTGTACTCTCTGAGTGAGCTTTGTTTGTGCCTCTAATTTTTTAAATATACACTAATATCTAAAGAAGCAATAAATGGGAAACTTTATCTAATTTATAGTGCCTGGGCACATTGTGCTTGAGCATCAGTCTACAGTGTATAACTGATTCTGTTTTTTCCCTGTGAAGAGTGAAAATTATAATGCACATTCAGATAGAAAGCAGAAAGGTTGTACATAGGTCTTCATCTTCTCCCTCAAATCCCCTTGAAATAAAAATGACTCAGGAATGGAAGTGACCCTCAGACAGGAGTAAGACAGTCTGGAGCTGTGCACCTCTGCGCAATGGCCCTCCCCCAGGATTTCTGTCAAACAGTGGTTACAGTTTTTCTCAGCAGCAGCATCTCCATCTCAATATTATAGAGATTCCTCAAGCAAAATGATTTCCCAGGCACTGGATTTTTTTCTCTGCCACTACCAAAAAAATCCCAAAGGGTTGTTTTAAGAGAGCAAGTTGACTTTTGAAAGAGGATTCCTTTCCCACCCCCTCCCTGCTGTATTCTCGCTTGTTTCTTGTCTAAATTCTCTCTGGTATCCATGTGATTGCAAATACAAACCAAAGACAGTTGTAGTTAGGAAGATCTTGCATCCGTTGCCAGGGCTGGGAATGACAGTGGGATGCCTGGGAGGGTGCACATCCTGGAAAAAACCTCACTGTGACAGGTAATACTGAAATATTTTTAAATTTTAAAATAGCAGATCTTTAATTGGGACTACACTTGCCCAAATTGGCAGGCTTATGTCTTATCCTTATGGAGCTTATATAGGAGCTTATACTCAAATAAACAGTTTGCCAGCATTCTCAACTGTGAGATTTTTTCATTTGGCATTGAAGTGATGCATTTGTTCATATGAAATAGGATTTAACTTTGATTATCCAAACAGATGATATTATATGAGATCTTTAAGTCCTGCCTCAACCATTATGGTTGATTGTAATCGGTGAAGTTGGCTACGTCTTCCATTTGGTGATTTGATAAGCTAATTCATTTGATAGGTTCTGTTCTGTAGACAGTGTTACAGAAGTCCTCAGTGGTTAGTTGTCATAAATCAATGTAATTTGCGAACTTCAGATATCTAACATAAAACAACACTAGCTTTGAATCTTTTGACACAGAAATAAATGACTTTTTTTGGAACTTACATAGAAACAGCTGCTGTACCATACAGTGAGAGTCCTGTTGTGTTATTGTGACTTGCATGGAGGGCAGAGAGCTTCCAGCTTAATATAAAGTGTCTTCTGTTGATGGAAATAAATGAAAGGTTTGTAGTGCAGTGTTTTGAGTGGTTTTTGCTACATGTTCATGTCAAAAATGATAGCAGATAGCATGGAAAACTCACTGATGGAAAATGGTTTTGGTATAATTTGCATTACTACAAGATTTTTGACTTTTTGGGGGAACAAAGTACTGATGTTATTAATAGCCAATCTAAGGAAAACAGCTTGTAAAACAGTACTTGGTGTAATTTCTTGAAAACATGCTCTTAAGTTCTTGTTCAATTTATAGCTATGGCATCTGGGGAGTTTCCAGAGCTTTAAAAAAAAAAAAAAAAAAGTGAATTAGGCCCATCAAGTTATGGTTCCTGTTTTTCATGTTTGTAAGTAAAAAAACAAATTCTGCTAGCTGTCTATGTGATGCTGTTGGATGTAAGAATGAAGTATTGCATCTAGAACAAAATATTGTGTTTGCTGTTTCATGCCTTTCCTGCTGAGGATGACTTCATTGGAATAAAAACACCTTTTGGGGAAAAATAGCTTGAGAAAGAATTGAAAAATCCCTGTATAGAAAGTGAAATTTATGTTTTGATCTTATTTTTACAAAGAGTGCTATGAAATTCACTCTTTGAGAATACCTTGATGTGGTGGGCAATGAAGTAATAATAAAACCCAAGTACTGAGTTAATTGCAAGTTCCTAAGTGTATGCTAAATCAGGAAGATGGAAAGGAATTCTGGTGTTTTGCTGAAACTGGAAGCCACACAACTCTTTACTGGTAGACTTGGGCTGATCATATTTTCAGGCTTCCAATCAAGAGATTGAAAAGGCTGAACTGCCCAGAGCCTGGTTATCTTATGAGGTGCTGAGACTGAGGTGCATATGATTACAAATTAATTTGAAGGTGCCTTTTAAACACATTGATCGCTTCTGTAGCTTTATGGTGAGTTTTTAATGATATTTGCTTTTCATCCATGCCAGGCTCAAGCTGACACCGTTGTTCAATCCTTAGGCTCAAAGTGCTCATAGCCCTCATGAGCAGTTGCTGTAATTCACGCTCTGTGTTTTCTCATGGATGCCTTTGGAGCCTGTTAAATGCTTTGGTAAGGCTGAATGGTTGTATTTACCTGAAAGCAGCTGGCTGAGGCAGGGCAGGAAAGGAGACATTCGATCTGAATCCTGTTCAGAAAAGGACTGTCTTCCTTTCTGGCTGTTTGAAGAGGAAGTGTTGGAGCTCAGGTATCCTCAGGTCTCCAACAGGCTCTAGTTAGCAGGTTAACTAACCACTCCTGGTAGCTCCCTGCAGGGCTGCTACTTCCACATCTGATTAGCAGGTGCTTACCCAGAGATTTGTTTTCAAAAACACTGCCCAGACTGTTATAGTAACAAGTACCAGAGTAGGGCAAAGTCTGCAGTTTTTCCTGTCTGGCATCTATGGTTCAACTTCTGGAGTTACTTGGGTGCACTCAGATGCTGGGGCTGTCCGCTGGCTCAGCGTTTAGCTAATGTTGAGGCCCATGGGCACTCAAGCAGGAGAAAAAGATGAGGAAAGTCAGCTGGGGCTTTTCCTGGCCTGTTTCTAGCAAAATGAACACGCATCCTCCTGCATCCAGGAGTGCAGGAGCTGTAGTAAGCAAATCCTTGCTCCCTATTTCCAGTGCTGGCCCTCTAGGTCACAGTCTTGTTTCTGCTCTCTCAGGATTAAACTTGTAATTGCTTTTTGGCCTTTTAAGTTTTTTTTCTACTGGCACCTGCACAAAGGCAATGGGGAAAGTTAAACCAGTGAAATGCCCCAGGCTTTGCAAAAACACTTCTGCCGTGTAAAGTTTGATTATTTTCTGTGAGGAACTTCTAGCACTGGCCTTCACAAAGGATCCGCTCACTTGGTAAGCGACTTCTGCTGTTCTCAGCTCCATGAGCCTTACATGGTTCAGCCAGGGAAAGGTTGTTGACTAAATTAATATAAAAATAATCAAGTAGAAGTCAGCGAATTGCTAGGTAGGCTCTTGAAGTTGCTAAAGTAACTTTGTGCTGTGCTTTTAAAGAATAGAAACCAATCTTCAGGGAGGTTACCTTGCTCAGTTCCATCTTGACAACTGGTTTATATCTGAAAAAAATCATCAGTAATTTTTAGAAAGATGTATGGGGAGCCAGGGCAACACTTCTGGAGGGAAATCGAAATGCTTTTTTCATAATTTATTATAAGCCTTATGATAAGTCTAATTTATATTCTTTGCAGAGATGAAGGTCTAAACTTTTACTGTGGATACAGCTCACGTTAAAAGCAATTCATATCAGGAGTCCTTCAGATTTGTATTAAGCGCTTGCACTGCTGTTCTTTGCCTATTGTTAGTGCTAAATTAAGTTTCATTTGACAGCTGACCACCAAGTCAGTCTTTCAGGGACTGTTTTGTTCTTTAAGTGAATTTGACATGAGGAAAATGGTTTACCTAAGAATAATATCCCTTATAGATTTTTTTTTCCTTATACATATCCTTAGCAATCTTGAAGATTTTGGGAAGAGTGCATTTTTTATTCTCTTGACATTTTTTTTTCCACTGTGAAAGTTGTGAAGTGTTGAAAGCCTAGATCTTGGCTGATTAATGTAGCCTTTGAGATTCTCAGTTTCTTGGCAGCCTGTCCCTAAAGATTCTTTTTTTATTCTCCAAGATACAGAGGAGTAAACAGGTATGTACTTCCCAGGAAGAAATGCTTGAAAATGGCAATGGAAACGCCCTTTATTCCTAACTGTAAAAAGAAAACCATCCCTGTGTGCGTTTTCACCCTCCCTCTATTCCCCTTTGCTCACGCATTTGAATGGCTGATTTCCTCGTTAATAGAAGAAATCTGCTTAAAATAAGCATATATCTGGGAAATAGGATGCTTCTTATCTGAGTAGAGCATTCACACAGGAAAAGTTTGTGAAGCATGAAGAAATGATGAGAAGTACTGATGATGCAAAGCTGAGGAAAACAGCAGATTTCTTAACTAAGAGATAGTCGATTTGCACAGCTGTACCTGATCCGTGAAGACAATACAAAATTACTGCAAGATTATTACAAAAACTATTAATGGAGCAACTATTATGGAGTTTTTGCCTGTAGACCTTCCTACTTGGAATAGCTTTGGAAGATGAAGCAAACTCCACCGATTCAATGTCTGTCTTTTTCTGCTTTAAATCAAAAGCCATGTCTACTCTTTCGTATAAAAACATTAACAGGCTTAAGTGAAAAGACAGTATGTACATGGTCTCTTCTTGACTCTCTTAGTTTCAGTTTATGAAAGATGACCTCAAAGTTCTAGTTTTTACTTTCTCTGCTTGCTTGTAGCAATACTTGTATGTTTAACATGAAACATATACAAGAGTATTTGCAAGATCAATGAGTAAATTGTCCAAAATATGATCTTGTTATGAATATGCAATAATACTTAATCTATAAGATGTAAGTATAAAAACATGCAATTACGCATTAGATTTTTGTGCAAAGCTGATGAGGAAATGTGGGTGTGTTGGAATACAGTTGTTAGGCCTCTGTAGTGAGCTGTTAAAAAAAAATAATAAAATCATGTTGTTGACGGCTTAATTCAGCTTGTTAGGTACCATATATCACTGCTAGGCTGAAGGTGGAGCAGATGTGGCTTCTGTGGCACTGATAGTGTGATGTGCCTAGTAAACGTAACTAAGAGTTTAATTGTATAGGTCACTGAATTTCATTAGTCAATAACTTTTCATCTGATAGTGTTTTCCTGTGTGTGTATGTATCTATATATATCTGATCTACGTTTTGAGTTTTCTCCCAAGTTCCTTCTTCCTGAAATATAAATTGGGTAAGCAATCGCCATAAATGGATTAATGTACTTTTATGCAGAAAGCAGCTTACTTCAAGATGCCTTTGGTAGATGGAGGACTAGTAACAGGGTTTGCCCTAGTCCTGCTTTGTGCAGCCTGTTTCTGTATGCAGGTTTGCAGAGAGCATGTGGTGTCATGGATACCGAAACCGATAGTTTTTCTGTAAGTGCATTTTCAAAGCAGTAGCATGCATGTATAAAGAGATACATTCAGATTAAAAGCTTTGAATAAGCTTGGCATTTAGATTAAGATCTTGATTAGCCACAGAGAATACCAGTTAATTGCTAGGGGTTTTGGCCTAACTCCTTTAGGTCAGTGTTAAACAACTTGGACCAGGATCTCATTCCTGTGCAATATTATCTACTTTACATGTGGACAGATGATATGAGAGGAGGAGAGGCAGTGAAATCAGTTTAGTATATAGATACCTTTAACACTCATATAATGTGATGAACAACTAATAGAAATGATGCAAACTGATTTTCATGTTAAGTAAATGTACCTTGCATGTTTGTATCCCTTGATGTCAGACTTGTCGTTTTTCACATCTCCGTGTTGCCAGCTACATGTTTCATTGTAGTATATCATATTATTCCAAATTGTGGTGTCTTTGCAGGTGTTAATAGTTTCCCTTAATTGTTTTCCTTATCAAATTCCACATCATGAGTTAGGGTGGCATCCTGTGGCCCTGTCGTCGGTGCTGCATGAGCTCGTGCAGAGCCTGTTGGTGGGAGGTTCTCCGATGCTTCTGCTGTGCTGTATGCAGACTTCCCTCCTGCTTTGACAGGGGACTCGGGGACGTGCCTTAAGATGATGTTGATCCTCGTTTTCTACAGACTGTTCCCTGCTGCTGGGTAGGCAGTCAGCTTGTCTCGGAGCTGGTCCTGGCTCTGCCATGATTCAGCAGAGGTTTTTTGAACCGTCGTGGTCTTGCACAGCTCAGCAGCAGTGTGGGTATTGTCCTGATGGCAGGACTGAGCTGAAAGGTAAGTTTAAAGGAAGCTGTGCTTTCTCATGATGCTGTTCCAGCTATGTGTAGAGTGTAATTAGCAGTGTATTGATCTCTCAAGTGATTTAGTTTTATCCTTTCAAAACCTTTATCAGTCAAATATGCTCAAACCTGGTTTTGATTTGCCTTATTACTGTCTGTGTAGACAAAATGATGACCACTTCTTTTGCTATTAGAATCAGCAGTGCAGCTGCAGAGGAAGCACAACTACAGCTCTCAGGTAGACATCAAAGAAAGGTTTCTTGGTTTGATGTTCAAGTTGTCATGCCTCTCTTCCTCTTGGGTTAAAATCTTCCTTTGTTCCTTTGAACATTTAGAAATTAGATTATATTCCATAAAGACACTTGCTGCTGAAGGGGGAACCTAACTGCAAGCTCTCCCAGAAGTAGAAGTTGCCAATGACACAAGTAAAGGAGGAGGTTTTTTTAATTTCTGAGAGAAGCTTACACAGCAAATTGCACTTTCTACCAATTGATGCTTAATTGGTTGAGATTGCAAGACAACATTTGAAAAATTATTCATATTTCTTTTTTTCCCAGCTTTCACACTTCTTGTATAAGGTTTCCAGCTTTAATTCACTAATGTTTTGAAGTATAAATATGTATGAATGAATTTCTTGCTGCATTACAAGGAAGAGGGACATAAGATCATTTAAAAACAAATGAGGTTTTAGAAGGGGGCACTTTGGGCCTGGACTCCAACTGAACTCAAGAATTAAGAGGGTATTATCCGTCATCACCATAGGTTTTTTTCTTTTGCTATATTGTTATAGCAATGTGCATGTCAGTCTTTGAAAGCAGGGCCTTTTTTCCCCCACCCATTGGAGACTAAGGTCTGTTTTGTTTGAAGGTGTCCTCAGGTAATTCCCTTTTTTTTTTTTTTTCTCTACAGCACCTTATAGGAAAAGAACCTCATAAATCTTTCTCTTTTGGGGTGATGGTGGGGAAGAGGGAATACAGTTTTTCTTCTGAGATTTATTTGACTTCAGTTTAAATGTCACTTTGATATATTCTGGGTTGCTTTTCTGAATTGTCAGCATACCCTTTGCTTCCTCACTGTAGGGATGCTAACTTAGTATGAAAGAAGATCCTAAAACCAAGATAGTCAAATCAGTCTTTGACCTTCTTTCATCGAAGACTGATCTTCACTTACTGTGCACCCAAAGGAGTAATTTCTCCACAATTCACTTGCTTATTTTATTGATCAAAATTGCTCTCTCCATGTGTGTAAGATAGCTAAACTGTAGTGAACATCTTAGTTTGGCTTTCCACTTCGGGCTTTCCACTGTTGGGAAGGTTCTGTAATAGACAACTGCTCTGAAGGGTAAGGGGGGGAAAAACTGCAGGCAGTCTGCAGGTGAATGCGAGAAGCAGGAGGCTTTTGAGTAGGTTAGTACAGTTTCTGCTTCTATCTCATATAATTTCCACCCTTGACAATCAATGGAGAATTTTACCAAACAATTTTGAGAAATAAAAAGCTATTTTAAGAATTTGTAGGTAGAAATGAAGTAATGAAATTGGAAAAATTATGTGTTTACCAAACTGTGTTTCACAGGCTTTGCTCTGAAGATTAAGTTGTGGCTGATGGATAGGTTCTCTTTTAGCAGAGAATATAATAAACCCTCCTTTCTTGGTCCCATTCCAGTGTTGGATAATAAGAACATAACTAATTCATCATGTCCCTACAGATTTCCAGTAATCTGTTATTAATGCTTGTATTCAAGTAAATATAACTAAAGATGACAGATGTAGAAACTGTTGCATTCACATCCCAACGAAGCAGTGAGGTGTGAAAAATGGCTAGGAACTGTAAAGTATAGCCTTTTGCTAAACCTAATGACAGTGTCTAACTTTGATGAAAACACATTATTGTGAATGTCAGTGCACAGAGAATTGTTTAGACAGACTGCAATGATTGCTAAAGAAATATCAAAGCAATAAAATATAGAACAACAGTCTTCTATTGGTTTTGTTATAATTCAAATATGTTATCACTTGTGCAGTATCATTTCACACAGGCACTCATATTTGGTATGACAGGTGATTCTTTAAAAGGAAATAATGGTGAAAGGTTGCTTTTGCTTTTAGGATATTAACTTAGTATGGATGCTGACATATTTTGTTTATTTAAAATGTAATATTATGGTAGTATGAAGTGGAGACGCTCCCAATTTATTTAAACTGTTCTTTCTTGTGGGTACAGTTCAGTATGAGGTTTCAGTCATCACTAATTAAAAGCTCTGCTTCTAAACACAACTGTTTGACAGTAATTGTAACTAGTAGAAACACTTTATTACAGGGAATGTCATCTTTCTGGTTGCATCCTTCTTGCCTCTGTGCAAACTAAGGCAGGCTGCTTTCCATTGATCACCATTAAATAAAACTCTTATATATGAATGTTTGCTGTTACTTCAGGTTTGTTTCTGTATTGCTATTTAAGACCTTAGTGCTGTTTACCTAATAAATTGCAATATTTTGGACCGTATAACTAATTCTTTTTTTAAAAAAGAGAGGTTTTATCATTTTAAAATAATATGTCACTGTGTACCTGAGTTGGAAAATCTGAGTTTGGCTAAAGGTGAGAGTAAATTGCAAGCTGTAAGCAGTCTTTAATCTCATTCATTTAAATCTTAACTTTGGTATCAAATTTCAACCTGAGATTGGCATGGGGAAGTGATGCAAGCCGAACTACTTAAGCCATGATGGGAGTTGGTTTTGAGTCAGTTGTGTTTGCTCATCCTCTGTCTGATCAGTGTCTCTTTCCTGAAGTGAAAGCACGGTCCTTTTGGGTCGTGGTGGTCCCTAACTTCATAATATCTGGTCTTTGTCATAAACTTCAGTTAACATTTAGGTGTGAAACAGCTCTTCCCAGTACTGAGCACAGCAACCAGTGGTCTCAACAGCAGAGATTAAGATGATGAAACCTTTAAACATTTCTCTGCTTTCTCAGAATATTTTGATGCTCTGTCCTCATATTTATATATGTGCTTGTGTTTATATATATTATGTATAATATGTTATTTCCAAAATCATGGTCTTTATTGACAGCTTCTGTTGACTGTCAACTGGTAACAGAGGATTCATTGTAAATACCAAACTTTTTTTTTGCTCTGTTATTTTACAAAACTTTCCTTTTTCTCATATTTCATTTGTATTTAAAGAACCACCAAGTCTGGCTTCTGGTGATAAGGTCAGAAGTGATTGCTATCACATAAAGGCAGAGTTTGAATGCTAGCGAAGGAAGCCAAGAAAAAGAGCTTGAGTAACGAAAGAACAGATCATGCCTGTAAGGGGAAGTGAAGAAGACCAGACAAGTTATTGGGATGAAAGAAAAGTATTTTTAAGATCTAGTGACAGAGGAGGGAGCTGGGTGAAGGGAAACTGTAGAAAATGAGAAAGAGGGGTAAGTGGAAATGAGAAAAGTTAGGGAATATAGAGGAAGTTTTAGGTTCAAGGCGCGTATTGGAAGCTATAGAAGAGATGCATTTGATGTAGGAGATGTGATAGTAGATAGAGAAGTGCAGGCATGAGAATATATTCCTTTTATTTCTGTTAAGTAGCCTGTACGTGAGTTCATTATCATTGGACCTTTAGTTTTTGGAAAACCAAAACTTTCTTTAAAAGTAGAATTTGCAAGTAGCTTACTTCTCTAAGTAACAAAATGGCTAGTAAGTAAACTGCCAAATATGTGCCGAGCTTAGTTTTCCCACTGATTTCACTTTCCATAGTGGAATTAAAAAGAATGTATTGCATTAAAAACTGCTTGCATTCCCTTAGGGAAGATAACTATTTTTCTTGTTGTTGATGATCATGACCAATGGTACTTGCAACTTGTGCTTGTAATGAATATGATTCATTGGGGAAGTTAAATGTCCTGATGTTTGTAAGTAGTAGAATGGTTTCAGAAGGGTGACTTATGTACAGCATATGGCAGACTTTTCGTAATGCAAATGAGGTGTTTTCTGGACAAAAACATTAGATTTTTCAGTTGAACAGAAATACTGTGTTTTGGAAATCTAAATCATTTGTTATGTTAACATTATTTTGTGCTTTCTTTCATGCAAGCTCCCTGCTAAAATTGTGATTACAGTTTTAGTTCAAAGATAGTCTGTAATGGAGCCTGCTCAGCATAATAGTTGGAGGCCTAAAATGCAGCATCTTGACTGCAATTCAGAAAAACAAAACTATGTGTGTTTGATTTGAAACTGCAGCAACTGGTGTTTGTATTGAAGTGTGGCACAGATGTAGGTACAGGCTACAACAGGTAAATTCTAAGTGAATTAAGGTTTTCTGCAAATTGTAGCTGAATTGTCACATGCTATCATTAAGGTTTTCCAGAGGAATATTACATGTTTGGGCTTTGTTCAGTAGTCCTAGATTACTTGGACTACTTTGACTCCTTTATGGTACTGTGTCCTGAAGATAAACCAGATGTAGCTACCGTGCCCTGGATATCATCCCTGTACCTCCATGTACTCCACGGCTTTGTGTTCCTCCTGGCCTTCAGTAATACTTGCAAATCTGCTGACTTCTGGGGTCTCTTGTCTCCCAAATAATACTTACTGCTCTTGTCTTCAAAGACCTTTACAGAAAGAAAAATCAGGAGGTTTTTTTATTATGTGTCACTTTGTTACTGAGTTCTCAGAGGTGGCACAGGGCCCAGAAGTCCCTTGAAAATTAAGCCTGCTTCTTGATGGGGAGGCAAGAAGTGATTCTTCTGTTTTGTCAGTTTGCAGTACTAAATACAGCTAGATGTATTTCTGCCTCTGTTAATCCTTTCTGTGATTGGGACACTTTATGGCTTAATGCTGTTTTTGCTTTTGATTTGCCCTCCTAGGACATGTCCTAGCTGTTACCTGGCTTCTCTGTGCCAGAGACCAGAGCTGCCCTTCATTGTATTTCATGGGATTCAAATACTGGCTTTGCTGGAGTGGAGGGAAGCACCAAGGCTTGTTTATATTTCATTTGTATCTCCTAAAGAAAATGAGGGAAAAAAAAAAAGTTTTTCAGTGGAATGTTAGATATATATTATAGTAAGCTTGAGATATGAATACTGAAAATATTTTCCTTTATGGAATAATCCAAAAATGGAAAGTACAGAGAACTCCTTACTAGTGCTGTATTGGAAAGGCTGTTATTCTTTTGTGGGTCATGAGTGAGGGAAGGAGATGTCCATAGGGATGTTTTAGAGAGTTTGTTTTTAATTAAAAATGGATAGGCTTCTTTCTGACTCACTGGTTTTTAATCCTGCTATATATATTCTACATGGTAGAATATCCTGTAAATAATCAATCATTTCTTAAGTTTAGGTGAAGATTTCTGTCCCTGCTGAGTAGGTCACATGAAGTATGGGGCTCCTGAGGCTTCTTGGCTTGGAAATGCAGCAGTGCAGAGAAGAACCGGGGAAAATGTGTTGTTGATTCTGAGATTTAAAAAAATGCTCTGTGAACATATCATACAAGATGGGAGGAATCAAACACTTGTATATTAACTGCAGCAGGGGACAGGAGTGACTTTGCTACCGAGTTTGTGTACCGATCCCTCCGAGGATGATGCAGGAGAATGTAGTCATGTCTGTTTTAAGGAAGAGAGCTGCAAAATGAGGAAGAAGGGCAAAGGTGATTAAAAGTAAGGAGATTACGGTAGAGAAAAGGCTGTGAGAGTACCCAGTAAGAGGTCAGGCCAGGAGAAAACCAGATAAATGGGGATAAACTCTGCTCTGGGGCAGGAATCACTGGCTATGGTTGGGATAGTAGCAGTATGATGGGTGGCAAGAGTCTTGCACGTTGTGAACTAAAGGCAAATTTTATTTTTAAAGCAAAGAGATACTAGCAATATATTTTTCAGTCAAAGCTGCTTCACAAGTCTGCCTTAAAGATAATTTTCATACTTGTATAGAACTATAGTCTAACACTAACAAATGGGCATCGCTTACTGCGGCACGAAAGGGGGTAACGTAGTCACCTTCGTTTCGTTTGTACTCACTGGCTGTTACGAAGTACACAAAACAATATGATTAAATGCTGAGAGGCATATCATTGGATTTGCTTAGATGATTGGTGATAATAGCAGTGAATTTTCTGTATGAAATTATATTTTAGATGACACTGTAGCACTGTAATTTATCCATTTTCATTGTAATTTTTCCATTTTATCTAAGGTTGAATTTAAGTTTTGCTGATGGTCAACACTGACATTCAGCACCTGTCTGTGCTTTGTTGCTTCGTGCTTTAGGAATGCTGCTGGTTTTTATTTATTTTAGTTTAGTTCCGATTTTGTTAATTATGGCAGAGTCAGAGCTTCATGAAATTATATTTAATGAACCAGTGTTCCTGCTGATAGCACTACTATAATTGGATCTGGAATTTCTGTTAAAAGGTGTGATCTTATTTTTGGTGATTAATATCTCAGTTTTTTTATAGCTTGTTTAGATTGAAATTTGGTTAACAAGTTCATCTTAAATTTAAATTTGCTGAAAAGGTTGACTTGTCCTATTTCTGCAATGGAGATAAAAGACAGTTTTTTGAAGACAGCTTTGCAGAAAGCTTTCACTTGCTGGAGAGCTTTATAGGAACAAGGACTTGAGTTTTCTTTGATTGCCAAAAAAAAAAAAAAAAAAAAAAGTTATTGTAGCTTAGTGGAAGAAACAAACAATCTGATATTTTGGATACACTGTTCCTTTTTGCTATGCAGAAGTGTTTTCCTCCATTGGAGAGCCTGAGAAGCAATTAAAAGGACGAGCATGATGTTAATGAGGACTTAGTTCATTATGTTGGCCTGGTTCTTTTTGTCTTTTGAAGAAACAAGGTAGGTCAAGTATGTCACGTATGTAGCCTCCAAAGGGTCAGTTTTGGCATGTGCTGTCTGTTTGGTGTCCAGTTTCTCTTACTGTACTGAAAATCTTTGTGCTCCTCCAATGCCTTTTAAAAATCTCATTTACAGCAGTTCTAAAATGGCATGCTCTGAAATCTTGAACTTTTATTGGCGCCAGTAAGACTTTAATGGTTGTTGCTTCAGAAAGTATATTTGATTTTTAACATTACTTATTTCGATTTGAAAGAACATTTATGGAGTGAAGAGAATAGTTAGGCTCCCTCCCTCCCCATAATTAATAATTTTGTCATGTGCTCTTGCTGTGCCTCTTCAGCAACCATGACTCACCTTAATACCAGTGTTTGACATTAGAAGCCTCTCCAGAGAGGAAGAAAATCATTCAGAAATGAGCTGGATAAAGGTTATTAAACCAACACTTAAGATTCTAGTCCCACACATTTTCCTTTACCTCCCTCCCCCATAATTAAATGCCAAGAGCAGCAATGTGGAATTTTCAATATATACATATGCTGAACACACCTTTATCAGAAGGAAAGACACCTATAGGGAGCTGAAATTTTGTTCCCAGTCACATCATCTTGCTTATGTATTTGGAATACTCCTTAAAAAGAAAAAGCAGGGGAACCTTGTGTTCTGAGCCTGCAAAAACTGCATGATGAAGGACACGTTGGACTTAGTTGTGTGTTTTTTTTTTTTTTTTTTTTAAACACACTCTTGTATGAGTGTGTTTTAGCTTAAGCAGTGTTACTGACTTCAGTGATACTATCTGTATAAGTAAAGGCAATCTGCATGAGTGAAGTTTGCATGGTTGGTTTGATGCTGTGTGTATACATCACTGCTTATAAAGCTCTCATTTGTCCTCTCAGAACATTACGGGGCTAACCCGAATATCAATATGAGCATGTGGAACAGCTTATTTGCTCTCTAAATTCAGTTGTGTTTTTAAAGCAAACTCAAAAATCTCTAATTTAGACAGCTGATTTATTTCTATTTCCAAAGCTTCATGTAAAACTGAAAAAAAAAATAGTTAAGAGTTTAACATGCTTAGCTGCGTTCTTTTTGCAGGTAGGAGATGCTCATATCTGCAAAGCAGCGATAATTTGTGGTGTTACCATTCTGACTTCCAGTGCGTGACCCTGGGGAGGTCGGGTCCTTTCAATTAGCAAGATGGTGTTAAATCCCATGCTCTTGTGCTCTTGTTGCCAGGCTTTGCTGTGATTAACAGAATATTACATAGGCTTGCCATTAAAGCCTAATTTCTTTAAAAAAAAAAAAATTAAAGCCAACCTCTCTTGTTAATTTGTAAAATTATCTACATCTTTTTCTATTCCATTCTTCTAACCTTTTGTGTCAAATTAATGCTTTAAAAGGTCTTTGGTCTCTTGTTTGTGTTAATTTTTTTCAGTGAACTTTGCATAATATTTTATTAAATGGTTTTGCTCTCATGAGTGGTAAACAAGTAATTCAGCTTAGCAGCATGCAGGTGGTATTTTTTGATATATAGTGCTTCCTGGAAGATTTCCAAATAATTTTAGCATCTGTAAAAGCTTTGGAATCCCCTAAGTGCTGTAAAACTGTGCTGTCCAGGATAAGGAATGCTTTTTTCCTTTTAGTGAGGAAACCCGGCTACCTTGCAACAACCAAGGATTGATCAGTTAAATGGGGGTCACTGTGTGCTGGTGCTGCTTCAGTCTCCTTCGTTCTCCAGTACTACAAATAAAACATATTTTCTTATTAAATCTTGATAAGTGGTGACTGCGCTACTGTAAGTAGAACCATGTTTGACAATAAGTAATTTGTTCTGTATCAACCATTTAAGTTTCTAGTTTGTGCTTTATTCTTAGGGAGAAGCATTTTTTGTTAGTCTCTGCTTTGGTACTCTCTTAATGACATTTTCTAATTAAAAAAAAAAAAAAAAAGGGAAGAAGAAGAAGAAAAAAAAAAAAGGCAGCAGTCTGGCAAGTCCACCAAGTTCTGCGGTGGCTCCTATCTGTAACAAAAGCTGAGACTGCTCAGGATCTTATATAGCTGTGTTTCTGCTTGATTCTCTTAATTCCTGTGTCAGCCTTGCCTGTGGGTTAGCTCCATTATTTTTGTCGTCTTCTCTTTGTCAATCTCTCCTCACCATCAAATCCTTCTGTCAGTCT
Organism: Tinamus guttatus; assembly: GCF_059628265.1. Classification (NCBI taxonomy): domain Eukaryota; kingdom Metazoa; phylum Chordata; class Aves; order Tinamiformes; family Tinamidae; genus Tinamus; species Tinamus guttatus. Next base: position 3,053,247 of record NW_028288841.1, on the reverse strand, counting down.
CTTCAATGTCTTTTTGTTCATAACACTGTTGCTAAAAGGAAAAGAAGTTGGGAGAAAGGTTCCAAATTGAATAATGGAAAATACCAGAGCAGGTTTCCTGTATGGATGGGAGAATAAAAGCGGGTAACCATAGAAGAGCTGTTGAGCCTAGGACTCATGGCCTATTGTTACAAGGAACATGCACAGTGCACACGAAGTAAGGATATTATTTCTAAAACTTCTTAATGCTACTTTTATATATGCCTTTTTTGAATGAGTCCTCCTTTCATGCTTTTTCTGGTCAAATGAAGAAAAGACTGCCACACTACAGCACCTTTATTAGTGTTACCTTAAGAGTGTTCAAGTTCCATAAAAGGATGCAAAATTGAGAAACAACTTCTAAAAACTTAATTTACCTGATTTAAAAATTGAGTAGGACATAGAATTCCCAAATAATACTTAGATTGGTGCACTAGCGTCTGCATTTATGCTCAGAATTTTTCTGATTTCACATGGAAAATGTGTAGCATGTCTCAATATTTATCTACTCTCTACTGGATATTTGCAGGCTTAACAAAAGGTGTTTAATTGCAAGCTAAGCCTATCTGGCATGCAGTAAAATAGCATTTGTTATAAGAAAATCTTTCTCTTTGATAATGCAGGAAGAGCACAAAACAGTGATTATAAGAAATCTATAAACCCACCAATCTTATTTGAAAAGTTGAAAGAGGAGGGCATATAGTGAAGTATGAGCATGTGGAATGGTTTTCAGAGCTGTCATTTCCATGTTGCATTTAATCTATGTGACAAAGAAGAACAAAGGTGGCATTTTATATAGTAAATATAAGAATAAATGTAAGAAAGCAGGTCATAGGTCTGCTTACAAAACAAGGTTGATCAGGCAATATGTGTATATTAAAAACAGGGGAAAGGAGGTACCATTTTGGGGTGGTTGAAGTGGATCGGGAGGGAGCTGCATTAGAAACTGAAGGAGATTTGGGGAAAATACAGAAATGAGTATCTAGAAAGGGAGAAAAAATGCTAATTGATTTACCTGATGGTTCTCAATAGCAAGAAAAAATACTCTTCAGGCATTAATGAGTAGTGAAAAAACACTTGATTAGGAAAGCTTGTTTCAGCTTTTCTGGCTGTGTCCAAGGTGGTTGTCTGCAACTTAACTGGCCATTAAATCTGATCCAAACCCACAAAGCCTTTTCTGGTTTTGGGAGATAATATCCCTTATGATCCTTGCGAAGGCCAGGACTGTGGTTTTTTTTTTTTTTTTTTTTTTTTAGGTAATATAGAATGTTTAGATATTTTAAAGAAGAACTGAAAGAACGTCAGTTAGTTTGGGAACATACCATTATCAGTATTTTGCTCTTATCCAGCTATATCCTGGCTATCTTAAATTCCCTGTAGGTAATATGTTGTCCAAGGTGTAACCATCAGGTCTAAACATGATGTCTACTTTCTTCCATAAAACAGATTATAACTGACTGATTCACTCGTATATGTTATACTCGAGCAATAATTCATAAACCACTTCTGAAGCATTTTTATAAATGAGATTCTGTCCTTTTAAGTTTATAGTCAAACATGGTGTTTAATTATGCATTGGGTACTTGTCTCTAGTACTAGTAGTAATGTTAAATCAGTAGACATCCTGGATGAGGTACAGAGTCAGATTTACCTAATTAGTGTGCAGTTACTTTGAGCTTTTTTTTGCAAAGGAAACCTGTGATATTAATGAAGGTCTGCTCTGGTCATGTACAGAACATTTTACTCTTCTACAATTTTGGTTCCCTTACATCCCCTCACCACCTCTTTTTTTTTTATTTGGAAGCTAGTATGGTTGGAAGGGTGCCAAAATGTTCTTTATGAAGTCTTTGCAAATGCCTTGCCATGAATTTACCAGCAGGGGATGAATAGTGGTGCAGCTGGCAGTCTTCCTAGCCCCTGCAAGTCTACTTTGCTATTTCATTTAAAATAGTCTTAGCCAACAGCATTCTGTTTCACAATTCCTGTTTTGCATCCTACAATGCAATAAACTCCAATTTGGTTACAAAGCTGCCATGTTCCATTAAAACCAGCCATGGTGACTGTTATTTAAATCTGTTTTGGCAAAAGCAGAAATTAATTCAATTTCTAAAACAAGTGCATCCCTACCGAGCTGTCTCATTCTTGTGCCACCCGGGTTTTGAGAGATTCATTTTAAGTAAGTTTGAGGAATCTTCCTGTAGTGCTGCTGCATATTTCAGTGGAGCTGAAGCACTAAAGTTAACCATGGAGCAGGGATGTAGTTGAAGTCCTATCTAAGCCGGGCATCAGGAGTGTGAGCTGCGTATGGCACCAGTTAGTCATAAGACCTTTAGTTGTAATACTAGTAAAAACTAGTAGTATTGCTGTATAGTGTATATGGAGACACCTCTTTTCTGTAATTTTTGGAGAAGGCACTTGATTTTTAAATTCTTGTAATAGGAGATTATTTGGTCACTGAAATTGTTAGTGTTACCTGCGCTTGTCTGTTGTAGTAAGTTCTGTACTTACTACAGTAAGACAAAGTACTTACTACAGTAAGACAAAGAAGTACTTTGTCTATACATTTGTCTGATTTCCAGGAAGAGATCTATTAATTAACATGTTCTCCATAGCCAGTCAGGATACACACAAATGAGAATTATGGGTTGTTTTGTGTCAGCTTTTCACATGTCTAACATCACTGTAGTGAGGAAAGGGGATCACAGTTTAGTATTGGAGAGCTTTGGTTTTCTCCTCAGAAGAAGGAAGGATCTATCCTATTTGGAGTAGTTATTCACAATAAGGAAGTCAGTGCCTCCTTTTTCTTATTTGAAATCCTTTAAAAAAAAAAAAAAAAAAGCCTAGGACAAGTCAATGATACAGTTATTGATAAATTTGCTAATTGTAGAAAGCTACCTATGACTACGGAGGAAACTTCTAACACTCTAGTCTAAATTGCAACCAGGTATAACTGCTACTTGCGGTGGTAAAAGGAGTGTTTGCTTTTATTAGATTGACAAGTAATTGAAAAAAGATGACTTTTTCATTCTTCTCAAGTAGCTGTTTGAATATTATACTTCATGACAATTATATTACTACTACAATGTGTCCTACTATCGGTTCCCCTGACATTATTTTTGCCACATTTTTTATTGTATGAAATTATGTAACAGTAATAAATAATTAACAGTCCAATTTCTAATCTTGGGTAAAAACATACTAAATTGAAGATGGAAACATGGGGAATGTGAGCTCTAGGCATATATGTGTGTGTGTGTATATATAGATGTGTGTATATACACACGCTCACACACACACATAGATATATGATCTATGCAATTGCCCAAGTTGCCTGATACACTGCTGTTCCTGTCAATGTGTCATCTGTAATAGGCAGTGTGGACAGTTGAGGACGGCATGCGCTCCAAGGTAGTGTTTGTAGGAAGGATGGATTATCCAGAGATATTTGCAGCATCCCCTGCTTCTGCAGGAGGGAGCCCGGTGCCGTGAGGTGCTGGATGGACAAGTCTGGCTGAAGCCAGTGGGAATCACATCCATCATCAGGCGTAGTGCTCACATGGTGAGGTGCAGGCGTTCCTGAAAGCTTCCTGGTTGGAGTTCTTCCAAGGTCAAACCAGACAAATATCATCCCCAAACCTCAGCTCTGTGTCTATTGTAAGTTTAGGATTTGAATGAGAAGGTTGTGAACTAGGAAGACTTTCGGACTATAGCAAGTTGCTGAAAACATTGTGAAAGCTTTGTATTTGCGTTGTAGTGATTGCCAAAGAGTACTGAATACTGTATTTGCATTTTACAGATTACTTAAGCAATGCATTCTCAAGAAAACAAGTTGCAAGAGGCTGCTATGTATAAATATGCAAGCTTTGACTTTTTTTTATATATTTACCTTCTACCTTAGTGTGTTATGAACACTAAGCCTGCTCAGCTTCCTCTGGAGGCAAGGAGATGGAAAGAAGCACTCCTCTCTTCTTTCTTTCTTAAGAATGGAAAAACCTGAAATATTTTGCAGATTCAGTGCTTAAGTGTCAAGTATACTGCAGTACAATTGCGAGTACAGTGCACACCCTGCAATACTGTGAAGCATCTCTGAAGTCTTTGTGAGGATGGAGCTAAAAATAGACTGTTCTGGTTTTTGCCTTCACATTTGCCTTTATCACTCAAATAAGAGTCCCAATAAAGTGTCTATTGGTGTGCTGCCTCTGAGTTTGATGATGACTTTCATCCAGTATGAGCTGTCAGTAGGTCAGAGATGCCTGGTATCTTGGATGGAGTTATGAAATTTCTGGAGTTTATTACCCTATTAAAATTCATTTTAAATGTCAAAGTTTCTAAATTGTACAAGGAAACTTAATTTAGGAGCATCTTCAATGTAATGCATGCTCTTTTCCTTAAGACTGAAGTACCAGATTAAAATGTGAGTCCTTTGCAGGATATTACATTTGAATATTTCTGTGTTTGAATTTAGGTAGTTTGCAGAGATAGACATTAGAAAAATGACCCTGTAGACTTTTGTTATTCTGCTTTTATGCTAAAATTTTAGAGAGGAAGTCTGTCTAATTTTAGCCAAAAGCAGATTTTGAAAAGGAGGAAAATATTTTCAGCAAAGCCCAGCTGCCATTTTTCTCTTGAAACAGGATTTTGATCTTTACTCTCTGAATGACTCATTGCATGCTTTGACCCATTTTTCCTCTGTTCTGCAATAACACGTTAATTGAATCCTTGGACTTAAAAGTATTGGCCTGCGTGCCCTGTCCTCTGCCTCCCTGCAGGTGCAGAGGGTCCTGGCACCTCTTCTGTGCTCAGTGTCCCCTAGCCAGGTGGGTCCAGCTGCCCAGCAGGCCCGTTTTACAGCAGGGACAGTATCAAAGAGCAACTCGATGGCTGGGTGAGGTTGTCACTAGTCCAAGGCTGAAGTTTTCTAGATGATAAAGTGATTGACAGATAATGATCAAAGGCAATACATTTTTTTTCTTCTCTAAACGCTTCCAAAGTGATAGTGTGTTTGAAGTTGGGTGCACAAATGTCCCATCTATCAGCTGCATTTAAAACCTGACCACAGCCTCAAGCTGGAGCTTTGATAAATAGATTTTTTTCCATTTAATAAAGAAATGCATCAGTTATTTGACAGTATCTTTAGTTTATTGTTCTCTGATAAATACCTCACGTGTGAATATGAGATTAACAGCAGAGGAAATAAAATAAGAGAAAGATAAGTTACTTCAGTGATAAACATTGGGAGGAAGGCAATCAAGAAGTACTTTGACAGGTTGAAAAGAGTGTAGATGTTGCCACACACAAAAAAGAAATAGTTGTGAGGCTCATATCTAGTATCACTCAAAGTGCTCTGCTCACTCTGGGCCATAGTTAAGGTAGAGTGTCAGAGAAACAAACACGGTGTTAAATACATCTGGCTCATAATTCAGGTAGTATCATTTGGTATCATGCAGTAATTGCTTGTGGACAGGAAGCTTAAGCAGCACTAGCCAAAAATAATTGTAGGTGGCTTTTGCATCAGAGAGGTAATTCTGTTTAAAGCAGGCTGTTGATGCATCTTCATCCCATGTAAGAGTTTTACTTAGTTGTACATACTGATCAGATTCCCCTTGTAACTTTGTCAGTCCTTGCTTACAAGTTTTTGCCCTCGCAGTTCATGTTATGGGCAGCATTTTCAAAGATGCTGGCCTGCATCTCTCATTGATTATTGTTGTACTTGTGGGACTTGAGTAGCTGTGCCTGAATCCATTAATCTATATTAGATGCGAAAAGTCTCTTGGATGTCAAAACTGTTGATAAAACAAATTTAAATCCCTTGTAAGAAGGGAATGACATTAACTGAAACAAGAATTCAGATTTAATCATCAGGTTTTCATGACTTGAGCTTCAAAAGCTTTGATTACATCATACTTCATTTAGAATTGAAGTCACTGATTTATTCAGCCACTTAACTGTAGCCTTCTCTGAAAGAGTTCCCATTTGAGCAAGTGCTTAAAAATACCAGTATTAACTCATTCTTTGTTACCCCAAAGTAAAGAGGTTTTTTTGTTTTATTTATTTTTTAGTCTACAACTTGAAGAATGTGAACGTTATATTTAGGAATTGATTTAAGAGGAGTTAATACTGGGAGAGTGCATGACTTTCAGGTGCTCCAAAGTTAAGTTTCAAGACAGTTAATTTCAGAATGATGCAGATGTGCAGAATTTTTATAGATTACCTCTTTACTTTGAGGCCATAGTATATAGTTTGGTAAAGGAGAGAAAAATCTCAGCATAAATTGGTAGCAATTTAGCTGTGATGCCAAATCCGTTATCCTGCAGTTCATAGTTGATCAATGACTGCTTTACATATGCATTGTCATTTTTTATATATTGACTCGTCCTAATATTTCCTACTAGTTATTACTGTAGTTATTATTTGTTGGATAGTATCACCTAGCGAATGTGGCTGTGGCCATGAGATGTAGTGTTATGTACTGACTGCACATACAATGTGCCCTGTCCATGCTACTATAAGCAGAACCAAGTGTCTTCCTTTCACAGAAGACAACACTGGTTTTCTCATCTTCACTTTGAGGCAGCCACTCTGCCACAAGTACGCTGTCGCTAGTGCTTGAGTTTGTGACTGTGAAGCCATTTGGTGCACAGAATCGCAGAATGGTTGAGGTTGGAAGGGATCATCTAGTCCAACTCCCTGTTCCATCAGGGACACTCAGAGCCTGTGGCACAGGGTGGCATCCAGGCGGGTTTAGAAGATGTCCAGGGAAGGAGACTCCACAACCTCTCTGGGCAGCCTGTGCCAGGGCTCCATCACCCTCAAAGGAAAGTTCTTTTTTGTATGCAGATGAAACTTCCTGTGTTTCCTAGGTCCTCTTTTTTGCCCTTTTGAAGACTGGAATGATGCTGACTTTGTCCCAGTCCTCTGGCACCTCTTGCACTCTCCATGACGTCTTAAAGATGGAGAGTGGCTGAGCAATAACCCATTACTTTCCTCAGCACTCGCAAATGCATCTCATCCAGGCCCATAGATTTATGTGTGTCCAGTTTGCCTGAATCTCTAACCCAATCCTCCTTGACCAGTGAGAAGTTTTCCTTTCTCCTGGTTCTCTCTTGTCTCTGGCCTCCAGAGTTCATGGGAACTAGCCTTAGCTGTAAAGACTGAAGCAAACAAGATATTTAGTAATTTTGCCTTCTTTATCCTCCACTGTTCAGCAGCGGGCCCATGTTTTCCCTAGTCTTCCTCTTGTTGCTGATGCATTTGTAGAAGCCCTTCTTGTTCCTGACATCTTTTGCTAACTCTAGAGATGTCAGGGACAACAAGAAGGCCTCCTACAAATAGATAAAAATACAAACGTAAACTTGGTCAGTGCAGAAGAAATAAAATCTGTTGTAGTATGCGCTAGGGAGGTCTTATGGTTGCAGGATCTTGTACTTGCATGGGCTTCTTTCTTATGTTTCTTTGCCGCTGAATCTCTGTGTGAATCCAGTTGCTCCTCTCCTCTTTGGAGTCAAGAGGATCTCTCCTGTAGGTGTGTGAGCTGTTAATAGTTTTCTTGGAGTGATGTAGTGCCTTTTTGGTGGGTAAGTTCTTGTCTGATTGGGAGGGTTTTGCCCATGGTCCTTCACTGCTGCCGTCGCTGGATTCTTTGCACAAATTGAGAACTGTATTTATTGCCTTGGTCAGAAGAATCCTCTTGTGTCTGGCAAGTCGATTGCAGCTCTGTCTACTCTGCCCCTGCTCCTGTCTGAGTGGTGGTTGCACCTTGGAGTCGAATACAGCAGAAGTTTTAGTATTTCATTCCGCTACCCGCCCTTTCCCCCGCCATCGCCAAAACAAAACCCACTTTAACCTTCTGAAGGCTGTTGACTTGAACTATGACTACCGTTAGGCCACAGGCAACAGTTTTAGTGCATCTGAATTCCAAACAAAGGAAAGTCCCTTAGTTAATTCAAGAGCTTCTTTGTTAGTAAGAAAGAATCATTGACCAATTTCTCCATTCATCAGTATTAGAAAGGTCAAAAATAGGTCTCGAGTAAGATGTATACGTTGTTTGTGTGCTTCAGGGGGTATTTTGCTAACTTAAGTGCGAAGTACAGGTTTCAAGTGTGTCATTCTTGTCAAACTGGGTATGCATCTGCACCTCTATTGCTTAGTGGTTTGCGAGATTAAGTAATGCGATCTGCCTCTTCTCTGCCTGTCCCCACGTCTGTTTATCTTCCTCTCTGCTTTTCCCCCTGAAGCCCATATAGATTTTTTTTTCCCTAAGTTTATTTTGAAGCTGCTCCCTGTTATTCAAGATGTGAGTTAAAAGCTATCCCAATAGAAATAAAACATCAACTTAACTATTCAAGTAAATTCAGAGGTCAAGATGACCTGGAAGAATGTCCTGGTTCTCCTGACCACTGCCCTGAATTTTTATGAAGACACTTGAATGCATCAATATTGAAACTGAAGGACATGTATCACATGCTTGCTAAAACAATGGATTCTTTTGACTTGGTCATTTTTTACATTTTAACATTGCTTAATGTGCGTACTGTTGAATGAGCACATATACTCTTAGGGGTGACTCTAATTCCCTTCCCATCTTGAAATCTCTCCATGGATTTATCACAAATTGCTGCAGCTGCGAGTCATTCCGGGCTCTCATGAGAAGAATGAGATTAAATTCTGTCACTACTGTACTATTTTTAATTAATTTAACCTCCAAACTAATCATTTCCCAGTGCCAGTTTCTCCCTCTTTGGTCAGTGGATTAATTAGTTAATGTCAAATTAATTAGTTAATGCAGTTAATGATTAGAAGCTTTATAAAAGTGAGAATAATGACTATTGCAGATGCTGAAAGTATCTGTAGAATGAGGGGCTCTCTTTTAATGAAAAATAGAAAAGTTAGGTTGTCACATTAGTGGCTTGACTACTACTATTTATTTTAATATGGAACATGCTCAGCTATAACAACGAAGGGTAGAAATCTAAACCATAGCACAGACAGCTAGATCCTGAAGTGGTATTTTCTTCTGTACGAAAAATATTTTTGAAGGAGGACTTACAATGCTATCAAATATGTGGATGGTTTAACTTTGCCATTGAAATGTGTGTTTGGATGGGATGTCTTGTAATTTTTGAAAAAATGCCAAACTTATGCTAGTCACAAGTTAGACTTAAAACTTGTTTGTGCCTTTAAAAGCTTGAATTAGTAAGGCTGTTGGGCTTAATGGCATAGGTGTTCACTCTGGTAAATCTGCGCTACTCTGAAGCCCCTTGAGATTAATTCTGTGCAAAATGATTATCACCACCATCAGCAATGCTCTTAACTACATAAGCATTTTGCATTAGCAAAGCCAAGGTAATGAAACATAATGCAGATTGATTTTAATAGAGGAAACGACATGTCTGGATACTTCCACAGGAAAGTGTTAGCTCTGGGTTATGAGTTAGGTTATCCCATCTCCATCAGTTTTCTTGCTAAGAGCTCTGTTTGCCTGCTCCCCCCAGACCTTCTAAGAATAAAAATGGGGAGTCGGGGAGGAGGAAGGAGCAAAGGCAAAGGCAGCCAGCAAACCTACCACAGCACTGGATCTAGTTGCTTTGTACACACAGATCAGCCTGCAGCAGTTCCTGCAGAACTTGGAGATGTCAGATGTTACTGTGAATAAACTTCTGACCAATTATTTGTACATGAGCTAGTTGCTTTTGCATTGCGCTTTGAAGCTGGAAGCTGTCAGGTCCTCTGTTCATCTAATCGTGCTAGCAGCTTTTCCCTGAACGGGTTTGCTTTTCTTGAATAGCCCTGTCTAGGGGGACAGAAGTCCACATAGAGGCTCACCAGGAAGCTCTTATACGTCGCCACCTTCTTGTTAGGATTTCTCATGCATCTGTAGGACCAAAGGTACTTTCTTGTAAGTATATCACAGTGGCTCGGTGTCACTGTATAAGAAATCCTGATCTTCCATCTTTACCATTTGCAACGGATGAGGTCCCAAGTGACTGAACCATCTTTTGTTACGGGCCCCTAAGTCTGCGACATTGAATGTTCTGTTATGTATTTTCATCCCAAATACTTTTCAAGACCTTGAAATTATTTAGTTTTATGTGTAATATACTGATCTGCTTATCTGATAGTCAACATTATTGGGAGCAAATTGATTTTTGGATTTTAGTTTTTACCATCTAGTTTCATCCTTCAGTATTATAAAATTGAGGATGTTATGATGAAGGGACTACTCCTCCTGTCTAGGTTGGTGTATAAGCGTGCCCACTATATTATATGAGTCTTCTCATAGCAAAATGACTTCAGAATTGGATTCCCAAAGTATTTGCCTACAGTATTTTCTATAGAATGAGTTAATTTTTTAAAAAATGTGCTACTATACCTAAATTAATTTAAAATCTAATAAATTACCTAAATGAGAGCTTCTTAACAATAAGTGCCTTGTATGCTAGTGATTTTTTGTTTGTTTTTGTTTTGTGACTATTTTCAGGGGTCATCAAGAATTTCAACAGTTGAATTTTAATAGAAATTGTGATTGAAATTGGGTCTTACTGTTTTTAAGTGTCTTTCACAATGCAGATATTGACTCAACAGGGAGAGTGCAAAGCCTATTTCATAATGTTAATGAACCATTTCCAATGACATTTTGTTACTAGTTTCAAAAATGGCATTGTGTGTGTCATTTTTCTGTGAATGAGGTATAAATGGGAAAAACAGCGGAAATTATCCCGAAGCTGTTCAGATAGGAGATGGGAAACTATTTAAATGACTAATACATAGCAAATTGAATTATTTAGCATGAGTGTCTGAATTCTTGCCAATTAAACATGGATGTCAGCACAGATAATGGCTAACCTAATTGCAAAAGAGGCAATTTCTTTAAAATACAGTGGCTAATCTAAAACAATTACGTGTACAACCAAGTTTGAAACAGTTTTGGATAGAGGTATGTTCTGTTGTATTTAATTAAATTAGTTTAACTTTTATGTTGTTACTTCTGTGAATTCAGAGGTGGCAGAGCTTAGTGATCCAGCATGATGTTGATGTTCTGCAATGGCAAGTGAGTAGAAGTGGGAACTTCTACTCTTATTTTTTTAGAACAAGCCACAGAGATGGTCAAAACAAAATAGTAGATTGTATGCTCTGAATAATATGTAGCTTTTTTCCAGTGTTTTTAAGAAAAGATCATGGAGAGAAGATGATCACCTATTTGTCAATTATTAAATGAGCCCTCTCAGTTTTATCTCTCCTGTAGCTTAAGGAATGCACATGTACATTATTTCAATGCTTCAGCCTAAAGCACAAAGCTCTCAAATAATTATCCCTGGAGCTTACCAAAGACATGATGCAAAGGCACCCGGAGGAGACTTGTACCTAGTATTGCACCTTTTAGATGGACATACTGGCCTATAAGACCTCGCTGTCAATCTCGGTGGGCTCACGGCCGCAGAGTTGTGCTCAAGTGCATGAGAAAGTTGCTCATGCACTGCTGAGATTCTGCATTACAGTTTTGGTAGAGTTGGGCTATGTATTGCACTCTGTCCTGATGAGGCTTAGTCATAAATGTTAAACTAATTTATCTGAAGAAGCTGGGTGGGTAGAGAGGATAACTCCTGCTGTGCTTAGTATGGTTAGTTCTCATGCTCTTTATCTTAAGATATATGGCCAGACTGGAGTTTGGGAGCTGATTTATGTTTTGACTGCACAATACCCTCACTGGAACTCACCATTAACCAGAAATAGAAAGGAAAGGACATCTTTCAGGCTACTGCAGTATTTCCATCTTGCTTGTACCAGCTTTTTCTCCTGTACTAGAGCTACTGGCCAGGCACTGCAGACAACATTATTAAATTACAATTATTGCTCTGTATCCTGGCATGATGACATGCTGTGTCAGAGGTGTTGATCACTTTCTGTTCAGCTGCTGGCAACAATACAACTAAGATTTGACTGGCAAAGTAGTAGAGTGGTTGAGTAATTGTTATATTGCTTCTAATCTCTGCTTGCTTAAAGAGCATCTTCTGAAGAAGAAAAAGCCAAAGCTGTGTCCAAAGATCTGGGTCTGTTTTTGACATAATGTGAAATGTATTTCACATTATTGCTGCTGTTAACTTTTGTCAATTGTTGCTGTTAACTTTTTCGGAGAAAATTGCCAGTGATGAAATTCTCAGGTTGCTTGGATGTCTAAGTTACTTGAATATCTAATTCTTGACTATTCTAATTGTCGGTAATGACTTTTTATTTTCAGGCAGACCTACTGCAGGAGCCCAAACTAGTCAGCTTCATCTTGCCAGCTGGGGAAAGTCTTTTCTGAGTGCTTCGAGTAAGTATTTTACGTATTTTACACTTGAGATTTGTGGTCTTTTGGTTGTATACAAGGCAGGATCTACTGTCTGTTGGATTTAGTACTGCGAGGTGGCATACTGTTTGTGCTGATGAGGTCAGCTGAGAAAAGCGTGTGTGTTTATATACATACCCGCATATACACACACAGTTTGAATGCTTAAACACCTGGTTTGGTGTTTGATTTGTACATTGCTTTGTACCCAGGTCTTTCAACTTAAACAGATTTCTTAATTCTTCCATTAAAAAATGATTCTTTCATTTTCCTCTGTGTTTTCCCTTTATTCAAAGGATTGCTATTGATGAATAGTCTTACTTTATTTCTGAACATAAATCCCTACCTTCCAAAACATTTGTTTTTATGAAGTGATTTTTAATATGTTTAATAAATGCCAATGCTCAGTGAAGAAGGTTATTTACTGCTACAGTGCTGTCATGCATATGTTCTCTGAAACTTTAATTGTCTTTGTGCATTCCTACTTACTCTAAGAGAAATACTGGAATTTCTCCAGTGATTAACAAGATAGATTTAAAATGTTGTTAGTGTTCCCCGTGTTTCTTCGGCAATCTTTTTCTAATATTTTTATGTATGCAACGTGTTTAAAGATTTCTGAGGAGGACAGACTCTTATAATTTCTATATTTGCAATTTGTGAGAAAATGATTGACGGCGCTTGTTTATTGCCCCGACCGTGCTGGATTGCAGCTCCAAAAAGCAAGGCAGAACAACGGGTTCTGGTTAACATTCTGGGCGAGTGCACAGTGCTGATATATGTATTTGCAGATGTCTGCAGAAGGCAGATAATCAGTATTCTGCAGAAGCGTGCAAATTAAAGATCTACTTGACCACTCATAATTACAGCATTGTAAGGACAGAGTGGCACTGAGAAGCAACAGAGTGGCCTTTAATCTATTACACTGTCAATTATAGTCTGCCTGTGGTTACGATAAAATATTTTGGTGGCTTTAATACACTCTTCATGTGACTGCTAGGTGGGCATTTGGTGGGTATGTATTTTACTCAGAGATAATGAACATGTTGCTTAAAAATGTTTTCAAAGGCGCTACAAGCAGCTAAAATCATATCTTATTTTTTGGTTGAAATAAAAGCTTGTGTTTCACTGGGTTTAGCTGTTACATCTGATCCACTGTCTTTGGTATTGGAAGTGAGTTTTTTCTTGCTGACTGACTTTTATCTGCTTGCATTTTACAGAAATACTACTATATCTTTTTTAGTATTTTAAAAATTGACATATGTTACTTTGAGTTCAGAGACAATATCTCCATTTGGTTGCTGTGACAATTTACTCAGTTATTCTTCTTCAGAGATTTACAGAAGCAGTAACTTTATTGCATTTTGTAGTACTATTTGATTCTTTTTTTCCCCAACTCTCTTGCTCTGCATTTTGATTAATTGCACTAATGTAAATACCAGTGTTTCTAGCATTCAAGACCTTTTTGAAGAAAAAACATAAAATGTCATACCATGTTCTGAAGAAAGCAGCACATTGAAATATTTTGGAAGGAAAAATAATGACCTTACAGAATCATACAAAATCATGTACTATGCCACGAGACCTAAGGGGAATCACTTTAAACAGTTTTATTTTTCATCATGGAATAAAGAAGTTGTATTGCTCAGAAACACCCTGTAAATTTCTCAGCCCTTTATAGGGGATAACTCCAAAAGGTAATATTAAACAACGACTTGTAAATACCTTTCTGTACAAGAGAAGCAGCTCCTGTGGACCTTCAGGCACAATAAACCAAGTATCCGAAACATTACATGAGCTATGTAGTGCAATTGGAGATGATTTTTCTTGCACTGGAGGATGGAATTTACATGTTACTGCTGAACAGTGTTTCTCAGGGCTATTTTATTTTCCAAGGAAAAACAAAATTTATAAGTTGCTGTTTAATAACACCTAAAGTGTTAGTTTCTTCATAATTAAGAGTGGAATTTACAGGTTGCTGTTTAACAAGGGCCACAGCACTTTTTTTTTCCTGAAGGGATGATAAAGTCTGTATAATCCACTGCAGCGAACGTGTTATGAATGGACCAGGTGGGAAAAGTCATGGTAGCAACCGTAAAACCCAGACACGCTGCTCATTTTATTTGCAGTGTTAGATACCCTTAGCTCAGTGTCAGAAATGTTCTGCTGAGGATGCTGTGTATTCTACCTCTTGTACCAGGTGTTTCCAGGCATGCTTCATTTCATGCTTTGAGTTGGAGGTAGGCTTGTGAGAATTTCCTTAGGCCTTCTGGATCTAGGTCTGTAATTCCGCAGGGCTAGCCTGGGAGAGTCGTGCTTTTCACTGCAGGCATATCTTGCTTCCATGAAGAGAGAACAAGGGATATTTGGAACTGAATTTTGAATTAGAAGATCAGGAATCAGTTTTGCATCAAGAATGACTTTGCCATTTGCTTTGTTGCTCTGTATGCCAAGCACAGTGAAAACTGGGATATGATGATAAACTCCTCTTTGAGGTCTGCATTTCAGGCCATCAGTTAAATGTAAATAGTCTTTAAAACCTCATTTTGTTAGAGCAGTTTTCACAGTAATGTTGCAAAACTATTGTCAGCACCTTTGCTGTGTTATTTAAAGTGCTGACACAAAGGAAGCCTGAGCTAGATAAAATATAGATTATTCTTTCTTTCAGAACATCAGGGTTCTTGTTTCCATCATACTTTGATCATTATAGTCAGATAGTTTCAAGCATATTTTTTTCATTGACCTATTTGCTTTTCTTTCAGATAGAGTTTTAGTGCAATTGCACCAATGATACTAAAAAAAGATGGACTGATGGAAACCCTTATCTATGTGGTAACAAGGCCAAAACGCTCAAGTCCTTCCTCATCTTGCACCATGGGAAGGAGACTTCAGCTTCCATTGCTGTTGCACTGGTGCCATTGTAGCTATTTGACCAGCTGTTTTCACTGTACCATTGTTTTTTGTTTCTTTACTGACTCTCTTTTAATCTTTGGTCAAATTTCAACTTTTCTTTGTATTCATTTCTAGTCTACTATATTTACAGCTTTGTTAGCTTCACTTGAGCTGTGGCACCTCTGTGACTATTTTCACTCGTGATCCTGGAATTAATAGTTTTCTGTTTTTTTAATCCTTTTCAGGGCTAGCTCATTCAACACTTGCAAAAGCCATAATTATAGGATCCAAACAGGAAAGAAATCTTAAAGAAAAAAAAAAGTCCTTCATACTGCAAAAGGAAGCACACCAAGATACTTCACTTTCCTTATCAATCCCATTAAAAGATTTCTTTATTCTGGAGAAAAAAGGCCATATTTTTTCAGCTAAGCAGTTTGACAGTGTAAAGGCATCTTTAGAGGCCAACTTAGACATACACTCTGTGTATGTATCTCCTTCAAGCCAGGAATTTGAAAAGACTGACAGAGACAAACATTAGCAAACAGTCGAGCCATCCACTGATTAAGAATTTTTAGATTCTGAACATATTTCAGGTATGTTATAGACTTTCACTGATATTTCAGTTATTTGACCTTCATTGACTTTATACATATTCACGCCTCAGTGCATGACTCAAAACCATTATTTAAGAATAAAACAGACAGACACATGAAAGATGCTTAAAAATGCTGTCAAAGGTTACATACTGGCTTTCAACTCATTATATTAAAACTTCCGTTTTTTATTTTTTTTATCAATTCCATGCATTTTCATTCCGTGATGCTAGTGTGGCTTCAGGGAGCAGCATTGTGCCTCCAGTAAAGAGCAGAGAATACAAAACCCACCAAGAATTCAGGCTCAGGTTTGCAGGAGAGAACCACAGGGCCATCTTTTAAAGAAGCATCAGCAAGAGTCTTGCTTCATTGTGGTCTATTCCTCCTTAGTAATTTATTGCTTTGGGTTATAATTACCCTTAATTACTTTGCTTACTTGAAGAGAAAGGGGGCTCAGAGGAAAAGACACAGAAGCAGAAAACCAGATTGTATACATCTGTCAGGAAGGTTTTTTAATAGATTTGGCATTTGAATTGTTGAATAGAGATATTTATCAGGGCTCATGATTCTTTTCCTAAAGCTGTCATCTCAGCAATTTACTACAACCATTGCCACAAAGACCATTTTCTCAAGGAACAGTTATAAATATATTTATAAGCTGTTATATTAAGCATGTTCACATAACAGTTCTAATCATATGCAATCACTTAAAACATTGCAATAAGGAAAAAGGATTTCTTAGTACAAGATATGGTAGCTTTTAAAAGTGGAAAAATTGCATATTCACTCTTGGACATTGCTATCAAATTTATACTACTGCTAATATACCATACCTGAGTTTAAAAGTGACCTGACTTTCATCAATATTGATGATGGAGTATCCAATTTTATTAAATCACAGCAAGGATGAATACAGCCCCACAGCACTGAGAAAGATGCGCCTGTGTAGCTGAGGCCAAAAGCCCACAAGCTGGTGGGTATACACAGCAAGTCGTGTTACCTGCTATGAGTCAAGGTGTTTATTGCTTTAAGAAGTCTTTCATGATACATTCCTGTCTTTTAAATTTGTCAGCAATTTAATATTACAGCTTGCATGAAAATATCTTAACCAAAATCTTGCCAGTGCTTGTAACAACTTTCTCCACACCTCAGACATTTTCTGTGAGGAGGAAGGAAGTGAATATAATTTATGAAATCTTTCTAGGAAGTTTATTCAGTACATCAATTAGTTGCATAGCAAAGATATCAGAAGATTTAAATTTAGCCATGGAGATCGTTTGTTGCTTCAGTCATCAGAAAAGGTTGGCACTTTAAGAAAAAAACAAAATTTGAATATGATTTATAGGAGCAGTTTTACTATACCTTTATTCATTTTGTTAATCACAAGGTTTGCCCTTCTACAAAGATATTCAGAACCAGATTCTTCTAATGAATGACTAGCAAGCAAGACAACATTTGAAAGATGTATTACACTGCTTTTACTTTGTAAAGCCAAATGGGAGTATTTAACATTTTTCTGTAATTGCTAAACTGAAGGCTAATCATAGAAACCTGCGATAGCTAATGGGTTTGTATTACTTAAGCAAGTCAGACAGGATTTAACCTTCAGCTCTGCTCCGGTGATGCCCACAAGCTATTAGAGGAAAGCATAAGAGTGTCCAAGCAATATGGAGCAATTCAGCGATGAGAGCTCCTTAATCAAACTAAAAAATCCTCTTCAGCTTCTTTTAAAGTTCATTTTGCCTGTCTGTGACACCTGTAAAGGGCTTAGTAGCAGCCAGAGATCAGGCGTGTAGAGAGGACTGTCTAGCATGCTGACCAATGTCTTATTTCTGCTGTGTTTCACTCCCACCTATTTATCTGTATTGATTGTTTCCAGCCTTCCACTCAAAGGCCTTAAGCTGTCTGGATCAGACAACTCTTTCCCTCTGGGCTTGTAAGGCAGTTCTCACAGTGGATTTTGGTCTGGGATTCAGCGCTACGCTTATTCAATTCAGAAGTTGAACTGAATTTCTTCTTTATTTGAAATATTTACATGCATATTGAAGTGGCAGATGCCAATAAAAGTCAATTAAGAGCAGCTTCTGCTGGAGCAGACTTTAGGATGGATATTTTATTTAACAGCTATTGCTATAGTTTGACATAAACTATAATGCACAATCAAATGTGTAAATTATAAACAAAGCAGCAAGTAACTTTGTTTAATATCAAGTTTTTAGTGAGCAGCTTGAGGGTTGTAGTGTTATGTAGGTTTTTTATTAAAAAAAAAAAAAAAAAATCTCATGCAGTTCAATTGCATCCTGCTGCTCCTTGGGACTTGCTGGGGTAACAAAGTCTACTGAGCATAGGGAGGAGGAAAAAACCAGAGTGTTACATTAATATAGAGTATAATTTATATTTTGCTAGATTTAATGTCTGCAAAAGATAGGACTCTGTTTGAAATGTTATTTTTATCAAATAAAATTTAGGAAAATGACAAGTTACAGAGAATTCAAAAGTCTTAGGAGTTTCTTCCAAAGACTTTACTGTGATGTTTCATGATATGTCTTTTTATAAGGTGATATTTCCAGAGTCCCTTTGAAGCCCTCCTAAAATTCCAACTTTTGTGTGTAACAAAGACTTTCAAGACAAAGTTTTATAAACAGAAGAAAAGCTTCATTCTCAGACTGTAAATATCAAAATATGTAAGCTTTTAAATGATGGACTCTTTCCACAATCCTTATACCTAAGACTCAGAGCTCTGAAGGATAAAATAAAGAAACTCCAAGGTCTCAAACTCACCCCTCAGTTCCCTTCTGATGGTCCTCCCTTTCACTTGGGAATAAACCCAGGTCAGGACAGAAACATCTGGAAAAGTCCATTGTAATTTTTTCATATTTATCAGGGGTGATTCACTCTCCAATTAAGAGAATAATTTCAAGCAAAGGTTAAGTTATGGGCTCGTAGAAATCCTTATGCTAGTGCATAAAGGATTTGTAACAGGTTCCTGGCAGCACTGATCACCCCGCTCCGTACCTGCAGAAAACCTCAGACTGGGAGCTGCCTTGGGTAGAGTTGCTTTAACTATTTTTCCCACATTTTTCCCTTATAATTAAAAAACAAACACAAACCCAGAAACCCTGATGTTCTGCAGTCAAATTCATGAACGTAAGTAGCAGTGAATTACAGATCTGTGACAAAGTTGCTCTTTACTTCAAAGCAGGCTGGATTTGTCCAAAAGGAATGCAATAAGAATGACATCCAAGGTTTTCAAGGTTAGGAAGAATACAAACACAGAAGAAAAGTTCTTTAATTGGGATTTTCTACAGTTTTCCTTTAGCATTGATGTTAAAGTCTACGCTCATCTGTTGAAGGAGCCTGAGGCAGTGACCCTGCTGGCAGCTGTACGTAGATTTAGGTTCAATCCTGGAAGCTGCTTCGCGCTGGATTAGTTGATACAACAGGTCAATATGCAGCCTAGATATCATTTATTTCTTAAGCTTTTGAATTTTCACTGTTTCATTATAAATATTAGAAATGCTTATAAAAGTCTTGCCTCCCTTTTAAAATCAAAGACTGAAAATTTTCAAGCAGTAAATTACCCTCTTGGTTAAGCACTATTTCCAGTAACAGAAGAAGCAGACAACCTTCAAGGAGAGATGGCCTGGGCCCCCTGCTCACCATGTATAATTCAGAATGCCCTACATGCATAATGGTGACAAATACTAATGGCACTAGAAGCTGCTACCTATAAGAAAAACATGGTTTAAAATTTCACTAAACCAAGTTGCATATTGTTCCAGTAGAGCTCATAGTAACCTGTATACAAAGGAGAAGTTATGAACAGAGCAAACACACTACTCTGTACATGCATTAGAAGCTATAACATGAGCTAAGCATCTAGGAACAAAACAGATCCATATTTTGGTTTTGGATTGACAGCTAACAATAAAACAAGCCCCATGCAACATGAACAGCTACTGCTGTAAAATGCATATTTTGTCTTTTGCCAGGTGATAGAAGTGATTTCCCTGATGGAAATTAGATTTTTTGAAGTCATCATACTGAATCACCTAATTAAAGTACTTGTAATGCAGTTGCACAGGGCATTATACATTTGAATTTTAAATTAAACAAACAAAGCGCATTTTTTTTTCCCCATATATACACTTAGACTACTAAGATCGGGGAGCTTCAGAGCTTACAGAGACAGTAATACAGTACATTTTCACTTGCCATCATGCTAACGTTTTAAAGTCTGTTTAAAGAAAATTGTTTCACTGGTTAGTGGAAAAAAAAAGGTTAAAAGAAATGTCTGTATCAGGGTAGATCTTCAAATGATGAGGTCTAAAGTTTGAATACAAAGTATTTAAGAAGTCGTAAAGCAGTCAGTGACTTCTTGTATTCTTTACTGATCATCTGTACCAACCCCTTCTGTCTCCCTACCAATCTCTCACAAGCCCAGGCAAGGAGATCTAGAGTTTTTCAGGTTGGTAGCACCTAGCTATGAAGTATTTCTTATATTTCTACCATATCTGCTTTTGCATAGCAGACATAATTTCATTTATTGCTTCTGTGTCATTAAAAAAGTTAAAAGGGCAGGAAGTGAAATCAGGGGAAAAAAAAATGTTTCTAAATTATAACATAAAACTTTTATAACTGAGTTCCTGTTACCCTTTGTTGCCAACAATTAAAAGTAAAATAGAGCCCATTAAAGCTACTCATGATAAATCATGCAAGAACTCATCTCTGACCTGGAGACATAACAATACTGCAGAAAAGTAGTGCTACCTTCACTACTTCATCTAATTTAGAACAAATGCAAGGATCAGGTTAGCAAGAGCTTGACTGTTTCATCTCCCAGAGGGGAAAAAAATCCATTAGCTTTAACTGGCCAGAAATATTTTGTCAGCAAAAAGAAAATAAAATTATAACATTGTCAGAGAGATGCAGTAGTGGTATGTGATGGAAAGAAGCTTCTGAACAGGATGAGCTTAGTAGAATATATTTAAAATCATTGAACAGTGCTCTCCTCCCATCCCAGCTGGCAGGGCTTCTGCTTCGTGTGGTTTTACCCGGCGGTGGTCGGAGTCCCCTGAGCAGCCGTAAGGACGGCCCTAGTAATTCTCAGCAGACACCCCCGTCCTGGGTTGATCCCCAGCAGCCTGGCAGGGCAGCGGGCACTCTGTAATCGTGGCAGGGTGACGTGCAGGCCTGTGCTCAGTGACTTCACCCCAGCCTTTGGGCACACAGGGGCCATGGACGGGTTTCCACAGGCACGAGCAGCACAAGCGCGATGTGGCTCGGCTGCGCGGTGGAACGGAAGAGCTGCCATCCACGGAAAGGAGAGGCTGCCTCAGAGACTTGACAGCCACGCACTGTCCCAGCACGTTTCATCCCGGATGCAATCAAACAGCGTGGTAAGACTCAGCGGACTTGGCATTCAATATTTACCAAATCTATCAGTAGTTTTTCAATTGCTTGAATGATCATCTTCCTTGTCCAGCTGCGCTGTGTAAAAACCACGCTAGGTAAAAGCAGAAGTTGGCAAGTTTGCTGATCTCCAGAGAGGTAAGCACAGCACAGGCACAACTGCTGTGGCAGCAGCCTTATGCAGCAGTAAAAGACATAGTTCACAGGTGCTACCTATGTGGCCTGGGAATGCAGGCTGCAAAGCAGCCCAAGAGCCTCACGCATCCCTTAAGAGGTTTCACTTCTCTGTTGCCTGTAACTTCTAGTCAGAGAAAAGTGAAAAGTTACATTGCTCGCAGGAAGAGACAAGCTGCCACTTTGTTAAATGATTTCTTCCTAAACCTGACTGCAAGCATAAAGCATTAACATAATTTATTAGGAGAATTAGAATGCATCCTTGTTGTCTTCTAATTAAATTATTTCTTGTACTGGTAATTACATTAGACAAG
The DNA here is from genome assembly GCF_059628265.1 of Tinamus guttatus. NCBI lineage: Eukaryota > Metazoa > Chordata > Aves > Tinamiformes > Tinamidae > Tinamus > Tinamus guttatus. Next base: position 3,031,522 of record NW_028288841.1, on the reverse strand, counting down.
AAGAAAATAATAGTTTCAGTTTTCTGAAATCATCTGTAGAGTACGTGAGGACAGAATGATCAATAATGCTAATCTTCTGGAACACAAATTCCCAGAAAGATATATTTTATCATGAGCGATCCTTTAAATAATCAGTGTTATTTCTCAAAGTCCGCGTTAATCTCACTCGTGCTTAAAAAAATAAAACATAAACAAGGGACTGCAAAGGACTGAAATAATCAAAAATGGGGAATGATAATTGTACGGTGCAGGTCTTATAGGGCAAAGTCACATTATCAACTTTTCTCACTGACCCAAAGGCCCAGAGGTAAGAGCTGACCTGCCATTCTGTCTGGGCTGATATAGGGACTAAGCACCTGATGATTTCTAATATCTAAAAAAAGTTAATAAAGTACTTAAAGTATTTTTTCAGCAGGAAATGCCATCACAGAGGACTGTTCAGCCAAATAATTCAGTCTTTTCTTTGACATTGCCAAACATCTTTGAACTTTGTCAGCAGCCTGCAGAGACAGTGTAAAAGTTGCCCTGAACTTTAAGAATCCATAAAAGTTTTACATTTTGGAAGAGAAAAGCAGGGAGGAAAATGGAGGAGGACACAGAAGAAGAAAGAAAACCAGCAAAAGTATGAGAACAAAAAGTGAGTAAAAGATCCAACAGGTAGATTCCTCCACACTAACCCTATATTTGAGGAACCTTTCAGAGAGAAAAAAAGGCAGAGCAGTGTCAGCTCAGTCCTTCCTTCCTCTACAAATGTGCACACAAATTGTAATATCAGGCTTGGCTGGTTAATTTATTATCCCAAGCTGTGCAGGTTGAATGCACAGTTACAAAAGCTGTACCTGAGAGACAGGACAGACATGACAGATTTTGACAGATTTTAGCTGTCATGTGTCACCCCCTTCACTACTAGCTGTGGGTGAGAGGAAGGGAAAAGCAACACAGTTGAGTTCATAGCATCTCCACCTCAAAGAAGTCTTCAAAAATCACTGGAACTCGAGGCCTTTAGAAAGCTCCATAAATACAATATCAGCTGTTGAGAAAACACCTACAAGTACAAGTTTCAAAGAATCTAATGAGTGCAAAACTGATGAGGGAAAGCGTGAACTATAAAATTGTATTCAGTGGGCAAAAAGCTAATAAGCAGAGGAAGAGCAGAATTAAAACTAGAATCAAGTGAAGAGGAAAAAGCTTACTGACATTAGGTAAGTCACATAAGCTCAAAAGTAAAAATAAAACTACAGCTGAGACTGCAGAAAAACTATTAAGTGAGAGGAAATACTACACATCTCTGACTGTCAACAGCTGTTTATTTCATTTAGCTTCTGTATAAGATCCCAGTATTGACCATAGGGATAGGACAATACTACAAAAAATTCTGAATCTCCGCTTGAAACTACTACTTTATCCAAATGAAGATAAAGTCTGTGGATCATTTTTCTCCTAGACAGCATGTTCAGCTAGTTGCTAGATTTTGAAATTGCCCATTCTAGGGAGGACTTTTTGTCAGAGAGTGATGTTGAGGACTTCGGTTTTATTTCCTTTAGACACAGCGATCTGTAACTTGATTAACGGGAATTATTTTACACTGACTGACAATATCTGGACAGATATCTTTCCTGCTAGAATCTGGAGTCAATATTCTTAATTCGTGTTCTTTCATCTTACACTATCTATTCTAGGATCTTTTCTAGAGTTTTGCAAGTCTCACACCTGTCACCCTAGAACTGTCCTTTCGCAGTTAAGATAATGCTCTTTCTATTGGACTTCTTCATTTTGAGCATTTTTAGCCCTTGCCTAACTTGAGACAAAAGCTCTATGAACCATAGCATAAATACTCCCCGCTTGGATCTTTTCAAAAGATTGTATCTCCAGCTGCTAAACTCAAATAAAAAAATTGGACAGCCATAAAAATTTGAAGGCCAAATAATTTTCACACCTTAATTTCTACAGAGATGAGATTTATCTTTCACACAGAAAAGTATCTGGAGAACTTCCCAGGAAAAAGGCCCACATGGGACAGCTTCATTTCCTACTACATGTAAAGTCTAGACCAAAGCTTTGATCTTCCATGCTTTCCTAACAAAAAGCTAGACTTGACTCAGAAAAAAAAACATGTACATCTTATCAGGGGGGAGTCTGGATTCATTAGAAAGCTTTACCCGGTCACTTCTGCCCTTATGAGAATCACATGTGCAGGTGATTAATGCAGCACAAATTCCCTACATCGGGATACCAGGCTGTCAAGTCTGGGTAATGGACCTTCTAGTGCAGGCAGGGTGTAAGATACCGTGTGGCTGTGTGAACACAGCCCGGCACACACGGCCTCCCCGCTCCGGGACTGGCCACGCGGGCTGCAGGCTCAGGGTTTGAGACACTCTTCTCTCCTGCCAGGGCCACAGAGGATAGAGGAGACGATTACTGAACAGTATCACCTTGTTTAACAAATAACACGTGTGGCTTCCTCATGGAAGGCAAGATTTATCCCTGTGTGTTGAGAGCTGAAATCACTGGTTTTAGTAACTAAAGAAAGTTCAGATCAGATGATAGTTCCTAAAACAGTGTGCTACCTTAAAAGCTAAATTACCATTTTATATTATCAAAAATAAACACTCTGAGCAGCTCTCACTTCAGCTTTCAGCAAGAAGGCTCCAAAAAGAATCATGTAATAGTATTTCTATGCCTCTTCTGGAATAACTGCAATAACTGGAATAACTGAATTCAGGTAGAAAACTCAGTCTTTTGCATTCTTTGCTTTCAAGGATACCCAAGATGAGCAGGAGACCTGATTTATCTATTGATAGCTCAGCCAGCTTCCCTAAAAAGACTGCATCTAATTTTCTGAGTTTTGTAGAAGACCAGATATTTTGCAATGAAGTAAGAAGACAACAATCTGGAATTTCTTTTCCATCAGTCATTTCCACACACCAGTTCACACCATGATCTCACTCAGGACTTTACATCTTCTAAAAAGACACAAATGTATATAAAGGAAGGGAAGATAAACATGCAAAGTACAGATTATGCAGTTATGTGGATTATATGCAAGGAATCTGCAGATGTTCTGGTGTGTAGGTTAGGAACAAAATGGAAGCACAAATTAAATCAAATATCTGCATGAATTCTTAAAGTGGTCATCACTGAGAGTCAGTGTTGCATGACTTCCTGTACCTGTGAAAGGGTATCAAGTGAACAAGCATCAACACTGAAAATAATCTCATACTATGGCTGCTATATCATATATTGAAAAAAAATCAAAACAAACAAGGTATCCATAGCATGAAGCTGTTAAGGAACTCCTCTTTATCCAGGATTGCTGTAGTTACCCCATCTAGATGCTAGATCACCCCATCCATTCTCTGCATGAGGCACATCTCACCTGCATGAAACAAGAGATTGCCCCTACGTTGTAAACAGCAAAAACAAAATCAACCCATGACTAAAACTACTGAAATATTTCCAAAGTCTGTGTTGCCACTGAGCAAAATTATGAGGTGAGAACACTGAAGGCTTGTTTTGTTTTTTAGAGGGATATCCCATAAAGGACAGAGTTTCTTTATCAATAGCACAGGGCATAAAAGGAGTAATTTCAAAACAAAGAGAAAATGGATAGATGGCAAAAACCATGGTGAGACACATTAAACATGGCCTGTATTAATTAAAATACAGAAGAAAAAAATTGTAATTTACTCAAGACTCCTAGCTAATTTTGGATGTAAATGACATCCTGTGGGTAGCAAGTCAGCATGATCTGGTATTATGCATTTTCAAAGTATTTAATGAGTCTTTTTATTGCTGTTATTTGTCGTTTGAAAAATAATTTACAAAGAAAGTGTTTGAAAGAAAGATATTTAGCTAAAATAAGCTTAAATCTTCGCAATAACTCTGAACTCCTTGCACATCTATTGCACCTGACAACTGAAAGATGAGCAACAGCAGACACCACACGATAAGCAAAAATGGGGTTGGAAAATATGCCCATTGCTGAGGGGGATGAGATTAAATAGTTCATATCATTATTCCTAGAAATTGCAAACAATGTACCGCAGGTTAAATTAACCTTTGTAGTAACTGGCTTCTAAGCAAGCCACTACAGACAATTTGAATTTCCTAATTTAATTAATGTATGAGTTTTACAATTATACAAATAGCAGCAGCCCTACTAAAGCACCATGTTATAAAATGAGAAGAAATGAGAAATTAGAAACATGTTGGTGTTTTAGAATGGTTTCTACACATAAATTCAGACCAAAATTTCAGAAGTCCATATGCATCAGCTCCCCCACATCAGTAGGACAACAGGAACATTAGATGGTAGACAATGTTAAATGCTCAAATATCTACCTTATATATCTGAATTTCCACACTCTAAAGGGCAGTATGTTCAAATAATTTAAAAGCAGATGCTTAATAATTCTCCTAGTTACCCCACTTGCCTTGCTATAATTCCTAATACAGGCGTGAAACCTTCAAAGGCAGCCAGCTTGCAGAATTTCTCCCTCAAGTTGGTAAGTGGAAAACACAAACTACTGTTAATTAAGATGAAACAAAAATGTTTTACCTAAATGGCATGGAGGTATCCACTCTGAAACCACTGACAGGCGTTCAGTGAAGTGTTCTGCTGTCCACACCACTAACCAGAGTAGGCTGTCAAGATCCTCAGCAAACCTCATTACCCCTTCTGGCAGTTCCCCTGCTGTAGTGAAGGTTTATCTGAACAGCGCCTCATATCTTGTTCTGCGGCACATCTGCGTGATGCAAGGCCAACATTGCAGCCTTCACTTTCCCTTTCCTGGCTTTTATTAGCATCCTTCTCCATGCAGATGTTTCAGAGATAACGATTACATCATAGTTTTCAAGGAGATATTTACGCACCTATGTCAGTAGGGTTTTCACAGATCGTTTGACAGATTGCTCTGCTTAATCTGGGCTGATAGTTACACTTTAAGTGTCCTGAGAGATTATGTGGCTGATCTTTTTTTTTTTCTCTCTTGAAACACATCAAAATTGGCTTAAGTGCTCTCCCAGTTCCTGGACACCCTGCCGGAGTCGGAACAGAACCTTGACTTCCAGAACTGTGCAGCAAGGACAAACTTATCCCAACATCTTTTCACGTAACTTCCCATAAATGCTGATAACTTTTCCACACAGCGCACAGCCCACATTAGCCATAAATATACTAATACAGCAGTAAGACATGCAGTCTTGGCAGAGACAGAGCCAAGCTGAGTAAGAGCAATGAAATAACTGGCATTTCACACAGATAGAATAATTTCACCAATCTTTCCAAAACCCTTTTTCTGCCTTTTCAGAAATCACTCTGTATATAAGGAAAAAACTTTTAGATATTGTCTCAAAATTAGCCAAGTTAGGCCAATACTTGATATTCCTATATTTTTATTAACTTTTAAGGCCTAATTCTTGTCTCTATACTCCATCTGTACCTTTTTTAAAAAATTATTATTGTTAAAGCATTTCTAGACATAGAAACATAACTTAAGAATGGACACAGTGACTGATTTTGATCTCAGTTTCATTGAGACCAAATTCAGAGTTGATGTCCAGACAAACAACATGATCTATATGTACGTAAGACAAGGTCTGCACTGGCTCAACTACACCAGTCAGGTGAGAAATAGGGTGCAGCCACTGATACAAACCTATCAGAGTTCTGAGTACAGAGGCAATTGGAAGAGGAAAATTGGCTTTTTCTAAACAGCACACTTTGCAAAAAGCACCTGGAATAAACTATAGCAGCAACGGTGCAGTTTGTGGTTGCATTCATTGCAAGAGTGCCACTGCAGCAAACTTTCCCTTGTGCAGACCTGCTAAAAGGCTGGTAAATACATTAAAAGTTTTCTAAGTTGAGCTATGTTGGGAAGTGAAGTGGTATTTTTGTTATTAGCTATAATTCAAGCTAATATAAGCTTAAAGAAGACATAGACTAGATGGAGGCTTTTTACTAATATAAATTCATGCTACATCACCGTAATTCCCAAAGAGGAAAAGCTCTGCCAATGTGAGAAGTTTCAGCAGTGCAGCTGCATTCAGAAGCAGCAAAAAAAGCATTTTGAAAACATAAATGTGCTATCAATAGAAAAACAGTAGAAAAGCAAAAATCCAAATTTCAGCTCTCATTCGCACACTGGAAGTAATTTAGAAGATACTTCAAGAAGGTTGTTTATTAGTAATAAAAACCTACTACTTCATTTCCATTATATCATGTCAGTTGTCTTTCAGAGATAAATCTCAGCATTGTCAATATCTATTATATTGTTCAGTGAATTTTCATTAGATTTGCCATTGTACAGCTACATGCTGTTATTTCCCTGGTATACTTGTCAGTTTTCATATTTTTTGCATTTTTTCGAGGTTATACATATTTAAATTTACAGACAGAAGAATCCCATAGGAATCCAGCTCCCCTAGGGAGCCTTTTCACCAACAATTAGCATTTCCCTTATTCAAGGATAAATGAATTCCTTTTGAATCAAATCATGGCACATTGGATTTACTACTTAATTTCTGTGGAGAAGGACCTATAGGTTTGTTTTATTTTATATTTTTTAAAAAGATGATAAAAGTTCTTAGCCCAAGGCCTGGCAATGGAAATCAGCCAAACTCTTAATGTGGAATCACTTTCACGCCTTCACCCAAAGCATTGAAATCGATTTACTAAATAGGATTTTAACATATCTATAGCCATAGGCAGAGTCTAAAAGTAATTTCCATCCATTATAAAAAAAACAAACCTCCAAGCCAGTAATCTTATGAGATACATAAAACCATAGCATTAAAATTCAAAGGTGCATCTCTCAGGTCTTTTGAATACTGCTGATTTCTTGGCTTTGGATAGCTTTTGCTCCTGCACACACTTAAATTGTTACAGATGGCAGAAACGGTATGAGTTTCTTTAAAAATTATTCTGCTTTTTAAAAGCCTACAGTGACCTTGTTCAAGATGTTGCTGGAAATTCAGAATTGAAAGCTAGTGACAGTTCTAACACCATGATACCAATGCCTCATATTTCTCCTTCAGTCTAGAGGAAACTTGCGTTTAGAGCTAAAGCAGCAGTGGCCTAGATCCATCTCTCTTATAAATGGGAATGATATCTTTACTTTTGAAACACTGGAAATAAGGGTTTCACCGAAACATTAGCCTAAAAGCCTTCTCTATGTTCCTTTAGAAAGCCAAGGAGACCATCTCAAAAAGTAACCTTCAAAGAGCTTCTGCTCTTTTCTTGCCCTAATTCAGAATAGGGCAAAACAGCAGAAAATTATTCAGGATGAACATATTTTTCAATCTGATTCAACATGCTACCTGTCTCACAAAAGCCTTCTCAGAACCATGCATGTTGGTAAAAAATAAATAATTTCAATACCTTGAAAAGACTAACGGCAGCATTTGACCATTCTTATTTTCATTCTCCAAATGATAAAATTATACCTCATTTACTCAAGCCCTCTGTTCCTGCCTCCAGGCCTGCTTAAGCATGGGAACCTCAAGGAAGCACATTTTTGTTCCTGTTGAGAAAAGCAAAATTGACCTCCATCTTTCCACACAAAACCCTGGAGTTCCACGCAAAACAAGCACTCAAGGAAGTGAGTCAAAGAAACAAAATTGCTCCTCCCCTCCAAACAAAACAAAAGAAAACAAAACAGACTTTATTGGAAGAAAAAAAGGCATAAACATCTTTAGCTGTCTGGAACGGGCCTGGAAGTCACACAAAAGCACAAGCAACTTGAAAGTTTAAGCTGTTAAGGGCCTGTCAGACACAGGGCTGCTACATAAAAGCAGCAGTTATTGCCCAGGGGGGAAGCCTGAATCTTCTCTGCTGGCTTTGCTCTGCTTTGTGCTCCTCCTGGGTGACACCTTCCTTCTAGCCACGTGTCACCAGGCTTCAGCAAGTTGACAACAAGCATGTGACAAAAACCATTTTATTCTGGCTGTGCACACTGGTAGAGGGTGGATGCACACAGGTTCTGCCAGTTGCTTCTAAGCAGCCTGTCCACATATCGTCACCTTCTCCTTAAAGGCTGAGGAACCCTTGGCACCAATTAAAAACATCTATTCTATTAGAACTCAGACTCTTTGTTGGCACTTTTGGTCGAAAGGGACACTAAAAAATACACAGAAATCTCACTTTTATGGTACATAAAGCTTGGATCTGATTTAAACATAAGGACATTACAAATACTCCAAATTGAATGGAAAAATCACAGGAAGGTGGCAGGGGAAAGTAGGGATATACTCTTGAGGATATGTACCAAGACTGCAGGATCAGGTACAGAAAAAGTTCATACCAAGAGTGGTTTGAGTAAGAGCCCATTGAATTTAATGAAAAGACAGTTCTCGTTCAGGGTGGCTATGTCAGATATTGAGAAACTCCTCAGAAGTTAAATCATTTCAAGTACCCTGGCAAGCTGGGGTAGTGATAAGAACAGGAGCGTGGCCTGTGTTCCTTCCAGAGCCATGTAACTTGAAAAAAAATACAAAAAAATACATGAACTGCAATGCATGAAGTGCTCAAGAAAGCAAGTCGGAGCAAGAAGTTTGAGGACACAGTGACCATCAGGAGAAGAGACAAGCAATTTCTCCCACCAGTACAGCCAGCTCCAGAAGTGGTGGCCAGTCCACAGCCCCACAGCATGTAGCTGTTCCCAAAACGTGAGAGTGCAAACCAGGGCCACACCGGAGACAAGTTCTCGCGCATTAGGAACTTCTGCAGCTATCCCTTTCTCCCCTAAAACCATCCATCCTCCTCAATTTTTTCTTGCAGAAAAAAAAAGATAAATTTAAGACAAATTTATGGTAGTATATGGTATTGAATGTATACAGCTATAAAGAAAGTCCTCCCACAAAGTTCAGCCCAGAAGTGACAAAAGACAAGGTTCTTCTGACAACAATGTGCAGGTATAAACAGCTCAAAGGTACAGCACAGAACAAGTGCATGAAAAGAAAATGGATGTGTATTTATTTTGCATTTTTGCAAGCACCTGCTCTGTTTTTCTCCGCAACAGCACTACTTCTGTTAGATGTCATCCTAAATTAATTTTAGCAGATTTTTCTGAGTTAGCAAATGAAGTGAGAATTAATTTATAGCAATGGTTTCTGATTTTGCAATAGTTTTTCCCCCCTGTGTTTCTCTAATTGATAGGCAAGTCTGCAAATGTTATAGGAAAAATCCCTTAAGTCTATTAGTATTAGATCTGCTAACGTTGTCTCAGTGAAAGTAGAAAAAAAATTAAAAAGCAAAATTCATAATTTAATTACCAAACAAGGCTATACGCAATATATTTGCTGCTGGTTGGCTCAGGTTGTGAAACTTAAGGGAACAGATTTGTTTCTAAAAAAGAGTAACAGAATTCTTATTAATATACTTATTAATTTACATTCTTCATGTATTTATGGTATGACAATACACAACTCTACAACTTGTCTACAGAAGCAAATGTATTTGGTGAAATTTAGAACAACAGACTGCTGAACTGTGTGGACCTAAATGGAATATTTCTTCTATTGTTTTGTTTTAAGATAAAACTAAAACATTAGTTTCACAACATAAGGTTTTTATATTGACTTACAGTCCACAAAGACCTTTCAAAGCCTGTATTGTTTGACTACATTTGACCACATGTGAATACCCACATATCCAGGGCTCCAGGCAAAACCAGGCACTGGTAGGCATCTTGATGTTATAATGACAGCTAAATATGTGTATGCAGCCTGCAAAGCACATGAAAGTAAAATTCATCTCTAGTAGGAAGCTACAGTGAATTATTATTTTTTTTTACTGAAATGGAGGCTAAAATCTTTCTTTGAAAAAACAATCTTAGAGTCAAGAAGGAAAATAGTTGCTTTCAATGTGTTCTCTACTCTTTATTAATACGTATGTATTTTTTAATGTTAGTGCATATATAGATATTAATAGATTACATATATATGATGAAGACAAGACAGGCAAAGAAGTTGCTTCAAGAAAGAGAAGGGCAGAGGCACATCCTAATTGCAACCTAATGTGACCCATAAGGTGGCACCACTTTGAGCAGGCTGGTTGGGACAGACGATCTGCGGAGGTCCCTCCCGATCCAAGTTACTCCATTAAATCTGTGATTGCCAAGAGACAGAATAATTGCCCATTTCATTGTTCCAATGTATGTTTGTAGCAAAACCTATGACTGGCTTTCAGCTTTCCTAGTCATCAATAGAAAGTTTTTGACTCCTTTTTGTTGCTTGCCTAGAAGGTGTTATTTAAGAAGTGCGAAAAAGCCTCTGATCTAATGACAGAAGACATTGAAAAAGATAACGTTGTTTCACATCCACTCCGTTTCCTTAGTGATTGAGCACATGAATCAAAACAGAGTAAATGCGACTTTCTATGAGGCTTGAAGAGGCAGAGTAGGCAGCCCATAAATTCAAACATTTAATACAAATTTGGTCTTCTGACCGGTCAACAACAGTCTCTCTAGAGACTAGTTGGCAGTTCAGATTTAAATGTTTGAAGTTTAATGTTTAAAGAATCTTTATGTGGTCCTTATTTTTAAAAGTACAGTGCCCTTACTGACCAGTATATATATATTTATATATATATATATATATATATTTGCTTTCTTCCACTCTTTCTTCTCCATAATGTAAACCCTTTACAATACCTAATATTATGCCACATGTATGTTTACTTTCTCATCATCTGTAAGAAATTATGAGGCTTAAATGAAAATTTAAAAGAAACAATAGAATAGTGAAGCTGCTTGCCAAAGAAAGTGCCAAAGTCTGTCAAGGCATTGCTTTATGGCAAAGATGGTATTTAGCAGTTATCCTAAAATATATGGTATTGATGGTGATGCTATTTACTTGTTAAACATTCAGTAATGGTACATTAACAGGTATTGAGTAACTGGTGCTGTAAATGTTAATTACGTTTTTTTTTGTTGTTGATTCTGCTTGTGGCATGAACGCACATGGTTTGTATCTATATGCAAATAATTCCATAGGGAAAAAAGATGGATTCCTCCAAATTACATATGTGGGCTCTGATGAGACCAGTGAAATTCTTATGTGGAGTACATTTCTTTCCATGCAAAGAGTGCTTAAAGATGAATTTTTCCATTGGATAATTGTGACCTCCTGTGCTGAAGACATCTGAAGTGTTTTTTTTTCCTTCAGATAAGGTTTGAGTAGGGTATAGGAGATGTCCTGCGACCATCTAGTAGAAGAGGGCATTTCTCACACAAACATGTTGACCTGTTCACTTGGAGATGAGTAGCCCATCAGCAATTCTGTCATATGGTACTGACAGCAATGAACAAAGAAAAGAGTAAGAAAATCCAAATGGCTATTTCCACGGGAGAAAAAGAAGGAAAGAATTAAGTCACATAACAGGAACCTCTGGGTCTCTAAATCTGCATATCTCCCCTTTGAACTGGAAGCGCAATAATCTCATGGATCACAATGTATTGAAAAGAAACAGAAGGATTAAGGCAGAGCTACTAATGCAAAACAGCTTTAGGTACTCAGGGCACAGTCTGTCTGTGCATCTTTTTTGTTTGGATAAGAGATTAGGCTGGAGAACCTAACCCTCAGCAGGCAGAGCTGGGGGTGAGGGTTATTTTGTGATGTGGGATAGAGCTTATTTCTCTGTATCTCTTGCAAAAATGTTCTAATCGGATCACAAAAGCAGATTATATGAATTCAAGGGGGTTTGGCATTGGTAACAGAATACCCAGCTGAACACCCTAAGCTCTGAAGAGAGGTTGCCTTGCTGCTGCTGTCTGTTGTGAGGTTCACAAACACAGACCTGCTGCTGCTCTCTGCTGCTTCCACCTGATATGAAATGGACCTTAGGGTACATAATCTTCCAGGGCAAAACTGTGTTAATGTGCGCAACAGTATTATATACGTGGAAGGGACAAAAATACCCCCCACTGAATTTCCCTAAATAACAGTCTTCTCCTCCGCTCCTTGCCTCCTCTCTGCCTGTGGCCTTCAGCATCATCTAATCCTCCCCCAACCTCATTTCCTTTAATGGGAAGCCGAGTTGTGTGGCTGATTTGCCTATGTGAATTGTCAGAGTGAAGTTTAGTCAAGGCAGAGTATCTCCAGGCATTAAGTCTTCAGTCTTTTCTGTTCAAATGCATGTGGCAGTAATGGCACCTGAAGTGGTCACGCTCATGAGCTGGTAACTTAATAGTAATTCCCTGAAGAAATTATGTAGCGAAATCAAGAGCTTTCAATATTGAACTGTTAGTTTTGTATGGAGGGAAGAAAGCACCTTTCTAGCTTTAAAGGTGAAATAAAATCTTAATATAAAATTACCTTCTTAATATTAAATTACCTTCTTATCAGGAATTGCTGTGATATATCACATTTAGGAAGCAAACAAGTTTTTTTTTTCTCTTTGGATTTCAACAGTCTTACTCTAGTGTCCCTGTTTTCTCCCTGCCCCCAGTGGGACTGTGGCTTTGATTTGGTAAATGGTAAAGGCATAGGGTGGAAATGAGACAAGGAAACATGCGTTAGAGCTCGTGGCTGGCAGTGGGTTATAATGGACCGTCCGATGCTACATAAGGAATTAATCATGTATGGTCTTGCTAGGTAAAAAAGTAGTTATGCTGTGCTCCCATTTTAAAAATAAATTCCGAAGCTAGTGTAGGACTGGTCTAGGTAAGAGCCCCCTTGATTTACTGTTGCCTGAGTAATTCCTGGACTAGAAGTCTTAAGAATTGAGATAGGTGGAGGCAGAGGGTAGGAGATGACCGTCGTATCCTCAAGAGCATGAAAAAGCTATTGCAGAGGAGAGGGAAATACTATTCCCTAGGTCCACTGGTAAAGACAGAACAGCCTGAAATTTAAACAAAATTTTAAGTTAGATAAGAAGGAAAAATGTAAGGCTAGTTAAGCATGCAAATGAATCAGAAACTCTATAATCTTCCTGTTATGAGTATGAATACATTAGGACAAAACATCTATGAGACCTCCTGGCAGCTCTTGTGTTCCTCAGTCCCCGGGGTGAGTCACACTGTCCTTACAGGCACCACCCGGCTTTCCTCTGCTCTGAGGTGCATGTATGAACTAGGCAGTGCCCTGAGGTCTCTGCTGGCACTTGGATTCCCAGGGTGGCATGGAGAGACCGTGCTGCAGGACTGGGGGGTATGGCCCTCCTCCTGCTCCCGCTTATGTTTTATGAAGGCAGCAAATCATCATCCAGCTTAAGGCTGTTAAGTATGTAAGTGGAAAAATGGTTCATTTGGAAAGTAATGGACACATTTGGATAAATTGCTAATAGCTACATTAAAATATTTTGAAATTGCCTTTTTTTTTTTGGCTTAGCTATGGAATAAGCACCTCAAGCAATTGATATATTGGCAGGCACGTATCTAGTAAATAAATTCCTCACTCTCATAAGTGTGCCTGGGATAGCGGCTGGTTATCCCTTTTCACTTACAGGGAGCTGTGGATGGTCTGTCATTGTCAGTGCTGCTTAGAAGCGAGTTCTCCTTTTTCATGATGGGCAAAGTCACTCCTTCATTCTGTGTTTTGTTCAAGGAATCCCTGCCTACCCAAATTTGACTGGGCTTGCTGCATTTTTCATTTTAAACAGGTCACTTGCAATTGGAAAACAAAATTTAAATGTGTACCCTGTTTCTTTTCAATGTCTTTTTTTTTTTCCCTCTCTTTTTTTCCCCCCCCCCATAAACTCTGTTGTGCTCTAGAGAAATGAGGTCTTGTCTAGTGAAAGGATACTCAAAGTTGACCAAATAACAGGAGACATTTTCATCTTAGTGACAGAGAGGAACAAATAGATGTGTCTTCCCTGATCCCAGCTTCGCAATTTCAGCAAGAGTGAGGCAGGCACTAGAGACCCAATCTGTTAAAGCCAGTTCGCTCCTTAAAGGAGATGAAAAGAGATAGCTGAATGCTGAAACTTGCCTTTCTCCTCTATTCCCCTCTTTCTTACCTTGAAAAGAGGCTTAGAGATGATACAAATATTAATTGCATGTGTCCTCACTACTTGGAGGGGGGGAAACAGACTGCCCTAAGGTCTGTGCTTGTTTTGGAGATGTGGGAGGAACAGACACCTCCCTGAAAACGAGGAGCAGCTGATTACCTGGCAACACCAGTATTGCCTTGCTCACAATATACCAGGAGCCCCTGGCAGCTGAGTATGGTAATTTTAGTCTCTTAATTTCATTTGTGTGGATATGATTATTCAAATGCAGTGACCTAAACTTGTTAATACATTGAAATGAGTGTCTTTAACTGTCTTGATCTTCAAAGTACTCATGACAGATGGTAAATGTGCTATTCCATATCTTATCATCAACTCACCTCTGGGGAACCTCTGCCATAAATGTCTAATGCGATGATTTTTATTTTTTCTATTTAAATACTCATTTCAATATAGAGACTTTTAAAGATCTTTAAAGTAATCTATTTGAAGTAGTTTAGTGATTTTATATTTTGCATCTTGGCAGGACAGTGTACAGCTTTTGAGACAAAAGTTCTAAATGTTAGTGTCTTTAGTATATGAGGTATATGAGGTATCTCATACTGCAGGGATGATTCAGATAAGAGATGTTTGTGATTGTCTGCTGGCTGAAAATAAACCAGCTGGTATTTATTCTGCAAGTATTCAGAAAACACCCTCTTGCTAATGATCCATTGCATGATCTGGCATCTGGTAAACTAATATACTGTCATCATTGGAGTGAAAGCCACCACAAATCATTAGAGATTTTGAGAGCCATTCAGCTTCTTTGTGCTTTCTAAAATACACTAATTATGGTAAAAATTATTCTTATTAGCAAAATTATTGAATGATGGCAACCCAAGACCAACCCTGTAGCAGGAACAGCTCACATAGATGGCAATGTTAATTCTACAAGTAGTTTCCCTCTTAGGGAAACAGGTGGCTGTCGTTAGGAGTGTTTAATTACTTGTACTTGGTAGGATACAGTGGAGTTGATTCTTCTTGGAGTCTTGTAATTTCAACAGTTTTATTAATCCCTTCTCTAGAACACAGAGTGTCTGGAGCCATCTTGACTTGCTTGTGTTTATCTCAGTGAGAATTTATGCGGTAAGAATTGTATTTCACCTTTGAAATTGTATGCTTGCCCCCCCTTGAAAGGAGAGCTGTGGTAGTGTTGACTTGTTTTTGAACCTTCCAGAAACTTGGCTTCCCACATACCTTGGACCTTCTTACAAGGTTGTCTATGTTATGATAGTCTCTTTTGGCTATTATACCTTTTTTTAACATTTAAAAAAAAAAAAAGTGCTTAGCTATTCTTGACACTTTGTAGAATTAGCAGAAAAAATACAATTTATTACTGTTTTAAGATGTGGAGTTCAGCGTGATGTCCAGATGACACAAGATAACTATAATTTTATATACAAATTCTGTATACTTGTGATTGGCAGCCACTTGGATAACAGCTTTGGTTTTAAAAGCTCAAATTACTGAATCAAAACTTGTTCAAGTGGAAAAATTGTTAAAAGAGAAATGAAAGCTCTGAAATAGAAGGGACACGATTTATTCCCTCACAGAAATGAGCAAATGCTGGCAATAACGTTTGGAGATGGAATCTCTAAGACCTATTTCAACTATTAGGATCTTCTTGTTAGATCCTTCAGTTTAGTTCGGTGTCGGTTTTCTCTTTTAGTGGACTCGGGAAGCAGCAGATAGGGATGTAATGCAGGTGATTTAAAGACGGAGGGACTGCAAAGCCCATTTTTGAAAAGGCCAGACGTTTCTCTCTGTCTGCACAATAACTGTCTTTCAAAGGCTTGTCACCTTTTAAACTTTATATCACTTGTTGCAGAGGTTGCCATAGTGGTTTATTTTCTATCGTAACTATTCTCTGCATAAAGCATTTCTTCCGACATTCTTTATAGATGACCTTTCCTTAGCTTAAGTTCATGCCCTTTGTTCTTATATTTGACTCAAACTCCTATAACCTTCTAAACGGTACCTTTTCCCTACAGAGCTCTCTGTAACTTGGTGCAAGCTCCTGCTAATTTCTTTTTCCAGGGGTGAGACCTCATTTCTCTAAGCTTGTTATTGTCCCAGATCTGCGGGTACCTGCATGAATTCTGAGTGATCTCTTCTTCTTCTTCTTTTTTATTGAATGCCTTTCATAAAGCAGAGACTGCAAATGCGAGCCTTGTGCCACATGTGCTCGAGGCCTCATACGTGCAACAGATTATGTTCCTCTGACTTACAGTGTGTTCATACTCCTTGTTTATTCACTTTATTTTGCTTGGCGTACTTACTGCTTTTGAAACGAGAGTACTACAGGATTAAATTTAGTATCTTTTTCTGGTAATATCTTCTAAGTTCCAGTTTCTTCATAATCAGTAGCTAAAGAAATGACCTCTTTTTAAGAGTATATCTGCAGTGCAAAACACTAGCTCAGGTACCATAAGCAATCTAGCTTTTGCATTGGAAGAATTTCTGTACAGGTTCATTTATGGATCTAAGAAGTGTCCATGCAGCCTGGTAAAATTTGTGAAGCTAAATCCGTGGGAATTCTTTCTCAACTTTGCAGTAATTGGCTTAAGTTTTATTTTGATTATAGGAAATGAACAAAAAAAAAAACCCTTTCCAAGTCTTGCTAAATGCCTTTTTAACTATCCATGCTGTCTTTTACTTTTGCAGGTTCAGTAAGCTCTCCTTGTAGTAAGGAGTCTCTCTTATAACATTGCATTCATGGGAACCAGAGGTGAAAGTAAATGGTGTCTCTTGTTCCTTTACTGTCAATGCTTTCTTCAATATCAGAATTGTTGATCAAATTATTCGGAAAGACTTCCCCTTTTCAGTGAATTGGATATCTTTTAATAAAATCTCTATTTTTCCCTTATTTTCTCCAAAGCTAAGCTGCCTGGAAACTTGAGAAGGCAAAATGTTATGTGGTATAAGCAAAAACTGATCAGATTCTGATAAAGGATGCTCTGTATAGGGCACAAAAACCATCTGACATTCAGTTCACCAAATACTTGAACAGTAAACTAAGCAATTGCCTAGTAGTATCAAACTATGTATCTCTTTTACATGTGTTATTTTATTATTTCTTATTATTTATTACTTGTATATTACTCATTATTACTTTTAGGTGCCTGAGAATTCTACTTCTGATTATAAAGCTTGACTATCTATGTTCTGAAATCAGTTAAAATTGTAAAACTTTCTTGCTTCCGATGATGCCCTGCTGTAAGGCTTATTGGAAGCATCTGTTGATTTATTTTGCCTTCCTGTAAGGGAAGGGACCAATTTAATAATTACCACATAAAATTCACTTTTGCCCTGCATAAAACATAGAAAACAGGCTTTCTAAGGAAACTATCCTAATAGTTGATTAGATAATTACATTCTCTATGAAATTGTGTTTTTTTTTTTTTTTTAATTGACTGTATAGAAAGGATTATGAACTTTCACAAATCACTTTGAAGCTTTCTGTAGAACTCTGTTGTTAAAGTCGATGTGACACACTGGGGGTTTTCCCTTTATTCAGTAATAGCATAGGATATTATCAGATTAGTCTTGTGGTACAGCATAACTTAGAATTTTTGCTGTTGTGTCTTTACCGAGCAATCCTGTTTTTGAATGTGACTTCTTCTGTTGTTTTGTAACTGAACAGCTTTAGAGAAGCATTTCATTTTTTTTCTTTAATGCATCATCAAAATCCAATCCTGTACAACTGTTTCTCCTGCTGCCTTATTCTAATTCTCTCATTTTGTTTTTTTAATCTAGGAAATAACCTTTTCCTTTTCTCTCCCAATCCAAATTCTGGAAAAACAAATGAGTATGATCCACCTCAGTGTTTACAGAACATCAGTGGTGTGGATACCAAGAATCCCAAAGTTCTTTGAGTAAAATGGCTTCAGGATTGATCTGTGTTGCTGGTTTATATTTTTAGGTGCTCCACAGAGACACACGGTCCTGGGTGTTGGGTAGATGGTTTGAGTATGCGCTCTGTCTAACCAGAGTTTTGAAGAAGGTACTTTATTTTGGTACCCATGGTTGGATTATATCCTTATATGTAAGTTCCAGCCCATCCTAGGGCCTGGGGATGGAACGTAGTATTAAAACTAGATACATCCAGAAAAGGAGTCGTCATGGATTTTTCACATCTTTTTTGTGGTACTCAATGCTGGCCCCCATTCTGTTGTCATTTCCTAGCTCTGCAAAATTAAGGGCCACCACCAAGATGTACTGTCGTGGAAAAGCAGCAAGGTGTAGGGGCCAAGAGTGACTTCTTGAAGTCACTGAAGACATTAATCTATGTTAATTCCTACATGGTGACTTCATCTGTAGGCTGCTGGGCACAAAAATCCAGTGCAGGATTTGCTGTATAGGGATGTAGACAACACCGATGCTGTGATTAAAGCTTTACAGAGGGAGGACTTAAACCATGCTGGTTGCTACTGCCACTCTCTCTTAGGAATCAAATTAAAAAAAAAAAAAAAAAAAGAAACAGAAAAGTCTCCCTAGGATTCAGTGCTTGTTTAGGGGATTTAACAGTTTTAGCTGACTTCGAGTAACATTTTTTTTAGTTGTGTCTTATAAACGCAAATACTTTTGAAATATGGTCATGTTGAGAAAATTTCACTTTCTTAATCTTAATTAGACCACACTTTCCTCAAGTCTGGTATTGCTAGCATGGATCACTTTGCTATGCTTGCTTACAAATAGCTAGCAGACTGTGAATACAAAATATTAATAATCTAGAAACATATAGTTCCTAGACAAGTAATTTTAAAAAATCGCATTATGTATACTTAATGCCTAACTGACCTTTTCTGCTGTTTCTTAAATCTTTTAAAAATTCATCTAATTTCAAAGCCAGAGTATTAGCCCATTTATATGTAAATTGCCTTTAATTCATGCATTGATTTGAAAGACTAATCCAAAAGATCCTTTACCACAGGTGACCTTTTTGACACCGTACTTCTGGGAAGACTGTAAAGTGGTTTCTTACGACCCCACATCCACCTGTAGCATAACATAAGCCTGCTTCAGTCTGTATAAATCAGTCATGAGAGAGTGGTTTTCTACCAACACTGAATTATTAATACTGTAACTGTCTTGGTTAATATTACAGTTAAAATAGCTCCTTTTTGAACTAATGACTATTTTATTTTGGCATTCTCACTTATTTTAGATGTTAAACGCAAGGTGTTTACTGCTTACGCTCCTTGAATAGTAAGTAATAGTCTAATCTATCACTTACAGGATAGTCTCCCAAGTCTGTAGCCTTCAAAAAAGGTTAAATATTGTTGTCCAGAGTTACATGCCACCAGAGCTGTTTGAACAAATGCAAGGGTTAATTCTATGATCTTCTGTAGTGAAGGGGAAAGTGAAATGCTTTCTTTTTTACATGAGAATATACAAACTGGGATTATTTTATCTGAAGGGTTCTGAATTTATATTTCTGTCCACTTTTGCTCTTGAAAGCAGCTCTTTTACTACCTCTGCTGCTGTGTACATTCCACTGCAGAGAGTGAGGATCACCCAGCCTGATGGACAGTCTCATTACTTCATGTTTTCTCACTGTGGCAGGTTCTTAGTGGGAGGCTGCAAAATATTTCACAAATCACTGCAGTTGTTTATTCCTAATTATGATAACTAAAATCATGATATTTTTGTTTCTGTCTTTGTTCAAATTTTTGTTTTTAAAATAAGGGTCAGAAGACACCCTGTACAAAGATCTAACCGTAAAGATTTGGCTGCCTCCATGGTCATCAGCAAGATGACAAATAGTCAGGTATTCTCGAAGCATTTGAGTTCTGATGTGATGACTCCTTCTGTGGAGTAAGCAAAACCAAAATCTGCCTTTGAATGCAATTAGGCAATGAAGTATACC